>NC_092874.1:377549601-378161101 GCF_028372415.1 Notamacropus eugenii | reverse complement strand
CTTTGAAGTCCCTTGCAGCTCGGAGATTCTGTGATTTTATAATAGTAAGGAATTTCAAAGGGGTTCGGGCCTCAGGATGGTGCCACAAAGGCTCCCACCTAGTTTGGGAAGCATCCTTTCCTGCTTGGAGGAGACATCTCTGAACACATTTTGGACAAACATGAGGTCATTGCCTTGGAGACTTGTGACTCAACCAGGTAGTCTGGGGTTAAGGTCTGCCCATTATATCTGAGGGAATAGGACAGAGATAGAAAGAGATGAAGGAAAAAGGTATGAGGACAATAGCTTGAAATTCCTCATCAGCCTCTATCATCTTTTCAAAGGTCAACTCTCTTTAAGGGAGTTGGGATGATTGTTAGGGGAAGAGTTGCCTCTGGGCTCCCTCTGGTGGTCAGAGTAGGAACAGAGCTTGGGACATTCATTCCTTCCTTCATAGAACCTTTGGTGTGAGGGCTGCCCATCCAATTCTCAACTGTGACTCCAAGAAGCTATACCACGTACAGCAGCCACATCTGGCAAACCTTCTGGCCATACAGACTAAACCAGGTGTAACAGATGTAGCCTCAAACCCATTGGAGAGTTAGGGAGATGTCTACCCCAAGCACGTGAAGACTCCCTGGGAGAATGAGTAGATGGGAACAATGTGATCCAATGGCCATGAAGGCATTTGGTCAGGCATAGAAGGCACCAAGGTCATCCCCTGAATCCTGGGGATTGCCAGTCATCTGGACTCTTGTCCTTCCACTGGACTTTGATGGCTCTCAAAAAGAGAGTGGGGCAAACGAGCAAGTTAAGACCCGTGATGTCATCGATCCTCTTTGAAAATGAAGGATGAACAACTACCATTATAGGGTTCTAAAACTTCCTGCTATCACACAAGGTGATAGCAACAGTTTCTCTACAGGGGTGGGGTTCTACCCATGGCTGACCTCCCTTCCTACCTGTAGGCATAACTTACTGGCTAGGAAATCATTTTTTCTACTAAAAGAAAAAGGAACTGCAGAGATGGAGCTTTAGACTCATACTGGAGGGGTGTGTGTGTCTGCTTATCCTTACAGAGTTACAGGTAGGAGACTGTCACTTGAGGTAACTCAGGAGAAGCCAGGTGACAAGTGTGCCCATTCTTCCTTTATTCATTTGGGATATATTTAGAGAGCAAATGATACCTGAGAGCAAGGATTTCCCAACTCAGAGCTGGGAAACCAATGGCCTGAGACACTAAAGCTTTAAGGAAAAAGGGCTGGGCTGGGCAGGGCCACACTATCAGAACTTGGACCTCAATGCTCTCTCCCCAGGCTGATAGTACCAGACAACAGGCCCGACTTGGAAAAAATAGGTGAAGGTTTATGAATCAGAAAATACCACCTTGAAGTTCCCTATCCTACTTCACTTTTCGACTCAGAGACAAGTCACAGTGCATATCCACTTCCTGTTAGAGCTCTCTCCTGGGTCCTGTTCTCCCTTCCCCCACCAACTTTTCATTCCCCTGCGCCATATTGCAGAAGCAGCAAGGTGACAGAGTGCCAGACCTGGAGTTGGGAGAACCTGAGTTCAATTCTGGCCTCAGATACATAATAGCTGTGTGATCCTGGGTGAGTCAACTTCACCTAATTTGCCTGTTTCTTCATCTGTAAAATTAGCTGGAGAAGGAAATGGCAAACCACTCCAGTGTCTGCCAAGCAAACTCCAAATGGTGTTATGGAGAGTAGGACATGACTGAAACAACTCAACAACAACGGTCATGTTGCAGACAGTGGCTCGGTTTTGGAAAACTGGAGGCCAAAATGCTAGAGAGTAGAAAGTAGAAATGCATGAGAGGAGCCAGGGCAGACAAGGAGGGGTCAGTGGGAAAGAAGGTAGGGTCCTAGAACCTGGAGAAGCCACACTTACTCAAGTCTTGACCTACAGCCAGCCAGAAGACTCTCCCAAGTGTTTCTAATGGGTAGGCTCCACACTTGGAAAACAAAACAAAGCCAACCTTTCCTTAGCCCAATGGCCTTGGGCAATCAGACCTCTTTACCCACCCTTCTTCCCCAGGGCAGGGATTCCCACAGGCCCCAGCCTGGGACTTTGATCAGACTGGAGCTTCAAAGAGGAGCCACTAGACTAGACCGTTCTTCCCTTAAGTATTTCTGCTACTTGGCTGTTACCAGTTTGGCTAGGGTGGAACAAGTACAAATCACTGTCTCTTCTCTGACCTCTCTCCTTACTGTAGGTCTATCTGGTCTCCAAGGAGTCTGGGTTTAGCCTAGAATGAACCAATTAGCATGGGGAAGAGATAGTGATAGCTTAGCCCTAACCCAGGGCAGCTAGTAGATAGAGGACCTGGCCTGGAGTCAAGAAAACCTGAGTTCAAATCTGGCCTCAGATAAGCACTTAACCATATTTGCCTCAGTTCCTCATCTGTAAAATAAGCTAGAGAAAAAATGATAAACCACTCCAAACTTTGCCACAAAAAACCCACGAGGTCACGAGGAGTCCAAAATGACTGAAATGGTAAAAGAACAAAAACCCTAACCCACGGTGCATGTATGAGGCTGAGGCACTCTATTTCCATACTGAGGTTTTTATTGAATCAGTGATGATGCAGCAGGATGGGGCAGAGGAGACCCCAGACTGATTGCTGGGGCCAGGCCCAATCCAGATACCCAGATCCCCACCCCAATCCTCAGTCCCACCCTCTCCCTGACTCCTAGTGGGTCTGAGAGCTCCCCAACTAAGCTAATTCCCACTCTATCTAACCACCTAGGAGCTATCCCCCTACATCTAGCAACTCGCCGTCTCTAGGAGTCCAGCAGATGGCACTGGTGCGTAGGCAGTCAGCTCTCTGCCTATTCTCTGATTCTCCCAAAGACTTTCAGAGGGCACAGGGAAGGCCTGCTCTTGGCTGTTGGCTCCTGCCCCTTATTTAAAAACTTTTTCAAGGATATTTTCCCAGAAAAAGACAGAATACCCGATTCTTCTTTCCTAGCTCCTTCTCCTAGAGCACAGAGGTTTTTTTACCTCAGCTTCTAAGGGAGGTTTCATGTTCAATTTCCTTTTCTGAAACCAAATATCTGACCCTAACCCTTCTCCCTTCCCCCTCCCCCCCAAAAAACTCTACCTATGTCTCTAGGCTGCTTATCCCCACCCCCTCCTAACGGGACGTCTTCCTGCTTCCTGGGGTCAGCGCCGCCCAGCTGCATGCGTCCGTTGGTGGCGAATGAGGTCGGAGCTCTGCGAGAAGGCCTTGCCACAGTCATCACATTTGTAGGGCCGTTCACCACTATGGACACGGTGGTGCTGCAGGAGGGTGGAAGAGCGGCAGAAACCCTTTCCACAGATAGCACACTTATAGGGCCGTTCACCCGTATGGGAGCGCTGGTGCTGAATCAGGGTGGATGAGCGATTAAAGGTTTTCCCACAGTCAGGGCAGCTGTAGGTGCGGCCAGGTAGGTGGGTGCGAGCATGAATGGCGAGCACAGAGCTCTGGCCAAAGCGCTTCCCGCACTCAGGGCACTTGAAGGGTTTTTCTCGGGTGTGGCTTCGGGCATGAGGGGTGAGGGCTGAGCGCTGGGAGAAGGACTTGCCACATATGCCACAGCTGTAGGGCCTCTGGCCTGTGTGAACACGCTGGTGGCTGCGAAGGGATGAGTTCTGGCTGTAGCACTTGCCACAATCCGGGCAACTGTAGGGTCGCTCATGGCTATGGGTGCGCTGGTGGCGCAGGAGGTAGGAGCTGTCACCAAAGGCCTTGCCGCAGTATGGGCACTTATAGGGCTTCTGGCCTGTGTGGGTCCGCTGGTGGCGGAGCAGGTAGGAGCTGTCAGCAAAGGCCTTGCCGCAACGGGGGCACTTGTATGGCCGTTCACCTGTATGTGTGCGCTGATGCTTGATGAGATCAGAGCTTTGTGAGAAGGCTTTGCCACATACTTCACACTTGTAAGGTTTCTCTCCCGTGTGGATGCGCTGGTGTTGAATCAGTGTGGAGCCCCTACCAAAGCTCTTTCCACAGATGCCACAAATATTGGGACGTGGGGGCTGCCTACCTTGACCTCGAGGGCCCCCCCCACGACGAGGCTGGCTGTGGATGGTCTCGGTGAGGTTGAGAGGGTTCTCCTGAAGTATCTCAAATCGGGGGTCAGTGAGCAGGGTCCCTGAGGGCATCTCAAAGGTAGTCCCCAGGGGCAGGTCCCTAGGAGGCTGATCTTCATACCCTTCGGTGTAGGAGTCCAGGGGATCATCCTCCAGGGACAGATCAAGAGGATCCTTTTCCTCAGGGCTGGGGGGCACCTCAGGAATCTCATCAAAACCTGGACTCTGAGGTTCCACTCCAAAGGGTATCTCTTCAACGTCTTCATTCTCAGAGTCTTCCTGCTGAGGAATCTCCTCCTCATTCTCACTCACACGCTTCCGTCTGCCACACTCACTGCCTGTGGAAAGAAAAGGAGAGTCTGAAACTCATCTTCCCCACATTTTCTTCTCCCATCCCCCCTTCCGGGGCTACCTATCTCAGCCCTCATCCCCCCCCCTTCCCACGGAGGATGTCCTGTCCGGTCCCAGGTGTTCCAAGCCCGAGGGGCCCCCGGGCCTCTCACCTGTGGGGGTGCCTCTCTGGCTCTCCGGCTCCTCAGGACTCTGGGGATCTAGGCCCCACGGCCTGGTCTCTCGCTCCATCTTAGAAACCAGGAGCCGAGGGAAGCCTTTGGAGAAGAACAAGAGTAATCTTCCCTCCGGCCCTCCAAGTCTGAGCTCCCTCGGGGTGCGGGCCCCGGGTGCGCCCGCTGTCCACCAAGGGTCACCGGAGCGGCGGGCGCCCCGCACAGCGGGGTACGCGCGGGAGCCTGTGCGTGTGCGCGCGCCTCAGGGGCCCTGCTCCCCTTCGCAGAATCCAGATGTCTTGACCCCAGGCCTCCAGCTCTCCCTCCCCGAGCCCCGCCCCCTCCCCTCCCCCTCCTCTCTCCAGCTCACTCGTTCCCACTTTCCTCCCAAGGCCCCCGTCCGCTTTCAGAATGCAGGCGGCCTGAACCCGAGGATCGACGGCCCTGTGGCCCCTACACCCTTCCTGGGACCCCGGTGTTGGCGGCCCGGCTCCCCAGCCCCTTGCTGGGCTGCGGCTGCCCAGCCCCCTCCCCCCGCCCCCTACACAGGAAGTGTCCGTGATCCGCCAGCTCCCCGCGAGGCTGGCGCCGCTGCCGCTCTAGGACTCCGCGGAGGTGCGACTCGGTGGCATTAACCCTGTGCAGGGCCGACCAAGCCCCGGGCCCGGGGTGCGAGCCTGAGCAGGTGCTGAAGGAACAGCAGCCGCCGCTGCGGGGGCTGGGGATAGGGGCCGGGACGCTCAGTCCCGGAGCCTAGGCCGGCTGTCTGTCTGTCCGCCTGCTGGTCGCTAGGTCCGTGCAAGCGTGTCCCGGGGCTCCGGAGCAGCAGCCCCCAGACTCTGGGGACGGCTGGCGCTACGGGGTCCTGCCCTGGCTCAGGCTCAGCGATGAGCCGCCGCCTCCGCCCCTTCCTTCTGACCCCGGGACGGCGAGATCTCCGCGACGCGCCTCCTCCGGCCTTCCAGCGGGGCTCGGCAGCGGCGTGGCGGTCAGCGGAGTCCCCCGGCTGCCATGGGGAGAGCCCCTTCATGCCGCCCCCGCTAGCGAGCACAACTCAGGCCCAGGCCTCTCTGACTCACCCGAGCCCCCCCCACCCTGTCTCTGGCTCATCCCCTTCTCACAGCCCTCTTCTCCAGCCCTAATTCCCACCCCTCCTACAGCCTGCCCCTCCCTCCAGTCTAGGATGGTTGCCAAGGAGACGGCTCCGCCGCTGGGGCGGAGCGAGCAGGATGGCCTGGCGGCACCGCCTTCCTTCTTCCGAAGGGGGCCAGCGATTGGTCTTAAAGCTCCGAGGCCCCGCCCATTTCCCCTCCTGCTCGTGGAGGCGTTAACAGTCTCTTCCAGGCGCGAGGAGCCTCCAGTGGAGCCTGATTGGCCCGAAGGCGCTCGCGGGGCGGGGTCTTCCAGCTCCGATGAAGGGCTTTGGGGGGAACCCAGACTTCCTGCGATCCTTCGGGTTCCTTAAGTGCTCTCCACCCTTTACGCCGTGGTTTTTCTCCATATCTAACCAATGAAGGGAAAAGCCCCCCCCACTACTTCTTTCCTCTGCGCTCCCCAAATCCCGCCCCCCCTTCCCCTTGCCCACTCCCACTCACCCACACCTCGAGACCCTTCTTAGGAAGCCCGCGGATTCCAAACGCCAAGGGGTTAACGTTTCCCACCTTCCATAGCCAAGAAATCCTAGAGAGGACCTAGACTGGGGGGTGGGGGGACCAGAGTGTTTCCTTCCGCTTCCTGTCTAGTCCATCGACCCTCCCGCTTCCCCTACCCTTCCTCCCCTTCCCTTCTTCCCCTCCTCCTTCCCTCCTTCCCCCCCCTTCCCCCAGCCTGATCTAAATCTCCGTACCCCTAGGTGCTCAGTTTCCTTTTTCTTTCCCTTCTCTGACACTCGTTGCCAGAAGGGTAAAGGATCCTAGGGGGAAGTGGGACGCTGAGAGGTGAGTGTATCGGGGGAAGGGGGAGCAGGACACCTGGGTGTGTTATTGTCCGATCCGACTCTCCGGGGCCCCATGGACTATGTCCAAGGGGTTTTCTTGGCAAAGATACTTGGAGTGGTTTGCCACTTCCTTCTCCAGTGTGGCCCCGTTTTACAGACGGGGAATTGAGGCCAATAGGGGTTAAGTAACTTGTCCACACTGTGTCCAAGCTTAGGTTTGAATTTAGATCTTCCTGCCTCCAGGCCCAGTAATCTACTGCCCCACCTGACTGCCTGACACCTAAGTATAGGGAAAAACGGAGGGGGGGGGGGGGTGGAGAAAGAGGGAAAAGTGGACTTTTCCTGTAGTCAAGAACTTCCCAGATATCGTATCTAGACGAACTGGGTCAGGGAGGGAGTTGGGGGTTGTGAGATAGCTGGGGTCCTGTCAAAATCCCAACCCGAGAGAACTGGGCACAGGTTCAAGCTCCCAAGTGTCATTAGGCACCTACTGTGCCTAAGGCGCTGGGAGTACTGAGACTATTAAACAAACTTTGCCCTCGAGGAACTTAAATTCTACGGTAGTAATGGGATAGATACTGTGAGCCAAGAGATCTGTGTGTGGTCGATAATTCTAGAAGGAAGAGAATTCTAACTACAACGATAAGAAAGCCTTCCTGAAGGAGGCATCTAGGGGGATTCTAAGAGGCGCAGGGGAAAATAGGAGTGCATTCAGGGACAGTGTGGGAGAAGGCAAGGAGGCAGGAGATGGAGAAAGTAGAAAGTAGGTCAGTCCATGAAGGAATGTAATGCCTACTACTAAGTCTAGATAGGCGCACTGGAGCCAGATTGTGAAGGGTTTTAAATTGCAAACTAGGGGATTTAGATAATATATGCTAAGGGCAGTTGGGAGCCAATGAAGTTTCCTAAGTAGAGGAAATCACAGCTTGGTGAATGAAAGAAAACTTGATTTGGAGTCAGAGGTCGGCTGGGCAGATTATTTCTCCGTACTGGACATAAATTCCATCATTTGTAAAATAAGTGGGGTGGGGTGAAGAACTAGACGACCCCTTAGGTCCTTTCCAGTCTAAAACTATGATCCTATGACATGGTTAGATTTGTGATTTAGAAAGATTACATAGGGAGAGAAGACTGGAAAGGGGAGGGATTGGAAGCAGGAAGTCCATTTAAGAGGCAGTTGTGATAATGTAAGTGAGAAGTGATGAGGGTAAAGGATCTGATAATAACCTTAATGTTAGGGTTAAAGGTTTAGAAAGTGTTTTGCCACAATGACTCGGCAAAGTAGACTGTGCTGTGTTATTCCTGTTTTCTAGATGAGGAAACAGGATGTCCACAAACATTGTCCATGAACAATTGTAAAACTGTCAGTATCAGGATTTCAACCTGGGTCTCCTGACTCCAAATCTCGTTTTCTTTATACTTCTATACCATTGCTCTCAGGAAAAGTGAGAGGTGAGATGTAAGACTCTAGAACTGAAGGAAGACCCTTTAGCACTTGCCCACCATGCCCTACTGAGAAAGGATTGTTTGTGGGTGATATTCTTTATGAGTGTGGTAAGAACCATACTCAGCAGCCTTGCTGTTACTGTACTAAATAGAGACCCTCAAGTCATTCTTCTTGCTGCCGTTTTAGCCTGGGTGCTTAGCCAAAGAAGCTCTAAAGGAAAGGGAAAAGCTAGAAGATTGTTTCCAAAGTGGCTGGCATCTGGATTCTCCCTTTCTTACCATGGCCACTGAGAGTAAGAATGAGAACCCCAAGTGGGAACGGCTGGCCAGGGAGAGGGAAATTCCAGTTCGGAGCAGCTAGGTGGCACAGTGGATAGAACACCAGCCCTGGAGTCAGGAAGACCTGAGTTTAAATCTGGTCTCAGACACTTGACACTTACTAGCTGTGTGACCCTGGGCACTATCACTTAACCCAAATTTCCTTGTAAAAAAAAAGGAAAGAAAATCTCAGGTTAGGGGACATTGAGTGTCCCAGAAGTCACAGTTCCTTTTTAAGCTATTAAAATTTACAACAATGTTTCATCAAAGTGTTTTCAGCTTTCCAATATATTTAACCCTCAAACAGAAAGTGAACTTGGTAAGAATACAGAGATGAAAGGTGATTTAATTGAAACTTTTAATAGCTTTAAACTACACTAAGACTTTTAGGACAACCTGTCTATTTGTTTCGGAAATTAAACAGGCACCATTTCCTTCTTTAAATATCCAAGTGGCTGCAGGGTTTTTGGAAAGGATTTTGTTTAGAGCTCCTGACTGGTCATTCAGCAAGCATTAAAGAATCTACACAGATGAGAAACCTTACAAATACTTTGACTTTGGGAAGAACTTCCTACAGAACTCACACCCAGTCACCTACCAGTATATCCAAATGGTTTAGAAATCCTAGGCTTTTCCCAGAATATTAATATCATACATAAAAGAACCCACACTGGGGAATGAACATATTCCTGCCAATTCTGTAACAAGTTCTTTGGCCACAGCCCTGATCAGACATTCCAGTGGCAAAGGCTTCCAAATTGCTTCAGCACCAGTTTTCCCACATGAGGGAGCAGCCTCCCCAATGGCTAGAAGGGGTGGGGAATCTTTGACCTTGAGGCCACATGTGGCCCTCTAGGTCCGCAAATGTGGCCTTTCGACTGAATCCAAACTTCACAGAACAAATCCTTTTGGGGGCTACACCTGAGGACCACATCTGGTCTTGAGACTGAAGGTTCCCTAATCAATCTTGTCAGTGCCAGTGCTACTGTAGCCAGAGGCATAAGAATCTACAAATGTTTCAACTGTGGGAAGTACTTTGGGGGTAAGCTCAGCTTTCCTCCACCACAAGTGTGTTCATAGTGGCAAGAAGTCTTAGCAAAGCAACAAGTCTGGGAAGTTAATTTGCCCTTCAGGGCTCAGTCGCTAGTCTTCAGTGAGGATGTAGCAGTGGGGTGTGTGACTGGGCTTTTGGTCAGTTTGGTCCTTGTTCTGCATAAATGTGCCTACACTAGGTAGAAACTCCATATGTCCTGAATATAAGAAGGGATTCTGTATGTATCCTGTACTAGAGGACACATCCAGGCAAAAGAGAGTAAGAGGTTCCACTCAGGGAAAACTGTCAAGTGTACATGGGGTCTAACCATTGGAGCATTATGTATAAATTGAAGCTCTGAGGGAATGGAGAGCTTTGTGGGAAAATAAAAGGGAGTGAAGGGGGCGGAGCCAAGATGGCAGAGTAGAAAGACGCACATACACATAGCTCCGAACCCACAACCCACAGAACGGCTAGAGGGGACCAACTCACGGTGAATTCTTCACCCAGAGGCCACGGAATATTGGAGCGAGGGAGATTTCTGTTCCGGAGAGACCTGCAAACCTCTCGCGGGGGGTCCTTCGCGCTGTGGACTGGGCGCCGGAACTGGGAGCTGAGTGCAGCCCTGCAGTGGCCTCGACACCGTGAGGAAAAGATCCGAGCGGGCTACGGGGATGGGATCTCCAGCGGCCACGTGGGTCCCTCCACCCACAGAGGGACCTGCAAACCTCTCGCAAAAGGTCCGTCGCACTGCAGACGCGGAGCCCAGCCCAGACCTGCGGCAGCCGTGGCTCTGAGAGGTACAGATCCGAGCAGGCTTCACGGACGGGATCTCCAGCGGCGGCACAAGCCCCTCCACCCACAGGTGACGGGGGTCGGTGAGAGAGTCTCTTTGGCGGGTCGAGAGGGGAGTGGGGTGCCCCCATGGCTCGGGCCCCCCCGGGAGATAGAAGCTGAGAGGCGGTTGCAGACAGGGGCTCTCCAAGTAGGCGGGAGCCTGGATCCATTGTGGAAGGTCTGTACATAAACCTCCTGAGGGAACTGAGCCTGAGAGGCGGCCCTGCCCGGACCTGACCATCTGAACTTAATTCTCACACTGAATAGCAGCCCTGCCCCCGCCAAAAGCCCTAAGGCGGGAAGCAGCATTTGAATCCCAGTCCCCAAACGCTGGCTGGGAGGACCAGGAGGCGAGGTGGGTGTGAGGAGAATATTCAGAGGTCAAGTCACTGGCTGGGGAGAATGCTCAGAAAAGGGAAAAGAAATAAAACCATTGATGGCTACTTTCTTGGAGAACAGACATTTCCTCCCTTCCTTTCTGATGAGGAAGAACAATGCTTACCATCAGACAAAGACACAGAAATCAAGGATTCTGTGTCCCAGCCCGCCCAATGGGCTCAGGCCATGGAAGAGCTCAAAAAGAATTTTGAAAATCAAGTTAGAGAGGTGGAGGAAAAACTGGGAAGAGAAATGAGAGGGATGAAAGAGAAGCATGAAAAGCAGATCAGCTCCCTGCTAAAGGAGAACCAAAAAAATGTTGAAGAAATTAACACCTTGAAAACTAGCCTAACTCAATTGGCAAAAGAGGTTCAAAAAGCCAATGAGGAGAAGAATGCTTTCAAAAGCAGAATTAGCCAAATGGAAAAGGAGATTCAAAAGCTCACTGAAGAAAATAGTTCTTTCCAAACTAGAATGGCACAGATGGATGCTAAGGACTTTATGAGAAAGACAGATATCACAGAACATAGTGTGAAGATTGGAAAAATGGAAGATAATGTGAAATATCTTATTGGAAAAACAACTGACCTGGAAAATAGATTCAGGAGAGACAATGTAAAAATTCTGGGACTACCTGAAAACCATGATCAAAAGAAGAGCCTAGACATCATCTTCCATGAAATTATCAAGGAAAACTGCCCTGAGATTCTAGAACCAGAGGGCAAAATAAATATTCAAGGAATCCACAGAACACCTCCTGAAAGAGATCCAAAAAGAGAAACTCCTAGGAACATTGTGGCCAAATTCCAGAATTCCTAGGTCAAAGAGAAAATATTGCAAGCAGCTAGAAAGAAACAATTCGAGTACTGTGGAAATACAATCAGAATAACACAAGATCTAGCACCCTCTACATTAAGGGATCAAAGGGAATGGAATAGGATATTCCAGAAGTCAAAGGAACTAGGACTAAAACCAAGAATCACCTACCCAGCAAAACTGAGTATAATACTTCAGGAGAAAAAATGGTCTTTCAATGAAATGGAGGATTTTCAGGTTTTCTTGATGAAAAGACCAGAGCTGAAAAGAAAATTTGACTTTCAAACACAAGAATGAAGAGAACCATGAAAAGGTGAACAGCAAAGAGAAGTCATAAGGGACTTACTAAAGTTGAACTGTTTACATTCCTACATGGAAAGACAATATTTGTAACTCTTGAAACATTTCAGTATCTGGGTACTGGGTGGGAATACACACACACACACATGCACACACGCACACATACATAGAGACAGAGTGCACAGAGTGAATTGAAGAGGATGGGATCATATCTCAAAAAAAAAATGAAATCAAGCAGTGAGAGAGAAATATTGGGAGGAGAAAGGGAGAAATTGAATGGGGCAAATTATCTCTCATAAAAGAGGCAAGCAAAAGACTTATTAGTGGAGGGATAAAGAGGGGAGGCGAGAGAAAATCATGAGGTCTACTCTCATCACATTCCACTAAAGGAAAGAACAAAATGCACACTCATTTTGATAGGAAAACCTATCTCACAATACAGGAGATTGGGGGACAAGGGCACAAGCAGGGTGGGGGGGAGGATAGAGGGGAGGGTATGGGGAGGAGAATGCAATCCGAGGTCAACACTCATGGGGAGGGAAAGGATCATAAGAGAATAGAAGTAATGGGGGACAGGATAGGATGGAGGGAAATATAGTTAGTCCTATACAACACAACTAGTATGGAAATCATTTGCAAAACTACACAGATTTGGCCTATATTGAATTGCTTGTCCTCCAAAGGGAAGGGGTGGAGAGGGTGGGAGCTAAAGAAGCTGGAACTCAAAGTGTTAGGATCAACTGTAATGTTCTTACCACTAGGAAATAAGAAATACAGGTTAAGGGGTAAAGAAAGCTATCTGGCCCTACAGGACAAAAGAGAAGATGGAGACAAGGGCAGAGAGGGAGGATAGAAGAGAGAGCAGATTGGTCACAGGGGCAATTAGAATGCTTGGGTTTGGGGGGGGGAGGGGATAAAAGGGGAGAAAATTTGTAACCCAAAACTTTGTGAAAATAAATGTTAAAAGTTAAATAAAAAAAAAAACAAGAAAAAAAAATAAAAGGGAGTGAAGGTCTCTGTGGGTACATCCCCTTGCCTGATATGAGGGGAATTGGCTTTGGGACTCCCAACTTCTTACCTTCTTTGCACAACTCTGAGATGTTAGAAGATGGACTATGTATGGCTTTTTAAGGGGGCTCTGGAAATTCATGAGTGAACAATCACTACCAGGTGCCAGCTGGCTGGATGCCAAAATTCATACTGGTGAGATCTCTGTTGGGTTTGGTGGATCAGACCCTTATCATTCCACAATCCAGTGCAATGGCGCCCGTTAAAAATTTCTCTCAAACTCACACGCTTCAAAGCCAGTGTCATGGGACACTTCTGCCACTGTAAAGGAAAGGCTGTCTATTCCTTGGGGAAAAGTATCTAATGCTGGAGTTTAGGTTTAATCCTAATCGTTATGGGGTGAGAGTTAAAGGGGGAGCAGGTAGGAGAGACCCAGACTGCACTAACAGGTACTCACTCACTAGCCATGGACTCAACATTGGGAGGTAAAGTCATAGGCTAAAGAGTGTGACATGACTGAGCTTCTGAGTACAAATATTTGTGTTCAAGGAGAGCAATCATTCATCTGCCAGTTAAGCAGCCAGTCTGAATGTGGGCCCTGTGTTCTATCTACCAAGAGTCTAGACTGGTTTATGTTTGGATGCATTCTAGGTTGGTTCTCAGAGTCTAGTTTTGAGGGCCTCAAGTGCTTGAGGCAGCATCAAGTGTGGTAGAGAACTGGTTCCTAGAGGCTGGAGAAAGGACAAGCTATTTCTCTTTCCTCCTTACCCAGATCCCTCTACTGCCTAAACTCTCAATTTTCTGTTCTAAAGTTTAGGTGAACTTTAAAATTCTCAGGTGTTAGCCCAAACCTCAGTCTCCTCCATCTCCCTTTCCAAATCATTAAGTATTCAGCTGGGAATGATACTAAAGAGATTAGGAGAATTTTTTTTTCTTGCTTCCATCTCTACCTTAAAATGTTATCCTTCTAACACTCTCCCATTCCTGCTGCAGTAAGGAGGAAAGATATATAAAATAAAACTGATTGAAGGGGATGGGTGGGGGAGAGACAAGACTCAGATGCCCAGCTATACTATTAAGACACAGAGGCAGTTCTTGGGAAAACTCCTTTACTGTCCTACACTGTACAAAGGAGGGAGGTCCTGGCCCTAACACAGCCAGGAAATACATATATATACCTTCCTGTTGTCAAAGGAAAGTTCCCTGCCAGAAACCAATTGAGGAAAGACCAAGGATAGGATCAGGCTCAAAACTGAGAATTTAGGGATACCAGGTAGCCATCCAAAGCTGGAGCCTTTGGCAGAGAAGCAGTAGATAAAGATGTAGCTTTGAAGGATGGTAAGAGGCAGCTAAGTGGCTCAGTGGATAGAGTACTGGGCCTGTAGTCACAAAGACTTAAAAATCTGGCCTCAGACACTTAATAGTTGTGTGACCCTGGGCAAGTCACTTAACCTTTGTTTGCCTTAATCCATCAGAGGAGGAAGTAGCAAACAACTTCAGTATCTTTGCCAAGAAAACCCTATGAACAATTTTAGCATGCTATGGTTCATGAGGTCACAGAGTCAGACACTATTTGAACAACAAACTCCAAAAGGGAGGGGGAAAATAACCATCCTCACTCATTAGGCCCTCAGGGAGTTGGTACAGCAACTCTGTCCATCCTACAGCTCTTTAGCTTTCTCAAACCATCAGAGGAGGCAATAGCAATAGGTTTTATGTCTTTCCCCAGGTTCTCCCTTTCAGACTCTGGGTCTGATCCTGGGCCACTCTTGGATCTTTGGTTTCTCCCATTCCATTGTCCTTATCTAGTCACCCACACTCCTGGAAGATCTCTGGATAGTGCTGGAACCCCACTGGGGGATCTAAATCTTCCTGGACAGAGACAAGTTGCATAGGTAGTACTGCAGTCAACCGGCCCCTCCTGCCTCCAGCACCAGGCCGATGGATCCACTGATGTTTGGCTACAGCTGACTTCTGGCTAAATCGCCTCCCACACTCAGGGCAGGAATAGGGCCGCTCACCACTGTGGGTTCGTCTATGAGCAACCATTTCTGAACTCTGCCGGAAGCAGCGTCCACAGTCAGGACAGGGGAATGGCTTTTCACCCGTGTGGGTACGCTGATGGCGCCGTAGGTCTGAGTTATGGGCAAAGGCTCGGCCACAGTCAGCACAAGAGAAGGGCGTTTCCCCACTGTGGACACGATGATGCTGTGACAGGGCTGAACTCTGGCTGAAGCGTCGGCCACAGTCAGCACACTGGTAGGGTTTCTCCCCAGTGTGGACACGTAGGTGAGTGGTCAGGGCTGAGCGCTGAGTAAAGGCCCGACCACAGTCAGGGCAACGATGAGGGCGTTCTCCTCGGTGTATGGCTCGGTGCTTGCTAAGTGAAGAGGTTTGGCTGAAGCCTTTGTCACAGTCAGGACAATGAAAGGGCTTCTCACCAGTGTGGGTGTAAATGTGCTCCACCAGTGTGGATCGCCAGGCAAAGTGCTTCCCACATATGTTGCAGCCATGGCGTTTGTCAGTCCTAGGAGCTGAAAGGCTGACACACAGGCTGGGACTTGTGGGAGGGCGGCCCTGATGGGGAGCAGAGGGCAGCTTCGCTGACTGAGTCTTGTGCTCCCCAGTCCTAGTTGTGGGCTGTCCAACATCTTCTAGTCTCTTGGTCACAGGTCCTTCCTCCTCTCCAGGTGTCTTCCTAATCACCTTGTTCTTGCTCTTAGCTCCTGCTGGAAAAAAATAATTCAGATTCCAACTTATTTAGCTTATTTTTATCTTTTAAAAATGTATTTAGTATTTTATTTTCCCCAGTTACATGTAATACAATTTTTAACATGTTTTTAAAACTTTTATTAGTACCCTCCCTTTCCTCTCTCCCTCCCTCACCACCCCACAATTCCATTATAAATTACACATGTGCAGTCATGCAAAACATCTCCATAATAGTCATGTTGTGAAAGAAAACAGACAAAAAAACCTCAAGAAAAATAAAGTAAAAATGTATGTTTCAATCTGTATTCAGACAGCATCTTTCTCTGAGTCCTTCAGAGTTGTCTTGGATCATGGTCTTGCTGAGAAGAGCTTAGTCCTTCACAGCTGATCATCTCACAATGTTGCTGCTACTTTGTACTCAGTACATTTCACTTTGTATCAGCCCATGCAAGTCTAACCGTTTTTCTGAGAGCGTCCTGCTCATCATTTCTCATAACACAATGGTCTCCCCTCACAATCACATCTTGCAGCTTGTTCAGCCATTCCCCAATGGACAGGCTTCCCCTTAATTTTTTTATTTGCCTCCAGAAAAGATTTTGCTTATTCTTAAAAATTCTCATTAGTGCTATCTTTCAGCTTTTATATCACCCGTACTCCTCCTCGATCCTTACCCTGCCGCCATCATCCTTTATAACAAAGAATCGTCTTACTGCTGAATCCCATTGCCCACCGTATGACAGAAGCCTTTTGGGGAAACAACACCCTCCACCAGCCACGTCAAAGCTGATAATTTGCCCACGGTCACCCAAATATCTATAACAGAAGTTAAGTCTCTCGGAATTACAAGACCAGCATCTTTGCACCCATCCCTCACCTTCACAGGTTACAGCCTTCTCCCAGTCACCTTCGGGACAGTTGGCATCGGAGTCCCAGGTTTCTTGTTCCATCCAGGAGATGAGCGCTGGTTTGGGACCTGGAAATCCTGGGGGGAGGATGGACACGGAAGATTATTTCGGAGTGTTCCAGAACCTAGGGAAGCTCTGATCCCTGGTCAGTCATTCTGGCAGTGCCCTCCCCACTACCCTGGCCTCTCCAGAGCCCACAGGTACCCCGGGCCGCCCACTCCCCTCACCCAGCACGTCCAGGTGGCCGTAGGTCTCCCGCATGACGTCCCTGTACAGGGCCCTCTGCGCCGGGCGCAGCCGGCCCCACTCCTCCGGGGAGAAGTACACGGCCACATCGGCGAAGCTCACGGGGCCCCCGGGCCCGGCCCCGCTCATCGTCCGCGGCGCAGACTGGCCGGGGGTAGCCCCCTTTGGGTTTCAGCTCCCTCGGACAGCCCTGGTTCTGCCCACACAGGACGAGGAGGAACGGAGGGGGCCGGAAGTGTTTGCCAGACCACCGGCGTCACCGGAGCTGCGGGAAACCGATGGCATTTTACGCTCGGCTGTGAGGTGGGGAATGCGATGGAAGAGTGCCCTCAGAAAAGATGGCGATGCTCAGCTTCACTGCTCTTCCGCCCCAGGCAGCGGGAGCCCCCCCACTGCCTTCAGAGACTGACCTTACCCAAGATGGCGCTACTGTGCTTCGGGCTCAGCTCGTGACAAGTTCACGGTCACTGAACAACTGTGCCCCCCCCCCCCCCCCCAACTTGCGGTGGCGCCTGGATCAGACCTTGTCCAGACTTCTTCGAAAGACCCTGTTCCTATTCCAGAAATAACAGCTGGAAGAGAAGAATGGGCGTGACTTTCCCTGGGTGTCATCCGCCGGTAGCCATGAAACTTGGCCGTACGCCACAGGTCCTCCGATTCAATTCTCCCGTTTTACAGATGCAGAGAGGGTATGACAGGTCAGTCACGTAACAAGTGCAAGACTGCTGCAGCTGACGTTATTCCAAGAAACCCAAGGCTTCAGGGAGGTTTCGGTATCCGAATGCTCTTACTCTAGGTCCACATTCACTGCAAGTAAGCAGGAACAGAAAGCGTCGCAAGTGTGGGGTCCTTCAAAACGTTATTCAGGAATATGATACTAGTACTGCGAGGGAGACCGACGGTGCCAGTCAGAAATTCATTGGCTGAGGTTAGAGAGGATTTTGAAGGTACAAATTCCTTTTCCTCCCAGGCTTCTTTCATGAGGGCATTCCCTCAATTACATGAGCTGCAGACAGAACCAAACTGGAACGTAGGGTACATTTGAGGGAGAAGCTGGAAAATTAGGCTACAGAGAGTGAAGAGCCTTGAATATCAGGGCTGAGTTTGAACTTTATTTAAGAAGGTTGTAATGGTCTGATATTAGGAAGATTAATCTATTGCTTGCAGGCAAAATGAGTTGGAATAAGAGAAACAACTGTTATGAATTAATTTCAGTAGCATGGTGAGTGATTAAAAAATAACTAAAGCTCACACAGTGACCATGAAGACTGAAGAGAAAAGACAGATTTGAGAATCTGCCAAATAAAAATCTGTAAAATCTGACAAGTTAAGTGAGTGAAGAGAATGAAATGGATGTGAGAGATTATTTAGAGACAGAATCAATCAGGTATGATCCTGAACTCGTTCTGGGGTATGAGAGGGAAGAATCTGGAATGATTCCATGGCTGTGAACCTGTGTAACTGGAAGCATGATGATGCTTTCAACAGAAAGACAGAAATTGGGAAGACAGGATGATAATGAATTCTTTTTAAATACATATTGATTTTGATGTACATATGAAATTCCCAATAGACAATTAGTGATGCGAGACCATAAAGTTCAAGAGAAAGATGAAGAAATATAGATCTGAGTGTGTGTGTGTGTGTGTGTGTGTGTGTGTATCCAGTAGTCATCTGCACAGTTAGAGAACCAACAGAGAAGTGTCATGAAAACTCAGGGAGACAGAGTATTCAGAAAGAAGTATACAAATCAGTAATAGAAACCAACCAATACAAGTTTCACTGACTTCTCTTCCTCTACCAGCCGTCAAAATATAAATGTTCCCTTTGTCCTTAGCTCTTTTCTTTCTGTTGATGTAGATTCACTTCAACTGTGACTTCTGTGAGCCTGACTCCCAAATCAATTATCTTCAGCCACCAGTTCTGCATTTGCAATTAATCAGCAAAACCCAGCCAAGATGTCTTATATGGCACTAGAGACCCAGCATGTTCAAAAAACTCTCCTTCCCCAAACTGCTCTCACTAATTTCCCTATTTGTTACAGGCATCACCATTCTCCTAGGCACTAAGATTTAACATCTCTGGTCATCCTTTACTCTTCTCCCTTCCATATGCCAGTTCCACCTACCCAATCAGTTGATAAATCCAGCTGCTTTTTACATTTCATTATATTTTAAATCTGTCCCCTTCTCTACATTCTGATTGCAACTCCCTTAGTTAAGACCCTAACCACCCCTCACCTGGACCAGTGCAGTAGCCTCCTGACTAGCTTCTCTGACATCAGTCTTTACTCCTCCAGCAAACACCCCATCCCTACACTAGTGTTACTATAGCTCTGCTCTGATGCAGCAATTCCTTTGCTCAAAAGCTTTCACTGATTTCTCATCACCTGAAGGATAAAATCCAAATTCTCTAGCAAGGCATCTAGTACTCTCTAAAATCTGGCCCTAATCTACTTTTTTAACATCGTCCCCCACTATTTCTTCATACATAAATCTATGCCCTAGAGGCCAAATCTGGACTATTGTCCATTTCTCATATATACTTTGCTTCAGCTGGTCTCCACACATCTGCACATTTCATTCACTCCCTTTGCAGCTTTCTCTTCTGAAATACTGCCTATCCTTCAAGACCTAGGGCAAATATCACTTCTGTTTGATCCCTCCTGATCTGAAAGGGCTTTTCTAGATAGCCATACCTCTTTATATAATTTTCATCAAGAAATACCTTTTTTACAAAAGCTACATTTATGTATCTTATTTTTCCCTAATAAATGATGAATTCCTTGAAAGCAGGGACTGTTTTATTCCTCTTATCCCCTCAGTGACTACCCACAAGGCCTTGCCCACGGGAGCTGTTCAATATTACTGAAGGATGAAAAAAAATTCAGAGTAAGTATGAAACCACAGGAGTGGTAACACTGCCAACTATGTTGCCTTTAGTAACACTTGGACAACCATGCTGCCATCTGTCAGGCTCTCTCTGCCAACAACGGGGGCTCAGATCTTCTTAGGACACCCAGTCTTTCAAATTGCTTAACACATGATAGGTAGTTCAAATACATTTGGTTTCGCAGCTTTGCCTGGCCATGCTGGAACTGATCCCTATTTTTCACAAGAATGATATAAAACCACAGAATTGTAGACATTTCTCTTTGATATCAAAAAAGTCCCTACTGCCCTTTCTTGGCATTTGTGGCCTTCTACCTTCCACTTCTAACAATCAGTGTCCTGGCACAGTGCTTTGCTTTACAAATACTTTTTCATCCATATCTTTATTTGGTGGCTATTTTCTTGGTCTTTGAGACTCCCCCAGTGTCTATACTGCAAGGCACTAAGGGCAGTTAATAACTAAAGTGTCTTTTGAATAGAATCGATATGACATAGTAAATATTAATTAAGTGCCTACTATGTGGTACTTTTCGTAAGGCCACTCTAGCATGCTGAGGTTTCTGTGATTCATAAAAAGAAAAATGTCCAGTGTAATGGCTTCAAGATTTTATGTAATCATCACTGAATTGTATTTTTAAATATTTCATAAACTATTTCCCAATTACATTTAAAAATTTTTAATGTTCATTAAAAATTTTTGAGTTCCAAATGCTCTCCCTCTTTTCTGCCACTAACCCACCCTCTGAGAAGGCAAGCAGTATATCAATTATATATATGTGAAGTCATGCAAAACATAATTCTATATATTAGCCTGCAACACCCTCCTGCCCCCCAGAAAAAAACTCAAGAAAAATAAAGTGAAAAAATCATGCTTCAATTTGCACTCTGAGTTTATCGGTTTTCCTTCTGACAGTGGATAGCATTTTTCATTACAGGTCTTTTGGAATTGTCTTGGATCACTGTTTTGATCCGAGTAGCTAAGTCCTTACAATATTGCTGTCACTGTGTACAATGCTTTCCTGGTTCTACTCACTTCACTCTGCACCAGTTCTTATAAGTCTTACCAGGTTTTCCTGGAATCATCCTGCTTGTTATTTCTTAAAACACAAAAGTATTCCATCACTATCATACACCACAATTTGTTCAGCCATTCCCCACTTGAGCATTCCCTCAATTTTCAATTTTTTGCCACCACAAAAAGAGCCATTATAAATATTTTTGTACAAACAGGTCCTTTTTTTTGATCTCTGAGATACAAACCTAGTAATGGTATTTCTGGGTCAAAGGGGATACATGATTTTTTAGCCACTTGGGCATAGTTCTAAATTGTTCTCCAGAATGGTTGGACCAGTTCACAACTCCACAATCAGTGTAAGATGTGGATCTATCCCTAGTTTCTACCAAATTGCTTTCTAGTTTTCCCAGCAATTTTAATCAAATGGTGGGTTCTTGCTCACAAAGCTTGGATCTTTGGGTTTATCAAACACTAGATTACTGTGGTCATTTACCATGTGTTATGTATCTAATCTATTCAACTGATGTACCCCTTGATTTCTTAGCCAGTACCAGATTGTTTCGATGATTACTGCTTTGTAATGTAGTTCCAAATCTAGTATTGTGGACCACCTGCCTCCACATTTTTTTCATTGATTCCCTTGCTGTTTATCTTTTTGTTCTTCTAGGTGCATTTTATTATTTTTTTCTAGTTCTATAAAATAATTATTTGGAAGTTTGGTATGGCACTAAGTAAATTAATTTAGATAGAATTGTCATTTTTATCATATTAGCTACTCATAAGCAATGAATATTTCTCCACTTGTTCAGATCTGTCTTATTTGTGTGAAGGATATTTTGTAATTGTGTTCATAGAGTCTCTCACCTCTGATGCAGAAAATCCCTGGTTTCTTTCAAGGTTCAGCTGGTGTCACGTCTTTCATGAAGCCTCTCCTGATTCCCCAGTTGCTAGCACTTTTCTCCAGAAATTACTTTCTCTATATACCTAAATATTTTATATTCAATTTCCTAGGACATGCTTAAATTGTTGAACAAACGTCTCTTGCCCTCCCCAACCTCTCCACCTTCCATTTAAGCTTTGAACTCCTTCTACTAGTCCTCTATTCTCCCTCCAAATCAGACTGCTCATTATTGACTTCAGTGCCTTGGAACACATTATTACGAAAACCTGGAATACCCTTACCAGTACCAGTACCAATAGCAGCTTCCTATTGAGCCTTTGGACCTCAGTTTCAAAGTGCCAACCTCAAAATTTTAGCCAGGCATCATGTCTGGCTAAAGACACCCCAGAAACAAATTGGGATAACTTCCTCATTTTTTAGATGAAGAAAAAAGTTCAAAAGGGCCAGATGACCTGGACCCCAATTGGAGTAAATGGTGAAAGCAGAACTTGAACTCGGGTTTTCTAATAGCACATCATTCCATTATTTCCTACACAAAGTCTTCTCTGATCTTCCTGCTGAGGAGTAATATCCCCTCTCTCCTCCTTACTTTCATAGCATCTTATTATTATTATTTTATTATGTTTTCCCTATAAATTGGACTATAATTTCTGTAAAGGCAGGAACTGTATCTTTGTAGCATCTAACACAAGGGTGTTAGGTCTTATGGCCCAGATACCTGGTACCTAGTAAGTAGGCACTTAATATTAGTTGAATGATTAATTATACATTATAGATGGTGGTAAAATGTTTCTTGAATGAATGATAGGTTGGGTTCAAAGGGTTCTTTAGATAGTATAACCTGTCCCTGGAAATCTGATCTCTACTTCGGTGGTCAGTTTCTTCAGGGCCTTGCCCTTCCTCAGTCACATAATCATCCAGATTTTCTCTTTCCCAACTCCTCCCAGGAGCTTATGAATTCCTAGGGGAACAAAGGAAAAGGTGCAAGCTGTGGGGAGGGAAAGACGAAACTGAATGAAGCCCTGGAACTATCTGGACTTCTGCAGGAAGGGGATCAATCATTGTCTTTGGGGACCCATCTCCAGTCGTTCTGATCTATATCTTGCCACTGGACCCAGATGAATGGAGGACAAAGCGAGGCTGGTGACCTTGCACAGCCCTAACTCACTTAAATCCAATTCACTGGCAAGTCACAGCATCATCCTCCTGACGTCACGGTCCTCTTCCAGAAAGAAAAACAAGCAACAATCATTGTCTTTGATGGGGGGTTAAGCTTCCACCCTCTCAATTTTGTTGCCTAATCTCTTATTTCTCTCCCACTTCCACCCTGTGTTCTACTCCAGCATGGCCTGCTACTGTTGCCAGTAACCTCTGGGAAGGGCCTAGTTAATATAATATTAGCTACTCTACAAGAATACCTTGGAGATATTTTGGGTTCAGTTCCAGATCACAATACAGCAAATATTGCAATTAAAAAGTCACATGAATTTTTTGGTTTCTCAAAGCATATAAAAGTTATGTACATTATACTGGAGCTTATTAAGTGTGCTAGTCTAAAAAAAATGTACATATCTTAGTTAAAAAATACTTTATTGCTAAAAAAATGCTACCTGTCATCTGATCCTTTAGTGAGTCATAATTTTTTCATTGGTGGAGGACCTTGCCTCATTGTTGATGGCTGCTTACTGATCAGGGTGGTGGTGGCTGCTGAAGGCTGGGGTGGCTGTAGCAATTTCTTAAAGCAAGATAACAGTGAAGTTTGTTGCATTGACTCTTCCTTTCATAAAATCATTCTGTAGCATGTGATGATGTTTGATAGCATTTTGTCCATAGTAGAACTTCTTTCAAAACTGGAATCAATACTCTCAAACCCTGCTGCTACTTTATTAACTAAATTTATGTAATATTCTTCAATATTGCTATGTCTCAGGAAATCAGGACGTCTGAGAAGAGGGAGAGAAATGGGAGTGGGGGGGATGGCCAGTTGGTTGGGCAGGCAGTACACACACCGATTATCCATTAAGTTCACCAACTTATATGGGCATGGTTCATTGTGCCCCAAAACAATTACAATAGTGACCTCAGAGATCACTGATAATACACCACTATAACAGATAAAAATGAAAAAGTTTGAAATATTGTGAGAATTACCAAAATGTGATACAGCAGCATGCCACTGAAAAAATGGCACCAATAGACTTGCTTGATGCAAGGTTGCCACAAACCTTAAAAAAAAAAAACCAACGAAGCACAATAAAACGAGATATGCTGTATGTTTTCAAATGTCGAAGGAGTGAACCTAGAGTGACAGCTGGCGGGTAATGGCATTGCTATTTTGGGGAAGGGAACTTTAGCTTGGCATTCATGTTGTGTTATCATGTAGGTGACACTAAGCCTTTTTTTTTCACCCAGTTAATCTTGGGTAACTGAATTCATTCAGCTCCTCATGTCAACATAGGGATTCTCTGATCTCATTTTTTTAAGAGAGCCTTTACTGTCCCATACTATACAGAAGAGTGTATGGAGCCAGGAATTCAGCCACCTGGAGTTAGTGGGAAAGGGTGTCTACAGTCAGGGCAGGGCCAAAGACACGTGAGTTCCCTGATGCTTAATTTGATTTGAGGGAAGGTCTTGCCATCCTTTTCCTTAGATAAAGGCTGATCCAAGACCTTTGACTCACATTATATCAACATCTCTAACAGA
Organism: Notamacropus eugenii; assembly: GCF_028372415.1. Lineage (NCBI taxonomy): Eukaryota > Metazoa > Chordata > Mammalia > Diprotodontia > Macropodidae > Notamacropus > Notamacropus eugenii. Next base: position 378,137,076 of record NC_092874.1, on the reverse strand, counting down.
GTCGAACTCTGGCTTTTTCATCTTTATATCCTTTTCCTTGTTCTGAATTCTGATACCTGCTGGGACACAGGAAGAAGCTAAAACCCAGATCCTGTTCTAAACATGATGTATATTCTTGCTCTGGTGATGGGATAGCCAGTCTTCCCACTAGAAGAATTAGCAATAGTTGAATGTAAGGCCTCTGGAACTAACTGGGATTCTTTCAACCCCAAGTGATTGATGGAGATCTCCAAGCCCTCACAACTGGTATAAAATCTGGTTCTCATGCCTCACCCATTCTCACTGCTAAGTAAAAAGACAAAAACAGACCTTTAATTGCTCTCCACCACCTGGATTCTCCTACTAGGCATCAGGAACTGGAAGAGACCAGATGGTACCTCTGAGACCACCTCAGGGTTAATAACCCTAAGGAGATTATTAGCCTAATGAGAGAGAAGCTAACAACTCTATGTAAACTGAAAGTGTGAAATTGTCTCCCTTTACATATTATTATTATCTTATTATCATTTTATTATAAACAATCTTACCAAATAACAGGAGGAATAAAAAAATTAAGTCTTCAAACTACTTACATTTGACTTGTTATATGTGCATATATATATATATATACTGATAAAGTAATACCAGTGCTAACATCTTAATTATCCAGTTAATTGCCCTCTCATGACCACTTTTTCATCTTAGTACTTTAAAATTATGTAATCAATTCTTTTTAAACGATGTAACTTGAAAGCCCTGGTAGGATGAGTTTGGGGACTGATGGAGAGGAGTCAGAAGATAATGGCATATCTAAGTAGGTATATGAATACTTGACCTCTCTGCACATGAGAACTCACACGTGTGAACAGGGGGCCAAGCCTCACACACGAAGGAATCCAAAGCTCGCTGGCCACACAGCAACCCGAACACGTGGGCACCTCCAGGAACCCTTCTGAGGTCGCCTCAGGGAGACAGGAGGGCTTAAAGCGAGGATATTTAGGTAACCCGGAGAGGAGAGGGAGGGGCACCGCGAGCAAAGTGAAGTTTTGGGGTTCACGCAGGTTTTGAGAAGGGTAGAAAACAAAAACACCTGATTCCGATCCTTCATGAGAAGCCAATTCACTGAACTCGATTTAAATAAAGGTACCCTGCACCGCAGGGGGCATCAGGCCGTCCCATGAAGCACCTCGGGTTTTACTCCCCCAGTCCCCAGAGCTCCTTCCATTTAAAAAGCCGCCTCTGATCAGAAGCCAGCCGGGGCCGCGGAGGCTCGCAGACCGTGGGTCGCTGTCCTGGATCTCGGGGCTCCTTGCCCCGAGGCGGGGAGCCCAAGGCGCCCCGGGCCTCTTGCTCGCTCCGGGCGTCGGTCCGGCGCTGCCCCGGTTGGAAAGTGAGGGGCTGCAGGGTTCGGCCCCCGGCCCCCGCCAACCCCTCCGGGCCGTCCCGTCCGCCCCGGCCTCCCCCGGGCGGGCCCTCTCGTGCCCACGTTCCCTCTTCCTAGCCCGAGAAGAGCTGGCTTCAGGTTGGCAGTGCCATGTCAGGGCAGGGGGCCACGGGGCCGCGCCCCCGCCCCCCCCTGTGGAGCCAACGAGAAGAAAACATCCGGCTTTCCCAGAGGCGACGCAGAAAGGCGCCGGAAGTGACGCCTCGGGGTCGCCCCACGACGGGGCGGGGAGGACCACGCCAGCCGGACCACGCCGGCCGGAGACGCGACAGCGCGGAGCTCGGGCCCTCGGCGTCCTCCAGGGCGCTCCCACGGCCACCGGCCCCGGGAGAGCCCGCGGACCCAGGTGGGGCAGGCCGCCCCCCGGCCCTGGCTCGCGGCCGTCCCGGGCTCAGCCAGCACCGCTCCTTCCCAGGCCCGGCGTCGTCCTCCCCCTTCCCCCGATGCCCATGAAGTCGGTGCCCGGCTTTTGGGTGGTTACCGCCCCATTTCCCTTTGGCACGGTGCTCCATCCCGTCCCCTGGCACGCCCCCTCCCATGCCGCATGCCACGGCCAGCACGGCCAGCCTTTCTCTGCCATGTTTCTAAACATTTCTCCGTAGACTCGCCGACGTGCACTGAGGAGCTGGGAGCAAACAGCCCCCGGAAAGGAAACAGAAGCCGTGACCGTGTCCCGCCGGCCTCCATCGGCATCTCCCCGGTCCGTTCCTCCCCCGCCCCGCCGTAACCATCCAAACCTCCAGCCTCCGGTCCCTCGGCCCCGTCTCCCAGTTTGCTGGGCTACCTTACTGAGAAAAAACATACATCCGATCAAGGAGGAGATCGCTAATGACACACTAACTCAAAATTTCTATTTCTTTTTCCCTCTTCAGGCTCAGCCATCTCGTTTTAAAGGTTAATACTTCTCCCACTTGGGGCTACTTCATGCCCGGACCCTTGCTCTCCCTCTTCAGGACCTTCGCTTTCCTTGCCCTCTATCTCCAAGAACAGCCTCTGGTATTCTCATACTTGAAAGTCGCTGCGGAACCGAACAGATGGGCGTTGGGATTTAGAGTTGGGACCTGCATTCGAAAGCCAGCTCTGTCCTGTGTGACCGTGGGCAGGTCTTTTCATTTCTCTAGGCCTCAGCTTTCTCATCTGTAAAATGACTAGGCTGAAACAGATGAAGTCACTTCAACTCTCAGCGTCAGTTCCTTCAGGAGAGTCTTAAAACCAGTATTCACCTCACAGGGTTGTTCTGAAGATCAAATCAGATAATACATGCAAAGTACTTTGCAAACAAACATTATGTATATGTCATTTATTATAGGAAAAAACATGTATGTTACGCTGGTGGAACACCTTACTTCCTTTCGCTGCCAAATTTCTCACATAAGCACTTTATTCTCAATGCCTCTACTTCACAACTTATTCTTAACTTCCAGAAATACGATTCCTATACCTACCACTCAACGAAAATGCTCCTTCTTCAAGGTCACCAGTGGTGTGTTGATTGCAAAATCATTTTTCAGCCTCCTTGATAGGATTTGACATCCTTTCCAGTGTGATTCCAGCATACTATCTCCAGATTAATCTTCCCAACAGTCTCTGCTCCCTTTATCATTCTTCTGTTGGAAGGACAGTTGCAAGTTTCAGCCTCATCTATTCAAATGAGTTTGTCAAGGCTGAAAAAACGGGAAATGGAAAAAGGCAAAGATGTTGACCATATCACTCATTCCTACAAAATCATACATAATGTAAAGCAGCAGCCACAGTAAGGAGGCCAAAAGAGGACAGAAACAGCCTTGATCAGAAAACATTTGATCTCTTTGCCGAGAGGATGTGACAAATAAGAGCAAAAATGTTTTAAAATACAAACTCATTTGTAAAACACTGAAGAGAAATATAAGAATCATAAAACAGCAAAAAATAGTGGAAGGAGAAAATGCCACAGAAAGCTTGATGTGGGAATAGAGTGAATAAATTCAAAAGCATTCACAAGTTAAACAGGCAGGAATCGGATGCTTGAAATGGAAGTGGAATGGAACAGAACAAATTAATCAAAGTTCCTCTAACCACCTATTTTCATTATCTTCAGCGACAGAGGAAGCATCCTATTTGGACCTAACACTGTATGGGATAACTGACATGATGTTTAGGCAAACAGAAAGGTATATACATCACAGAAATCCATGATGAAAGTAATACAATCTTAAAAAAATAAACGGGGGGGGGATCACTTTGTAAGATATCCAAATGAGGGGAAGGTGCAAAATGGGAAATTGTGGATATTATTACCCAAAAAAGGTGATTGAGAGGATGTCAAAGCTACTAAACCATATGACTCCATTCGGTTTTAGGAAGGGTGAGGGTAAAGGATCTCATTTTTTATAATATTTTTGAGAATGATACACATGTCTACTGGGTACCCTTAAAGAAAATGAGATGATAGCCTTTCACAATTCTCTAAGGCAAACCACATCTTTGGAGCTACAAGATTGAATACTGGGGAGAATACAAGGATTTGCTATGTTGATTAATTACTTCTCCCGCTCCTACAAAACAGTTAAGTGACTCAAGAGAAGATAATTGTCTTAAAGATTCACCTCCAACAAGTACACTCTCAGTCATGCATTAAGATCATGTAGTTTTCTAATAAATGTGACCACAGAGATAACTGCTCAGTCACTTTCTAAATATGAACAAAAACTAGGCAAAACAGTGAGTCTATGTCCTGGGACGCATCCTTCCCGTACCTTATATGGTTCCTATCCTTGGTAACAAAGTTTCAGACCATAAAATAAGTTTTGGAACACATGTTAAGAGATTCATATGCTTCTTTGGTACTACCACTTTGGAAAAACATGGTTGTGAGGCTTTGGATATTTCACCCTGCTGTCTCTATGTCTGTGAACTGCTTAAATTTGGTGTAAAGCCAAACACAGTATGCTGCTGTAAAACGAACAGTGGTCCAAGGATAAGGAGATCTGACTTCTGGTTTTGTTTCACCTATCTATTAACTTGGGGAAGTCAGATAACCCTTCTGAAACTCAATCTTCTAAGTTATAAAATCATAGGCTTAAACAAGAGGATCTCTAAGATCCCTTTTAATCCTGACACAAGTTAATCTTATTACTCTCTAATACAAACTTTGTATGAGCTAAGGGCCTTCCTCATGTCCACTTTAAATCTGATTTTTGCTCCCATCACTTTTCTTAAGTGTACTAATAATTAAAATAATGGCCTTTTCTCAGTCCTCATCCTCTTTTACCACTGTGCAACATGACACTGTTAACTATCCCCTTCTTTCTGATGCTCTTCTCATGGATTCCAAGACTTGCAAGGTTTGCGTTGTCTCACTGCTCTGTCTTTTGCACTATTTTTCCCTTCCTGTCCCATAAATATAGGCATTTGCTAGTTTTGTCTTAGCCTTTTTTCCCTTTGTACTTTCCCTTCATGATCATATCCATTCCTCTATCTATTATTTTTATATTGATGCTTTCAAATCTCTGTCTGTAGACCTAATCTTAAATCCCAAAGCCTTGTCTTTGACAACTCTCTCAGCTGAACATCTCCGCCTCAGTTCAGTGGGCACCTTTAAATGCTCAACACAGTTGAATCAAAAGTCTGTCACTCCCCTGTGCTCTCTAAACCATGTCTTCAACGTGACTTTCCTTTTGCTGTCAATGGTACTATCATTCTTAAACGTTCAAGCTTTAAACTGTTTTGAAACTGCATCATCTTTGACTTCTGACTTTCATGTCCCATCCCAAACCAGCCAAACAGTTGCAGAGCCATAGTTTCTAATTCTTCCATTGTGGTTTTTCCATTTGTTCCTTTATAACTGAACTTCCACTAGGCTAGGAAATGTCATCATTACCACTCACCTGAACCACTAGTATAGTGTCCTAACTGGTCTTGATGTGACTGGTCTTTACTTTTTTCAGTATATCCTGCACACAGAAACAAAATTATCATTCCAGTATCACTAAACTCCAAGCACCTGGCTGGGCCACAGTCCCTCCCCAAACCACCTTTATAAATGTTTGCTTAGGGCTGTTGTTCCATTATATGCGGTTTCAGTTTCCGAACTCTTCACCATACCCAACCTTCTTTAACCCAAATCACTTGATAGGTTGCTACTCCTTACTTCCCAAAATTTATCCCTGATTCCATAACTGCTGCCTACTCTGATGTTTGCTATGTGAATTATGCCAACACTGGACTGTTCATTTGGTCCTGGAACTCCAGTTTCACCTTAACCACTTTTCTTGTCCTTAACTCAGAACCTTTTTACTACTGTATCTATTCCCTAACCTGACCAAACAGTTAGGGCTCATCTTTCCCAGCCCTGGTTCCTCCTCATGCTTCTTCATCTCATTATGTATGTTTTCTCAATGCTGTCAATGACTTTGTTCGTATAGTGGATACTTAAGAGAGCAGATGGACAGCAGGCTAAACTAGACTGTACTTTTAGTTACTGTATGGCTTCATTAAAATTTAAGCTACTTCATACTTCTATTTGTATGAATGAGTTTTTTACAAAGTTTTATTTGGATTTTTTACAGGTACATTTCCCCTCCCCCCTTAAACAAAAATGGAATTATGCCCCAAAGGAGGCTTGAGGAACTGGCTTTAGGTCCCAAGTCTCACTTGGTTACTCCCTTCCATGCTCTTCAAAGCCTACCTCTAGCACTTTGACCATGCTTAGACCTTCAGCTCCTCTCCAATCACTTCTCCCCCATCCCCAGTGAAGTAGGTCATCCACACTCCTCAAAGATGTCTGGGTAGTGCCGGAATAGCACAGGAGGGTCACGGTCACCCCGAACAGGGGCAAGTGGCACAGCCCGTATTCCAGGCCGACGACCCCTCCGTCCCCCAGAACAAGACCGATGGATCCACTGATGGGCTTCAACAGCAAATTTCCGCTTGAAGCGCATTCCACACTCAGGACAAGGAAATGGCCGTTCACTAGAGTGCATTCGCCTATGACTGAGCAGCAGGGAGGGATAGGTGAAGCGGCGTCCACAATCAGGACAGGCATGGCGTCGCTGGCCAGCCTGAGTGTCCAAGCTGGGTTTCGGGATAGATGGCCGAGGCAAAGTCTTGTTGAAGTCAGCCTTGGATGGTGGTTCCAAGGATCTCTTGGGTGTTGAGTCTGTAGGTTTGATGCTAGGCTGAAGGAGTTGCCCTCTCACATGAGGGTCCAAAGGGTCTCTGGCTTGGGGCTCTTCTCTCTTCCGTTTCTCCTTGTTTACGTTCCAGTTTCCTGCTGAGGGATATGAAGAATACAAAGCTCAGAACCTAGCAAGCCTCTTCCATCCCACAGAGCTTATTCCTGATCTGATGACAGAACTGTCTTTTTAAGAAAGGCATCAATATCCTCATACTCCTGAATCAGGACTTGCCTAACCTGAAATGCAGTGGTTGAAAGGAGAATCTGGAACTCACTCTGGCCTGTTTACTACTGCTTTGGAGATGGGATAGCCTCATTATGTCTGGGTTGGAACACCTCTGACCCCAACGGAACAATTAAGGGAGAATTCTGCACCCTCTGATCTGAGACCTCTTTCTTGGATGTTAAAACATGTTATTTCACTATCCAACTGGTATGGGCTGAGACAGAACCCACCAATCTTGGAACATGTCCCACACCGAACTCTTCTTACCCTTGGGAAGATCATATCTTCTTTCCACCTTGCCTACTTCTGCCCAGAGTCCCACAATTCTTCAGTAATACAGACTTGAAAAGCCCCTCTCTAACCCACCCCTCCCATCTGTCCCAAGCATTGCTGGCTAACACTTTTCTGTGTCCTACATGACTGTCAGGAGTACCGATGCCAGCTCCTTGGAAGACGCTCCTAAGGAGTGCTGGGGGATTCCTGCTTCCTTACCTCTGCCAGCCGTCCTCGGATCGCGCCCCCACTCCTCCGGATCTTGTGCTGCCGGACCCCAGGCCTCTGACTCTTGTTCCATCCAGGAGATCAGGGCAGGTTTGGGGCCTGGGAAGCCTGGGGGGAGGAAACAGGGGGCATCTAAGAATGGGGCCAGATTCGGTGGCGGGCCGGTCCCCACGAGGGCAGCTCGGGGAGCCCGCCGGACACTCACCCAGCGCGCTCAGGTGGCCGTAGATCTCCCGCATGACGTCCCTGTACAGGGCCCTCTGCGCCGGGCGCAGCCGGCCCCACTCCTCCGGGGAGAAGTACACGGCCACATCGGCGAAGCTCACGGGGCCCCCGGGCCCGGGCCCGCTCATCGTCCCGCGGCGGTCTTCTCTACTGCTCGGCAGTCCCGGGCTCTCCCTCCCGCCTCCGAGGCGCGCGCGAACGTGTGCGCATGCGCGACCTGCCGCTGCCCCACCCCCTCCCGGGCTCTTGCCTCCGCCCTCGGGAGTCAGGATCGAGGTCCGAGAGCGCCCTCGCAGGCGGAGGGAGAGACGGCACCAAAGTGGGCGGCTGGGGCCCCCTGCTGCTCTGGGGCCGAGACGGAAGCCTGCGATGCCCTTAACGCACATGGCGGCACGCTGACTTCACTGCCCCCGACACCGTTGTTTCTTCCTCCGCGGCTTCCTGCAGTCGCCCTCTTCCAAGATGGCCGCCACGACTGCTCCTTAGCGCCTTCCCTTTAATTTTTCGGCACAATGTTCTGCGGAGATTCAAATGGGGACATCTGAACCCTATCTTGGAAAAAATAAAAAATATCATCCTGCCCAGAACTACCTACTCCTGACCCACAACAGTATGCTGTGTTACTGTATATCTTTCTAAACAGTAGGTGCCTAATGTATGCCTGAGACGAATACAAAGGAATACCCAAATGCTAGCTTTGGAATTCGCTGCAAGGTGCTAGCGAGTGGTCCAGAGAAATTAAATTCACAGACATATGCCAGTGTTAACATCGTGTAGAAAAGAGATGGGGGTGCCTCTGAGAAGGGAAGGGAGGCATCCCCAAAGAAAAATGGCTTCCAGGAAATACTTACTCAATGTAAGAGAACACATTTAGAACAGCAGGGAACCTTAAGGGTCATTCAGTCCAAGCCCCAGGTTTTTCAGATGAAGACACAGGCCAGTAGACTAAGAGACTTGACCAAGGCCACAGAGATAGGTCCCTCAGCAGGGATTCAATCCCAGGTCCTGTCATTCCAAATCCTCTGTACATCTACCAGTGAAATACGGCCAAGAGAAAGCAAATTTAAAAAGAATTCAAGACCAGACAAATCCATGGTGTAGGGAACTAGCCATAAGTATGTAAACATACTGTATGAACTGGACAGAACTTTGCATAAGATCAAAAGGCCAAGGAAAATCATGGAAGCTTGGTTTGTTTTTACAGTATTTGGCAGGACACCATTTCACTGTAAGTTATGGATCCTGAATTAAGATCGTATCACTTATTTAAAATAATTCTTTGTTCAAACAGGTAACATGCTTTTTAGCAAAAGAAACAAGGTACAGTCTGATATCTCATATAGACATAAAAATTTAATAGTCAAGACAACTATGAATAAGGCACTTGCAAGGGGCAGCGCAGAAAGATTTTTATGAAATTGAGCAAGAATAAAGAAACATACATATAAAAGATCAGATGGATGAACAAAAAAGGAAAATGACAATTATATATCCCTGCCATGAGAAAGGTCAGTATGGTGGTGGAACAACTGTATTACAGATTAGAAGTGTTCTATGAGTTGCTTGTAACTGAAGATAACAAGTAAAGAGTTTCATTAATAAAGAAGTCTCTTTTCCATGGAAGGTCTGAATCAGTTAAAATTATATTTATTCCAGTGGAAGAAAATGTACTATAGTGAGCACAAAGGTACTATATAGGTACCCTACGCAAGGGACACCCCACTCTCCAGCCTTAATACTCAGGTCTTCAGTTGAAGGAAAACAGAAGGACAGAAATTAGAATAAAAAGAAGAGACTGTGTCTTAGGCCTCTGCCATAAAAAAAATGGTCATTCTCCCTTTCAGAGTATCATAAATGTGATAAATTATATATGGAGCATCTTTTCTAGAATGGGACCTGGATTCCAACCCGCAGGGCACTCCAATCTCAAGGAAAAGGAAGGGACCAGAGATTTTATGTTCCAACTTCAAGGTGACTGGCCAGCTGCCTAGAGCCATTCTATTTTGTGAGGTGAGGGTTTGGATTATTTAACAGACTGACTGGCCAAGGGGCATTCTCACCTCTGAGTGGGACACCACCTACCAGGTCTTTCATAAGACAATGCCTTATAAAAGAAAACCAAACCTGTGTAGTTTTGGCGAAATTACAGGGAAAGGAGCGTTGCCTTCCTGTCTTGTTCTTACACTGAGAACCCCAAGGGGAAGAATCTACACTTAACTCCCTTCTTGATCCCACAACATTTTGGCACTGTGAGCAGAGTACCATGAAAGGCTGAAGTCTCAACCTTAATCCAGCAGAACTAGACCTGTTATGATCAGCTGTGCAACTTAAACTCCTAAAGGAGATCATCAGTCCTTTTATCCATCTCCTTCTGTTTCCTTAACACTCCCCACAGCAGTTCTACTAAATCTCCTCTCTCTTTAGACCCTCAGTTCTTATCACTCCCTCCCAACACACAGATGGCCTGACCTCATACTTTACAGAGAAGATACAAGCCTGCAGGTGTGAGCTTCTTCATGTCCTTCCAGATTCCTTCACCCACATTCCTGGAATATATCTGGGTAATAACGGCAGTGCACAGGAGGATCCCGGGCACGCTGGTCAGAGGATTCTGCTGCAGACTGTCTTGCTGAGGGCATGCTTCTCCAAATCTCAGTACCAGAACGATGGATCCACTGGTGTGCTTCAAGGGCATACTTCCGTTTGAACCGCTTCCCACACTCAGGGCAGGGAAAGGGCCTTTCATCAGAGTGAATACGCCTATGGCTTATTAGTAAGGAGGAATATGTGAAGCGGCAACCACACTCAGCACAGGAGTATGGTTTCTCCCCTGTGTGAGTACGACGGTGAGTAGCCAGTTGGTAGGGATAGACAAACTGGCGCTTGCAGTCAGGGCAGGAATAAGGCTTTTCACCTGTGTGTGTGCGCCGCTGATGGATAACTAGGGACCTTCTCTGTCTGAAACAACGTCCACATTCAGGGCACGTATGTGGCTTCTCACCTGTGTGGATTAGCTGGTGTTGGACAAGATACTTCTTTTGGAAGAATCGTGCTTCACACTGATCACAAGGATAGGGACGCTCCCCAGAATGCATTCGTTGGTGGCTGACCAGTAAATAGGGATAAGCAAAGTGGCGTCCACAATCAGGACACATATATGACCGCTTTTGGTTGGGATTACATTGGTGGAGTGCAGTGATAGAATGTTTATGCAAAGTCTTGCCACAGTCAGTGCAGGAAGAGTCTCCTTGTTCTTGGTGTGGGACTGGCAGAACCTCAAGTGATAAACTCTTCTCCCTATGTGCTTCATCAGTTTCCTGGACTCCAGGCCCTTCTCTCTTCCACTTCTCAGCCCTGTTTCTGACTCCTATTAGAAAAAAACAAGAGTCTAGAACTCAGATTAAAGGTCTGTCAGGTTTTGTCTAATAACACCTACTTCAAATATGGTAAAAAATAGATCTCCTAAGTGAGACATGGGGAATGGCTGGATTCATAGCTACTGACATGGGACTCACATACTCAGGATAGTTAAAGGGAATTAACTCTCTGTAGTTAGCTTGGTGTATGCAGGGTGTTCTTGTTGATATTTTAGGAATAACCCAGTCACTATACAACCAATGCAGGTTCAGAAGGACTAGAGGTTTGGCTCTTCCTCCCACAGGGGACAGTCGCTGTCTATAACGCAAAAACTCCTTGGAAGAGCAAGGAGTCAGGTAACACGAGTGAACGTTATAATATTAAGTAGAGTTAATTAATATTCATATTAATGGTCAAGTTTCCGTGGTGACAGAGTTTTGGGATTCATTGAGGCCCTGCATTCAGGAACAGAAATAGCTCATCAAGGCATGATCTAGTCATTCACTGACACACTAGCACAACACACAAGACCTACGAGGGAGCAGTGAGATAGTGAGGATGGCAATCCTCAGAACACTTAAGGGGAGCCTCAGTGGCTCAGTGGATAGAGTGCTGGGCCTGTGGTGAGAAAGCCTTGTCCTCCTAAGTCCACATCTGGCCTCAAACACTTGGCTGTGTCACCTTGAATAGGTCACTTCAGCCTGTTCGCCTCAGTTTCCTCATCTGCAAAATGAGCCAGAATACGGCAAACCACTGAACCACCGTTGCCAAGACAATCCCGAATGGGTTCCACGAAGAGCTGGACACGACTGAACAAGGATACCTGCATTATTTTCGGGGCACAGGAAAGAGGCTGCGTTCCGCACAACCTAGGATTAGGGGAGTTACTCCCCGCCCCCCCATACTAGCTAGCGTGGAGAAGGTACACTCCTCTGGGCCCGCAAGATCTCGATATAGGAGATGACAACGTGGGGTGGCGATGGGTCTTTCTGGGGTTCCCCAGACAAAACACCTGTACCAGGCAGGTTACGACCTCACCTCCTAAGTCTTCCGCTTCTTTCTCCCCCACCTCCTCGGGGTCCCGGGCATCCGGACCCCAGGCCTCGGTCTCTTCGTCCATCCAGCAGATGAGGGCAGGTTTGGGGCCGGGGAAACCTGCAAGGTGAACACAAAGTTGGGGGAAGGGTCGGGGGCAAGACACGCCCCACGGGTGGGAGCCCCTCCCCGCCCCCCCCACGCGCGGCCGCGCCCCTCACCCAGCGCGCCCAGGTGGCCGTAGGTCTCCCGCATGACGTCCCTGTACAGGGCCCTCTGCGCCGGGCGCAGCCGGCCCCACTCCTCCGGGGAGAAGTACACGGCCACATCGGCGAAGCTCACGGGGCCCCCGGGCCCGGGCCCGCTCATCGTCCGCGCCCTCCCCTTCACGGGAGGACGCCCCGCCTCAGCAGCCCAAGGGACGGGCAGCGACCTTCCGGAGACCCCGGGTCCTAGAGTCCACAGAACCTGCTCGGGTTGGTCGCACGGGCACGTCCCGGAAGTGAGGCGCCGGAAGTCACGAAACTCGGCGGCGCACGGGCTTCACTGCCCCTACTTAGACTGACAGCGCCCTTTTCCAACATGGCCGCGGGCCTACTTCAATGCCCTGAGATTGCCTCCGCCGGCCTTTAAGTACGGTGGCCGTAGAGCACCACGGGTGTTTGGCTCGGAGGAATGGCCGAGGTGCGTTTCGGGACGTTCTTCAGCCCCGCGAGTGCCCGGCGCCAGCGGTTATTTGGAATCAGATTGACACCTTCCGTTGGAAAGCGGGGAAGCGAACAGTGGGCCGTCAACTGCCTGAAACAGGGGCATTCCCCTGCCCGTGATCAGGGCTGGCACCAGGGCTTGCGGTACAAGTGTTTCCACCCTGTCCCTGAGCCTCGCTGCCTCCCCGAAACCCTGTCCTTCCCGTAGGTCTGCCCCAGCCGGCTTCGTGGGCCTTGGCACCAGTTAGGGGCAGCAGGGGGGATAGACGGGTACCAGTGGGTGGAGCCCTGGGCTTACAGCCAAGAAGAAGCGAGTTCAAATCCAGCCTGAGACCTTTCTAGCCGTGGGACCTGGGAGGCGCTGTCCTTGTAACTGCCTGGGTTTCCTCATCTAGAATGGGGGTGCTGGGAGGACACCCCCCCAGGGTTGGGTAAGGATGTGGGCAAGCAGGCTCGCTGGCACGGAAACCCATAGAGTGCCTTCCCTTCGGGTGAGCCCAGGCTAGCTTAAGCTGTCTGGACCAGGAGCCCAAGCAGAGTTCTGACTGCCTCCTGCAAGAAGGACCGGCCTTCAATCTGCTTGAGGACGGGCCCAGGGCGTCTGCGTGCCCCAGATTTATGGGGAACAAAGGAACTGACTTAGTTAAATAAGTTGTAAGTGCAATAAGATGAAAGAGTTGACAAAGCAGCCATTGAAATTACGGCCCAGGATATCTGTGTTTTCTTTACCATTAACGTGCCCTAACATAGCATATGTCCATAAACCATTAACATACAGAAAAGTCCCATTGTGCAAGATGGCGTCTGGTTAAGGGTCACATCCTTAAATGTAGGAAAAAATGCTCTCAAGTCAGCCCCATCTGGCCTTGTTGACACAGGAAGAGGTATTCTCTGAGTTTGCTCAGAGAACAAAGAAGCTGTTAGGTCCAGGCTCTTCTTCCAGGTGGTTTGTTCAGGCTCTGACCCTTTACTGAGGTTATTAAATTGATATGAAATGATTATCAGGATCAATAATGATCATAAAGTGCTTAGCACAGGGCCTGGCACATGGTAAGCAGGTGTATATATGCTAGCTATTACCAGTATTATTATTATTAATATGTGCACATCCCTCTCTCACCACAGAACATAAGCTCCTTGAGAGCAAGTCTCTCCCCCTTCCAAATCCTCTCCACAGACCAAATGGAACTCCTAAAGCCCATATCACTCCTGTACTCCAGAGGTTTTAGTTCATCTTCCCTCTAGAACCGATGCAAACTAATTTGTTTGGTCTTTAAAACCCTTCACATTCTGACCCCAGAATGGAAGGATCCTGAAAAACAATTGTTAACAAGCTTAAAAAAAAAGTATTGGGATTACCTATACATATTCCAGTTCAAACATCTCAATCTAGGCAAATCAAACTTAAAATGTCCAAATTAGACATTTATCTTTTCCCCCAAAATCCCTCTCCTTCTGCAACTGTCCTGTCTACCATTCTTTTGTTCACTCTGATTTGTGTCTTAGCTCTTCACCCTCGTTGGAACCTTATATCCAATTAGTTGCCAGGTTTCACACAGATTCAGCCTTTCATATCCATCCCCTTCTCACATCACACTACCATCCTAGTCCAGGATCTTACAAACTCTTGGCTGGACTATTGCAGTATTTCCAAACTTTTTTTTTTTTTTTTGTATCTATACCTGTTGGGGGTGTAAGCTCAGTTTCATGTGGACAGTCTCGGACAGGTAAAGGTGAGGACTTCCAAACCTCAGAGTTCTCATGAGGCCCCCCAGGGAACAGCTGGGAATTGAGGCGTGAGACACGGGCTATCTCGTGCATTTCCACCTCTTCTCCGTGGGAAACTTGCTGGGGAGAGCATCCCACCCTTGAGATTAACCCATGGTCTGAGCACACCTGTTGTTGACTAGCTAAAGGCTGAGAGCAGGCACGGTATTCAGGTGCAAACTATGCGGTGGGAGAGCTTAAGTAGGGTCAGGAAAGCCTGAAGGCGCTCTTCTTGCTGAGGGGCCCTTAGAGGGCAGAAGGTCCCTCCCCTCTCCCACTCCCATTCTCTTGCTGTACGATCTTTGCCTCCTTGGGACGAGGAGGATTCCTCTCTCCTGAGGAAGAATTCACCCTGCACATGTAACTAAGACCCTGAATAAAGCCTAACCCTTGTTCGACTCTGGAAAGTCTCTTCTCTCAACACGTTTATCCGGTTTGGCCACCGAAGACCTGCGACAGGTGAAAGGTAAGACTCGGGCAGCCCTTCAGCCTCAAGGCTGAACATATACCTTATAGTGATACTGCCCTCTACTTGGGGTGCTGGTGTGATCAAGGGGGGGAGGTGCAGTAGTAGCCTCCAGTGCAATTGGGAGACCTTGAATAAAAATAAGAGGGCAGCGGAAGAAGAAAAGATAAGGAAACTTTGAAAAACCATTGGTACATGTTTCATCTGTTATATAACAGAGTTAAAGCTGTAGTGATTACATTATTTTCTAAATAAACACACAAAATGAAAGTTATAATTGATCAGTGGTCAAATCCACTGACAGGTCTTAACAAGCAAGTGTTGGTAGACCAGCATGGTGCTTGTGAGGAAGTCCAGTGTACATCAGCAGGAATATATGTATATAATGACTTGTTTACAATATGATACGGTTACATTATGCAGTATTGGTTACAAGAAGCAATATTACATCATCAAAATTTCAGTGTAGGAAAAAAACAAATTTACAATAAATTATTAGATTTAAGATGCATCACTTAAAATTTTTTTAAATGAAGCAACTGTTTAAAAAAAACATTAAAGAGTTAAAGAAAGTAGATTTCCAGGGGGGCACTGGGTAATTTTTTTTAAAGGGGCCAGTAGGCCAAATAAGTATGGGAAACTCTGGTCTAACCTCTGTACTCCAACATCCCAACAGCTATGAGACTGACATTCCTAAAGCACAGGTCTGGCCACATCAGTCCCCCAAACTCAAGAAGATTCATGCTACTTCTGTGATAAAATGCCAAAGGCAAACATCAAAGACTAATTATAAGGGACTCCTTAAGGACAGACTGTTCACTTTTTATATGAGGAGATATAAATTGTATGTCTAAGATTGTTATTAGTAATTCTGTAGTTTAAAAAAAAGATGGGGTAGAGTTGAATATGATATGATACTAAAAAGCAAATGGTCTAGGAAAAGATAAAAAGTAATTATTTTATACAAATGAGGTGCCAGAGGAAGAACTAACACAGAGGAAGTAGATGGGGGAGGAGGGCTGGTACGTCTGAACACCTGCTCTCCTCAGGAATGAGTTAAAGAGGGAACAATACATATATATCTAGAAGGGCATAAAAGTCTTCTAAATTCAAAAAGAAAAGGATTAGGGGATAGGGAAGGGAGAGATGATAAGGGAGAGATTTTAGGGTGGGAAGGAGAGGATAAGAAAGGGATCTTTGGTGGAAGGGGTAGGTTAAGTAATGGGAGGGCAAGGTAGCAGGTAGAAGTAAAGTAGAGGAGTCAAGAGGAATAGGAAATAGGAGATACACATATACATAAAGATCAGGAGTAGAATTTATTAGGGAAAAAAGGGGTAGTAATCATGATCTTAGAAAAAATTAAAGTTATATTTAATCAGAAGAGAAAAACAGAGAAACTACACCATATGTCAGCCATATTAATACCATTGTAGACTATTTAAAATAACTAGACAGTATAAGGTTGAAATATTGCCATGGTATAGGAAACAATGAGTTGATGGACTTAGAAAAATAGGGAAAGACTTGAACCTATGAAGGAAGAGAAACAGAGGACAAAAAAGTATAGGATGGTCTTAAATGCATGCATATGAATATGTATCTGCATAAGAATGATTATAGATATCTAAGTATATATATGTATATATATTTGTGTGCATATGTGTATTGTGTATATATACATATATGTCATATATGTATATATACACACACACATACACAAATATATCTGAGCTTAATTGTAGCCTTGGGAGAGGGGGGAAACAGGAAGGAGGGGAAAAAAGAACAAAGTAAAAAGTGCATAGCGGAGAACAAAAGAAACCTTACAAGGAAGCAAAGGAAAGATGGACAATTCAGAACACAATGTGTAGTATGTATTATATAGGCTTTCTTGAAATAGAAGTTTATTATCGCATAATTTGAATCCTCTGCTGTGCACATGACAACGTTTTTTTTTCTTATTTCCAATTTAAGTTTTAGGATTTAGGTTTATAATACTTTTTTCTTTTCTTGTGTATTTATGTTCAAAATAAATTAATAAAAAATGCCAAACTCCTTCCACTGGCATTTAAAATCCTTTACGATTCAGTTCCAACCAATTTTTCCAGACTCATCCTCATTATTTCCTCCACAAGCATTTTACATTTCAACCAAACTGGCCTCCCTGATGTACCCTGAAATGATCCTCCATTTCTTGTCTTCATGCCTGGAATACCTTCTCCTTTGTCACCTTAATCTATTGGAATCACAGTTGCTTATAAGATTAAGCTCAAGTGCCACCTACTATCAAACTTTCCTGATTTCTTCACTTGTTGCCCCACCCCAATTACTTTGTATTTACTTCTCTGTTTCAGCAGTCAGTCAACAGGTATTTATTAAATACCTACTATGTGCCAAGCACTGTGCAAAGTACTGGGAAACCAAAGGAAGGTAAAAGACAATCCCTGTCCCTGAGGAGCTCACAATTTTTAACAGTGAAGACAACATGCAAACAACTATATGGAAAGAAGATATAGACATAGATACACACAGAATATGTATGTATATACACACAGAGAATAAATTAAAGATAATCTCAGAACAAAGATCAAAGAGGACTGGGCTTCTTGTAGAAGGTGGGACTTCACCTGAAGCTTGAAGGAAGCCAAGCGGGAGAGATGAGGAGGGAAAGAATTCCAGGTGTGGGGGGCAGCCAGTGATAATGTCTCCAGTTGAGAGATGGAGTGTAGCATTCTAGAAACAGCAAAGAAGCCAGTATCAAGGATCATGGGACATATGCCATTTCCCTTCAGTAGAATATTACCTAGTTGAGGCCTTGACTTTAGGAGTAGTCATATAACAAATGCTTATCTTTTTGGCATGGATCTGTGACTTCAAGGGTATGGCAAACTCTACCACTGTCCAGCCTGGACCTGTCCTGCAATTCCTTTTCTTAAGAGAGTTACTTGGGGCAGCTAGGTGGTTTAGCTGATAGAGCACTGGGCCTGGAGTCAGGAAGATCTGAGATCAAACGTGACCTCAGATGCTTTACTAGCTGTGTGACCCTTGGCAAGTCATTTAACCCAGAATGTGTACCCCCCAAAAAAAATTTGGAAAAAAAATTTACTCATGGAAATGAGAGGTTCAGTTATTTGCTCAGGATCACACTCCTCTCAGTATGTGTGAGAGGTAGGATGTGAACTTTGACTTTGAGTTCACCTTGCCTATCACTGACCTATGCAAGATATTAATCAGAACAAGACTTAAATTTTTTCTGTCTGGGCTTGATCTCTCACATCTAAACTAGATTCATGTACAGGGATCATCAATTAAAAACCAACAAGCATTTACTATGTGCCAGGTACTGTTTCTAAGTTCTGGTGATGTGGTTTGAGAGGTTCAGGCCCCCGCAAAAGACTAAAGTACTGGACAAGGTTGTTGAATGAATTCACAGACTCAAGTATTCTTTAATTCAAGGCGGCAAAGGTTTATTGTAATGCCAATGTGGTGGACAAAGCTCCTTAAGGAACTTGCAAGTTAACAGGAGTGATGCTAAAGCTCGTATAGGAAAAGTAATGAATTATCTGGTAGATATGCTAACTAGGTGATAACCTACAACCTTGGTCACTTGCATCATTTACTACTAGAAACCAGGGCAAGGGGTTTCTCGAGGGTGTATTTTTAGTCTGTTATGTCTGTAGCAAAATAGCTTTGAGAGTTGATGTTTATAGCTTGACCTCTGGATTGTTCATGATAACTTTGGGAATCAACACATGATAATTCTGTGATTACAAGATAGTCCTGTTTTTACAAGAGAATTTCTTCACAGGTCAGTTTGTTCTTGTGATGGGGAAATACAGTTTGTCTTACTGGGGCCCACTCATGAGTTATTGCTAGGCATAGTGTTCTTGGGCTGGGGGAGAATACTGTCAGGGATAGTGTTTTGAAGCTAGGGAGAAATGTGATCTTGGAATTGGGGTCCAAGCACAAGACCCAAGCACCCCATCACTAGGAATACATCCTTCCCCTTTACCCCCCCCAAAAGAAACAGCTATTACATTCTAATGAGGGAGACAACAATATACATATGTAAGTATGTATCCATCATGAATCCTTCCTTCCTTTCTTGCTTCTTTCCTGCCTTAAACCCAGTGCATTCTGAAGTCCATAGTCTGGACAACAATAAGTCCCTGCCCAAGCTCCATTTAATGGCTGGCTTAGAGTGATTATCGATAGTAACAGTTTCTCTTTCCTTCCCAGTTTGATTTTGTTATTTTTTTCTTTTGCTCATTAAAAGGGCCATTCCCTGACTACTACTTACAGAGGCCTATTCACTCAATGGGTATTACCTCCTTCTGAGTGAGTATCTGAAAAGGCCAAGGTTCCCCACTGCATCCTGAGCCATCTCCAGCCATCCTGGTGAATATCTGGTCACTGGATCCAGATGGCTCAGGAGGAGAAAGTGAGGCTGGTGACCTTGCACAGCCCTCCCTTACTCAAAACAAAGTCAAGCGTAAGTCATGTCATCATTTCTCTGATGTCATGGTCTTCTTCGAAAATGAAGGATGAACACAAAACAATATGCATCATGAATCCAGGGTAGTTTTGAGATAGTATGTACAAGCAGTCTGGAGGAACCAGAAGATTCATTTAGAAGGAGTTGTAGGAGTTGAGTATGGAAAGATGTTTGTTGTTGTTTATGTTTTAAAAGAAGGTCAGTGACATCATGGGGTGGGGTCTTGACTTGTGTGTGAATTGGATTTAAGTGAGACAGAGGTGCACAAAGTTCTTAGCCTAACTCTTTTTTCTAAAGTCATCAAAGTCCACTGGCAACATGGTCTTGAAGGAAAGTAGAGAATCTTAGAAGTGGAAGTGAAGAGGGGTTTTCATTCCAAGCATGGGGTTGGGGACATTGAGTGCCAAGAGGATGGGAGATAGATTCTAAATGTGAAAGCCTATGTGGGCAGAACGAAGAGGGTGAGGAGAGTAAAGTGTAGCAGGAGGAAAGGTAGGAAAGGGCCAGGTTGTGAAGAGCTTTAAAGGTCAAACAGAGAAGATTATATTTGTTTCTTGAGGTGGGAGGGAGCCATTGAAGCTGTATAGGATGGATACATTTATTTTCGAAGTAAAAGATGAATGGCTATCAAGAGCAGCTCACTGGGCAGGGCAAGGAGAAATGATAGATTTGGAAATGCTGATATAAAAACAAAAGAGATACCAAGACTCCCTGACTATTCCTGGTTTTACCTTTGGACTCAACTCCAGTGGCTATTCAGGATCTCCCAAAAGGAACACTTTAAAATAGTTTGTACCTCATTCAGACCCCCAGCCCTGTCAGTCCCCAATACATTTTTTTTATTATTAATCACAAGTCCTTCAGAATTGTCTTGGATCATTGTATTGCTGAGAATAGCACAGTCAATCACAGTTGATCATATAATATTGCTGTTACTCTATACAATGTTCTCCTGGTTCTGCTTATTTCACTTTGCATCAGTCCATGCAAGTCTTTCCAGGTTTTTTTTTTGAGAGTATCTTGCTCATCATTTCTTATAACACAATAGTGTTACATCACAATTTCCAATTCCTCACCATCATTAAGAGAGCTACTATAAATATTTTCATACATGTAGGTCCATTTTATTTTTTTAATTTCTTTCAGATACAGACCTAGTAATCTCTCTCTCTACACGTAGTGGGTGCTTGACAAATGTATATCAAATTGAACTGAGAGAGGAAGGAATCTGGGCTCAAGCAGGATAGACTCTTAAGTGGCATCAAGTAGTCACAGGAGCCTGGACATCTGATGCTCATGAATGTATAAAGTCTCATTCCAATATTCCAATATGATCCATCCAATATGGATCTTTGGTTTTATGGGTGCTATTATTCCTTCCAGGGATATACATTTCAACTTATCCATACCTACACATTCTGTGAGTCTCTCATCCATGTCTTCCCATAAGTTTGTCCCAAGGAGTTCACCCAACGAGCAAGAGACCTTTCTTTGTTCTTTCTTGGCAATGAGGCTGCCAGTGGAGTACCACAGTGGATAGAGCCCTCAACTTAGAATCAAGAAGACCTGAGTTCAAATCCTTAGACTCTTACTAGGTAAGAGTGACTCTGGGAAAGTCACTTAAGCTCTCTCTGCCCTAGTTTCCACATTTGTAAAATGGAGATAATAGAACCTACCCCCCAAAGTTGTTGTGAGGATAAAATGAGATATTTGTTAAAGTGCTTTGCAAACCTTAAGGTGCCATATACATTCTAGTTACTATTATTGCCACATAACTAGCCTATCCACCTTATATTTGATTATAATGGCATCCTTTAATTACTACTCATTCCCACCAAAAGTGCTTTCCATTCCAAACTGATATACTCGTTTTATTCTCAAGAGACTGTAGTTTGCCATATAACATGGTTGGAAGAATACTGATGTTAAAAAGAAATGCTGCTTGAGGCACCACCTCACACCCTAACCTTAAATCACTGAATGGGTGTCACCTCAGACAAACAGACCTGTTAAAGATTTTACTTACAAAGGCCAAGGTCTCCCACTGCATCTGGGGCCAATTGATGGTCATCCTGACCTATGTCTTGCAACTGGATTCTGATGACTTCAGAGGTGAGAGTGAGGCTGATGACTTTACACAACTCTGCCTCACTTAAATCCATTTCACTTCCAAGTCAAGACATCACCTGCCCGGGGCGACTCCTGGGCCTTCGCCTTCTACTTACCTATCCCCGGTCCTCAGACGTCTCTGGCCCTCCTCCTGGTTCGGGGGAGGGAATTCCCTCTCCCTGTTGGGGAAGGGGAATAAACAGGCAGAGCACCCGAAAGGAGTTGCAGCCAGCAAGCTTTATTGCGTTTCTCTCTCTCCAGCTCTCATGGTCATCCCCTTTTATTATCCCCTGTCTCCTCCCCCGTACCTCCCATGGGCGGGTGAGCTCCTCCCAAGTGCCTCCCCATGGGTGGAGCCAGCCTGTTACCAGGGCCATCCCAGTACCTCGTGGCTTGCTAGACCAGCTAGCCTGCCACGTAAGCAGGTTCGGACCCTCAGGCGTCTCACGGTCCTCACGGGGGACCCCGGTCCAGAGCTGTCCCCCAACAATCACCCTCCTGATGTCATTGGTCCTCTAATAATGCACCCTTGCAAAGTTGACAAAAAGGAAAATGACAGGTGTTGGAAGGGCTGCAGGAAGACCAAGGACATTGATGTTCTTTTGGAGGAGCTGGGAATTGGTCCAGCCAATCTAGAAAGCAATTAAGGGCACTGCTGTCTTCAGGAGTGTAAATGAAGGGAAAGATATGGAGCTCAAATTGTCAAGACATCACCTGAATGGATATGAGGAAGGGGAAGGAGCAGAAGCTGATGCTACAGATGCCTTCAACAGAAAAAAAAAAGAAGTTAGGAGAAACGGAGAATCTGGGAAGAAAGATAATGAGCTTTGCTTTGGATATGGGGAGCTGAAGATATTTATAGGATATTCGGTTGGAGATATCTAATAAGTTGGACTGGATTGCATAGATTCAGAACTAAAGTTGAGGAGAGAGAATGGGGCTAAATATATAGACCTGGAAGTCATAGGCATAGAGTTAATAGGTGAATTCATGTGAGCTGACATGGACTGCCTTAATGTAAGTCTATATCCTAGTGATTGTTCAGTCATGTCTGACCATGACATCCATGGACATCCATGGGGTTTTCTTGTCAAGGTTTGGTGGCAAGTGGTTTGCCATTTCCTTCTCCAACATATCCCCATTCTTTACAGTATTCTTCAAAAATAGGGGAGTCAGACATTCTTGGGCTCTCCCTTTCCTCCTCTGGGACCTGAGCATCTGGACCCCAGGTCCTTGGCTCTTCCTCCTTCCTGGAGATGAGGGCAGGTTTGGGACGTGGGAAACCTGTTAGCAGAACAGGGCTTGAGTCTGATGGATGAGATCTCCTCTCCACACACTGTGCCCCCAAACTCGTGCCCTGATCCATCCATGCCCCTCACCAAGCGCACCCAGATGGCTGTAGGTCTCCCTGTACAGGGCCCTCTGTGTGGGGCACAGCCGGCCCCACTATTGTGGGGGGAAGTATGTGGCCACATCAGCAAAGTTTACAAGACCTTTTGCCCCCTGCCCAGTCCAGCCTTGGCCTGGCTAGTTGTCAGTGATACCTCCTCCAGGACCCATGCTTCCTCCCTTGGGCCCCTGGGGACACACCAAGGCGTTTCCTTCTTGGGGCTGGGGTTTGTGAGAACAGCCACGCCCAAACCTTGAGCTCTGGGAACAGTCAGACCCGGTCCACTTGGGAGTGGGAGTGGCTTCTTGTGGTTGCTGAATCCTCCTTGTAACTGACCCAGTGGGGAAGGTGTTTTTCAGACATGAGAAGGTGACTTTGACTGGCACATGTAGCATCGTGGCTTTTGCGGTGACCAGGCAGGAGCCTGGAAAGACTTCCCATCCCCTGAGTTTGTTGTGGACCCACACATTTCATGTGTACTCAGCTACTACATAACCATGTGGAGTGTTTTGACTCTTCTGGACTACATTAAACATGACCACCACCTAACTTCACCCTAACAGGCCTGCCTGATGCTTGGACATTGTGGACCTGGAAGTTTGGTTAAAAAAGGCAAACAGGCTAAATGAATATTGTTTATTCCCTTAAAGCTAGCGGTTGCATGATCTGACTGCCTAATACAAGAATGACCAGGCTTAAATCTGTTTAGGACAATCCAAGGTTGTCTGTGTCCTTCAGATTTATGGTCTCCATGAGTGATTAACTATACCACTAGAAAGGAATTCCTTAATTGGATAGGTGGTAAATACAATAATATAAGAGAGTGAGCAAGGTGTTGATTGAGATTACAACTCAGAACATCTGTGTTTTCTCTAGCATTAACATGTCATAATGTAGTACATGTCCACAAGATAATAAAAAAAAATCCTGCTATTCAAGATAGTGTCTCAGGTTCAGGGTCTCATAAGGAATGCTAAACCAGTCCCATCTGGCCTTGATAACATAGGAAGAGGTATTCTCTGAGTTTACTTCAGAGAACAAAAAGACTGTTAGGTCCAGACTCTTCTTAATTCAAGTTCTGGCCCTTATTAAAGTCTAAAAAATGATACTAAATATTATCAACATCAGTCACACTGCCAAGATGAATCCTAATGAATGGGGAAAACTCTAGCCAAAAACAGAGCCCCTGCTGTCAGAGTTAACAGGACACAGGAACCCAAACTAGCATGTACATGTACACTAAAACCATTATTATTCAATTCATACCTCCAAAAGTAGGAAAGGATCACAGAATCTGGGAATTTTGTTACCTCAGAGGTAGTATGTATCTGGGCAGGAGTCCCCTCCATAACATAACCAACAATTTCTGGTATGGATTGATGTAAAAAGAATACAGAGAATGGAGAAATCACTGGGGTTTAGAATAGCTGAAACTTTCATGTGTAATATACACATTTGTCAATAATGCTCAAGTAAGATAAGTTGTACTAAGACTGGTACTCAATTCAATCTATGATTCCATCAATTTGGATGCTCCCTCAGCCAAGCATATCAAAATCCATACATGCCCTTCCTGTACAGCTTTTGTCCATGTTTTTCTGTTTGCTGGGGATGGGAGATACTCCAGGGGACTTTCCTTGCTTTCTCCTGATGTATCCAGAGTGGAACACAGGGGCTGTTCATTTCTCATCCTTTATCCTTACCACATGACTAGCACATCTTTTTCTTTCATACATTTCTAAAGATCATCTTTTACTACCTTTCTTTGGAGTTCTTCCTTTGTTCTTTGTTGCAGCCTTCTCACACCCACCATGTACTTCTTTAATATCCTGTCACCAAATATCAAAGTAAAAGCTGATTTAATTTGGAAGATGTTACCAAGTTCTTCACAGAATTCTCTACCTCTTTAGTCCCTGTAACTAAGTATATATGCTATAATTAGGGTTTTTTCCCCAAATGCCTATCATGAGTACTGAAGTATAAGATGACCACATGTCCCATGAAATGCTTCTTGTTGCTTTAGATCAACCTTTTTGTTTGTCTTTCGAGTACCTGTGAGCCGTTGTTCCCATTTAGCTGTTATTTCTTTCTTCTGCTTTTGTTTATTTTGAGAATGTCAAGATTGATCTGATTCAGCTCTTCCACTGAATGGTATGTTCACACTCACTGACCACTGGATAATGGTCTCATAAAAAACCAACAGCTAAAAGTTGAAGTTTGTAGCCAGTCTAGAAATTGTGGTATTCCTAGCTCATCTTCCACCCCTCTGCCACTTGCACACTCTGTTCTTGCAGCAGAAGGGGACTGGAGCTGTTTTGTATTTTTCTTTGTCATGGGTTGCTATGACTAAAGAGTGAATCATCAAGTGGCCAAACTAGAGATGTTAAGCCTCTCTGTACTTACCTAGATTGGTTCTCAGAAAGCCAACACTGTTGCTAGGATAGTGCTAGGCAACAGGGAACAAAAATATCAACCTTCTTTCAAACCCAGAACCACGATTCCTTCTCAAAGATAGTCCAGGTAAGATACTTAAAATGTGGGGTTTTTTTCTTCTTCTTATATACATAAACCATTTGCAAGCAAGGATGCTCAGTGGATCCTCACCTGGAGTCGGAAAGACCTGAGTCCAAATCTGGCCTCAGATATTTACTGGCTATGTGACCATGAACAAGTCACTTAGCCTGTTTGCCTCAGTTTCCTCACTTTTAAAATTGGGAACCATCTGTAGAAAATAAGCATCTATCTCCCAAGGATGTTGCAAGGATAAAATGAGATGATATGTTTAAACCTTAATGTGGTTTATAGGTGCTAGCTATGATGATGATGATGATGATGGTCTCTGTGAGCTTCTCCTCTCTAATTCATCTGTTTTCAAGTCTCTGTAGGACCTACTTACCAATTATTTCAAGTCCTTAACTCTTTAAATACTTCCTTTTTTTTTTTTTAAAGAGAAAAGTCAGTGTGGCCAGATTCTGAACTTATAATAGCTGAGTTTCTCCCCCCCCTCATATTTTCCTCCAAGATCTGAAAGATATTTGGAAGAACTATTTTTGTCATATTTCATTCATGTCAGCTATTAAAATACAATCTCTGTGGCTAAATCTGAAAAAATCTTTGCAAGTATATTTCTCAAGGTCTTACTTTGAGGATTTCTCTTTTTAAAAAATGTGATCCTCCTGTTTAGAGTTTGCCTATGTTTTGGAAATTTAAAATTATTATTAAAAATATAGCTTCTACTTCTCTAGGTGATAACTGGATGACCTAGAGCAAGCCAGTTTTCCCTTCTGTATGTGGTGGCCTCCCAATATATCTGTTAACCTGTATATTTTCAAACTGAGTTTTGTGTACAGTGCTGAACAACCCCAAGATTAACTACCATGAAGAATAACCATAAGGGTCCTGATTGGTAGTGAACTCGTGTCACTTTTAAATGAGCAGACAGTGCTTTTCAAACATCAGGCTGTTCTGCCCTTTGGGGGTACAGTCTTCCTTACCGATTGTTACTCTTAGGGCACATCTGCAATGCTAGGCAAAGACATCTAATTTCATTGGGGACCCCTAGGGCAACCTAGGTAAGTCTATATTGCCAGTGGATGGCCAATTAACCATGCTTTTTTCCTAGAAGTAGAGCCCAGAGTCATAGTAAAAATTTGGCTTTATACTGGTTTCAGTATGTTAATAATGGATAAAGTTATTCCACAAGGAGAACCACATCCCCCAATTCTTGCAGTTGTATAGGACCTTAATAAATGTTTTAAAATCAGATTTGGCTGAATTCAATTGAATGCTATACTAAAATGTTTGGACATTATCCTACATATGTTGGGAAGCCTTCAAAAGCTTTTGAAAAAATTTTATATGAAGAGTCTTCTAAAGTGAGTCTGGCGGCAATGGTTGAATGTCTTGATTCAAATAGTAGCCATTAATAGTTCAATGTCAGTTTGGCAGGCCTTTAGTGAAGTGCCTCAGATATCTGGGCTTGGCTGTGCTATACATCTTAGATAAGGCATAGATGGAATGTTTATCAAATTTTCAGATATCACAGAGTTGGAAAGGATATCTATTAAACTGGATGAGAGAGTCAGAATAAAAAAAAAGAGTTCAACAGGCATGGACACTGGAGTTAAATCTAATAATAAAGATAAGTGAAAAGTCTCATGCTTGGGTTCAAAAATTTGACTTCACAAGAATAAGATGATTAGCCAAAAATTTGTATGGAAGAGGTATGGACTACAACTTCAACGAGTTAGCAGTATATACTCCCATCCCCCAGAAAAGTTATGATTTTGGGTTGTATTGTCAAAGCTTCTAGGAATAAGGAGGTGATTTATAGCCTTGCTACAGGACATAAGACCATATCTTTAGAGTATTCTATTCAATTGTGAGTGCCACAGTATAGAAAAGATACTCAAGCTGAAGACCATCCAGAGGGGAACAACTAAGATGATGAAGAGCCTTGAAGAGGGCCATAGGAGCCATGGCTGAAAAGCAAGAGGGTGGAAAGAAGTGCACATTCAAAATCAAGTGAAGATTTCACATCAGTGGTCGACATGAAAATTGGCAAGCATTTAAAGAGCAATCTCTGGGAGGGCTTGGCCTTGTTTTGTTTGACTCCAAAGGGCAGAATTAGGGACCATGCTTAGGAGCTGAAAAGAGGTCACATTAAGGTTAATGTATCTACAAGGGGATTGGATTACCTTGAGAGGCCTACCACCTCTCCCTTTCCCTTCAGTCTTTGGAAGGAGGCCTTCAGGCAGAGGTTGATGACTGTTGAGTATTTGGTGGTGGGGAGTCTTTTACTGTTACAGATTGAACTACCTGGCTACTAAGGTTCATTAACCATTTCTAAATCCCGATACTCCTAACTGGAGCAGAGAGAGTCTGGAGCAGGTTTACTGGTTTGGAGGCACTGTGGATTATCCAAATGGGAGATCATGAGGGCCTATTTTAAAATGAAGGTCCTACATGAATGCAAAGGGATAGAAACAAGAGAATCAATAGAATACTTTGACTGAATATGGAACATAATGGAGAGGGATCAAGGATGTGTGAGGATTTTTGTGAATAGTCATGGGGAAATTATGATGGCATCAAGAGGAGAGGCACTGATTTGCAAACATACTGGGTTTGAGTAAATAGCAGAACCTCGTAATATAAAAGTCCAACAGTTATTAACAGATATAAGAATGATCTCTAGCTGCAGTGCCAGTCTGGCTTCTCTGGGTAGTTAGGGCTGAGCTGGTGCTCTCATGAATAAAATACAAAACTGTAGCTTTGAGAGGTTCCTCATACCTCATAGAATCAAAACCTAGAGTGATGGGAAGGAAATTTAAAGGGAATTAGGGATCAATCAAATCCATGGTCTAGTATTTCAAGAAAATGCCTTATAGAGGAATATAGTGACCCCTACCGATGATGTATTGTAGTTTCCTCATATGACATTGAATATCCTCTCACTTACAGAATTACAGACATCCAGGCAGACAAGGAAGGGGTTGGTAGAAGCAGCAGTCCTTGAAAGCCCATGAAGCTCAGCAGAACATGCCATTCCATTTTTTCCTGTTTTTTTTTAATCTCATAAAACTGTTCTTATCCTCACCAAAGTCTCTTGTTCCTCAGCCTAAATGTCCCTTGTTTCCACATCATTCATTCTTACTCTGGCCTCACTTTCCTCCCTTATATATGCTGATGTTATAGTTATACGAGCCAACCTTACGCTGTTATTTGCCCTTGAATTCTTATGCTCACTGCCTCTGTGACTTCACCTCCCGCTCACTTTTTAACCTCTTGCAATATGGCTTTCATGCTCACTCCTCAATGGAAACCGCTCTCTCCAAGATTACCAGTAATCTTGTAACAGCCAAATCCACGGACCTTTTTTCCCCTTCGTTCCCATCCTTCTTAACCTATGTAGGGTTTTTGACACCATCAATCACTTAGGCCTCCTGGAGATCATCTCTCTTCTTTGGGTTTATGTGCAATAATACTTACCTGGTTCTCTTCCTATCTGTTTGACCATTCCTTTTCAGTCTTCTTTGCTAGATCATTAGGTGGCACGATGGATAGAATGCCAGGCCTGGATGCAGGAAGACTCATTTCCCCAGATACTTACTAGCTCTGTGACCCTGGACAAGTCATTTAACTCTGTTTGCCTCAGTTTCCTCATCTGTAAAATGAGCTGGAGAAGGAAATGGCAAACCACTCCAGTATCTTTCCCAAGAAAACCCCAAATGGGTTCATGAAGAGTTGGACACGACTGTAAGGCAAATGAACTATCCATGTCCCACTCCCTTTGCATGAGTGTACTCCCAAGGCTCTATCCAGTACTTTATTCCTTTTTTTTCCTATATTCCATCTTTTTGGTGATCTCATATGATCTCATGGATTCAATAATCATCTCTATGAGGATGAGTCCCAAATATACATCTAGTTTCTTAATCTTGTTCCAAAACTCTAGTTTCCATGTTTTCAATTATTTGCTGGACAACTCCACTCAGGTCCATAGCCATTCCAAATTCAATGTCCAAAACGCGAGTCTTTCCCCTACCCTCCCAACTCAATCTTACCTCTTTCTTATTTCTGTTGAAGGTACACTATCACCCCAGGTACTCAGGTTTGAAATCCTGAGGTCATAATCAAATCCTCTCTCTCACTCCTCATGTTCAATCAGTTGCCAAGTCTGGTCCATTCTACCGCTGCAAAATCTCTTGAAATCTCTCCCTCCACTCACACACCCACTGCCCTAAATTTAAACCCTCCTTATCTCTTGCCTGTAACTATGTAATAGCTTCTTAACTGGTTTCTTTGCCTCAAGTCTCTTCCCTCTCTAATCCATCTTTCCCCTTGGCTGCTAAAATGATGTTCCTAAAATGCAGGTCAGACTATGCCACCCCTCTGCTTGATGGCTTGTATCTATTGACTCAAGGAGAAAATATGAACCCTTTAGCTTGGAGTTAAAGATCCTTCATCATCAGGTTCTAGCCTGCCAAACTGAGCTGATCTCACAGCATTGCCCCTGGTATAGTCTGCCTGATGAACAAGCTGGTCTGTATGCTGTTCCCTATGTATGGTATCTCATTTCTCATCTTGGTGACTTTGGACAGGCTCTCTCCCCTCTTCCTGTTAATGCTTCTCGTTCTCATCGACCTACACCTTACAGAACTCCCCTAGCTCCCTTCATGGCTCAGATTAGGTGCCCCCTCCCAAAGGAGACCTCTTCTGATCTTCCCACCTCCTGCTCTGCCCTCCCCCGAAGTTACTTTGCATTTGCCCTGCATGTACTTTGTATAGATTTATGTGTGCACAGGTTGTTTTCTCTAGCAGAACACAAGTGCCCTCAGAACGCTATATACTGTCAGGTGTGATCTCTGGAGCAAGATGTTTTTGCTCCATTTTCTTTGTCATGAGGGAGGGTTCAATTTGGAGGGGAGGGGGAACAGAAAATAACAGTAAAGACAAAAAGTCTCAATGAAATAGTTAACTCCTTAAGGTTCAGGACTGTTTGTGTGTTTGTGTATATGTGTATGGAAGGTGACTGTAACAGTTGGGGCACATCTCATTTACCCACAGGTAATGGAGTACACAAGGGTACCTTGCATCTGGGAGGCAAACCACCCTTCTATAAGGGAAAGGCCCAACTGGGGAAAAATGCACCATAAAATAGGGTCCAGGACTGGTTACCTCATCAGTCAGTGCTGAATATGCATTACAAGAAGTGGTGGAGTCTTATCCTTAGCATGGCAGAGCTACTAGATTTTCAGATTCATAACATTGAACTTCAACCTCAGCCACAGGTACTGGTCAATTCTTTTATTTCTCTTATGGTTTCCTTAATCCTGGCAGTTATTCCAGAACTTATCTTTTCACAGAGACCCTCTAACATCTTTTCATCATCCACTTCTGTGGAACAGCCACATGGACATGCCTTAGACGTTTTTGGTTTTTTTTTGGAGGGGGCAAGAGAAGGCAATTGGGGTTAAGTGACTTGCCCAAGGTCACACAGCTAGTAAGTGTCAAGTGTCTGAGGTCACATTTGAACTCAGGTCCTCCTGACTTCAGGGCTGGTGCTCCACTCACTGCGCCACCTAGCTGCCTCAATTGTTTCTTGTCTTTTCTTTCTTTTGGAGATGCCACAGACTTTCTGGAGGAAGACTGGCACCACCTGATCTGCAAGCTCTCATGTTTCCCTTCCCAAAGACTTGATCACCCACACTCCTGGAATATATCTGGGTAGTACCGGAAGTACACTGGGGGCTCCTGAACCCCATTCACAGAAGCCTGGTGAAGGGGCTGTACAGCAGCTCTTCCACTCTGCCTCTTCTCAGTGCCAGACCGGTGAACCCACTGGTGTGCTTCAAGAGCATACTTTCGCTTAAAACCCTTCCCACACTCAGTGCAGGGGAAGGGACGCTCATCAGAATGAATTCGCCGGTGGCTGACCAATAGAGAGGAATAGGTGAAACAGACCCCACATTCAGGACAAGGGTAGGGTTTCTCCCCTGTGTGTTTACGTCGATGGATGGCCAGGGAGCCACTCTGCCGAAAGCAGTGCCCGCAGTCAGGGCAGGAATACGGTTTCTCACCCGTGTGGATGAGTTGGTGCTGGACAAGATTCTCCCGGCGGGCAAACCTCGCCCCACACTGCACACAGGGGTAAGGACGTTCACCAGAGTGTACATGCTGGTGGCTGACCAGTAGGGAGGGATAGGCAAAGCAGCGCCCACAGTCAGGACAGGAGTATGGTTTCTCACCTGTGTGGGTTCGCTGGTGGATCACCAAGAGGGAGGGATAAGCAAATCGGCGCTCACAGTCAGAACAGGGGTATGGTTTATCACCTGTGTGTGCCCGACGATGGATTGCCAGGGAACCACTCTGGCGGAAACATCGTCCACAGTCAGGACAGGAATAGGGCTTCTCACCTGTGTGGAGGAGCTGGTGCTGGACAAGGTTATTCCTTTGGGAAAATCTTGCTCCACAATGAGTGCAGATATAGGGTCGTTCCCCTGTATGTACCCGTAGGTGGCTCATGAGCAAGGAGGGATAGGCAAAGCAGCGCCCACAGTCAGGACAAGAGTAGGGCTTTTCACCTGTGTGTGTGCGCTGGTGGATGGCCAGGGATGCATTTTGCTGGAAACAGTGCCCATAATCTGGGCACAGAAAGGGCTTCTCCCCTGTATGGATGAGCTGGTGTTGGATGAGGTTTTTCCATTGTGAAAATTGTGCCCCACATTGTGCACAGACAAAAGGATGTTCCCCAGAGTGCACACGCAGGTGACTGTCCAGTAGAGAAGGAAATGCAAAATGGCGTCCACATTCAGGACAAGGGTAGGGCCTCTTCAGACTGGAGATGCACTGGTGGAGTGTGCTTCTATCATCCTGGTGGAAGGCATGTGGTACCTCAGTTGGCAAAACCTCCTTTATGGACTCTTCAGTCCCTTCTCTCCACCTCTTTTTCTTGTTCTGTTTTTCAGATGCTGCTGAGAGGTGAAGAGAATTTTAAACTAAAAATTAGGCACTTTCTATCCTATCCTAATACAGTTATGGGGGTGGCACACTCCTCCCACTGGAATTAGAAGGAATACCTAAATAAATAATCCCAGAGAAGCTGCCATGATTTCCCAAACCACCAGCAGTTTCATTGAAGGAGATTTTCCAAGCTCTCGAAGCTAACCCTTTGCCCTATTCCTAGGACATTCAAAGACCATCCTCATTAGCAAGGGTCAGTTCTGGCTTGATAATGTCCAGAGAGACATAAGAAACTGCCTCACCCTTCAGTGGCCATTTCTAATCAAGACCAAGATGCTACCACTAAGCCTAGCTACCATAGGTTCAAAGGAGGTGATAAAGGACAAAGGGAAGGAAGAGTTGACCCTTAGGGAGAAGCTAGAGACTGTCCTTTTGATGTTTTAAACTTGCATTGTCTTTATGAAGATAGAGCTAGAGATTCATGAGAACTGCAGCTGGAGAGAGAACAACTAAGCCTAATAACCTGACTTAATACTGATAAACCAGGGACTTAAATGTGAATAACAATGCTGGTAATACCTTCCTCCCAGGCAGTGTGGTACAATGAAAAAAAAATTGGTTCTGGGGTCAGAAGATCTAGACTCAAATTCTACTTCCTGCCATTCAATAACAGTGTGGCCTAAATCTCTTTGGGCTCTATCTGTAATATGAAGTTGTTGGACGAGATGATTTCTAAGGTCTCTTCCTGCTCCAAATCTCTATGCTCTTATGATCTGTCATGAGGCTCAAATGAGATGGTGTGTGCCAAAGTGCTTTAGTGATATACAAGTGTCTGATATAATTATTAGTTACCATGGTTTG
This sequence comes from Notamacropus eugenii, assembly GCF_028372415.1. Taxonomy (NCBI): domain Eukaryota; kingdom Metazoa; phylum Chordata; class Mammalia; order Diprotodontia; family Macropodidae; genus Notamacropus; species Notamacropus eugenii. Next base: position 378,103,897 of record NC_092874.1, on the reverse strand, counting down.
TAGATAGAGGGCTGGCCTTTAGTCAAACAGATCTGGTTCAGGATCCATACTGACACATACTTGCCTACATGCCCCTGATCATGTCACTTAACATAGCCTAATTTATTCTATAAATTGCAGTGCAGATACTGAGCTCCACTGGTAGACGTAGTCTGATTCACCAATGAAATAACAGGGTCAGGCGGAATAAACTTATTACTGTTATTTGTTTGAAATAATAAAAATGAGTAGCCAATACGGTGCTGCCAGCCCTAGGCCTATAGAGTAGATGCTGTGGCTGTTCAGAGGATACCCCAAGTTAACGTAGGGTAAGAGGAGATGCCCCATTGCTGTCTAGGGCTGGAACAAACTGTAAAAAGGAAACAAGTGTCAGAGCCAGCCAGGAGGTCTGCACTCTGGAAGACGAACTTGACCTGGACAGACAGCTGGCACAAGGGGCCCTTGCCAGAGGAGGGGTGGGCTCAGCACGCGCTTCCTCTGGGTCTGGGCCAGTTCCAGTCCCGGGGTGGAAGGGAGCGGTGCATGGTCTCCATTCTCACCTGTGCAGTCTTTCCTCGGGGTCTCCCTTTCCTCCTCGGGGTCCCGAGCATCCGGACCCCAGACCTCTGGCTCTTGTTCTATCCAAGAGATGAGGGCGGGTTTGGGGCCTGGGAAACCTGGAAGGAGAACAGGGTTCGAGTCTGATGGGTGATACCCCCCCCGTCCCCCCCCACCCCACCCCACCCCACCACGCGCGGCCGCGCCCCTCACCCAGCGCGCCCAGGTGGCCGTAGATCTCCCGCATGACGTCCCTGTACAGGGCCCTCTGCGCCGGGCGCAGCCGGCCCCACTCCTCCGGGGAGAAGTACACGGCCACATCGGCGAAGCTCACGGGGCCCCCGGGCCCGGACCCGGCCCTGCTCATCGTGCGTGGCACCTCCCCCGCGCACCCGGGGACACCCGGGATGTTTCTCGGGCCCGGGCTCCCGAGAGCAGCCCCGCCCACGCCTCGAGCTCTGCCCGGCCCGGCCCACTCGGGAGCGGGGGAAGCCGAGGGGACCGGAAGTGGCAACGCGAAAAAACCCGATCAGAGGCGTCTGGGTGGCTCCCAAGGAGACCAGGGCTGGAGGCACCAGAAAAGCCAGAGGGTCCTCAGGTAGCAGGGCGTCCCCCTCACTGTTGTTAGGCTACAAAGTATCCCAATCAGCCTTGTCTGGGAGCCGCAGGCCTGTTCTGCGCCCACCTCGGGCAGGCTCGGGCTCCGCCGCCAGCCTTACCAACACCGAAATGAAGCTGCCTCTGCGCTCAGGGGTTCGTGCAAAGCGCACGAAGGGAGTTTGGTGACTTGTGCTTTTAGTTGCGTCCCACCCTGCGGACCCGTTTGGGGTTTTCTTGGCCGAGATGCAGGAGCGATTTGCCATTTCCTTCAGCAGCTCATTGAGAGAACGGAGGCAGACAGGGCGAAGCTACCTGCCTAGGGCCACACAGCTAGCCAGTGTAGTCTGAGCTCACCTGGGTACTCAGGGAGCTGTCTCCTACCGCGGGCCGGCCCCGTACGGACTGCGCCACCTGGCCGCCTTGCAAAATCAATACAAGGCAATTTGGGGGGTGGGGAGCTGTTAGCTTCGGGAGAGGGGAGGAAAACAGGACGCACCTCCAGAAGGAAGTGGGACTTCAGGTGAGCGTTGAAGAAGGCTTGAAAGTCCAAAAGGCAGAGGTGAGGAATCAGTTTATTCCTGTCACAGGGGACACCTGTGCAAAGTCATAGAGATGGATTACTGTAGGGAACAGCAAAGAAGAAAGTCATTTTTTCTGGACCTTGGAATGCACGAAGGGGAATGACATAAAACCAGTCGGGACAGTGAGGCTGGAGACAAAAAATGATCTTTCTTCTAGAGTCAGTAGGGTGACATTGAAGCTTTTTGAGAACAAAATGGCACAGTCTGACTTGCAGTTTAGGAATATCACTTTGGAGGCTGTGGGAAGGATAGATTAGAAAAGAGGAAGACTGGAGTCAGGGAGTCCAATTAGGAGGCTATGGCAGTAATTCAGGTGAGAGGTCATAAGGATCTGTGCAGGAGATTTTGTAGAGGTGAGATGGGAAAGACTTGGCAATCCATTGGGTATGCAGAGGGGGGGAGGATGACTGAAAAGATGGTGTCCTTCACAGAAATAGGAAATTTTGGAAGTGGGGTGGGTTTTAGGGGGAAAGATGAATTCTGTTTTGGACGTGTATGTTTGAGAAGTCTACGGGGACATTCAGCTCAAACTGATTAGTGATTCAGAGGCAGCCCCTATCTATTTTGTAATGTTGCCTCTGCAGAGTAAACAAAGTAACTTGTTTTTAGAACAGCATGGTTTTTCTTTTCTGCAAAGAATAGAAAACTGCAGATTTGGGAGGAGTTGCTTGTGGTTATTTTTAACGTAAGGGAAATGTCCAGCTACAGCAGGGCAATTAAAAAGAGAATTGCCTTCTTTATAAGAAACATTCCAAAAGATGACAGAGAAGGAAACAAGAAAGACGTTATGGAGAGAGAGCATGGACAGCAGTTCATGGGGGAAGTGCCCAACTTCAACACTTCCAGCGACCATTCCACTTACTCACAGAACTCCAGCCTTCATCCGCCAATTAGCTTGTTATCTTGGTAGGACTTGGACATTAAATGATGATGGTTTATGTTCGAAACACACTTGACATTAATAAGGTATCAAGGAAAATTTATTACCGCAGAGTTCAGAGGAATTGGACACTTTGGCCAAAGCAGCATTCTCCATTAGGTCACCATCCTTTCTACATGTCTCTTATGTAACTCCTCCCCTTAGTGTGATTCCCCCTCCCAAACATGCTCTAAAATAGGACCCATGATCAGAAAATGGAGGGATAATTTTATGTGAGGTGTGTCTGTTTATCTGCATGAGGTTCATTAAGCAAATGCAGTGAAGACAAGCCTTCTCCAGGTAACTTCAGGTCATTTTTCTTGACTAGTTCCAGCTAGCTGTAGATTTGGTCCCTTTATCAAAAACTGTAATTTTCTGAAGGCCACTGTCTGTCTTTTGATTGGTTGAGTCCACCTGCAGTCTGCTGGCCTTCATATTATCTGACTTACTCTCAATGACTTCACCAATTAACAATAACTTACTGTGGAAACAACTTTTGCTGTCTCTCACAGTTCATTTCCCTTTTTGTGACTTTGACTTAGGCTGGGGGGATGTTTGGAATCATTTCACCCTTTGTGTGCTGAGAGAAATGTCAGAGAAATGTCAGAGAAGAGGGTGGGTGGGGAGGAGTTTGTAGGTGCCAGCTTTTCAGAGTGCCCTTCGATTTCTACTTTGCTAGCTTTGGTGTCATTTAATCCTTTCAGGTCATACCAAATTATTCTATGACATTTATATAGTCCCTTAAAGCCCAAAAAGCAATTTCTATCCATTAGCTCTCTGGAGCCTTACAGCTACTCAAAGCATCATTCCTATTTTATAAATTAAATGAGAGAATATTTGTGAAGTACTTAACATGGTGCCTGGCATGTAGTAGGTGTATGTAAATGTTTATTCCCTTCCCTTCAGAGATGAGAAAATTGAGACTGACAGGTTAAGTAAACTAACTGAAAACTGAATTCATTCTCAACCAAAACCCTGATACTATGTGTATGGTGGAAGTGATGGAGATCTGGATGCTGGAGGTTTTGAGTGTAAGGAATGACAGCAGGACAGCAGCACCTCTTTTTTACACTCTTTTATCTCTTTTCCACATCTATTCCAATCTGTCTTATCAGCTCCCATCTGGACTTAACCCCTAACTGGTCTACCTGACCTTTTGTCTCTGCTCCAGTCCCTCTTTAATCACCCTGACCGAGATAAACTTACAGAAATTCCATTTTGAAGCCTTCCCCTTATATTACCCTGCACAGAAACCTTAATGGCTTTCCCTTGCCTACCGAAGGAAATCTAAAAGCCTTAGCCTGGCATTCAAGGTCCTTCAGCCCCTACCTTTCCATTTTTATTTCTCACTATACTCTTAAAGGAGCCTTTTATCCCCAGCCAACCTGGTCTCAATTCATGGCATAATAGATGTAGAGCTAGAAAGGCACTCAGAGGCATTTGGTCCACCTGTCTCGTTTTCACATGAGGAAAGGAGGAGGACAGGCCACACAGGATTTAGGGTTAGAGGCAAGATTTGAACCAAGTCCTCTGATTCCTGTAGTCAAGGTCCCCTAAACAGCACACACTTTCTTACGTCCGTTGAGGTGTTTTCCTCATCTCTCTTCTTTTTACTTATTCAGGTCCTTCCCATTCTTCCAAGAGCAGTTCATTGCAGTTGGATGACGCCTTCCCATCACACGTAAGTCCACAGTAATGACTCCTTTCTCTGAAGTAAGGGTTTATTTTTCCATAGGCAATTAAGCACAGAATTGCTTTCTGAAATTCCTTATTTAGTTATTGCATTGTTTTCACCTTCCACATATTTGTGACCTAACGAGTGTAAGATCCATGAATGGATCATATGATCAACGATCACATCTTTTACTTCTTCCTATCCAACTTTCATCCTTACTAATTTGTAACAATAACTTACATTTAAGTAGTACTTCACGCTTACAGCATTTAGTAGACTCTCTGTCAATGTTTGTTGATTCTGATTTCAATTTTAGACTGTTACTGAGTAATGCATCATAATACAGTAGTCACTGCATTAAGCCCCCAAATGAAAGGCTACTTGGTTGAAGCCAGGACACTTTATTTGGCTTCTTCTTCATGGGTTTAAGCAACTTGAATTTTTGTACACACATGCACATACAGTCAGAGACATGATGGGTCTCAAGGCCTCAATGCCTCCCCTTCAGAGTCTGGCTCTGCACCTCACTCCCTTGACAGTTTTCCTCCTGTCTTTTCAGTCAAGGTCATCCACATTCATGGATGCTGTCTGGGTAGCACTTAAAAGCCTATGGGGGATCTGAGTCAAAAAACCTTGGCCCCAGTCCTGCTGACAAAGGCCCAACAGGATTCTTTTGGGCAGTTTGATAGATCTGTTGGTGTTAGGCTAAGGATGAACTGTCCAAAAAAGCGCTTTTCACATTCAGGGTAGGGATATGGCCATTCCCTGGTATGAGGGTGCTGGTGGATAGCCAGGGACTCACTCTGCTGAAAGTGGTGCCCACAGTCAGGGCAATGGACGGTTTCTCCCCAGTGTGGAGAAGCTGGTGTCCAGTGAGGTTCTCTTGATGACAGAATCAAACCCCACACTGTGCACAAGCACATGGGTGATTCCCAGAGTGAACATGCCAGTAGTGATCAGGATGCCTGGATTCTAAATGTGTGCAGTCAGACACAGGCATTAGGACACACTCCAGAATGCCTTCACCAGTGGCTGATCAACTGAGCAGAATTGGTAAAGCAGCACCCACAGTCAGGACAGGGGTCAGGACGTTTATGATTGTGAGTATGCTGGTGGAGTGCTACGATTGAGGGTTTTCAGAATGTCCAGCCACAGTCTGAGCAGGTGGCAATGCCCCAGTGTCCTTCTGGAGACACGGCCAGAGCCATGGCAGCTCCATGGGCCTGTCAGGTTTCACTTCCTTCTGCTTGGTTTGAAGATCTGGAGATGGCTTCCTCAGGGAAGCTCCAGATCCTTCTCCCTTTCTGTTCTTTTTCTTATTTCTGGCTCCTACAGGAAGATAAGGAAAAGATAAATACGGCCCATTTTATCCCGTTAAGTCTCTTCCTGCACTAGTGGGAGAACAGCCATTCCCTTTGTAATAGCAGGAATGGCTGGGGACACATTCAGTGTTTTGGTTTTGTTTTTTATATATTGAGAACAGCAGAGTGGAAAGAAATTTCAAACCTCTACAGCAGATACAGAGTTGGGGAATAAGGCGAGCAGACTGGGTTTTCTGCTGGCTGCAAGGACACAGAGGGTACCCTAACCTTGGGGCATCTTCTTCTTTGGCAAGGCCAGATCTCACCCAACCAATCACAAGTACTTCTTAGGCACTTCTGATGTTAAGAGGTAAAACTGGGACTGTCTCCAGTGACCTGAGGGAAAATCAAGAGAACATCTCCTTTTAAAAACTAATCTACACACCTATGGGGACAGTTTGGGGATTCACTGGAGCCCTGAGAAATACAGCCGAACAGGCTGCGAAAGCCACCGACCTTGCCTTTTTTGCAAACATTTCATCAGATATTTTGAAAAGGAAGGGTCTGGCAGGGAGACTATACATGTAGCTGGAGAATTTTTTTTTAAATTGGCAACTAACACTGTGCTCTGCTTAGTTAGAAGGCTAAGGTTCTGACAGGTGGATTGAGTTGAAGATCTTCTAGTGCTGGACCTAGGACTCCAACCTAGGTCTCTAACTCCAAGTTTGGTGTTCATTGCACTGTACCACAGTGTCTCCATCATCCCTGTCACTAGAGCAGCTTTTTATGATGATTCTTTTTGTTGCTGTTTGCTCATTCTTCTTGCTTACTTCCTGACTGTACCTCACTTTAAGTGTTAGAGTACCTGAAAAGGCCTTAGCCTAAAAGGCCAAGGTCTCCCAGTGCATTCTGATGAACATCTGGTCACTGGATACAGAGGGCTCAGGAGGAAAAAGTGAAGCTGGTGACCTTGCACAGCCCTCCCTCACTCAAAACAAAGTCAAGTGCAAGTCATGTCATCATGTCTGTGATGTCATGGTCCTCTTCAAAAATGAAGGATGAACACACAATCAGTGTCTCAAAAATCTGACATGAAAGAAAATGGAAGTCCCTGTTTCAAAGCAAAACCTGAAATGCTGGTATTTTTACTGAGAAAATGGGAATCTCTTCATAGAGTAAAAGGAAACCACTTCCAGTGCTAGTATAGTATGAGAAAGGTGAAGGGAATAAGGAAATGGAATTGTGCTTTAAAATTATAAGCTTTTTTGGGGGGAAGGAGAAATTGGCAGAGAGGTTTTCAGTTGAGGTTATCAGGGAGCTAACTATATAGTTTGTCAACGTTATGGGCTAGATGGAATACTGCTGTGCTATAAAAATGGTGAGTTGGTTGATTTTAGAAAAAACATGGAAAGACTTGTATGAAATAATGGAGAGTGAAATAAACAGCAAGAGAATGTTGTACACAGTAATGGCAATGTTTTAAGAACAACTATAAACAACGAAGTCATTCTGAGTATCAGGAATACTCAGAAAAGCAGTGCAGCTTTGAAAACAATGTCTAGTATTTATTACATAGTTTTTCAAAAAAAAGTAAACAGTATGAAATGGAAAAAAAAAACTGTGGGCTGGGTAGGCTTCTGTGGCCCAGCTGGGAACTCAGCCCCATTTGTAATAACATGTTCAAAGGCTGTTGAGAGCTCCAAAAAGTACATTTATAAATGAAATTTTAAGTAGAGAAATATCAAAAGAATGAGCCAGACAGCATGTCTGGAGCGGGGCATGTTGTTCTTGTGCCAACAGAAGAGAATAAAAGAAAAAAAGAATTTAAGGTGCGGAGAGGTAGGAAAGCAATGGTTTGATAACATGATTTAGAATAATTTTACTAATTTGTTTTGGTGGTTTGGGGAGAGGGTTGGGGGATAAGCAAAAACGTGGAATCTAGAAAGCCGTCGGGACTGGTGAGAACATCTGAGGATAAGCTTTTTTTAAAAAACTCTATCTGTATTTTAAGATTATACCAATCAATCAGATGATCAGTCAATAAAAATTTATTGTGTACTTTTTATGTGTTAGGAATTGTGATAAGCTCTGGGGATACAAAGAAAGGCAAAAGCAGTTGCTGGCCTTGATCGATTTTTCCAGGGGGTGGGGAGGAGAGTTGGGAAGTGGGGGGAAGGAGGGTATAGGAGAGAGGTTCCCTTAGCACCCCCCCATTTTAAAAATGTTTTTTAAAAATTTATTTTGTTAAGTATTTCCCAATTACATGTAAATTCTTTTAAACATTCATTTAAAAAAAAAATTGAGTTCCAAACTCCCTCCCACCCTTCTCCCATCCATCATAAGGCAAGCAATATGATATGGATTATACATGTGAAGTCATGCAAAACATATTTACACGTTAGCTTCACTGCTAAAGAACACACACAGACAAAACAAGAAAAATAAAGAAAACAAAAAAGTATGCTTCAATCTGCACTTAGAGTTCATCAGTTCTCTCTGAAGGTGGATACCATTTCTCATCATGGGTCCTTTGGAATTGCCTTGGATCACTGTCTTGATCAGAGTAGCTAAGTCTTTCACAGCTGATCATCCTTACAATATTATTGTTACTGCGGATAATGTTCTCCTGGTTCTACTCACTTCACTATGCATCAGTTCTTGTAAGTCTTGCCAGGTTTTTCTGAAGCCATCCCGCTTGTCATTTCTTATAGCACAATAGTATTCCATCATAATCATATACCACAATTTGTTCAGCCATTCCTTAACTGATGAAAATTCTCTTAATTTCCCATTCTCTGCTGTTATAAAGAGCTGTTATAAATATTTTTGTACAAATAGATCCTTTCCCCTATTTTTTTGATCTCTCTGGATTACAGACCTAGTAGTAGTATTTCTGGGTCAAAGGTGATAGTTTTATAGCCCTTTGAGCATAGTTCCAAATTGTTCTCCAGAATGGCTGGACCACTTCACAACTCTACCAAAAGTGCATTAGTGTCCCAATTTTCCACATCCTCTCCCACATCATTTTCCTTTTATGTCATGTTAGCCAGTCTGACAGGTGTGAGGTGGTATGTCAGAGTTGTTTTAATTTGAATTTCTCTACTATATGGTGATTTAAAGCATTTTTCCATGTGACTATTGATAGCTTTGTTTTCTTCTAAAAACTGTCTTGTTTGTATCTTTGACCATATCTCAGCTCAGGATATTTTTAATAAATTTGGCTATATATTTGAGAAATGAGGCCTTTATCAGAGAAATGTATTGTAAATCCCCCCCCCCCAGTTTATTGTTTTCCTTCGAATAATGGCTGCATTAGTTCTGTTCGTGCAAAAAAATTTTTAATTTTATGTGATCAAAATTATCCATTTTAATTCCTGTGATGTTCTTTATCTCTTGTTTGGTCATAAATTCTTTCCATATCCAGAGATCTGACAGGTACATTTTTTCATGTTCACCTAATTTATTTATACCACCCTTTTACTGTCTAAATCATTTACCAGTTTTGACATTATTCTGGCATATGGTGTGAGATGTTGACTTATGCCTACTTTCTGCCAAACTGCTTTCCAATTTTTCCCATCAATTTTTGTCAAGTGGTGAGTTCTTACCCTAAAAGCTTGGATCACTGGGTTTATCAAACACTAGGGTTACAGTGATCATTTGCTACTGTCTATTTTGTACCTAGTCAATTCCACTGACCTATCATTCTATTTCTTTTTTTTAATAATTATTTTATTTGTTCTCAGTGTTCTATAATCACTTCCATATATCTTAGACTGTTTTTCCCTCCCTCCCTGAGATAGTGTACACATATATTCCTATTAAATACAATTTCACCATAGTCATGTTGAACAGAAGAATTAAAATGAATAGGAGAAACCATAAAACAAAACAAAACATAACACAAAAGAAAATGGTCTGCTTCATTCTGCAGTCCAATTCCATAGTTCTTTCTCTGCATGTGGAAGGCGTTTTGCCTCAAAAGTCCATTGGGAATTTTTTAGGTCCTTGCATTGCTTTGAAGGACTAAGTCTACCAGAAAAATTCCTTGCACTGTGGTTGTTGATGTATCACTCTATTTCTTAGCCAATAACATATTATTTTGATGATTGCTGCTTTGTAATATACTTTGAAATCTGGTACTGTTAGGTCATCTTCCCTCACACTCTTTTTCATCGATTCTCCTTATATTCTTGACCTTTTTTCCTTCTATATTAATTCTGCCATTATTCTTTTCTAGCTCTATAAAATAATTTTTTGGAAGTTTAGTACGGCACTGAATAAGTACATTAACTTAGGCAGAACTGTCATTGTTATTATATTGATTTGGCTTGCTCAGGAGCAATTAATATTTCTCCAACTGTTTAAATATGTCTTTATTTGTGTGAAAAGTGTTTTGCAGCTATGTTCATATAGTCCCTGAGATTGTCTTGGCTAGTAGACACTTCAGTATTTTATACTACTGTCTGTGGTTATTTTAAATGGAATTTCTCTTTCTCTTCCTGTTGGGTTCTGTTTGTAGCACATAGAAATGCTATTTTATATCCTACAACTTTGCTGAAGTTGTGATTGTTTCAACTAGTTTTTTAGTTGATTCTCTAAGTTACCATCTTATCATCTGCAAAAAGTGAGTTTTGTTTCCTTATTGCCTATTTTTATTCCTCCAATTTATTTTTATTTTATTACTATAGCTAGCATTTCTAATATGATAGTAAATAATAGTGGTGGAGGATGAACCTTTAAAAAACCCTATAAATCTCTATTTTGTACCACTTGGCTTGTTGAAAAATATGTTAAATTTAATACTAACAGTACCTGTGTATATCCCTTTCTGCTCTCTTCTATTTTAAAAAGATTTCATTGATGCTCTTTTCTTTCTTTTTTATATCATTCCTAATCTATAATTCTCTACCCTTAACCCCTCCATAAAAGCCTTCCTTTCTAAAAATAAGTATAATCAAGCAAAACAATTTCACACATTAGTAGTGTCAGAAAACATCCCATTCTATACCTACGTTCCACCGCCTCTTTGCCAAGAAGTAGCACTCAGCCAAGAAAGGAGAAACTGAGAGTGAAATTGAGGCTTTGAAGACACCAGTCTGATTTGGTGGAAAGGACTCAATTTGAATCCCAGCTGTCACTTATTAGCAGTGTGATCTCAGGCCAGTCACTTCACTTCCCTGGGTCAAAGTTTCCTAATCTGTAAAATGAGACAGCTGGACTAGATGGCTTATAAGGTTCCTCCAACTCTACACCTGGGATCATATACATAGAGGTGTGGAAGGAATGAGAAAAAGGGCCAGGTAAAAGTATCCTTTGTTTATTAGCTTCAGGAATGTGTGTGTCTGTGTCTGTGTGTTTTAAACTCAGCTTTGACACTTAGCTTGGTGCTGGGGAGCTGCAGAATTTTCTGGAGAGTTCATGAGAAACAAGTTAAAAAATGAAACATCAGCAAATTCTGGAGCAACAAACAAGGGAATCAAGGTAGTAAAGATTCACAGTAGTACTTATGGAGAATAGGGGGTTAATAAACGTGTGTTAGAAATAGATGAAGATAACAGTTTGAGGCAAGTGAAAAATCAGAAAGGCAGCAATAGCTGTTAAAAACACTTTCTATGGCAGTGGATGGAGTGGTTTACACATAATGGCAATCTCTAACTGCTTGAAGGGCTGTCACATAAAAGGAGGAGTACACTTAGTCCGACTGAACTCAAAGGACAGAATTAGGAGGAGTAGTTTGAAGTTGCAGAAGGACAAGACTTAAACTCAATGTAAGGAAAACCTCCAAACAATGAGAGTAATCTGAGAATGGGAAGGACTACCGTAGGATGTAATTAAGTGCCCTATCAGAACTGGAGGTCTCCAAGTACAAGACGGACGATAACAGGTGAGAGACGTTGAAGAAGGGATTACTGTTCCAACATGGATCTGACTAGGGCATTGCTGAGAAAATGTGACAAGGCCTTTGGGCACCTGGGGCAAGGTCTTAGAATTCTGGGGTTTTTTTAGAGAATGGAGAAGAGTAGAGCCAGCATGGTAGTATTAGGAAGCAGTGGGGTAGCCTCTCCTCCACAAATTCATCCAAACTTGGGAACTCTGATCAACACAATAACCAACCACAATTCCTGAGGACTCTTGAAGAAACATGCCGCCTACTTCCTGACAGAAGTGACGGACTCAGAGCACAGAATGACATTCTTTTTTAGACATGTCTTTTTTAGACACGAGAAATTTTGTTTTGCTTAACTATATATGTTTGTCAGAGAGGTCTTGTTTTTCTTGCTTTCTCAGTGGGGAGAAGGGAAAGAAAGTGGAAGAGAGAGAAGGCTGATCTTTGTTTGAAAATAAAATTTAAATTAAAAAACCAAATAATTGTTTATTTGAGCTTTTACTGTCACATGTGTTATTTAAATTAGCACAAGTCCCTGTAAGCCATAAAGAGGGGTTTTTATGTGTTTTTCATATTATCTGGTTTTATTAGATATTAAAATTATAAAAATATTTTAAAGCATCTCCTGTGTCTTTTCCTCATCCTTGCCCATATCAGTTCACACACCTGCCTACCATCCTCATGTCCTGGCTATAATGATTTAATGATATAATGCAGTGACATCCATAGGTGGCAAGCAACTTATGTGGAAACCTAGGGTAGTGGGAGAGACAGCTAAGGACTACATCATCTCTTACATCTGTAGGGAGGGGGCTTTAATAGAAGCCACAGAGGAGGTTGGTTGTCTTGAGGAAAGGACTTTTTCTGGGGAGATGATCCAGGAGTAGCTTTAAAGATCAGATCTTTAAAGGGTAAGGGGACCAAAAAAAAAAATCTTCCAATGAGGTCTAGCTCAGAAGAGCTCTCAAAGAACTGAACCTAGGAGTTCAAATGTGATACTGTCTCCTTACCTCCAGGTTCTTGGATAATTCCGTTTCTCTTCAGATTCCTGGGCTCCTAGGCCACACCTCTCTGTTTCTTTTTCCATCCAGGAGATGAGGGCAGGTTTAGGATCTGGAAATCCTGGGGGAACAGAAAATATGTAGGCACCTTTAACTTCTAAGATCAGAACTTGATGGAAGCTTAAATCCCCATACTGACATGAGGCAGTACCCTCACATTTCCTTCCCAGAGTCCTCTGCTTCCTCCCCTCCACAGACAAAAATGCCTCTCTTCTTTAGTTTTGGGTCAGAAGCATGGAAAATGTCATTCATTTATAAAGCAGTAAAGCTAGAAGGGATATTATAGGAAGAAACTAACAACCAGATTGGGGGAAAAACTCTATGGTAATACTAGCAGTTGTCAATTATATAGTGCTTTGAGATTTATAAAGCAGCTCATATGCATGTTGAACATCTGAGGGGGAAGGTGGGTGGCACAGTGGAAAGAATGCTGGACTTGGAGTTAAGAAGATCTGAGTTCAAATCTTGCCTTAGACACTTACTAGCTATGTGGCTCTCGGCAAGTCATTTAAGCTTTTGGCCTCAGTTTTCTCATTTGGAAAATGAAGAAAATAATAGCACCTATCCTATATGATGTGAGGAAATAAATAAGCACCTTAGTGGAACAGTGGATAGAGTGCTTGGCCTGAAGTCAGAAAGACCTCATGAAGAGTTGGACATGACTGAGCAACAACAAAGCCAAATTGCTAGTTATTACTGCTAACATGTAATAGCAGCTAGCAGTTATGTAGCACTTCAACATTTGCAAAATGCTTGACAAATATTATCTCATTTTATCTTCAAAACACTGAGTACTATCTTAAATGGGTATTATCTTAATTTTCCAGATGATTTTTCAGATGAAGCTGAGGCTTGTTTGGAACTCAAGGTCCATTTAATTCCAAGTCTAGTACTTTTCCCTCTACAAATAAAACTAATAAGTGACAGAACATGGGTTGGAACCAAAGCTTCTTGAACTCCCAAGCTATATTCTATAACTCAGACTCGTCTCTAGTTCTGACATCTCACTGAGTTGTACTGATGCTCTATCCTAGGCCCCTCAAGGTGGGTTACCAGTCACTCACTCCTGTCAAGTTCCTACAGAAGGATGGAGAACCACAGTACAGGAGCATAGAAGGGAGGAAATGGGGAGAGGGATAGCACAGAAATGTGTAGTCATGTGGATAGATGTATTTAACATAGGCTTCTGAGGAAAAGTAAGGAGGAGCTGTCCAGCATTGAATTAAAAAAGGTGATTCATTTCACCAAGAAGCATCAGAACAGTGAAAGATCTAAAAAAAGGTTCAACTCAGGAAAGCTGAAGAAGTCCAAGCATGTCCAGAATGAAGGAAGATCAGGGGATTTTTCTGGGCAGAGTCTAAGAGACACAGGCAAATGGGGTTTTAGGTGGCTTTAAGAAAAACAGCTTTAATCTGAATATGCTGCAAAGCAATAATGTGTGTGGAAAAGTTCTGGGTATAGACATGAGCAGAGTTCGGTTTGGATTCTAGCTCCAACTCTTACTTACAGTTGTGTCCCTGGACAATTCACTTGCCTGAACTTCAATTTCCTCATCTGTAAAATGGGGATAATACTTGCTCTCACAGGGTGTGAGGAAAATGTTTTGTGAACCTAGTAGCCCAATACAAATGAAAAATCAGTATTAATAACAATAAACTTCATGAATGTCTTCTTTCACTGCCTGCATGTGTCATGGAGGTGATCCTATATTCCTGAAGGTTTGAAAAAACTCATTTCTCACATCAAGAAGGGATGGATTCCTGAAGTAAAGAAGTATTGTTCTTAACACTGATCTGATGGAAAAATTAATCAAAGTAAAGGCCTACCCATAAGTACTAAGATCTTAATTTTCTATCTCACCTAAGATGTGGAAAGACAAGAGTTTGACTTCCAGGCTGAAAAAAGAGTACATGTGTAGAGTAAGGGGTTAGCATTGGCTGCTTTGTGTCAAAGACCATTTGGGACCTGGGGTACAAACAGGAGGATCTTCTGAACATGGGAAGGCTCTACAGGGAGGGCTAGAGCCCAGGAGGGCTGGGGCAGAAAAGACCTTTTCTTTACCTATGGCACCATCTGTTCCAGCTCAAAGGCCTTACATACCCAGGGCACCTCAGTGCCAGTAGATCTGCATGACTTCCTTATAGAGTTCTCTCTGTGTGGGGTGCAGCCATCCCAACTCTTCTGGCCACATGGGTGAAGCCCACGCCCACTGCCCTCAGTCTGGCCTCGCAACCTCCCTTCCAGGGGAGAGGAGGGTGAGATCAGAAGATCCAGCTGTCCCTGTCCCAGTCATGCCCATTCTTGAGCCCTGCAGGTATCCAGTGGTCCTGTCACTGTCCCGAGGAATAGTGTGAAGTAGAACTAGACTTTTGGAAGGTGGGTGACTCTAGGACATTAGCAGGTCAGGAACAGCAGGGATGCTTCCTGGTGATGGACTGGACATGACACAGAGGGGTGCTTTCTGACTTCACTTCCAAAGGGACACAGATCATCTGGACCACCCTGTCTTGAGTGGATCTTTTACCTTTGCCCTTCAGAGACTTGATACCCCTGTCTAGGCTCCCAGACATTCAGAGAGCTTCAACCTACCAACTCCCTCCTTGCCAATTCTTCTGGCAACATCCCCTCCCCTCTTCCCTTGCTATCCCTTTAAAAGGAGAGTGTCTCCCCAGATTTGAAAGGAGAGAGGGTGAAAGGAGAGTGTATGAAGAAACTCAAGACTAGGGAAGGGGCCCCCTCCAAATCCTTACTACCTAGTGAATACATTATTAAAGGCCTTTATTCTACCCTCACTCTGACCTAATCTCAAACCCATCAGGAGCCATCCCTCATGCTTTTAGCTAGGAGACTCTAGGGCCCATCCTTAGAACATATAGGTCTTAAATTTTTAGCATAAAAAAGTATGACTAGGTAGAATACACGATGCATAGAATGCTGTCCCTTCTCATCTGTGTCTTTCTGGAACCCCCAGCTCCCTTCAAAACTCAGCTCAATGGTCTTTACTGTTCAAAAGGATTTCTCTTGACTCTCCTCCAGTTTTTACTGCATCCTGCCCACACCATTTATTTTGCATACATTCTATGTCCTAAGGTCCAATCACCAGACCACCAATACCATGAACCATGAGGTGTCCAGCTAGCAGACTTAGACCAATAAATTATAAGTAATGGTGAACTTAACTGAATAATTACATTTTTGTAGCCTGCACACATAATTTCTGATCTTGTGGCCGACCAACGAAAATCTGGTGCTCCTTTTCTCTGGAGGGAGGAGAGGAAAAACAGGATGGGAAGGAAGGAAAGTTGAGGACAGATAGGAGTGAGGCAATAGATATGGACCTGAGTTGGATGAAAGGCAGACAGGAAGAAGAGTAGGGATGCAGTTGTTCTCACCCACCTGGATGTTTGGAGTTGGCACAGAAACTCATAGACTGTCCAGCTCCCTCTTGGTCTCTTAAGGTATCAAGACACAAGGATTTTTTGTCCTCAAATCCTCATCTGGCTATGGGCCTTGTCAGTCCTTTCTCAATGCTCATGACCAAGAAGGTCAACCCTCCTCCTGAAAGATCTCTGGTAGTGCTGGAGGCCAAGGAAGAAGTCTAAGTCACCTTGGACAGAGGGAGATGAAACAGTCCTGCCTAGGTGACCAGTCCCTTTGCCTCCCAACACTAGGACAATGGGTCCATCAGTTTGCTTCCACAGCTGACTTCTGACTTCTGTGAAGAGCTTCTCTAACTGGGGCAGGGGTTGCACCCTGCTGTGTGGCTAAACAACATTGCTGGTTGTAATAGGACTGTCATTCAAACCATATGCAGGTATATGGGTATTCTCCAGAACAGATGGGATGGTGGTGGAACAGTATAAAAAGCTCCTGAAACAGTGGCTGAGGGTCCCAGGGAAGTTGTTTTTGCTCTTGTGAGCCTAGTGGTGCTGAGTCCCACCATAGCTGGCCTTCCCCGCTGAGGTCTCCTCCATGTCCTTGATGTAACGGCTAAATTCTCAGAGGGCTTCTCTCAAATTCTATCTGTTTGGGCTTCTCATTCCTGCTTCTGGATTCTGTGGAGAAACAAGGAATCCAGAACTTGAACATTCCATTCTACAATGACTACTGGTTCTGTGGGAAGAAGGAATAGCTGGTGATGAAATAAATACTTTATCCACCTCCAAAATACAGAGAAACAAACTAGGGATCTCTAACACAGGATTTAATGACTGACCAGTCTCCCAATCCTCTGCAAGTGGTATGGAGTCAACAACCTGTTGTCAGAAAGAGCAATATCAGTCAGACTCAGACATACGGCCTCCCTCCCTAGTAGAGCTGTTTCCTACCTAAAAGGGAAGTTAGATTCTACCTTTTCTTACAGGTTCCGAGGGACTCTACAGAGCATCCTGTAGAACCCAGTTCAAGGAGAAAAGTGTCTGTAGTAAGGGAAGCTGGTGATTCTCTTCCTATATATCATAATTTACAAAGTGTCTCTGGGATTCCCCTACATTTTTATTGTTTCCTTAGTCTGGACAGACTTGCACTCTTTATAGACTGACTAAATGTCTCTTTACCCATCTCAGTCTTCTCAGACAATTCACTTCTCGAGTTTCCATGCTCTATTTAAAACTTTTCCCTTCCTCTCAATATCTTGCACTTAGGCTTCAGCCCAGTTTCTCTCATTCTAACCTGATGAGGGCCTGACAATGCTGTAGGTAGGAGAACTTTCATGTGGCTATGAGCCTAAGATCAACAGGAAGCTTTAATACTTTCCCAACATCTGATGCTAGTGGGCTAGTCACCCTCTTCCTATACCCATAAGTAATCTTTCGAAGGCTTCTCTCTTCTCACAAACACCCTAAATATAGCTTCTGACCCACAAAGTCTTTCCTTCTACATAGCCCCTTTCCCAAAGATCCTGAGTTTGGAAGAGGAAATGAATGCAAACAGTCATTAACTAGCACACCCCCATGCTATCCTTATAGAGTCCTCTGCACCAGGTACTGTCATCCCTCTTCCTCTGTGTGGACATGAAGATGGGTGGTAAATCTGAGACTGTGTATGGCTGCTTACCTTGGAAAATATTCTAGCGTGAGCTTAGTGAGCAGGGCTGGCTGAAACCTTTGCCACAGACGGGGCAGCAGAATGGCTTCTCCCCAGTGTGGCTGCAGCTATGCTTTGCCAGTATGGAACACTGGGAACAACATTTCCCACATATAGCACAGCCATCGGAACTTGTGGGGACTTGGGGAAGTCAGGGCCCTGTGTGTTGTGAATGGTTACATTTCTGGCTAAAAGAAGGCTGAGAGTCCAAGTCTGAAAGTTTAGCTTTAAAAAGGGTATAGTATAGCAGAGGCTTTGAAATTAGAGTGCAGAGCTTGGGAAGGAGATCAGGGTTGATACCATGGTGGGTGCCAGGTGATGGGTAACATGTTGGTTGGTGGTAGTGGAATGGTAACCCACATTGGGCACAGGCTGGTGGTGGATTAGCATGGAGGAGCTAGTGAAGCAGAGGCCATGGCCAAGACAAGGATAGGGTTGTTCACTTGTGTGATTGTGATGGTGCTTGGTTAGAACTGAAGGTTTAGGCAAAGATTTGCCACAATCAGGGCAGATGGCAGGACCAAGCTTTAGTGAGAAGGGCCAGATGAAATGCTATGGCTTTAGAGCCCTGGCAGGATACAATGACCATTTTCCTCAAAGGTATCTCCTTAGGATCCTCAAAACAGCTCTTCTTAGCCCCTACTGGTTAGTTCTTTGAAATGGCCTATTCTGGAAGCAAAAGAATTTTCCTTCCCTTAGAGGTAGTGGAAATGGCTTCTAAAAATTCAGGAATCCCTTGTCTATACTATAAGGATTAAAGGTGATGCCTGAGCTTCTTCCCTCCCCTTTCTTGCCCTGCGCCATGCTGGAATGAGGGTCTGTTTCCAGGGAACCTAAAGAATATGATTATTTACTATATAAGTATATTCAGTGCCCTCCTCAAAGAAAAGGGGGAGGTGGAATTTGACCTTGTAAAACCGGAGAAATTGCTTTCCTTTCCACTGGGACTAGGATCTTCAGATGATAGAATTATCACTCAGAGTACCGTTGAGATGGAATAGAAAGTCTAGAGACCCTAAGGATGAAGTACCGGACAATCTTATTTTAAAGCCTTTAACCTACAAGATCCCTGTGCAGAAAGATTTTGGGGACTTATTGGGGGTCTAAGAGCTTTAGGTGGCCAGAGAATATAATATGCGCCTGACTGCTGTCTCTTCACAAAAAGACAACTCAACTTTTAGAATCCAGGTTCCAGGTAAATTGAGCTTCACTCTAGACTAGTTACCTAAAAATCTAAAGAAAACAGTTTATCACATGGACTGAAAATTACTTCAGATTCCTTTAATACCTTTCCCACTATTCCAGAATAAGAGAATTTAACGATTTAAAAGTGGTTTTGTGGAAACTGTCAGTCAGAAACAGTAATAAGTTTATCTAGTTAAAAGGGTCAGGCATAGCACAAAAAACAACTCAAAGTACAGAAACATATGAAGGAACAAGAGGAACACATTTACTGGAACATGGCCCAAAGGACTCGAAAAATCTTCTGGGAGTCTTTGGGCAATGTGTATTGAAATAGTTCCCAAGGGAATGGAGAGGCAGATATGTACAAGAGAGGGCTGGGTGAAGCGTTAGAAGTCCTGGGCACAAATGTGGCACATTAAGTTCCTCATTTGTAAAGCAGATACATCTGTACTACCAACCTTACAGATATGTTATAAGGGTCGAGAGATGTTGTCTATATAAACACGCTTAGAAAAAGCTAAGGCACTTACACAAATGCCAGCGAGGACCCGAATCTAGGATTCGTACAACATAGACACACAATTCCATCTCTGTACGAGAAGGTCCATCTGAATTCCAGGTTGGGGCTTTCAGTGTTAAGAGGAACATTTTGAGGAGAGGTGTGACTACGCGATTCGGTTCTTCTAGGAGGGGCTGCTAAGCTCAGGCCAGAGGGTACCTGGGCTTGTGCCCTGGAGACCTGTGACACGGTGGCTGGCAGTCAGAGTCACTGAACCAGCGTGGAGGCTGGAGCGGACAACCCTAGCAGCTGGGAGGCCGCGGTGAGAATCTGGAAAGAGGCGCCCAGCGAGGAGACAGCCGAAGGAAAGGGTTGGCAGGGGCTTCCCGGGCAGGCCCCCTCGGGCGCTGGGCCCGACCCTTCGCCCCTCCGGCTAGACCTGGCCCTCCCAGCCGGCCTCCAGGCAGGTTTACAGGCTGGAACCCCCGGGGACACGAGAGGCTTCTCCACGGACGGTTCCGCCTCCGATCCGAAGGCCGAGAGGTTCTTACCGCGAACCCGCCCGAGCGGGGGAGCTCTCCAGCCCGAGGTCGAGAAGGGCCCGCGCCCCCTCCTCCCAACCCCCCTGAACCTGGACTCCCCAGCTCAGAAACACGTCCTGACACTTGGACTGCATCGCTGGCCTTCGTTTCCTCCGCGACCCTGCGTGTTTATTTCACGCGTTTAAAACACTTTTCTGAGCCGGGTCCAAAGACGCCAAGGAGGCGGAGAGCCCCGGCTTCCCTTCCCCCCACATCCGACCTCTCTCCGCCTGCCCCCGCGCCCCGCGCCCCGCGCCCCTCACCCAGCGCGCCCAGGCGGCCGCAGGTCTCCCGCATGGTGGCGTCCCTGTCCACGCAGCCGGCCCCACTCCTCCGAGGAGAAGGTCCCGAGGCTCCTCGCTCCCGGCCCGGGATCGCGCGTGGACAGCCTCAGACCCTCCTGCGGCCGCCAGCCTGCCCGCGCTCCCCAGGGTAACAACACACAGTCCGCGCCCCGCGCCCGCGCCCACGCCCGCGCCCACGCCCACGCCCACTCATCCCAGCTGGCGCCTGCGCGATCTTCTCCCTGGAACACCTTCCACTCCTTAAACTGAGGCCCCGCCCGTTAAAGGCCCCGCCCACTTCCAGGAGCTACGCTCTCTGGAGCTCCAGCCTCTTTCTTCGGGCCCATTCGGGTGTCCCAGACTCCGAAGCCGAGGGCCTAGGGAAGCCCCGCCCTCTCCGGCGAGGAGAGAAGCCGAGGGGACCGGAAGTGGCTGCTTGTGGGGCTCTTCTAGGACTCAGGGAGTTAAAGCCGCTCGGTGGTGCTAACTCAATGGCTGTTGGGACGTGGGGGCCACTGAACCGGAAGATTGCCCTAGACTGTTTGCCTCTGCCCTAGCTTCGCCAGCTTTATCCCCACCCCCGAGGAAGCTTTTTTAACAGCTTCTCTCTACTGCTCCCTTGGAAGATGACGCCACTTCGGCCTCTCTGGCCCTCATAGCACTTTCCTCTTTGCCCTCAAGCACGATGGCGAAGGTTTTGGCTTCTTGCCCGTAGGGAAGATGGCCGCAGCGGCGGCTTCACGCCCTTTTTTACCACCCCGGAAGACTGTACCCGGCGATTGGGCGGCGCCCGTCTGCCCAGAGAAGAAGGTGTACGGCGGTTGGGCCGGGTCAGGAAGGGCAGGTTTTAAAGGAGCCGGAGGTGGGAACAGTCCGAGAACCGGGATCTGCGGGAGGCGGCGGTGAGCGGCTGGCGGAGGGATGGGCGAAGGGGAGGGAAACGGGGCGGGGAGAGAAAGAGAAAGAGAGCGAGAGCGAGCGAACGAACGGCGGGGAGGGATGAAGGGAGGGAAGCAGACCCATGCTCTCCCCCGCGGGGAAGAGAACCCGGTGGGTTATTGATCCAGGGTGGGCGGGACGTTCTCAGGCTTGACACCGGATCCCGAGGGATCTTCAGAGGGAGATCCCTCGGGAGATCTGGCAGGAGGGGATTTCTGGCCACATCTGGTGGAAGGATCTCCAGGTTGGGTGTTAGGGGAGGGCGTTTATTCGTCCGGGGGTTTCGGATTTAGAGATAAGAGACTGAAGGACTGATCGTGCAGGGATCTGGCTGGGCTGAAAGTCCGCTCGTGGGACCTGGTGGGAGAACTTGAAACGCTTGGGAGGGTGAAAGCTTTTGGATCGGTCTCAGGGGAGGAAAGTCACCGAGGGAAGCTATTGCAAAGAATCTCCTCCTCCCATTGCCATGAAGGAAGCTTTCGAGGGCTCCTAGTAGAAGCTGCAGGGTCAGAGGCACAAACTTATGGTACAAAGACGTAAAGGATTCGATGGAGAGGAGGATTTTTCTAAGACAGATGGTTGGTTGGGCTCCCCAGGGACGCGATGGGAGAGAGAAAGGACTGTTGGGAGAATCATTGAGACTCTAGAAAAAGATCTATGTAAGGGTCCAAGCAGTTGTGAAAGGGTAATTCTTCACTGGGCTTGAGGAAACCGGTAAATCTTTTAAAGGTTTCCAGGGAGGAAGAGATTCTAGGGGATTTTCTGAGAAATCAGTGGGATGTAATTTGTAATGGACTCCTTCAAGAAATGGGTATTAACAGTATTCTGGGAGTGAAGGGGACTCTCCAGGAAAGATTAAAGGTATTCTTTTATGCCTAGCAAAGAGGGTGCCATGTTGGGGACAGCCCTAGAAGATGGGCTGACCCTTACTCCCCTCCCCCCTACCCCAGGCTGCAGCCAGGGGTTAAACCTGGGACCCTTCAGGGACTCCCTGAAGCTATCGCTATCCCTATGGACTTGCCCCAAGATTCCAGGTGAGAGCGTGGCCCCTGGCCTCCCTCTAGATCTTATTCATCCTTCTTCCTCAGGGAAGAGCCCTGTAGGGTAGTGGGATCCTGGGGGTGGTAGTACTGGGGCATTATGGGATATATTTACTTCCTGACCTATCAGTACTTTTACCAGGCAAAGGGTATATGAATGGAGCTAATCAAGCACTCCTCTGGGGGAGTCATACACACACACACACACACACACCTCTTCCTCTTTTCTCCCCCACCCTTCTTTTCTCCCCCCCCCCCCCCCCCCCCCCCGCAGTCAGCCTTCCCTTAACCGGGAACCATTGGTTAGAGCACCATGGGGAGCAAGAACTCGAAAGCGGCCAAGGCTGCAGGAGCAGCAGCTTGGAGAACCCAGACTGAGCCCAAGGGTGGCAGGGACTCCATCACCCCTGGAGAAGGCTTCTCAGCGGGTCCTCACAGTGGTGCTAGAGGATGTCATTGCCACCAGAATGGTGAGTCCCCTAAGAGGGAAGGGCCTAGATCCTGCCCCACCCCCACTATCAGTTTCAGTACTTAGCATGTTTAGGAGCGGCTAGGTGGCACAGTGGACAGAGCACCTGCCTTGGAGACAGGAGGACCTAAATCAAATCTAGCCTCTAGTAAGACACTTACTAGCTGGGTGACCCTGCGCAAATCTTAACCTGGATTGCCTCCCCCCCAAATTACTTAGCATGTTTGCTTGGCATGAAGTATTTCTAGAAATAACTTCTTGGAAAAAACTACGTGGTAATGCCAGTGATGGTTCCAAGGGTGCTGCTGTGCATATCCAGGGTTGTTTATTCTGTACTGGAAGTGTCTGCAACCTATGCAAGGAGTTAGCTGATCAGGCGGCACTGTAAAAGTGTGCTTCCCCTTGGTCTGTTTCTTTTCTTTTATTCTCCTCTTGTTTATCCTTATATATTTATCCTTCCATGCTGACCTCTGAAATTGGTATCATCATCCTTTGTTTACTCATGTCCACAAAATGTCCACAAAAGCCAGTCTCCACTAGTGCATCTGGACTAATTTCTGTCAGTGCCCTTGACGTCCACCTGGCTATTTTCCTTTTGACACTTTCCTTTTCTTCCCACTAACTTTTTTCTAGTCCCAAGAGATGCTTCCTGAAGTGTCCTCACCTACACCACGACGGAGTAGTCGATTAGAATCCAGTCGCTCCCAGCCTTCTCTCTCTCCACTCCAGTCCTCCTGGAGCCCCCAGTCAAGGTGAGTGGGGCCACTGAAAGGTATGGAATCTGAGGTCAAGAAAATCAATCTAGATTTACCTGACTCTTTTTCCTTCTGTCCCTTCCCTTCTAGACCTCCTGACTGGTCTACTTTGTGCCGGGAGCCACTGACTCGAGCTCCAAAGCGTATGGGAATCCAGAGGAGGAGGCCACTGCAACTGGGAACATCCAGGCGGGGAGCTGAGGAGAACCCTTCACAGCAAGACAAGCCCTCCCAGCCATCCTTGCTTGTGATGCTGGAGGACATTAAGAATCCTAGGTCTCCAGTGAAGGCCCAGGAGCTGCTGGTGAGGATCCTAAGAGAGAAATCAAGAGTAGAAGACAGGGACACCAGGGTATTAAATCAGTCAAGTCTGTTTCAAGCTCTTCTTTGTGGTTAGCCCTGTGACAGGTGTTCTGGGGAATATGGAAGAAACATATGAAATGGAGTTTTCCTCCAGCTGATTACACTTTAAAACTAATAGTACAAACTAGAACAGCTTAATTGCTAAATTGTTTGTTCCTGCCTGTAAAGTCACAGCAACTCAGGAAAGGATGAGATCAATGTGAACTAGGGTATTTGGGGTAAGTTTCATGGAGGAGTTGGGGCTTGACCTTGGTCTTGAAGGATGAATAGGTTTAAATAAGCTGAAAAGAGAATGGAGGATTTTCCAGGTAGGAGAAACAGCATGAATGAAGAAACAGGGAGGGGAGGTTAGGAATAAGGGAGAATTGGTGTCAGTAACCTGAAGTTCTAGGAAGGTAGCAGGCAATGATTAAGTGTTAATGGAGGCCAAAGGGGTCTCCCTGTGTGGCTCCCCTCCCTGTGAGTTCTGTTCCGCTTATCCCCAGGGCTTCAACAATGAGACTGAAGACCCAGGGATCTCAGCATGCAGGTGAGGGGCCTGGGTCAGCTGGGACTAAGAAGTCAGCCAGGCATTTTCCCACTGACCTGCAACATTTTCTGGGGAGGCAACTCCAGTGGCAGAATGCCCTGGAAATTTGGCTTTAAGCAGGGGGAGTGGTTTGGTTTTAGTGTGGCAGGGGGACAGGAACTGCTTACTGTGGCTTTTAGCATCTGTCTCCTTTCTGAGGGGTTACAGCCTAAAGTGGGGTTCCCTTCCTGAGTTCCCTTTTCCCTTCATGCCTCTTCTTAATGTCCCCTGAAACCCAATGTTGTGGATTAAGGGAAGGCATCATTTGGGATTCTCTTTCTCCTTCTTCCCGACCCCCAACCTGGTGACCCTTCCAGGAAGAGATGCAGTTTCTGGAGAGAGAGAGACAGGCTTTGACTGGACGACTTGGTGTAGCTGGGGATTTCATCCAGCATGGCTTTATTCCTCTCCCTCCACCCAAAACCAATACTGTCTGCCCCTCTCTTTCTCCTAGAGTTGATCATATGACAGCTATTCACCAATCAATGCCTTCCTCCATGGACTTGGATTCAGTGTTTCGGCAGGCCTCTCCTGTGGACCATGCTGAATGCATTTTGCCAGGTAGGTGGGGCACTGAACCCCCTAGCCTATCCTTCTGGAGGGCTGGTAAAGGCTGAAAGGTGGTAGTATTGGGTTTTATGCCATATACATCTTGGCTCTTGAAGGGGGTAAGTAAAGTCTCTAAACATAGGAGAAGACTGTTCAATGAAAATGTCAAGAAAAGTAGCTTAAAGGTACCTTAGAGGTGGAGCTTAGCTTTCTAGGTTGGGGCTATTTTCCTTAATGGGTAAGTCTATTCAGAGGGATAGCTCTTGGTCAGGAACCCATATTAGTCTTTTTTCCCCCTTCACCTTCCTTTTCTCTTTCTCCTATACAGGCTCAGAGCCAGAGACCCCGTCTCCCCCACCCTCCAGCCTCTTGCGGCCACGCCTGAGCCCTTGGGGCCTGGCACCACTCTTCCGCTCTGTCCGCTCTAAGCTGGAGAGCTTTGCTGACATCTTCCTCACCCCAACCAAAACCCCTCAGGCCCCACCCACAAGCCCCACATCACCAGCCTCACCCATGAAGCTGGAGCTGAAGATTGCCATCTCGGAAGCCCCTGAGTCTGGGCGAGTCCGGGTAGAGGAGGGGGAGGGGCCTGTAAGCCCTCGACCCCCCATCCGTCAGTGGAGGGCCCAGGACCCTGGCCTCCCTGCTGCCCCAAGGCCTCCTTTGGGTCGAAGCCACTCCTGCCCGGACCTGGGGCCCCCTGGGGAAGAGGGATGTGCATGGTCCGCCTTCCCTCCACATCCAAATAGGCCTCGACCTAGAAGGCACACGGTTGGGGGTGGGGAGCTGGCTCGGGCCCCACCACCTTCCCGGCCTTGCCTTCGAAAAGAGGTTTTTCCCTTGGGAGGGTCAGGTGCACCCCCAAACATTGTCACCACCTGCTCTCCTGCTGCTTCTGCTTCCTCCTCTTTCTCGGACCTGCCAGAATCCAGGTAATCCACCATCTAACTACAGTATCCTGACAGTTCTCTCTTCTCTGGATTCTTGTTTATTCTCTCCCCGCTTCCTGGGGGCAGGATAGAGGTGGAAGAGAAATGATGCTTTTATATACCTGACTTCTTTTTTTTCTAGGGTTTGCTCCCCACAAGGGGAGGGGCAACAACGCCCAGAGGACATGGTGCTGTCAGACTCTGAGACCAAGGTAGAACCCTTGGAGGGAGGGACTGGGGGAGGTTTTGAACTAAGGGCCCGGGGTAGAACTCATGACCTGTCCCTTCCCTTCTTCCTGCTGGCAGGCTGTGGGAAAGGTCTCCTGCTTTCGGATCCGCAGGACACCATCCAGGACTCAGCCCAACCTCACTCCAATGGGGCTGCCTCGGCCAATCAGGTGAGAGGCTCTGTCAGCTCCACACCCACTGCCCTTATATAGAGTTACTATATGATTTTACTGTGCTGTGGGTGTGGCCTCTTTTCACTGTGGGAAGAACTAATACTACAGCATTCTCAATTTGAGTTAATTTTTCACTTATTTTCTTGCTAGGACAATGGAAAAACTGAATTATACTAGGCCTGTTTTTTATTTCTGAGGCCCTGAAATTATGTTTGGCTCTCCAGTGTATCCTGCCAAAGGGAGTTACTATTTTTTTTTTTGGTTAGGAACTCTCCAATAACAAAAATAAAAAAGTATTTAACAATGACTTTTAAGATTAGGGAGAGGAAATAATCTGTATTAATATCACTGTTGAGTGATATTAATGTCACTTTTAATGGATCTGTGACCTAAGGATTCCAGTTTTTAAATCATTTGCAAACATTAATGTCTGTAAACATTAATATCTTTAGTAATTTTGTCAGGAGTTAGGTTGAGTGGATTTTTTGCTTCCTGCCTTTTTTGACCCACAGATTGAATAAGAAGGAGTTCAGCCTTGAGGAAATTTACACCAACAAGAATTATCGGTCCCCTACAGCCAAGCGGTGAGTGAACTAGAGGAGTTGGGGAAAGAGCATAATGTTTAAGGCATAGATGATGGGACGGTAGCAACGTGGAGAGGGCATGAGTGGGTATCAAAAAGGCTAGACAGAAGGTAACTAACATTGTGGAAAGCACAGATTTGAGTCCTGCCTTCTGCCACTTATTAGCAGGATGGTCTTAGGCTCTCAGGCTCAGTTTTCTCACCTGTAAAATAAGGTCATTGGCCTAGTTGGTCTCTAAGGCCCGTTCCAAGTCTGATGTTGTGATTCTGGAGAACGCTGACTTGCCCCTGGGTGTTCTAGGTCCTTTGAGACTATCTTTGAAGAGCCACGAGAGCGGAATGGAACCCTGATCTTCACAAGTTCTCGAAAGCTTCGAAGAGCAGTGGAATTCCGAGACTGCAGCCTCCCTCGGCATCGAAGGCCTTCCAGGGCAGTTCGCCCTGCCCCAGGCCGAGCCCCTACCCCTGACCTTGGACCTTTGCTGCAGCAGCGGCTGGAGGAACTAGATGCCCTGCTGTTGCAAGAGGAAGAGGAGCCAGGCAAGGGTTAGGAGCTTTAGCTTTTACGTCCAGGAGCTTGTCCGTCCAGTTTTGGAAAGTGGGCCCTGACCTTGGGAGGCGGGGTCCTGGAGAGGGGTGTTCAGTCAGAAGACTGTTTTTCTCCCTAACGTTAGTAAAGTTTTTCACACGGTTATTTTGTCCCTTTGTGATTCCCCACCCCTCAGATCCTAGTTTCTTTAGAGCTGGGCAGTCCTTGAAAAGTTGCCTAGTCCGGCCAGCCCCCCTCATTTTACAGAGGAGGGACTGAGGCCAAGGGACGTTCAGTGACAGTTACACAGGTACTTTGAGGCCAAGCCTGGGATTTGAACTCGGGGGAGGACATTCTGGTGAAGAGAACGATGTGACGAAGTAATCAGAGACCTGGAATTGAGAAAGTGTGAGATGCTTGAAGACCGTTTGAGTGGCTGGTCGTGGGCCAAGTTTCCAGCAGATGTGTTTACTGGAAGTGACCACCCTTCTTCTCCCAGGAAAGTCGCCTTAGTCAGGAGCGTCTCCAGGGGGTGTCTGGAGGCCGAATTAAAGGGCGCCTTGATGTAGCACTTGATAGGACTGACAGAATACTCAGCCCCCGTCTACAGAAAGGGGCCGGGGCTCCGCGGGCTTCCCCGCCGCCGTAGCCCGGGAGGGTCTCCGCCTCATTTCGCAGAAGAGGCCTGGAGGCAAAGAAAGGTATCCGGGCCGGCCGAGGTGGGCTCCGAGCCTCCGGCCCACTCCTCCACCCACATAGCAACACTCGGAACAGCCAGGCGGTTCCTTTTCTCCCCTCCCCGCGGCCCAGCCGGGAGCACGAGGCCGCGTTCAAGGCCCCCAGCCCCCACCTCTGCGCCAGATAAAACTGGGCTACACCGGGGCGCCCCGGTGGTTGGACTAGGCTCCATGGAGGTGGGGCGAAGAAACTGCGCATGTGAGATGTGGGGAAGAAACTACCCTGAGAAGAGGGGGGACAGAGGAGGCGAACTTGGTTCGGTCCGCGTCCACGCGCTAAGAATTAGCCAACCGACTGGGGCGGCGTGCGCGCCCCACCTCCCAGCTACGCAGGACCTACGTCACCCGGGCCGCTCAATCAGAGAGCAGCAGGAAGGGGCGGGGGAGTCGGGGCACCGGGACCAGAAATACGTCAGACTAATCAGGATTCGGGGAGAGGAAGGGGGCGGGTCAGCTCTTCACACGATCCAATTACTTTTCCTTGGGCAACTGATCTCCACCCAGACTCTCCTATTACGAACACTGTCTTGGCCTATCAACGATCGAGTCCTTCGAAGGGGAGGGAAAAGAGGAGGAGAAGGAGAAGGAGACGGAGAGAGAGGAGGGGCGGGGGAGGGGAGGAGAAGAAGAAGAGAGAACCCTAAGACAACGGGAGAGCGCGATCAGCACCCCCGCCCTCTCAACGGCCGCTCCCAGGCCCTTAAAGGGGCAAGGCAGGGAGAGAAGGAGGAAGAGAAGGGAAGAAGGAAGGACTTTTTATGTCGGCGGAAAGCAAAGCCATTCCCCATCACCATTGCCTCACATCCGGGGATTTGGGGGCTGCCCCTTCGGCCCCGCCCCCCCTCACGCCTTTCATGGCGACCGGAGGAGGAGGCTGGAGAAACTGGGCTCAGAGGAGGCCCCTTTAAATTTTCTTAAAGGGGAGGTTGCTGCACTCGGAGGACACCAACGTTTATCTTAAAGGGGAAGCTGCCGGACAAGAGCTGCCAAATCACGGACAGGGCCGTCGAAAAGACTAGGGAGAAAGTGGCTTTTCATCTCTACCTTCCTCCCCCAGGCCTTTCCAATTCGGTTTCAAGGGGAAGTTGACGCATGTGAAGGACTGTAAATTAACTCATTCCCTTAAAGGGGTCGTTCGTGTCAGTAGGACCTTAAAGTCTTGAAATTAGCCGTCTTCGTTACCTGGAGGGTCTTACATCCTTTAAAAGGTTGGGCCTGCGTCTGTCTTAGAGCTTTCGTGCCGTTCGGAAAGGTTTGAACCTTGCTTTTCCTCAGGAGGACTTGAAAACCACCCTCCCAGGGGGAAGTCCGCTGCTCTCGGAGAAGCACAAGGCTTTCTTAAAGGGGCTGCTGCTGCTGCTGGCAAACTTCAAAGTCTCTTTAAAGGGGTGGTTTCCCCCTGCTCCCTCAGGAGGACATTAAGCCCCTTTTAAAGGGGTGACCTACACCGCCCGGAGGACTCTGAGCCCGTTCTTAAAGGGGTGGTGCCGGCTCCCATCTTCCTCAGGACTTTCGGCTCCCTCTTTAAAGGGGCGGCCCCCAGCTTTTCGCCGGGAGGACTGTAAACCCCGCCTTAAAGGGGAGGCTGTGGCCCTCTCTTCCTCTTCCTCCTCCTCCTCCTCCTCCTCCTGCTCCGTCTGTAGCCCCCGGGGTTCCGGGCTTGAGGGGTGGCTCCGGTTGCTCCCGGATGCGGGGCTGAGGGCGGTCACCATGGAGACCGCGGCGGCCCCGGCCCCGGCCCCCGGCCCGCCGGGCTGGGGCGGCGAGGGCGCCTCTCAGCCGCGGCGGCAGCGGCGGTGCTCGCGGCGGGACCGGGAGCGGCGGCGCCGGGGCGGGGGGCGGCGGGCGGCCGCCGGGGACGCGCCGCGGACGCTGCTGGGGGCGGCCTCGGCGCTGCTGCCTTCGTCGTCGTCGTCGTCCTCGCCCCCGCCCCCGCCGCCCCCGCCGCCGCCGCCGCCCCCGGCCCGGCCCTGGTCGTCCGCCTCCTCCGGGGAGCGAGGCAGCCCCCGGGGAAAGAGGCGTCGGCGCCGGCCCCCCCGGCCCCGGGGCAGGAAGCGGCCCCCCGGCTCGGGCAGCCGAGGGGAGGAGGAGGACGACGACGAGGAGGAGGAGGGGGAGGAGGAGGAGGAGGAGGAGGAGGAGGACCTCATCGATGGTTTCGCCATCGCCAGCTTCGCCAGCCTTGAGGCCCTGCAGGTGAGGCCTCGGCGGCCGGACAGGGCCGGGGGTTGTCAGGGCCCGGCCGGGAGCCTGAGAGGAAGGGCCCGGAGCCCGGGGGCAGAGCAGGGGAGGAGGCCCGGCCGGCAGGGCCTGGCAGGAGGGGCAGGGGGGATGGCATCCCAAACCAGAGCAACCGGCTCCTCTGGCCAGGCCTCTGCCCTCCCCGGGGGGTGGGAGGGGAGCCGATCCCCAGGGCCACCTGGCTGCGCTGGAGCCACCACACCCCGGAGCCGGCTGTCTGGCTGCTGTGCGCCCTCCGGCCGGCCATTCCTCAGCAGGCAGCAGGCCGGGGGCTGGCCTTGGAGAAGGGGGGGAGGGGGAGGGAGCCAGGCCTGCCC
The DNA here is from genome assembly GCF_028372415.1 of Notamacropus eugenii. Taxonomy (NCBI): domain Eukaryota; kingdom Metazoa; phylum Chordata; class Mammalia; order Diprotodontia; family Macropodidae; genus Notamacropus; species Notamacropus eugenii. The sequence goes on along the minus strand of NC_092874.1, from coordinate 378,073,279 downwards.
AGAGAGCGAGCACCGCCTGTCACCAGCGCAGGGCCCGGGGCAGCAGGCCAGGGGCTGCTCCCAGCCTCAGTTTCCTTCTCTGTAAAGCGGGGTCGTGCGTGGGACGCCTGTACGTTGGTGCCCCGAGCGCTGAGCGGAGGCCTGGTCCATAGCAGGCGGTCCATAGTAGGTGGTCCATAGCAGGCGGTCCACAGCGGGTGGTCCACAGCAGGTGGTCCATAGCGGGTGCCCTCGGTGACGCCCCGAGGATCAGACAGGTGGTTGCGGAGGACTGCGTAGACCTGAAAGCGCTGTCTGACCGGTGGTTATAGCTAGTGACCGTCTCATCTGTCTGCTTTGTGCCCGCAGAAGGACGCGTCCCTTCAGCCCCCAGAGCGACTGGAGCATCGGCTAAAACATTCCGGGAAGCGGAAGCGGGGGGGTGTAGGGGGGGGCCGAGGGGAGCCAGGAGACAGCTCAGAGCGGGAGACTGGCCGGCCCCCTGGGGACCGTGCCCGAAAGAGGTCCAACAAGCGAAGGAGGAAAGAGGTGAGATGCGCCCCTCCTCTCCCCCACGGCTCTCGCCCTTCCCAAAGCGGTTCCTCTTTTGGTCCTTGTGTAGCTCACCTGGCCTTTCAGTGCTTCGTGATTAAGTTGGGGGCACTGCACTTTAGAAAGGACATGAGCAGCCGGGAGAGGGTCCAGATAGCAGCCCTTCAGAGGGCAGTGTTAGGATCCGTGGGTCAAGGTTTACAGGAAAACAGCTCTTTTAGGAACATTGTGCAGGGGAATTCCTGTGTCCATTGGGAAGTTGGACTAGATGATCCTTAAGTTGATCTCTAACTCAAGGATTTTTAGAGGATTGGGTCTTGGGAACTTACAATCCCAAAGGAAATAGCTCTCCAAGACCATGATGTCCCAGGGTCTCAGAATATGAATCTTGAAGGAGGCGGGCATCAGGCCAAAGCTGCAGACCTGTCCTAAATAGGGTCACTTTTGACTACTTTGTGGGGCTGAGAGCGTAGGAAGAGTAGAGATGTCCTCTTTACACGTTCCTTTGAAGGGTTGTAATGTGTCACGCACCAAGGCATAAGGAGTGGACAGCTCAGGAGGAATTATCTAACAGTTAAAGCTGTTCAGTAATGGCAGGGTTGTCTTGGGAACTATGATCTCCCCATCCCTGGGGAGGCATTTAAGCAGAGGCTATGGGGGACCATATTTCAGATTACAGAAAACATGTCTTTTGGTTGGGAGGTTGGATTAAGTGACCTGAAATCTCTGTTAATATTTAAGATTCTGTAACCCCTTAGGATTGGGACCATTTAGTACTAGGTCAAATCTTCTGACGGAAGCCAATTTAGTCTGAGTGTAGGACCACCTGGTCCCACAGTCACATCAGGGAGTCAAATGCCTGTTTGACTCTGCCTTTGACATCTTCCTGGTGAATGTCCCTCACCCATGTCCTCTTCCCTTATAGGCCTCCTCCCGAAACTCTCTGGAAGCCGGATACATAGTAAGTGGTCCTTCCCTGCCCAGTTTTTTCCCACTCTCTCTCCAGCAGACACCGCCGCGCCCCCTGCCAACTCTTCTCCCCTCCCCTGACTCTTCTGTCTCTCCTTCTCTCCAGTGTGATGCGGAGAGTGATCTGGACGAGAGGGTGAGTTGGTGCCTGTGCTGGGTGGGGGCAGATCTTGCCAAGGGTGCCCGGGGGCTATTTGGAGTTGGGACTGTGACATCTCTGGGTAAAATCTCTTGTGCCACCAGGAACTGACTGCTTTCCCTGCTCTTCCTTGCCAGGTCTCTGATGATGACCTCGATCCATCGTTTACTGTCTCAACCAGCAAAGGTTTGTTCCCAGGGCCAGGGCTGGGGTTGAGGCTGAGCACAGCCTGGAGATTAGCTGCTCCCAGGAAGGGAGGAGGGTCAGGAAAGCATCCAGTTTGCCACTGACTTTCTACCTTCCCCTCCCCTTCCAGCCTCGGGCCCCCATGGCAACTTAAATGGGAACTGTGAAGCGAAACTCTCTGTGATCCCCAAAGTGTCGGGGCTGGAGCGGAGTCAGGAGCAGCCCCCAGGACCCGACCCGCTGCTAGTGCCTTTCCCTGCCAAGGAGCCACTGCCTCCACCGGCCCCCAGACCCCCAACCACCCCCCCAGCCCCTATGCCAGCCCCTATCAGCCTGCCACCCCCACCCCCACCCCAATTGCAGCTCCGGGTCTCACCCTTCGGCATCCGCTCTTCCACTTATGGCAGTGGCCTGGACCTCAGCACTGGCAGGTAAGTGAATCCCAGGAAGCCAATTTGATTCATTATATTTTTTAATGTATGTATATATGTAGATTCCTTCTGTTTGTACTATTTTAGGTATCATGGGCATTAGTGAAAAAGGTTGGAGGCCCTGCCTTAAAGGACCAAATAGTCTCACAAGGGAGAGAAAAGATTCATGTGAAACACTAAGAATAATAGAATATTAGGGCTTCTATTTTTTCTTTTGTTTTTTCATTTATTTATTTTTAGTGCTCTACAATCACTACCATAAAACTCAGATTTTTTTTCCCCCTGCCTACCCTCCACCACCCTCCTCCCCAAGATGACATACAAGTCTATATAGGATCTGTACATACGTTCCTATTGAATACATTTTTATTATAGTTGTACTGTGTAGAAGAACTAAAATAAATGGAAGAAATCATATAACAAACCAAAACACAATACACACACACACACACACACACACACACACACACACACACACACACACACACAAAATGATCTGCTACATTCTGCGATTGAATTCCATAGTTCTTTCTCTGAATGTGGAAGGCATTTTGCGTTAGAAGACCTTTGAGAATTTTTTTTTTTATGTCCTTGCATTGCTATGAAGACCCAAGTCTACCAGAAAAACTCTCACACACTGTGGTGGTTGCTGTGCACAGAGTTCTCCTGGTTCTGCTCCTTTCACTCAGCATCAGATCATATAAGTCATTCCAGGCCTCTGAAGTCTTCCTGTTCATCATTTCTTATAGCACAATAGCATTCCATTACATTCATATACCATAATTTATTCAGCCATTCCCCAATTGATGGGCATCCCCTTGATTTCCAGTTTTTCATCACCACAAGAGAGCTGCTATAAATATTTTTGTACATGTGGGACCCTTTCCCATTTTTATGATCTCTTGGGGATCCAGTCCTAGTAGCGATATTGCTGGGTCAAAGGGTATGCACATTTTTGTAGCCCTTTGGGCATAGTTCCAAATTGCTCTCCAGAATGGTTGGATGCGCTCGCAGCTCCACCAACAATGAATTAGTGTTCCAACTCTCCCACATCTTCTCCAGCATTTATCATTTTCCTGTTCTGTCATGTTTGCCAATCTTACAGGTGTGATGTGGCACCTCAGAGTTGTTTTGATTTGTATTAGGGCTTATATTACAAAAAAGGAAACTGAGACTCAGGGAAGATTCATTCAAAGTCACGCTAGAAGAGAGTAGCAAAGTTGGGACTAAAGACCAGGTTTTCTGACTTCTTTATGTCTAGTGTTTTTTTTTTGTTGTTGTTATTTTATATTCTCGAAAAGGGAGCTATACTGAAAAAGAGAACTTAACCTAGGGAAAGGAAGACTTGGAAAAAATGTCCTGGCATGCATTAGTCCCAGGCTGTATGGTTTTCAACTCATGTAAAACAGTGCATTGAGTTTCAATGCCATAGTGTACGTATTCATGGGGGTCAGAGGAGAGAGATCATTGTAGGGCAGTCAAATTAGGATGGATAAAAGAAGTTGATGGGAAAGAGTCAGGGATAGGAAGCAACAGAAACAAAAGAAACGAAAGATTGCTCTGCCTGAGAATGGTTCTTTAGGGGAGGGGGTTACACCTTCATATTTGTCTATACACTTAAATCTTAAGATCTTTTCTTTATAAACACCAGAAGGGTCACAATGGAGAAAAGCTTTATAAATGCATTGAATACGAGAAGGGTGCAGTTAGCATAAGTCTGACCCTCCCCCAAACAGATGGAATTCTTCCAAATTTTTCATGTTACCCTGCTTTTTTCCCCCATAGCTCTTCGAGGCCACCCCCGAAGGCTCCTGCCCCTCCAGTGGCCCCACCTCCACCTTCTTCTTCTTCTTCTTCCTCTTCCTCTTCCTCTTCCTCATCTTCTTCAGCTCAACTCTCCCATCGGCCCCCAACACCCTCCTTGCCCTTGCCTCTGGCCAGCCACGGCTTCCCCCCTGCTGGGCTACGGCCACCTCCCCCTCCACCCCATCCTGCCCTATTCTCCCCTGGCCCTACTCTACCCCCACCCCCACCTTTGCTGCAGGTGGCAGGCCACCCTGGGGCTGCGACGGCCAGTGCCCTCTCTGGTGAGTCTTCAAGAGCCTGTGTGGTTTTGAAAGGTAGAGAGAGATCCTAGAGAAGGAAGTACTAGGGCAGGCATTCTTCCCTTTGAATCAGGGAAAATTTAGTTTCAAGAGATAATGGATCCAGGAGAAGGGTGTAGGTTGAAGTCTGAAAGGAAAGGATGAAGGAATAAGTGTTGGGTAATAGAAGTAGAAGAAAGATACCCAAAAGGAAAGAGCCCAAGGGGGAAGACTGATCCACGTAAGGTCGGAGTAGGAGGAAGCAGAAGCAAGGGCTCAGAGCCCAGTGGGAGTGAGGCCTGAGTAAGGTGGTTGGGCAGTATGGGGGAGGGGGCCATAAATGCCTCTCTCCTTCCACCCTACCCTGTCCTGGTCACCTCTCACAGAGCAGGAGCTGATGCGGCAGGACCTGAGCACTCGGTTCCTGAGCGCCCAGGGAGGCCCCGAGGTGGGAGGGGCGGGGGGCTCAGCCCGGCCCCTGGCCTTCCAGTTCCACCAGCACAACCACCAGCACCAGCACACCCACCAGCACACCCACCAGCACTTCACCCCCTATCCTCCTGGCTTGCTGCCCCCCCATGGTCCCCACATGGTGAGAGTCCTCTCCCATTCAGGGGCCTAGTTGGGTGGGAAAGGACATCTGAAGCCTTGGAGGGTTGGGGAAAGTTGTCTGATTGTGGGGAAGGAAGTTGTGTGTGTGTGTGTGTGTGTGTGTGTGTGTGTGTGTGTGTGTGTGTCTGTGTGTGTTTGTGGTGGGAGGGAACCATCTGAATCTATGTTTGGGGAATCTGTCCAGTGGGAGATAGGGAAGTCTAGTGTCTCTGGCTTTTGATTTATCCTCCCTTCTTTCTCATAGTTTGAGAAATATCCAGGAAAAATCGAAGGCCTTTTCCGGCATAATGTGAGTGCCATGAGGGGCCCTGGGTCATAGTTGGGGGTGGAAATACTCTGGCAAGTTTCTCTTTTGATGCTTAATGAGCATTCGTTTGGTGTAAAGGACTCAGCAATGTGCTAGGGACACGGGCTGCCAGCAGCAACCACGTTTGTCCTAGGAGAAGATGGGATCTCACTGAATTCTTAGTTAATGGAGCAAGGGAGCAATATGACAGGCAAGAAAAGAGGCATTTTTGCTGTTCCCTACCCCCATTTTGGTCATTTTCCTTCACAGCTCTATGCGGCCTTCCCCCCTGCTGTCCCTGGCCTCCCCCCTGGTCTGCCTCCTGCTGTTTCCTTTGGTTCTCTGCAGGGGGCTTTCCAGCCTAAGGTGAGTGTCCAAAACACAGATACTGTATTCTCCTTTCCCACCAATCTCTTGGTAAATTGTGTGCTCTTTTGTCCCACTTTCAAAGCCCCAGGGAAATTAGCTCTCAGGTCTCAGATGTGCCTTCAGCCACCAGATCTCTGTTCCCATCTCCTTACCCACTCTCCCTTCCTCTCCCTAGAGCACGAATCCAGAACTGCCACCACGACTGGGGCCGGTCCCCAGTGGGCTGCCCCAGAAGGGAACACAGGTGAGCCCAGGGAGAAAAAAGAGGGCCACGTCTTGGCAGTGAGGAAATTGAGAGGATGAAGTGCCATGTAGGCAAAGTAGAGAACTTTAATGGTTTGGGTTTGTGGTTTTTCCCACCCCCAGGGAAGAGAAAGGAGAAATATTCCTACTGTAGGCATTTCCTTCGGACATTCGTCTTTGCCTTCCTAGGAATGAGCAGTGGGGGTTTCAGAGACAGAGAATTCCTTAAGGAATTATGAGGGTAGGGAGAATATCACAAAGAGGAAAGCTCTGAGAATGCTGAAGTACCGATGGGGCTGATTAGGCAGTGTTAACTTTTTGGGACAAGCTTTTAGAAGCAGGTAGTAGGCCAGAGAATGGGCTTACTAAAAGGGCTGTGTGTTATTCTAAGGGAGAGAGCTGTTTAAAGGGGAAGGAGCTCTGAGGACTGTGATCTGTGGGCTCAGAGGCTGGGACCCCGAGGGCAAAGGGAAGCTGGAATTTTAGAGAGTCTGGGTTTTCCAAAATGAGTGCTGGCAGATGGGACTAAGCTATTCTTCCATTTCTGTTCCTGCCCTTCAGATTCCTGACCATTTCCGCCCCCCACTGAGGGTGAGTAGGATGGGAAAAGGGAGTGGGTTCAAAGGGACAGGGGATGGAGCAGGGCATGGGTCAGGGTCTTGTGGGTGATGGGGAAGCAGTGAAGTTTGTCTGGGGAAGGCTAATGGCGTCACTTCTCTTCCGTTACTTGTGCACCTCAGAAACCAGGGAAGTGGTGTGCCATGCATGTGCGAGTGGCCTATATGATCTTGAGGCACCAGGAGAAGATGAAGGTACCAGGACTGGTAGAGAGATGATGGAGCTGAATCAAGGAGAGTGGGGAGCTAGAGGCGTGAGAGTCTGAGCTGAGGAAGGATGGGCTACTGGGAGAGACGTTTTACTGACTGATTGAGGGCACATGATGTAGTGGTAGATGAGGAGACTTCTCTATGCGCCCATCAAGGCTTTGTTCCTTTGGGGCTTGATGATTTTTCAATTCTCAGGAATTTTCTGTGAAAGTATAACACTACTCCCCATCCCTTCCTTATACACTGAAAAAGTGATACCCCTATAAACCAGGTCTAATTTATCAAATTGTTTTCCAACCTTTCTGTGTGGGAGTGGAGCCAGGTTTCAGAGAGAAGTCCATTGGGCAAAGTGTCCAGTCAAGGACGGTGAACTCTTAAAAAGAAGTTGACAGGGGACCCAAGACTAGATTTGCCTATTTCCCCATTCTTTCCAAGGATTAGCATCTTAAGGAAACCTTGAGTAAGGGAATAGAGAAGGGAGAAGGATACTAAAATCTCTCACCATAGTTCTTCCTCTCCAGTTAATGCAGGGTGATCCTCACAAGCTGGATTTTCGGAATGACCTTCTGCCCTGCCTCCCTGGGGCCTACGGAGGCCTTCCCCCTGGGCAGGAGCTCTCTCACCCAGCTTCCCTCTTCACTGCAACAGGTGAGTCTGGGAATGAGCATTAGCTTGGGAGTCAGTTTTCCTCAGTTCCAATAGTGACTGTGCCACTAACTATAATTATTTGATGCTGGGTAAGTCACTTAAGGCTCCTTTCTCAGACTTGGTTTCTTGTCCTATATTTGTAAAGTGAGTCTCTTACGGCTCTACCATTTGCTGGTTAATAAGTCTTAGAATCTTGGTTCTGAATCCCTTTGCAGAAAGCTTCATCTCCATTTTTCTCTCAGGTGCTGTCCATCCTGCTGCCAACCCTTTCACAGCAGCTCCTGGGCCCCCTGCATCCTTTCTGAGCCCCGGTACCCACATTGGTAAGAGCCATCCTTCATAGTCTTCTCAATACTAGCCCTAGAACTAATGGCCAGTTTCCTCAATGACACCTGAATGCACCTCACACGTTTCTGAGTCTTTGCTTATTCTGCCCTTCATTTGCTTGACACCCCTATGCCTGTCCCTCTCACCTTTCTAGAGCCTGTAAATTCTTCTGAGCTCAGCTTAAATCTTATCTCCATTAAATAACAAAGTTTAGTGGAAAGACCTTGAACTTGGGGTAAAGGGACTTTGCCACTAGATTGTAACATAACATTTAGCGAGCCATTTCTTTTGTGGCTTTGATTTCTCTATAAAATGAAGGAGTTTGACAGGGTGACATGTCAGTCCCTTCAAACAACAACATCCTTTCTGTTGTTCTGGGTTTGAGAATTCCCTCACCTTCCCAGCCTGCGGTGTCAGCTCTGTCCTGGAGAAGTGTAACACTTGTCTTTCCTATTCATTTGAAATATTACATTACAACTACTTAACGTCTCTTTTATTTGACTCTTTCTGTTAGTCTTGTCTCCCCAGTAAGACTTCTTAGTTCCTTTGAGGTAGGGACCTTGCCATACTTTCTTAAATCCTAAACACAGGGATAAGAGAAAGGCAAGTGCCTTGTTGGCGCTTTACTGACTGATTCCCCATCTCTTCTCCAGATCCTTTTGGGCGTCCTACCAGCTTTGCGTCCTTGGCTGCTCTCTCAAATGGGGCCTTTGGAGGCCTGGGCAGCCCTACGTTCAGTGAGTATGGGGGGTGCTGTGGTCAGGGGGAGGGGAAAGAGTTGGGGCAGATAAGAGCACCTGTTCTCTTTAAGTTGTGTTGGCCCTTGGGTCCAGTGTTGAAGCAGCAGGCCAGCTGGATTCTGTCACTTCCTCCTTCGCCTAAAGCTCCTGTTCTCAGAGTTGACTAACTTGGTTTTTCTCTTTTTTCTAGACACTGGTGCTGTCTTTGCCCAGAAAGAAAGCCCGGGGGCCCCTCCTGCCTTTGCTTCTCCTCCTGATCCATGGGCCCGACTGCACCGTGGCCCCCCTGCCTTTCCTGCCTGGGCCCGACCCCCTGAGGCTGCTCGGACGCCAGGCTCGGACAAAGAACGTCCAGTGGAAAGGCGAGAGCCCTCAGCCCCCAAAGAGGAGAAAGACAGGTATGGCTTGGACCAAGCGCTGTGACCCTCCACTTCTTTTTCTCTACCTCTGGCTTTATCTCCCCTTGACCTTAAACAGACTCCTTCATTTCTCCATCTTCTGCTCCCACCCACCAAGAAAGAAGCTCATTTCTAACTCCTTCTCTTCACTTCACTTTTCTTTTGTGACTGTCAGTTGTTCTTCATCCATTCATGCAACAACCATTTATTAAGCACATCTCTTCTCCCTTCCCTTAGGGATCTCCCATTTTCCCGACCACAGCTTCGAGTTTCCCCAGCCACCCCCAAGTCCCGGGCTGGGGAGGAGGGGGTAAGACCCCCCAAGGAGCCTGTGAGGGTGAAGGAAGAGAGGAAGGAGGAGGTCCCTGGGCCTCCCAGCCTACACCTGCTTTTTGATCGACCCCGACCACCCCCCTTCCTGGGTCCCAGTCCTTCTGACCGATGTGCCCCCTTCTTGGAGCCCTGGCTGCCAGGCCCTCCACGCCTGGCCCGCCCCCCACGATTCTATGAGGCTGGGGAAGAGCTGGGAGGGGCAGGAGCTGTGGCCACAGCTCGACTCTATGGTCTGGAGCCTACCCATCCTCTACTCTATGGTCGTTTGGCACCCCCACCTCCTACCGCAGCCCCTGGACCCCCTCAGTTGCTTAGCAAGACACCTCCTGGGGCCCTCCTGGGGGCTCCGCCTCCCTTGGTGCCCGCCCCTCGGCCTGGCTCTCCTCCTAGGCCGCCAGGGCCACCCAGAGCTGACAGGTGAGGGGAGGGGAGGGGCTGGGGGTAGAGCTCCATTTCCTTCCCCCTTTTTCACTTCCCCACCCAGCTTTAGGGTGGAGATTGTGATCCTATTTGGGAGGGCAAAGGTCACGACCCCAGGCTTCTGTGGAATTGTCATAGGGTCAGAGGTCACTACCCCAGCCATGGGATCATCCTGAAAATAGAGGTCCCAGACCCACCCACCCCCAAAGGGGTTAAGTGCAAGAGCCACTCTCTAGAGGGATGGGGGTCACCTGAAGGGCAGAGGTTGTGACCACCTGAGAGGCAGTGCTGTTCCCTCTCCTTTTGTCCCCATCCCCTGCCCTTTCCCCTTTTAAATCTGGGCTCCCTTAGAGGGTCCCTTGGATGCTAAGCCTCCCGACAGCCTCCTGTAGGCTTATCAAGCCTGAGGCCAAAGTCACACACACACACACCCAGGCCTCTTGTTCCCCCTTCCCTCCTGGGGGGAAGCAAGACGGGGCTGCTGGGATATCAGAAGTCACCAGTGACCCTCCTTCATAGGGTCTGAGAAGATGGGGGGGTCAGGGGGGAGGGGGGTTCCCTGTACATATTTATCTCCCCTTCCACATGGCCCCCCCAGGTGTTTTGTACATTTTTACAGGGGTGCCCCCTCAGTCTAACCCCTCTTCCCCCCTCCCTTGTTTAATTAAATCCTCAGACTGGTGCTCTGTTCCCAGCCTCTCGCCTCTCTGTCTGGGGGGAGGGGGGAAGGAAAGGGGAAAGCCTGGTGGGGAGTTGGGATTGGGAACCCAGCAGGAGGTACCAGGGACTTGGCTTTATTTTCCTCAGGAAAGGGGTGATTTAGGTGAGGGACAAATGTGGGAATGGCCTCCCTGAGTCCATCAGTTGGGCCAGGATATACTGCATTAATCTCACCCTGCCGTTCTAGGAGGAAGGGGAAAGAGCTCTCTGATTGGCTGGCGAGGCCACTTCCCTCCAGCCTTATATCTTGTTTCCTGTCATCCCCAGGCTTCCAGTAGCCTGAACTCTTAAGCCTCAGATATTCTGTCCCTCTCAGTGTGTAGGTCCTGGTGCTCTGGACCAAGCATCCCCCAGGAGTCAGTTTTCCGATTCCCAAGAATCTTGGGGGCCTGCTGTCCTAAGGCAGAACTTGGTCTCTACCTTTATGCTGCTTCCTCCCCTCAGAGTCCCTGAATTCCCTGGCAGGGAGGCTGAATTCATCATGTCCCACAGACCAAAGAACAGGGGACGGAGCAGAGCAAGGCAGGCAGGTCCTTGGAAGCTACCTGCCTTTCTGAACTCTTCCTAACAATAACCCTAGCCCCAGCCTGGCCTCAGGGAGTTGCAGGTACCCCTGTGTTCTGGGCCACCTTAGAGACTATTAAGGTGGTGGGTTTGTTAAAAAAAAAAACAAAGATATTCAGTTGGCTCCCTCCATGGGGTAAATGGGGGATGTTGGCTCTGTAATATTTGCGGATATTTATATAAAAAAGGAGTGTTACAATGCAGCTTATCTTCCTCCTCATTGACTGTATGCCTGGGACTGGGTGGGAGGAGGGAGGAAAAGGGGGCCCAAACTGGGTGGTGTGCACCAGGGGATGAACTTTTAACCAGGATTGGGTGTAGCAGGTAGAGTGGGTACTTTGGGGATTTTTTCAGTTTTCCCCTTTCTTCTGTTCATCTTAGCCTCACACATTCATTTCCCTACATGAAGCCAATGAAATAAGGGGTACACACTTAGTTTTGAAGCTTTAGGATATAATGACAAAAATATTGATCCATGGGTCAGGAAACCAAATCACGAAGAACTCCCTACTCCATTTGGCTGGCTGTTTGCATTTTATTTAAAGTCAGCAAAATTTAGGTGAGGCTCCAAGGCCAAAAAACAATCACTGAGTGTTTCTGAAGCTTTTCCTAATGAGTTTTTGGTCTAACCCAGGGTTTGTTGTGACCCTGGGCAATCAGTGCTTATCTAAGCCTAGCCTTAAATGAGGGCATCAGATTACATAATCTCCAAGGTCGCTTCCAATTTTTACTTGTACTCTTTGTGAGTAGGGGTAGAAATATGTTTTTGTTTCACATTTTCAAGCCAAAAATTTTTGAGGAGAACACTTTTCACCCTGGCTTTCTCATCCTCTGCACTAGTGGCTATTCATCCAGCCTCCCAAAGAACTCACTGAGTAAAGTTAACCTTACCTGCTTCCCTAGGTCTTGTTGAATTGAATAGAACACAAAGGCCAGGCTGGATGCCGAGGTGATGGCAGGTGATGGACCTGCACCTTGATATAAGCTTGTAGCAGTCCTGATGAACACCACGCTTGCATCATTTTTATTTTTTAAAAGAATTAATATCCCCAGTAGGCTACTGAAAAATGACTGTATACTCAAATGGGGAAATGATAATGATCTTAGGGTCACAATATCTTAAGTTTGAAGGCAACTTGGAGGTAATAAAGTGTGAACTGTCTAGCATTCAACAAGTTAAACATCTGTTAAGCATATTATATGTATAAGGTAATGTGCCTAGCACTAGAGGTACAGAGAAGAAAAACTTGGCAGTATGCTTCCAAGGGGCTTACATTTTAGCTGAGGAGATACAATGTGCACAAACGTGATGATACAAGGCATTTCAATTGTGTCTGACTCTTAGTGACCTGATTTGGTGTTTTCTTGGCGAAGATACTGGAATCGTTTGCCATTTCCCTCAGGTTCATTCTACACATGAGGAAACTGAGGTAAACAGGGTTAAAGGACTTTCCCAGGATCATACAACTAGTAAGTGTTTGAAGCCAGATTTGAACTCAGAAAGATGAGTCTCATTCCAGGCCCTTTACTCTAGATACACTGTGCCACTTAACTGAAAGAAAGTCACTGGAGTAGGGAGGCAGATAGGTCTGCCTGCCTCATGGAATGCTGGTTTAGCCGGGAACTGCAGTGCAGTGTTCTGGTTCCCAGGGATGCATCAGGGCAAGATGAGGACTCACAGCCATATCAGGGTGCTGTGGCCTAGTGCAGGGTATAGGAACAGGTGCCAACTGGCAGCTTTGCCACTACTTGGTCCTGGGTCACAGATCCAAGACACAGTGAGAAAGGGACCTATGCCCAGGGTAAGGAGCAACTGGGGGCTTGGACTATATGCTGAGAAAGGAACAAGTTCAGAAGCAAATAGCTGTGTGCCTCTGATCCCAGGAGTGGAATTGGGTCTCATCAACTTTCTGTCAGTCTGCAGCCTGCTGAACAATAACCAGGGCAGGAATTCCAGACCAGAAGGAACTCTGTTATTATGAACCAGTCTAGTTTTCCAGCTGGCTATCATGGCAGCAGCCGTCTACTGAAACTCCAAAGGAAGCCCTCAAGAGTCTGCTGTTCAGACCCAAACCCAGGTTGGCAACTTACAGGGCTCAGACCAGGAGAACACTGATTAAACCACTTTGCATTGAAAGCCTGCAGGTCCCTAACACAACAAACACTATCCCAAGAAAGCAGAACTGACCCCAGACATTCTCTCCAGAAGTGTGCAGAGCCTGGCTCTCAGCTCAAGTCTGAAATCAAGAAGTAAACTTGGAAAAATGGTGAAGCAAAGAACTGTGACAGTGACAGGAACACTCAAGATCCCAACCCAGAAAAAGAGAATGGCACCAAAACATCCACAAGCAGTGCCTCAAAGAAAAACACAAATTCAACTAGACTTCTGGAAGATGAGAAAATAAAAATTATTAGTTAAACAGGTTTTTGTAGATGAAATGAAAATACTAGAAAATGCAGAAGAAATGAGATCAATGGGGAAAAGAATTGGAAAGATAATTAACAGCTTGGCATGACAGGTATAAAATCTTGCCTAAGCAACAAACTCCCAGAAAATTATAATGGAGCAGATAGAAGCCAGTGTCTTCATGAAACAAGAAATACTGAAAGTAAAAGACAAAAAAAGAAAATAGAAGACTATGAAGTATCTCATAACAGAAAAACTGACTTGGAAAATAGAACGAGAGAAAATTTTAGGATCATTGTGCTACTTGAAAACTGTGACCAAAAAAAGAGCCTAGACATATTTCAAAGAGATCATAAAAGAAAGCTACCCAGACTTTTTTAGAACCAGAGGACAAAGTTGAAATAACCAATCATTTAAAAGAAACCCCCAAGTGAAAAATCCCTGGAACATTATAGTCAAAAATCTTGAGTTCTTAGGTCAAAGAAAAGATACTGCAAAGAGCCAGGAAGAAAGAATCCAATTACTGAGAAGCCACAGTCAGTATAACACACAATTTAGCAACAGCTAATATGAAGTGGGGAGCTTATAATTGAATATTCTAGAAGAAGGCAGAGAATATAGACTTAAAACCAAGAATGACTTACCTAAAAAAATTGAGTACAATCCTGTAGGGGGAGAAATGCAACCTTAATGAAATAGAGGACTTCCAAGTATTTTTGATGAACAGAACTGCATAGAATTTTGAAGTTTAAACAGGAGAAAAGAAAAACTTAAAAAGGTACACATGAATGAACAATCTTAAGGGACTAAAGGTTAAACTGCTTACATTTTTATATGGAAAGAAGATATGTGTCCCTTTTGGACCCTATTGTCATAGAGGGGAGACTGATTAGACAAAAGGACTGGGAGTGGTTCTGTTATGGAGCCTTTCCTGAACCCTCTTAATTCTAGTGTCTTTCCTCTGTTGATTATTTCCTATTTATCCTCTATATAGCTTGTTTGTACTTAGATATTTGCATGTCATCTCCATTAGACTGTGAACTCCTCAAGGGATGGGGTTATCTTTTGCCTTTCTTTGTGTCCCCAGTTCTTAGCATAATGACTGGTACATAGTGACCACTTAGTAAATATTTATTGACTGACTGATGATCTTAAAAGAAGAATGTCAAGGAAGAAGAAAAGAAAAACACTTGCTGGGGGAATAAGGGAGATGAGGTTAAGTTTGGGACAGTTCTCTCCCTTGAAATGAAGTACACAAGTAGAAGTCTATACAAACTGGGAGGAAGGTGAAAGAAATGGGTGACAACCTGAATCTCATGTTCTTCTGAAGTAGTTAAAGGGAGAATATACACCCCCCTACTCAAAATATGTTTGACTCAACAGGGAAATAAAGGAAGGAGGAAAGAGGGAGAGTAGGTTATGGGAAGGATTAGTATCAAGAAAAAACAAACTTATAGAGATACAAAAATATAACCTTTTTGTGGTAGCTAAGAATTGGAAACGAGTGGTACTCATTGGGGAATGGATGAACAAATTATGATATATAAATGTGGAGGAACACTTGTTCTGTAAGAGATCGTGAAGGGAATGGTTTCAGAGAACCTTGGAAAGACTTCTAGGTACGGATGCAGAGTGAAGTGAGCCAGTAGATTGACCTTTTGGAGTCAACCCCCAAATCAGACCTGGTTCATGTGAACTTAGGGGTGTTGGGCAAAAGATTGCATCTCTGAGGTTCATGTGGGATAAATTCTCCTCCCCAGTACCAAATCCCTTTTCTGAGAACCATACTTCTTTGGAGTACCTGTACATTACTTGATTCTTTTTGTAGCTGGACTATTTGCCCTAGTGTGTAAGTTAGGACAGCACATCAGAGCTTGCCTGTTTGTTGATTGAGTGGGCCTGGACTGCTTGCCTGAACATGACATGAATCTGAATATTTGGAACACTAAAGATCCTGATACCCTGCTCTCCCATAACAAAAATCTACTATCAGTTTGTCAAACTTATTTATTGTAAACCAACATATTTCACTCCTCCCCTTCACTGCTAAACTTCCAAAAAGAGTAGTCCTTGTTTAATGGCTTTGTTTTCTCACTGCTTGCTGACTCCTCAACCTCTGGAATCTGGCTTCCATGCTTACATTCTACACAAAATGCTTTCTTCCAGGGCCCTCACAACCTAGTCACCAGTCCAATGAATTGATCTCATTCTGTCTGCTTCTTGACGGAATCTGACAGTTGGCCACTTACTTACGGATGTGCTGTGCTTGGCTTTCATAGTACAGATCTTTCTTGGTTCTCTCCCTACATGGCTACTCCTCTTTTGTCTTTTCCAGTGATTTATCTTCTCCCTTCTGCCTTCTCAGTGTGTATCCCTCAAGGATCCGTCATTATCCCTTTTCTCATCTTTTCTCCTCTTTTCTACTCATCGTTGGTGATCTCATCCATTCCCATGATTTCAATCAGCACCTCAATGCAGACATCATCAATGCAGATTTATCTTTAGCCCCAATCTCTTCCCTGTGTTGTAGTCTCCTATTTCTGTACTACCCTCTGGATATTTATCTCCACTTATATATTCTGTTAACCCTTCAAGTTCAATGTATTGAAACCTAAACTCATTTTGTCTTCCTCCTTTCACCCCAATTTGTGTCTTTCAATTTCCTTCTTTATTGATAGTACCATCTTTCCTGTCACCCAGTTCTGAAATTGTCACCATTGACTCCTTCATTGCTGGGTTCAATAAGTTGTCAATTCTACCTTGCCAACATCTGTTGTATCTGTCCCTTCCTTTCCGCTGACATTGCCACCATTGTTCAGGCCCTGATTACCTCATAAAAGAGATTTGGCACTGGGGAGGGAGGTAGATTGAAGGTTACCCAGTAAATAAAACCAACTTATCCCACATGAGTCTCAGAGATCTAATCTTTTGCCCAGTGCTCCCCAAGCTCAAATGAATCAGGCATGATTTGTGGGGGTTGACTCCAAAGGTCAATCTTTTGGCTGGTTTTTCTCCACCAAGAGCTTGGGAAATATTCCAAATATTGTTTGTGTGTAGTTCATGAATAGTGTGAAAGTGATGTTTATTTTACATATATTGATCAGTATGGACTCATAAGAGGTGAGATTTCATCACATCACTAAGAGTAGGAGGGGAAGAGTTTGTTCCACTTGTTTAGGATAGAAATTGCAGTAAATCCTCCATTCAACTTTGACCCAGGTTCTGATAGGCATGGTCAAAGGTCTTTAAGCATTAAAGGATCATTTGCATATGATGTTTCATAAATACCACAGTTTGGCTTATACTTCACCCCAACATGGTACTCTGGGGAAATCTTTCTCATTTTCCCATTAAGATTTAGTCCAGCTTTGTGTGATCCAAAAGGAAAACATACATTATATTTAAGGTACAATTGCTGCAAGAAATAAACAATAGAATATAATAGAGATTTATAAATGACTGCTAAGGTTCTTTGGGTAAAAGGATCACCCATCTGCAAGCCTAGCACTTGTTGCCCCATTAATAGCTGAGTTCACACATTTTCTCTTCCAAATAGAACTGAGATTCCCTCCCTTCTTCCCCCCCCACCCCGCACCCCCAACAAGGAACTAGATCATCTGGAAGCTATTGGCAAAGGAGAAATGTTATTAATTTGCATCACTCCTCCCTTATCCCCCATGTTACAATCGTAGATAGGGGAATAAGACAGTCTTATTCTTTAGCATGTTTGGCAACCCTTATCTGACTCGTGAATTGTAGTTTATAGTTCCTGGCCAATTAACATTCAAATTCTGGCTTTCTGTGACGCAGGACTCACAAACTCTCACTTCAGACACAAAATCCCAATCTCCAGTAGCTTCACTAAGGTAATATCCCAATATCCCAGGCAGTCATAGGGGGATGAAGTTATGCTTCATTGCGTGTTGTATGGCAGTCTGATCTGGTTTAGGTCACTTAGGGATCCTGCCTGCTTTTGTTACCTTGATCTAGGCACCCTGTTTCCACACATTTGTAGAAATCTAGTGTAGTGTCTGCCTAGGTGGATGGTTCCTTCTTTCACATTTCTCTGGTCTTGCCTGGAACTCTGTGTCTGAAAGCAGAACCAAAGTTAGAAGGGAAAAGAAAAAAAGTAGCCATATATTTTAAGTAGCTGCTCAAATGAGGTAACAAAAGCTGTTGTGTAAAGGGTCAGCCTTTATTTCTCTCCACAGAAAATGCAGAAGATGCAATGAGCCAATGTGCAGAAAGAATATACACAAAATCTTCCCAGTAGCCCATAAGCAGTCAATGCAATTCTCCCTCTCCAGTGGGTCTCAGTTTTCTACAAGAATCCTAAAGTCCTGATTTAGTATCAGCCAATGGTTTGAATCCCCCTCAGAAGGGAAATGACTTTTGAGTTGCCAGTGGGGCAATATGCTGGTGAATCCTGAGCTATCCCAGAAGGTCCTATATATCCCTCTCAGATGAACCACTGTGTGGTTTGGATTCCACCCAATAAGCATGTCAGGGTTGCTAGAAGGCAACCCCTTTCCCTTTCAACCATTATTGTCTAACAATAATAGAGAAGAACGAATTACAGCTCTTCACTTCCTCCTTTTTATGATTTTTTGATTCCATCATGATCAACTGCAAGAGACCTGAGTGGGTGGGATCCTCTTCTTTCCACTGGGCATACTGCTTAGGAGTTTTCTTTATCCATATATCTGGGCTTTTACCTAAGAGAGAATGCACAGTGTGATACAATGCTAAGTACCTGCTTAAGGGATAAAATTGATGAGATTCGTGGGATGTATCACAGATTTTTGGGAACAGACACAGAGAGAAAGACTTTGAAAACAGCAGACATGTAGAGGCAGCCAAATCCTCTACATACTCCTGATTTCCAGCTTGTCTCCTTAGAGGTTTCAGAGACACAGTTTTTTGACAAGTAAGATTGGGTCCTCTCTTTTGATTAAGCTGAGATCTCATCTCCCATTTAAAGAGATCAGTTACTCTTGTGTATTTTCTGATATGTTCTAATCTGTATAACCTCTCTGATTTATGCTTACTGTTTGCTTGAATAGATGAGTTTTTTCCACTATTCATGATAATTTTTTGTGTAACCAGCATTTGGTAGGAAAGAGTTAATTGTAGGTAAAGACTAGTGACTAGGAACTGGTCTGAAGCAGATTCATACCCCTAGACCAGAAATATTTAACAAGGTAGATTGTTATAATTCTAGTTATATCTCTTGGAGATTAGAGAAAAGAGAGCCCACCTCCAAAGTGCTCCTGGGTTTTTTTCCTTCCTGACTGAGGTATTATGCTGTCTGTCATGCAGGCATTACCCCAGGCTCTCCTCCTTTCCAAAGAGGCAGGCCAGTTCTCAGTATCCATATATGCCTCTTGTGAGGCATATCTATGCTTTTATACAATCCATATGAATGTACCCCTATATTATATAGCACATATACATATCTTACAAGTGGGAGCCTATGCACAGGAATATTACTAATAATTCCTGCTTTCTTGTAAGAATTTTCACTTTAGTTTTTAAAAAAGATGACAAACAAAAAAACCTGTGTGAAGGCTGGAGAATGTCTTTCTCCTCTAACCCACAAAAAAATTGATCCTTTTTTAGTCTGGACCCTGTGTCTCCCCCATATACCTGCTGGTTTTTCACATTTAAATGTTTCCCTTGGTTTCTGCTCAGATTTTTTTTTAAGCTTTGATTCTGAATTCATGTCTATTTTATTGTATTTTCATTTTCAGGGAACTTGTTGCTTGGGCAAGGTTTTGTACCTTTTGTGCCAAGTTGTTAAGTCCATTTCCAGATTTTCCTTTTATAGTTTTTAATTTATATATTAAATTTATATAATAAAAAAACAAACTTTCTGAAATTCTTTTCATCTGTTCCAGAAATTGTAGTTGAATTTCGTAGTCCAAGCTGTGTTTTTGGGGTTTTTTTTGGAGACTTTGCTTATATTTTGGAGCCTTTCTTGCCATCTAACTTTGTGTCTTGCATATCTGTCTTAGCCATAGCACCTTTTTGTGGAGGAATTCTTTTTTTGCTTGTTTGTTTGCTCATTCTTCCTGTCTGCTTCCCAGCTTTGGGCTTTCCTGTTAGGGCGACACTCCTCTGCACTGATCCCTGGCTTCTGTGTTATCCCAGGATCCAAGTTTTCATGCCTCCAGAGCAGTCTGATCCAGTGCAAGTCTCATTTCTGTGCCCCAGGCCCTTCTCCATCTGAGTTTTATATGTTGCCAACCTGAATTTGGGTCTTAGCAGCAGACCTATGAACTTGCCTCCTCTGGAGTTGGCTACCATTGTCAGGCTGGAAAGCTCTGCAGTTTCAGCGTCAGAACTTAAGGTTTCCCTTTCATCTGGCATTTCTGCCCTGGCTATTCCTCTGCTGGCTTCAAGCTGGGTTAGCTGCTGTAACGGAGGCTCTACTTTGCTCTGGGATCAGAGACACATTTTGCTGCTTGTTTCAGAAACTTCTCCTCTCTCCAGTACAGAGCCTGGAGCTTTCCACCTCCTCCTACTCCAGAATGCCACCTCTGGGCACATAGCATCTTTTCAGTCTGCCATTGATCTGTGACCTGGAACTAGGTATTGGGCAACAAAACCCAGTTGCCACATTTCTCTGCAGAAATGCCATGGTGTGACTCTGGAACTTCCTCCTTTCCTGGTGCATAGCCTCTCCTTGCTGAATTGCACCATGTGTCACACTACAGGTGGGACACCTTACCCATTGTCTGTAGACCTGTCTGTTTGTCTTCCTGTGCTGTCCTGGGCTGGAAAAATGACTCACTGTGACTTTGTCTTGGATTTCCCCATCAGAATTTTGTCTGGTGTATTTTCTAGATCTGCTGGAGGAGTTTTGGTTCCTTTTTTTTTAGTGGGAGGAGAGGGCAGTGTTGAAAGGGAGCTAACTACACTGCTTCTTGCTCCTTGGAGATCTCATCAGCTCCCATGGATTTAAGGACCATCTCTATGCTGATGATTCTCAAATCTTTCTGTCCTACCTTCTCTGCTGACCTCCAACCTCACATTTTCAACTGCCTTTCAGATGTCTCAAAATGGTTGTCCAGTAGACATCTTAAAGTCAACATGTCCCAAATTGAATTTCTTTCCCCTAATCTCCATCCCTTTCCCTCCCATCCTTATTACCGTACAGAACAACACCATCCTCCCAGTATCTCAGGCTCCAAACCTAGGTGTCATCCTCAGCTACTCACTATCTCTTTCCACCACCACTCCTCCCCAATATTCAATCTGTTGCCAAGGCCTATTAATTTCACCTTTGCAATATCAAATGAATCCCCTTCTCTCCTCTAACACTGCCACCACTCTGGTGTAGACCCTCATCACCTCATACTCAGTCTGTTGATGGGTCTGCCTTCCTTAAATCACTCCCCACTCCAATCCATCTTCCATTTAACCACTAAAGTGATTTTCCTAAAGCTTAGGTCTGACCATGTCAACTTCCCAGCTCAATAAACTCCAGTGGCTTCCTATGATCTCCAGAATCAATACAAAATCTTCTGTTTGGTATTCAAAGGCCTTCATAACCTATCCCTCTCCTACCTTTCCAGTCTTCTTGTACCTTACTCCCCACCATATACTCTTTGATCCAGTGACACTGACCTTTATTCCATATACAAGACATTCCACATCTCTCAGTTTGGGTATTTTCTTTGGCTCCCCCCATCCCCAATATCCTCTTCAGCCCTTCTATCTATTCCTTTCCATCCCTCTGCCTGATAATATTGGGGGTGAAGAGATAGAGGTTTCTGGTGCTCTTTCTTGTCCCACCTTGGTCTGAGCTTTTTAGGTTCAGAGGCATAATTGCTGGAAGTCCCTTCGTGGTGGAGCCCAGGACTGACATCTTTCCCTACCCCAGGGCCAGTGAAGCTTCAGTGAGCTGTGTGATGTCTTCCCAGATCAACTAAGACTGAGCAAATTTATGGCCCATTCACCACATTCACTTTGAGTTTCTTGACCTGTCTTGTTTCACATCAATCAAAATTGGTGGGGAGACTTTCAGTCTTTACCCTGCTACCCTAAATAGCCCACAGACAAGGACTGAAAACTACTGGTTCTCAGCTAAGAGTAGGACATGGGGTTTTGGGGGCAGGAGAGTCTGAGCAGCAAATGAGGATTGCTTCGAAGAATGCATTCATTAGAAAAGCTAGTGAAAGTGGCCTTGCACTCTTAGACTTTAAAACATGTTCTAAAGCAGTTATCAAAACCAGTGGTATCAAATTCAAATGGAAACAGGGACCACTAACCTATATATAAGGATCCTTGTGGGCCACATGTTGACTTAGAAAACCATATATTAGCACGATCTACATCCTATTGTATTTTTATTTATTTAGTTAAATATTTTCTGAATACATTTAAATCTGCTTCACCTTACTCTGGCTGGTTCCCTAGTGCATGTTTGATGCCTCGTCAAAACTATCTGGTACTGAGCAAAAAGCAAAGAGATAAATCCAAGAATTAGAATAGGTAAGACATCCCACCAAATGTATACAAAAGACTAGTGTTTGATAACTGAAATGCCACCCATGGTTTAGAGGGGAGGGATTCTTCTATAAGGAAATCCTGTTCTGGACTCACACAGATCAGGTTTTATCTTGGGTGAGTCTGACGCCTGAAAAGGGTGATTCGGGTTTTCCTTATTCCTCTGGTACATTGTGGCCTCAACTGCATAATAGAACTCCTAGGAGTACAATATATGTGCAGTAAGCTTAGGTATCACCCATGTCTACTGTCTCCCCTAAAAGGGAGCAATAGGGTCCTCTTAGGAAGGTTCTCAATGTACACAGTTGATATCAGCTATGGGACACCTATTCTTCCACCACAAAAGAAAAACTTAAAACACAAGACTCATAAGCCTACATCAACAAATACTTGAAACACAGTAACCCATCATACCTATTATACTCTCTTTGAAGGTAAAGACAACTTTTTAGAACTCTAGAACAAATATTTCATTTTCATCTCAGACTTATCTGTCTGGGCAACTCACAAGGACAAGAAGATCTCCTGGCTAGCCAGGGCATGATTTGGGCTGAAGCATTCTCCTGGAATTCTCCATTTCTTCTGAGAAGTGATGGGGTATCAGGAAACAACAACTCCTCGGAAACAAGTATCACCTCAGGAACCTAAGATCTTTTGAACTCGTAAGTTAGCTTCCTGAACTAGAAATATCAATTTTTTTTAGAATTTCTGGTCTTATAGCCTACTGAAAGGGCAGCTCTTTTTGCTTTGTTCACCAATAATCTTCAACATATCCTCTAGTTAGGGCATCACAAGGGGACCAACTAGTAATTGATGGTTGCTTACATTCTATAGGAAGGGGCTAGAAACTGTTTCTTACTAAAAGCGGGCAGGGTACATACTCAGAGCTCCAATCCAATCAGTCTCTACTACATACAGAAAATAAAACCTGGGGAAAGGAATAATTAAAAAATATACTTGAGACAATTGCTTGGTAATTTGGTAGGAAAGGGATGTAGGCTAGGGGTCCCTGATCTTATCTTTTAAGAAATATTTTTATAACTCAATATAACTGATTTTCTTTGTGATCCTGTGCATTTTATTTTGTTCATTTAAAAACATTAGTCTGAGAAGAAGTGCATAGAATTCAGGTTGAGAACCCCTGATTTCAACTCACTTTTTGTATCTCATGATTCACTGAATTCCAGCTAGATGTCTAGCTGGAACCAAAGTAAACAAAATTAATTATGGAAGAAAATCAATTAATGTATTTATTTCAGTTGTAGAAGGGAGATGAATTTGTTTTGGTTCAATGAATAGAAGGAATTATTATGGAAAAGACAGATTGCTTGCTTTTTATGTATTAAAAAAAAAATGGATTACAAAATGAGGGAAAAAGTTGTCACCAAAGGCCCAGGACCCAACAAAACTCTTGGCTCACAGGAACCAAGTATAGTTTTAGAGATCTGATCCCCAAAGTTTCATTTTCCCTCTTTGGCTTTGCAGCTACTTTATGGTAAAACACCAATGAAATTCCTAGGAAAATTCTATGGTAAGGTTCTTGTCTAGGTTTTTTCAATATGGGCATGCTGGTGCTGATGTTTGGTTGTTTCAGTCATGACTGACTTTTCCTTATCTCATTTGGGGTTTTCTTGACAAAAGTACAGGAGTGGTTTGCCATTTCCTTCCCAAGCTCATTTTACAGATAAGGAAACTGAGGCAAACAGGGTTAAAGGACTTACCTGGGGTCACATAGCTAGTAGATGTCTGAGGCCAGATTTGAATTCAAGAAGATGAGTCTTTTCAGGCCTGGCACCCTATCCATTTTGCCACGTAACTAACTCCTTCTTACAAAGCTATTCACTGTGCAATATGAGTATCAGGTATAGGATGCTTGTGCTTCACCTACCACAGAAAATACAAAAGATGCAAAGGATTCACAGAACCACATAAGCAAATTTAGGTAAAAACAAGGTAGTATAAGATCCTCAAATAGCCTGTTGCACTTATTAGACTACACCAGAAGGTAAGTTCCTTTGTAGGACTAATGAATGGATAGTTTCCATTCACCTCAGATCATTATCTGAGCAGCCCATGACATTATGGAGGGTTGGTCAAGTCCATTTCTCCTTTTTCCTCCTGACATTGTTTTAGTTTTTCTAGCTCTAGGACCCTCCCATTGGTGGCCCCTTTCACCTTTGAGAAGTATGCTCTTAAGGAAATATTTTTAAGAAGCATGCTTTTAAAGAAATACTTTCTTCAGCTAGCTGGAGGATGATGGAATCATGATGGATGATTGATGGAATGATGGAAATCAGCTCCTTGGGGAGTGTTCTTTTCCTACAAAAGTCCATACATTGTAATCTCATTAAGTTGATTGAGGGAACTTACTAAATTAATCAGAAACTCTATTGACCACAACCTTTATAAAGTATTTACCAGAAATATGATAGATCCAAACCAATCTAATTCGATCCAATAAGCTTTAATTAGGTGCCTATCATGTGAAATTTATGAATCTATGTTCTAGGAATATGAAGACAACCAGAAACAGTCCCTGCCAATAGAAACTTGAATTCTACTGGGAGGATATAACATGTAAACATATTTAAATATATGTACTTGGCTGGATTTTTCTGTACATTTTCATTTTCCTGTCATTTAGAGATACCAGAGAAAAAAACACAAAGTAGATGCCTAAGCCTAGCTATCTGACCTATTATTATACTCAAGTTTTGGACCTTTCCATCTGTCATTTAGCTGCTCTTAAATTTTGTCTTCCCAACCTGGTATAAACTCTATAAGAACAGGTACTATCTCATTTATTTCTTTGTATCTCCAGCCTTTAGTATAGTTTTTGTCACATTGTAGGTGCTTAATAAATGTTTATTCATTTCATTCATTTGAGAGTGTATGAAGGAGAGTAATGGGTGAAAATCCCAGAGACCCTCCAGTTGGAAGATTCTAGTTAAGATGGCAGTGTAAAAAACCCTAGAGGAATCCAGCTTTCCCATAAATGCTTGAGCAATGTTCTAAAAGTGCTCCAGGAGGAACAATTACATATAAATTAGAAGAGAAACATTCAACTCTTCCATTAAGTCCAGGTTTGCACATAAAAGACTGCCAGAAATCTGAGGAAAGACATACCAAAGGATATCAAAGGTACAGATGCTGGGCAGTTCATATTAGAACTATGTACAGGAGTAGGGCCAGAAAAAACATCCAGTCAGTGCAGTGTCCAGGCAACTTGAGCTAGAGCTCCTTTAGCCAAGAAATTGAGTAACACGTTCTTCAGAGAATGGCACTGTTATGGATTACCTAGAACAAGGGTGGGGAAGCTGTGGCCTCTAGGTCACATGTGGCCCTCTAGGTTCTCAAGTGTGACCCTTTGACAGAATCCAAACATCACAGAATAAATTCCCTCAAGAAAAGGATTTGTCTTGTAAAACTTGGACTCAGTCAAAAGTCCACACCTGAGGACTTAGAGGGCCAAATGTGGTCTTGAGGCTGTAGCTTCCCCATCCCTGACCTAGAATAAAAGACCCTTCTGAAAGAAAAGGCCAATTGAAGGTGAGAAGTATAGAAAACAACATAAAATAATGGGAACTCGATCAGGTCTAAAAAACTGAAGAAGTTAACCATTATGAATGAATTGTTGAAGTCATGTGATGATCTTCTAAGCAACCCCTTAAATGAATTCTTTCTGAAATTTCTACAGCTTCCTCCCATAATTCACCCATAAAATGGAAATGGATAGCAGAATGGATTAAAATCAGAATCCCAACAATATACTGCTTACAAGAAACACATTTAAAAATCAGAGATACACACAGAGTTAAAATAAAGGGCTGGAGTAGAATGTATTATGCCTCAGCCAACGCAAAAAAAAAAAAAAGCAAGGGTGGAAATCATGATATCAGACAAAGTCAAAGCTAAAATAGATTTAATTAAGAGATAAACAGGAAAACTACATTATGACAAAAAGATACCACAGATAATGTCAATATTAAACTTATATGTGCCAAATACCTTAGCATCTAAATTCTTTTTAAAATTTTATTTATTTTTAGATTTCGACATTCATTTTCACAAAATTTTGAATTCCAATTTTTCTCCCTATCTCTCCCCTCCCCCCACCCCATAATACCTTGCATTCTGATTACCCCTTCCCTCAATGTATCCTGCCTTCTATCACACCCCACCCTTCCCTTATCCTTGTCTTCTCTCTTTTCTTATAGGGCAAGATAAATTTTTATACCCCATTACCTGTATTTCTTATTTCCCAGTTATATGCAATAATAATTCTCAATATTTGTTTCTAATACTTTGAATTCCAACTTCTCTCCCTTCCTCCTTCCCTACCCATCCTCACCGAGAAGGCAGGCAATTCAATACAAGCTATATATGTTTTGTTTTGCAAAACACTTCCATAATAGTCATGCTGTGTAAAGCTAAGTATGTTGCCCTCCATCCTACCCTGCCCCCCCCTTTTTTTCAGTTCTCTCATTTGACCTTGTCCCTTCCTAAAAGTGTTTACTTCTAGTTACTCCCTTTTCCCATTTGCCCTCCCTTCTATCTTCCCCTCACCCCACTTGTCCCCTTCTCTCCTACTTTCCTGTAGTGTAAAATAGATTTTCATACCAAATTTAGTGAGCATGTTATTCCCTCCTTAAGCCATATGTGAAGAGAGTAAGCTTCACTTTTCTCCTCTCACCTTCTCCGTTTTCTCCTCCATTGAACAAGATTTTTCTTCTCTCTTCTATGAGTGATAGCCTGCCCCATTCCATATCTCCCTTTCTCCTCCCAATATTTTCCTCTCTCACACCTTAATTTAATTTTTTTCTAGATATCATCTCTTCTGATTCAACTCAACCTGTACTCTCTTTCTATATGTGTGTGTGTACACGTGTGTGTGTGTGTGTGTGTGTGTGTATAATCCCTCCACCTACCCAAATACTGAGAAAAGTCTCAAGAGTTACAAATATTATCATTCTTTAGGCATGTAAACAGTTCAGCTTTAGAAAGTCCTTTATGATTTCTCTTTCCTGTTTACCTTTTCATGCTTCTCTTGATTCTTGAATACCTCAGCCTATACCCGCCAAAATAGACACAGAAACTATATGCACACAACCATAAAATACTTTTTATACAAATAAACTCATATCTAAATAATTGAAGTAATATTTATTGCTAGGTGGTAGGTAAAGTCAATATAATTTTAGAAATGATAATTTTGCCTATTTATTCAATATCATCTCAATTAGATTACTAAAAAATTATTTTACTATGTTAGAAAAAATAATAACAAAGTTCATTTCAAAGAACCAAAGGTCAGAATCTTCAAAGAGATCACGGAAAAATGATCCATCAGTATCAGATCTTAAACTATATTAAGATGTGAGAGCATTGTTGAAGTGTAAAAAGAATAATTCCAATTATTTTAAATTAAAATTTCTCACATAAATAAATCATATGAAGCCAAGAACAGAATGAATGCAAAAAAAATGGGGGGAAAACTTTCATAGACAATCTCTCATACAGGATGTGATTGATATATGCCTAATCTTGGTGTAGGAAGTTGTGGTGTAGGAAATGATGAACTGGTTTGTCTGGCCTACTTGCCGTGGGCTGCCCGGGTCATCTTACCTATCTCCAGGTCTTCGGTGGCCAGCCGGATAAATGAACCAGAGAAGAGACCTCCAGAGTCAAACAGAAGTTGTAGGCTTTATTCTGGATCTTAGCTACATGTCAGCATGTAGGGCGAGTTCTTCCTGAGGAGAAAGGAACCACACCCTCTCAGTATGCAGGGCTAGTGCTCCCCATGGGAGCCCCCTGCAGGAGCCCCCTTCTGCCTCCCAAGGAGCAAGGGAAAAAGAGAGAGGAACCCTCAGGCTTTCCTGTCCCCATTTAAGCTCTCCCTCTGCTAGTTCACTTGTGGACACCGTGCATGCTCTCAGCGCCTTAACCAATTAACAAAAAGGTGTGCTCAGACCACGAACCAATCTCAAGGGTGGGTTGCTCTCCCCAGCAAGTTTCCACTGAAAAGAGGTGGAAAAACGAGAAAGCTCGTATCTCACTCCTCAATTCCCAGCTGTTCCCTGGGGGGCCTCATGAGAGCACAGCAGTTTCAAGAGCCCTCACCTTTACCTGACCCGAGACTGTTCACGTGAGAACTGAGCTTACACCCCAACACTGGTTGAGTTGGAAAAATATGGAAACACTTGGGCTTATGAAGGAAGATGCTATTCACCTTTAGAGATACAGGTGATAGGAGAAAACAACATATTACAGTGTTACATATATGTATATGAATGTATATGTGCATGTTTATAGATATCTATGTTATATATGCATATGTATATACACACACACACATACATATTCACACTTAATTGTAGCCTTCGTTGAGTGGTGGAGGGAGGGAAGGGAAAAAATGAAGTAATAAGTGCATAGCAGAGAACAAAGAAAACCAATAAGGAAGTAAAGAAAAGCTGGGCAGCTCTGAAAACAATGTGTAATATTTATTATATAGGTTTAAATTTAAAATAAAAAAATCTACAGAACAAAAAAAACAAAAAAAGAACAAATAATAGAGATAATCAGTAACTTCATTAAAGAAAATGACAATAATGAAACCACATCAAAATCTATGGAATACAGCAAAAGCAGTAATTAGAGGAAAATTTTTATCTCTAAGTGCTTATATCAATAAAAAAGAGAGTGAGTATGCAACTAGAAAGATACAAATTAAAAATGTCCAATTAAACACTTAATTGGACATTCTAAAGGTCAGAGGTTAAATTAACAAAATTGAGTGTAAGAAAATCATTGAATTAATAAATAAAACTAGGAGTTCATATTACAAAAAATATCAATAAAATAGATAAACTATGACTTAATATGATTTTAAAAAAGAGAGGAGAAAACCAAATTCCTAGTATCAAAACTGAAAAAGATATATATGTACCACAAAAGCAAAGTAACTATAAGAAGTTATTTTGACCAATTATATGGCACTAAATTTAACAACTTAAGTGAAATGGAAGAATATTTACAAAAATGCAAACTGCCCAAATTAGCCAAAGACGAAATAGAATATCTAAAGAGACCTATTTTAGAAGAAGAATTTGAACAGGACACAAGTGAATTTTCTAAGAAAAAAGCACCAAGATCAGATGGATTTACAAGAGAATTTTGTCAAGCTATCAAAGATCCACTAATTCCAATATTAAATAAAATATTTGAAATAATGGGCATAGAAGGGGTCCTACCAAACTCCTTTTATGAAACAAATATGAGCCTGATGCTTAAACCAGGAAAAGTAAAAACAGAAAAAAAATTATAGAACCATTTCATTAATGAATATGGATGTAAAAATCCTAAATAAAATCCGAGCTAAAAGATTATAGCGATACATTACATTATGATCAAGTGGCATTCATGCCAGCCTGGCAGGGATGGTTTAACATAAGAAAAACTATTAATACAATTGATTATATCAATAATAAAAGTAGCAAAAATCATATGATAATACCAATAGATTCAGAAAAAAAGCATTTAATAAAGTACTACACTCACTTTTTTAAAAAAAACACTTGAAAGTGTAGACATAAACGGACTCTTCCTTAAATTGATAAGAAGCATTTGCCTAAAAACATTAGTGAGCATTATTTGTAATGGAGATAAGCTAGAAGCCTTCCCAGAAGATTAGGTGTGAAACAAGGATACCCACTGTCACCAATATTATTCAATATTGTATTGGAAATCCTAGCAATAGCAATGAGAAGGAAAAATAGAAGTAATCCGAATAGGGAATGAGGTAATAAAAACTTTCTTTTCGCAAATGATATAATGATATACTTGGAAAATTCTGAAGACTCAACTAAAAAGTTAATTGAAATAATTTGCAAAGTTGCAGGATATAAAGTAAACCAACATAAATAATCAACATTCCTATATATTACCAATACCTATATATTATTATAGGTTCCTATAGGAAGAGATAGCTAGAGATACTCTATTTAAAGTAACTCTAGATAGTATAAAATATCTGGGATCTACATGAACAAAATCATAAAAAACTTCGTACACAAATAAAATCAGATTTAAATAAATGGAGAAATATTAATTGTTCATGAGTAGGCAGGACCAATATAATAAAAATGACAATTTTGCCTAAATTAATCTATATATTCAATGCCATCCCAATTAAGATACCAAAAATTATTTTATGAAACTAGAAAAAATCATAACAAAATTCATTTGAAAGAACAAAAGGCCAAGAATGTCAAAGGAACTAATGGAGAAAAATGTAAAGGAAAGAGGTTTAACAATACCATATCTTAAGCTATACTATAAGGCAATAATTATCAAAACAATCTGGTACTGGCTAAGAAATAGAAAGGTAGATCAGTGGAACAGATTAGACATATAATTTACAGTCATAAACAAACATAGTTATCCAGTATTTGACAAGTGTAAAGACTTAAGTTTTGGGGATAAGAATTCACTATTTGGTAAAAATTGTTGGGAAAACTAGAAAACAGTCTGTCAGAAATTGGGCATAAACCAATATCTTACAAAGTTTACTAAGATAAGGTCAAAATGGATACATGACCTAGATATAAAGAGAGATATTACAAGAAAATTTGAAGAACATGGAGCATGTTACCTATCAGACTTATGGATAGTTGAACAATTTATGAACAAACAAGAGACAGTGTTGTGAGATGTAAAATGGAAAATTTTTATTCCATTAAATTAAAAAGGTTTTGTAAAAATAAGACAAATGTAGCCAAGATCAGAAAGAAAACAGAAAACTGGAGAAAATATTTTATAGACAGTTCCTCAGACCTCAAATATATAAGGAACTGTGTCAAATCTATAACAATGCGAATCATTCCCCAATAGATAAATGGTCAAAGGATATGAACAGGCAATTTTCCAATGAGGAAATCAAAACACTTTATAGTTATATAAAAAATTCTCTAAATCATTATTGATTAGGGAAATGCAAATTAAAACAATCTTGAGATATTATATTGTACTTATTAGACTGGCTAAAATGATAGAAAGGGAAAGTGATAAATGTTGGAGGGAATATGGAAAAATTGGAAATTTAATTCATTGTTTCTGGAACTGTGAGCTTATCTAACATGTAATTATGCCCGAAGAGTTATTAAACTACCTTATACCTTTTGACCCAGTAATACCACTGTTTCCCAAGAAGATTAGGGAAAATGGAACCCACATGTTCTAAAATTTTTATAGCAGCTCTCTTTGTGGTGGAAAAGAAATGGAAATTGCAAGGATGCCCATCAATTCGGGCATGGCTAAACCAATTGTGGTACATGTTCATGATAAAATATTACTCTGCTATAAGAAGTGATGCGTTCAATGATTCTAGAAAAGCATGGAGAGACCTCGACAAAAATAATAAAAAACAAAATGAGCAGAGCCAAGAGAACATTGTATACAGTAACAGCAATATTGTTTTAAGAACTTTGAGCAACCAAGTCATTCTGATTGTTATAAATACCCAAACCAACCTCAAAGATCCTGTGAAGGAAGCTGCTGTTTGAATCCAGAAAGGAATATTGCTATAGTGTAGGAAATGAGGAGTTGGTTGATTTAGAAAAACATGGAAAGGCTTGGACTTACATATTGGTGTATGAGTGTATATAGATAGATAGATAGATATGTCTACGCATATAGATATCTATGTATATGTATACATATATGTGTATGTGTGTATATATATATATATATATATATATATATATATATATATATATATATATATATATATATATATATATATATATATATATATATACATATATCTCCACACTTAATTGTAGCCATCTTTAGGGTGGATGGAGGAGGGAGGGGAAAAAATAAAGTAAAAAGTACTCAGCAGAGAACAAAAGAAAACAAACAAGGAAGTAAAGAAAAGCTGGGCAACTTTGAAAACAATGTGTAGTATTTATTATATAGGTTTTCTTGAAATGGAAGTTTATTGTTTTATAATTGATCTTCTCTTTTGATCTGTTGTCTACATGGCAATGTGTTTTTTTCTCATTTTGTATTAAAGTGTAAAATAAAAAAAATTATAGAAAATAAAACACCTCAGAGAGGAAAAAAAAGATCAAAACTGAAAGCTTCTTCCCATAGAAAAATTTAAGATAAACATTATATTCTGTTGTAACTAAAAAAACAAAAGAAATAAACAAAACTCCACAAGACCAGTGCAGTGCCGAGGAAGCACCAGCAATGGAAGTCCTTACTGGAGACCTGATACTGAAGCAATCTAAAGCATTGGATTAAGACCTATCAGAGTTGCCTCAAGGAACAGTCAGCTTCCCACTGAAAATTTTTTAAGAGAAGACAGAGACCAGATTGTTGTGCTGGTCTACCAGAAGATGGAGCTAAAAGTCAGAGATTCTGGCACAGGGCAAACCCTAGACCTGGTTACCCCATACAGCATCTGGACTACAGAAGGTTTAAGTAGATGCTGCCACTCCCATTAAAGAGTAGAGAAGGGAAGGGGTCTGATGTCTGATCCTAGCATAAAATCCCAAGGAGATATGAGTAAACAGAAGAAAACATCAAGAAGAGTGAAGAAATATTACGGGTTAAGAGAAGCCCAGGAGGTAACCTAGAAGGAGTGAATAACATTGTAAAAGGTATAGGCAGAGCCACAGAGAAAAAAAAAATCACTTGACCATAAGGACTATAAGATGGCTGGAAGAAATGGAGCAGCAAATAGATAGACAAATAGATAAATAAATAAATAAATAAGAGCTCTAAAGAAAGAAATTGGAAGGAGAATAAATAGCCTACAAAACAAGATGGAAAACTTTATCCAAGTAGTAGACACTTTGGAAACCAAAATGGAGTGAACATAACTAAATGATATCATAAGGCAATAAGAAATATTAGAATAAAATAAAAAAGGTTTTCTAAAAAATGAATAAATGAAAGGTATCTATTACCACAAGCACTCACCCTAGAAAACAGAGCAATGAGAGATCATTTAAAATTCATAGCAGCCCCTGAAAAGCATGACTAGATAAAATGGATAACATATCTTAAGAATTCATAACTGAAAACTGCATAGATCTATTAGAACCAGAAGGCAAAATGAAAATAGAATCTACCAGTCATTTACTGAAAGAAGTCCCAAATTGGAAACACCCAGGGAGGCACATCCAAGATGGTGGAGAAGTAGGAAGAAGAATAGTTAAATTTTACTCCTTGACTCCTCCACAAGGACTTAGCAAATGCACCAGATATTGGGAAATACAAGAAAAAGTCACAGTGAGTGATTCTTTCAGCCAAGATTGCCAAAGGGAGACAGAAAAGTCTGTGGACATTGTGGGTGAAGGCTAGTCAAAAATGGCAATTCAGAGCATTCCAGGACAAAGAGAGCAAGAAGATGCTGCAGATCCAGTACTGAGAGGCCTGACTTTGTTTAGGGTGTAGAATACAAATTCTAACTGACAGCTCTGTCATTCCCCAGTACCTGGTCACAGAGCCAGAGCAGAGTGAGGAGGGAAGTTAGGCCCAGGGGTAACAGTTCAGAGTGAGGGGTGGTTATGGGCCCTATGCTGTGTATTGAATTCAAATCAACTAGCAACTATGTGACTGACCCCAGAAGCGGAGCAAGATCTTCCTGCCTCCAACCCAGTCTGAAGTCCGTAGCAGAATAAACAGGGAAGGAATCCCAAGCCAAAGAGGAGTTGGCAGTTCTGTTACTCGATCAGGAGATTGGCTGATCGTTGCCTGAGTCCAGCATCAGTCTCCTGAAACTCCAACCAGGAGCAAAATCCCTTGCTCAGACCAAAACCCAGGATGAGAACTTTCAGGAGCCAGATGATAAGTACTTGGGGCTTCTAGGCATACCTTGCTCTGTGAATTTACAGGGCATAAATATAATAGAAAACTGATCAATAAGCCCAGTTCTAATGAACCTGCACAGGATTCATCAGCCTGCTCTGCTGATAAAATGTAGAAAAGTCTGGGAAGCCTGCTTAAAAAGCAATCATTATAACAAGTAATGGAAGAGAGCAATTGGAGAGACTTTGGAGCATGGGTAGACATTCTGAAACTGGTTCAGTTCTGCTCTGGAATTATATCAGCAGCATTCTAATGCACTCTGCACAGGCTCATGGTGACTGGACTTATCGACCAGTCCCATATTACAATAATACAACAGAACCGTACATTAAAAACCTGGGTCACACTCTCCCACCAATGCAGACAACATCCATGAAAGAAAGTGATCACAAACTTATAAAATCCTAAAAGGAAGACACATGACTAGGGAAACCCATACATCTAGGGCAATTCCCAGCTCTGGACTGTAAGCGTTGATGTCCCAGATCTCCTCAGGGGACAGCCTACATCAAGTATCATCTGTTGGATGTGACCTCTTCTGGGCCTTTGCTATTCTCCTAAATGAAGTCACTTTTTTGCTACTGTGTTGAACTTTTTGAGCAAACACCAGCCTGAAGCCTGGTTCTTCAGGATGTCCCAAGTACACTCCCTCATCTGGGTGCTGAGATAGATACTTTCAGTGAAAAAATGCTGTTAACCTTGGGATCTGCAATACTTTTCAGGTTTGCTTTCAGAAATTTAAGGTTTACTCATACTAGAGCCAAAGAAGGCGATAAAGGGGGAAAAGCAGGCAAATCTCTTAGGGGTTTCTCTTCTTTCCAGATGTGGAGGGTAGTCAGTTATTCCCCAGTCACCTGTGCTTTCTCTAATCAGCTTTCAGTATCAGAGCATCTCCCTGTTCTTATTATCTGGTATCAGCTGAGAGCAAGTGCTATTATTATCTATCTCCACTGCCCTTCTTTGCTTCAGTCAACTTTTCAGTTCACTTTAGTTTCTCAGCTCAGTTGGATTCTTTATTCTAGATTCAGTGTTTAATGTCAATTTTTACATTGCACTCTCTCAGTTTCTCTACTTTTCCAGCCACGAATCAAGGCTTCCTCAAGTGTAATGACCCACTAATGAACAGGACACCCCACAGACATTAATAATCTCTTGCCTGATCTCTATGGTGTCCACTTTCTCCTTTTTTTTTTTTTTTGAAGCAATCAGGGTTAAGTGATTTGCCCAGGGTCACACAGCTAGTGAGTGTCTGAGGCTAGATTTAAACTCAGGTTGTCCTGACTCCTGGGCCAGGGCTCTAACCACTGGGCTACCTAGCTGCCCCTTCTTCCTCCTTCATTCTTGTTTTCCCTAAGACCTTCTTTGTTTTCCTTCTATATAAATCTTTTCCCAAGGTCAGGTTCTTCAGCATTCCAGGTAGCTTGTCCCTAGATGTAGTCTAATGAACAGGGTATAAAAAGACAATTGTACTAGAAATATAGAGAAAAGCAGTGTGAAGAGTAACATAGACAGTCCTGAGAGGACCTGAAAGAAAACAGCCTCTCAGAGGCTACTGACTGATAGTAAAGATGGCTACAGGGCATTGTTTTCTAGAAGCCAATTTACATACATTAAATTTATTGTATTTTTAAAAAAGAAAACTAAGCCACATAATAGAGATTTACAGTTTCACTGCAGTCTTCTTCTCAGTTTCACTGTGTGCATGTGTATGGAAGTGATCATTTCATTTGGTGTTTGCTAAGTTCAGAATGAACATAAAACTTTGTTCTCATTTCTCATTCCAATGATTTCTAAATCGTTTCAGAGGGTTCCGGACAAGCTGACCTTTCCTGCTTTTCTGCTTCTGTTTCTACTCAATCACATACACACAAGTGAGGTCATTTTGGGCTTTAGCAATAGCCATACAGTTAATTATGAATGTAACCTACCTTTAGGAGCTCAGCCAAAAGACCTGAACATAAAACCAAGGGGGATGGTGTGCTTCCTGTAAGTTGGACAATTTTCCCTCCAACATTGCATAAATTTCAAGAGAGTTTCAGACTTGATCATGAGACAAACTACCTAGAATGCTGAAGGACCTGACCTTGGGAAGAGTCTTGTGGATAAGGGAGGCAGAAGCCAAACAAAGGCGATGTGGGGGAAGCGAGCAAGGAGGAGGGAGCAGATACCATGGAAAGTAGGCAGGAGATTATGAATATCTATGGGGAATCCTGAACCAGAACTTAATTGGGGTGGAAAGAGGAACTGGTGACCTTCTTTATCCCTCCCCTTGCCATATTTCTTTCTCCTTCTCTTTTCCCTCTCTCTGTCCCCTACACAGGTTGTCCAGATCCCATCATTGGTGATGAGGGTGGGGCAGTTTTCTTCCTTTTCCCTCTTTTCTTTCTTCCTCTCTCCTCCCCACCAGAGTTAGGTCAACCAGATCCCCTAGAGTAGCTGGGTGGGAGCAGTCATAGGTGGGGCCCTTACATCTCCAACTTTTAATCTAATGTTCTCTTTCCCTACCTCCTGTCTAAATACTAATCCTCACTCTCCATCCCCATCATACATTCACAAGGGAACCCAGAATCCCCATTCCATTCTAACTCTCAGGGCACTTCCCCGCTTCCAGGGGTGGTGGGCAGGGTCCCTCTAATCCCCCCAAATCGAAGAGCAAACAAAATTGCCCTTTAGTAAGATGGAGGGTTTCCTGTCATTGCTTTCTAAAGTCCTCTGCATGCTGTAACCTGACCTGCTGATGAACCCTTAGGACCCTTGGACCTTCCCATCCACCCTGCAACCGAACTCTCATATGTACCTTGTCTCCCCCAATTAAAATGGGAGCTCCTTGAGAACAAGGCTTGTTTTACTGAAGCCAACACTTAGCACAATGATTAGAAAGGGAAGGGGAAGGAAATGCACATTTATATAGTCCCTACTATATGCCAGGCATTGTGCTAAATCCTTTACTCTTTATTACTGCTTTACTTTATTATCTCATTTGATCCACATCATAACCCTGAGAAGTAGGTGCTATTAGTTTACCCTAATTAGTATGGCTAATTGACTTGCTTTACTCTCCCTATGAAACTCCCAACCCTTTCACCTCTGGAATTAGGAGTTTTAGCTTACTTTATTTCTTTAAATAAAAATTTTATTAAAATTCTTTTATTACAAGGGCTATCCCTGACATATAGCACGAGAGTAATGCTGTGTGGCTCAATGAGAGGCAGAAGAGACAGCTCTAGCCTCTTCTCCAGTTTCCTCCATTTCAACTCCTTTCTCTATGAGAGACTTTATTTCCTACCAAGACGGGAAGAAGAGGTTGGGGCCAGAAGCTTGTCCACTCTGGTCTTCTCAGAAAGGGATTCCTGGGCTAGAATTATATCTATCTACTCCCTTAGATATTATTAATCAAGGGGATGTGGTTTTCAAGTTCAATCTAACTTCTAATTACTGTTTCTTTAATGGGGGGAACGTAGAGCCCCAAGTTTTATATCCAAGGCTTGACCCCTCTCTCACTAAATACTAGTTCCACAATGGACACACATTGCAGGTAGCCAAGAAACTCACTTATTCAAGTCTAATAGTAACTTTTTCAACCCCTGAAATCAAAGAATATATAGAAAACACAGGAGATAATAGAGGGTGAAGGAACTCTCCCACTGGGAAAAAAGTAACTTAGCCCAACCAAGAAATAGAGTCCTAAATCTCACTCAAGGGAAATCCCCCAAAGCCTTTGGGAATAGGTACATGATAGAGATAACCATCTCCTCTTATGTCTTCCCAGAGTCTTTTCCTTCAGTAGCCTCTCATGGGGGTGATATCTTCTATCTTCTCTCTCAAAGTGGAAGACAGAAGAGGCTGTAGAACCCAAAGAGATCCGAAGAGAACCTCAAAAAGAGTGAAGGTCTCCTCTTTCCAGATCTCACCAATTCTGCCTTGCCCTGCCCTAAGGAGAAGGGTGTTGATCTCCAGCAATAGCAAGAGTTCCAAACCGATGGGCTTTGGATACATTTTTTAACTCGATTTCTTTAATTTTCAAGTTAACATTTTGTTGCTTCTACCTTCCCTCCTGCACCATCCCTTCCTTCACCCCAACCTTAAGAAAAAGAAGAAAAACAAAATTGTTACACTCACATACAGTTAAGCAAAACATTCCCACTTTGACCATGTCTAGAAAATTTATGCTTCATTCTGCACTTTGAATCCATCATGTCTCTTTCTGGAGGTGGGCAGCATGCTTCCTCCTGAGACCTCTGGAATCAGCACTGGTCATTTCACCAGAGCTCCTAAAGTTTAGAGAATTGTTAGACTTTCTAATACTGTTGTCTTTCCATAAATTGTTCTACTGGTTCTGCTCACTTCACTCTATATCTGTTCCTCTAAGTCTTCCCAGGTTTCTCTGAATCGATTCTTTTCATCATTTCTTATAGATCAATAGTATTCCATCACATTCATATAGCAAAATTTGTTCATCCATTCCTCAATTAATGGACATTATCTGAATTTTCAATTATTTGCCACCACAAAAAGCTGCTATAATATTTTAGTACATATATAGTCTTTTCCTCTTTTTTTGATCTCTTTGAAGTATAAACCTAGTATCAGTCAAAGGGTATGCACAGTTTAATAGCTTTTTGAGCATCCTGGGTCATCTCCAGTCATCCTGAGGAATATCTGG
Source organism: Notamacropus eugenii (assembly GCF_028372415.1). Taxonomy (NCBI): domain Eukaryota; kingdom Metazoa; phylum Chordata; class Mammalia; order Diprotodontia; family Macropodidae; genus Notamacropus; species Notamacropus eugenii. The sequence continues at coordinate 378,034,994 of NC_092874.1, read as the reverse complement.
TCACTGGATTCAGATGGCTCTGGAGGAGAAGTGAGGCTGGTGACCTGCACAGCCCTCCCTCACTCAAAACAAAGTCAAGTGCAAGTCATGTCATTATTTCTCTGACAGCATGGTCTTCTTCAGCAATGAAGGACAAATACAACAACAGCTATTTGGGCATAGTTACATACAGCTTTCCAGAATGGCTGGACAAATTCACAGTTCCACCAACAGTGTGTTAATATACCTGTTTTCCCACAGCCCCTCCAGCATTTGCCATTTTCCATTTTTGTTGATGTTATCAATCTGATGGGTGTAAGGTATAGTGCAGAGATGTCTTAATTTTTGTTCAGTTGTTTTTCAGTTGTGTCTGAGTTTTTGAACCCATTTGGGGTTTTCTTGGCAGAGATTCTGGAATGGTTTGCCATTTCCTTTTCCAGCTCAATGTACAAATGATACCTGAGGCAAACCAGGGTTAAATGACTTGCCCAGGGTTATGCAGCTAGTAAGTATCTGAGGCTGGATTTGAACTCAAGTCTTCCTGACTTCAGGCCTGGTGCTCTATCCACTGTGCCACCTAACTACCTATGCTTAATTTACATCCTTCTAAATATTAGTGGCAGAGCATTTCTTTTCATATGGCTATTGATAGTTTGGATTTCTTCCTTTGAAAACTGCTTCTTCATATCCATCGACCATTCATCAATTAGGAAGTGACTCATTTTTTTTCCCTGTGGGCATAAAAACACTGTGTTGTTTTGTGCCCTCTGACCTATATTTAGTAGGGAAACTTGGAAGAGAGGAGAGGTGGGGTGGAAGAGTGCATGAGGAACAGGTTATAGGGTGAGAGAGGCAGAAGGTATTTGGTCATCCTTTTTCATTGAGGATCACATGAGTACCTCTGTACCTGCCTAAGGGTTATAGTTAGCAGAGAGGTGTCAGCTCTTCTTCTCCTGGCTAACAATCCTGGGGATGAGGATGCTGGTGTTGCTGTTGGTCATGCTGGTGGAGAACTTGATATTGGATGTATCAAGGAAACCTGTCAGGCAATGGGCATTGTACAGACTCCCTTTGGGTTCACAGGGTGGCATGTGGTACTGATACCACTTACTTAGTTTTTCAATGACTTCTTCACTGTACTTTAGATCGTTCTTATTTCTCATGACCTTGGTACTAAACTTCATGTGGCAACCAACTCTATTTCAATTCCCAGAAATGGGTTTGGGATCAAATATTATGATCATCCCAAAATATTCACACACCCAGTGAAAGAGAAGGGCAACCTAGAGATGATCTCCTATTTTAATCCCTTCGCAGAGTCCTACCTAAAACTCCCACTGAGCTGTTATTACTTTAGCATTTGTACCCACCCCTCCTCCTCCGTTTTGATTCCAGCATATAGACAAGTTTAGTAGTGAACTTCCTCTGTGTCTTATCCATAGACTTTATCTGCTCCTAAACCACAATAACACAGACCTTGGGGCCTAGGGAAGTCATTGAAAGGCCAACCAAAAGGTTGCCCTTCTGTTCCCTCTAAATCAAGATTTCTTGTTGGTTACCACATCCATTATCTGTTTATAAATTGATTTCTGCAGGCTTAGAATTGTACTTGAAAACCTCACAGAAAACTAGTTTATTTGTTTCAGAAGGGATCTCAGAATAGAGCAGAAGAAATAAGGTACATGTCATTCTAAGAGCCTTCAGTCTGAAAAGTGCTGGAGCCATGAAATTTTTATCTAAGTGTTCTTAGGGTTATAGTCTAGGACAGGGGTGGGGAACTCACAGCCTCGAGGTCACACGTGGTCCTCAAGTGAGGCCCTTTGATGAATCCAAACTTCACAGAACAAATCCCCTTAATAAAAGGACTAGACTCTAGGGTCTGGATTTTATACCAGGTTAAATGATTTCAACCCATATACATATAATCAGGAATTTATTACCTTGAGATTGGGCCAAATACATCTGATGGATGTTTTTATTCAAATGGGAACTGCTTGAGGTGGCCATGTTGGAAGCTGTCCTTGGCCTGGGAAGTATATAGGAATCACACGCCAAAGTGGAGAGTGTGGGATAATTGTGTAGATGGCTGATTGGATGTCCTAGATGGTAATTGGCATGGTGGTTGTGACTAAAACTGTGAGCCCTGCTTCCATTCTCCATTTGAATTAGTTCCCTAGATATCTTAAAAATAAGACCTTTATCATAGAAATTTACCCCAAATATTTCTCTCTCTCTCTCTCTCTCTCTCTCTCTCTCTCTCTCACACACACACACACACACACACACACACACACACACACACACACAGAAGTTCTCTGATTCTCATCTAATTTTAGTTGAATTGGTTTTGTTTATGAACAAACTTTTAAATTTTAAATAACTAACACTATCCATTTTATCTCATGAACCTTTCTGTCTCTTGGTTGCATATGAATTTTCCTCTATCAATAGATCTGATGGATAATTTCTTACTTGTTCCCTTTATCATCCTTTATATTTAAATTATATAATCATTTGGAGCTGTTTTTACTCTGTGGTATGAGATATATATATATATATTTGTATATATATATTTATAAACCTAGTTTATGTAGTTGATACATAACTAGTTTCTGTCGGACTGATTTCCAGTTTTCCTAACATTTTTTGTCAAATAGTCAGTTCTTGCTCCAATAACTGGGATTTTTGTCTTTATTGAACACAAGGCTATTGTGCTTGTTTGCTTCTGTATATTGTATATGTAATCTGTTCCACTGATCAACTGATCTATTGCTCACCCAGTACCAAATTGTTTTGATCATTATGGCTTTACAGTATAGCCTGAGATCTAGCTCTGCTAGCATATGTTTATCCCCCACTATTTTCATGATTTTCCTGAAGATTCCAGGTCTTTCGTTCCTCAAGATGAATTTGTTTTTATTTTTACTAGCCCTGTAATCTTTTTTTTAAAATTTTATTTGGTATGGTACTGAATAAGTCAATTTATTATATTGGATCAACATACTTGTGAGCAATTAATATTTCTACAATTATTTAGATCTGTATTTGTGTAAAGAGTGTTTTGTAGTTGTATTCATATACAACTCCGTGTATCTTAACAAGAAGATTCCTGAGTATTTTATGCCTTTTGTAGTCATTTTAAATGGAATGTCTTCCTGCTGTATTTTGTTGGTAACATACAGAAGTGCTAAAGACTTATGTGGGCTTATTTTATATTCTACAACTTTGCTGAAGTTGTTACTTATTTCAATTAATTTATTAGTTGGCTTTCTAGGGTTCTTTAATCCATCATGTCATCAGCAAATATGTATATACACATATATACATATATATACACATATATATGAATTTTGTTTCCTCTTCACCTATACCTATTCCCTCAATTTTTTTTCTTATCTTATCACTCACTTTCTTTTTCTTATCTTATCAGTTACCATTTCTAGAATTATATCAGATAGTAATGGGGATAATGACATCCTTGTTTTACCCCTAATCTTATTGTAAAGGCCTCTAGTTTACTGCTATTTCAGATAATGCTGGCTCTTGGTTTTAGATATGCTACTTATTATGTTAAAGAAAAATCCATTTATTCCTATGCTTTATACTGTTTTTTTAAGAACAATAAATGTTACATCTTGTCAAAAACGTTTTCTGCATTTGTTAATATAATCATATAATTTTTGTTGTTCTTGAGGACAACATACTCAATTTTAACATAATTCAATTGATTATAACAAATTCAAATATCATTTTCCTAATCTTGTACCAGTCTTGTACTGATCATACCATATACTCTCTGTGATATGTTGCTATAGTCTCTTTTCTAAAACTGTATTTAAAATGTTTTGTAAAAACATATATTAGGGATACTGGCCTAGAGTTTTTCTTGATTATTTGAGTTCTCACTGGTTTAGTTAGCAAAACCACATTTGAATCATAGAATGAATTTGGTAGAATATTTTCTTTTCCTATTAAACAGATTTTTAGTACTAGAATTAATTATTCTTTAAATATTTAATAGAATTTGCTTGTAAATATAATCTGGAGTTACTTCCTTTGAGAGCTCATTTATTCCTTATTCAATTTCTTTTTCTGATATTGATTTATATAAGTCCTCTATTTCTTGTTCTGCTAATCTGAGCATTTCATATTTTTTTATAAATATTCATCCATTTCATTTAGATTGTCAACTTTATTGGCATATTATTGGGTAAAGTAATTTCTAATAAATTTTTTCATTTCTTATTTATTAGTTGTGAATTGATCTTTTAAATTTCTGATACTGGCAATTTGATTTTCTTCTTTCTTTTTTCAATCAGATTGCTCATGTGTGTTAAAATTGTGTTTTGTTCTGGTCTCCCTGACCATCCCTCTCCCCCTGCAGTAAGTATAAAATAAGTATCTAGTTTAAAGTGGCAATAGCAGGGAGTAGAATTGCAAAGAAGAACCTAGAAATCTCATTCAAACCTACCCAAAGGTCAAAGGAGAATAATTTGCAAATTGTATCATATGCTAACCAAAAATCACATCCTGGTAATGTGTTCTGAATCAGAAGAAGCCATCTATGCTTTGTTATGAGGGCTTTTTGTATGCTATGTAAATCTCAGATAAATCCTGGACATCCACAGTAAGACCCTTGGAACACCAGACGATGTGGATATGTTTTTTAAATAATATTTTATTTTTTGTAAAAATCATTTTAACATTCATCTTTTTTAGTTTTGAGTTCCAAATTTTATCCTCTATCCTCCCCCTTTCCTGAGATGGCAACCAATCTGATAAAAGCTATACATGCACAATCATGTAAAACATATTTCCACATTTTGTGGAAATTTCCAACCATTTTGTGGAAAAAACCTTGAGGAAGAGAGAAAAAAGAAAGGAAGGAAGGAAGAAAGGAAGAAAGAGAAAGGAAGGAAGTAAAAAATAATATGCTTGTCTGTATTCAGGTGTCATTAGTTCTTTCTCTGGAGGCAGATCTCATGCGTCATCATGAGTCCTTTGGGATTGTCTTATAGACATTGTATTGCCGAGAGCTGCTAAAGCATTCACAGTTGTTCATTGTACACTATTGCTGCTGCTCTGTATAATGGTCCCCTGGCTTAGCTCACTTGACTCTGCATCAGTTCATGTAAATCTTTGCAGGTATTTTCTGAATTCAATCTGCTTATCATTTCTTATGGCACAATAGTCTTCCATTATAATCATATACTACATCTTGTTCAGACGTTCCGTGGCTGATGATCATCCTCTCAATTTCTAATTCTTAGCCACCACAAAAAGAGCTGTTGTAAATATTTTTGTACAAGTAGGTTCTTTTCTTTTTGGAATACAGACCTAGTAGTGATATTGCTGGATCAAAGGGTATGTTTATAGTTTTATAGGCCTTTGGGCATAGTTCCAATTGTTCTCCAGAATGATTGGATTAGTTCTCAACTCCACCAAAAATACATTTAGTGTCTCATTTTTCCCCATATCTCCTCCCACATGTGCTATTTTCCTTTCCTGTCATATTATCCAACGTGATAAGTAGAAGGTGGTGCCTCAGAGTTGTTTTAAGTTGCATTTCTCTAACCAATAGTGATTTAGAGCATTTTTATATGGCTATAGATAGGTTTGATTTCTTCATCTGAAAACTGCCTGTTCGTGTCTTTTGACCATTTGTATAATATTCAAGATGTGCTTTGATCATGTCAGAGTACATTAGGGCTATCATTATCTTTATCATTATTACTGTCGGTTACATTCAGCTCCTGCCTCTGACACTTATTAGCCCTATGACCTACTTGCTTAACTCCTAATAACCTGGGCAGTCTTCTAAGACTGTAGATTGTGGATGAGTGATTATGTATTGGTGAATAAAGCTTCTATGCTGGAAGTTATGTATTTCAATGAAATCAAAGGTCAAAACAATAAAAAAATCTTCTTTTAAATGTTACCTAAGATTGAATTAGTTTTCTTAGTTTCCGTGTTATACTCTTGATTCATAAAGAGCTAAGAATCTCCTGAAATCCTCAAATCTTTTTCAAATGAACTGCCTCTAGCTTAATTTCCCAATAACTTATACTTAGAAAGTTTTTTTTTAACCTAATTGAAAAACTTTATATTGTTCATATTAAATTTAATCTTATTTTATCTGGCCCAATGTTCTGGCCTGCCAAGATCTTTTGGAAAATTGACATTGTATTCTAATATATTTAGCAGCTTTAAAAATGAATTTGATAAGCATTCAGTTTTTGATTTTGTCGAAGATGTTCATTAAAATGTTAAATAGCACAGCCCAAACATAGATTCCTGGTGTACTCCACTGGTGACCTCTTTCTTAGCTGACATTAAATGACTTCTCTTTGGCTCTGGCCACCCAACCAAATCAAAATCTACTTATCGGTAATATAATTTAGTCCCCATCTCTCCATCTTGTCGACAAGCATGCTATGAGAGGATTTATCAAACCCTTCAGTAAGGCAGCCCTAGAGCTCTCCTCCCCACAAAAACACCTTTTCTACATTGCTACTAAAGACAGAAGAGAAAGGGCAAGATAAATCCAGGAGCCTCCTGGAGGCAGGGCTGGGATAACTTCTCTTTTTGCAATCTCTGTTTGAGCCACCAGGTGGTGCTCCAAACCTTGAGTTATCTTGCAGGAAACCCTTTCTGTTCCTTTCCTTGTGTATGGGATTAGATTAATCGGTATTCCCCAGCTCTAGTCTTTATTTTAATATCTTACAAAAATCAAGGCCTGTTTCTTTTTAGTCTAAGGGATCAAATATGAAGATTTCCAACAGCAATTTAAAATTGGTCAAAATGGCTCTTGTTCCTATTCCCATGGAATTCTTTCCTACTTCCCAATCTTGATTGATCAGAAAGAAAATTAATTATACATATATGGGTAAAATGGATTCTTCATTAAATGGAAATTTAATTAAATTAATTAATTAAGAATTAATTAAATCAATTAATTAAAAATTAATAAAACATGTCTCATTTAGAGTCTTCTAAACAGAAGTGATTCCACTGAATTCCTTCCCTCCCATTTGGGGCAAGCCATTAGCCTCTCATAGGGAGGGGAGAGGTATCAATCTCAGAGGTCTTCAGTCAGCCAGTTGCTCAGTGATAATTTTTAAATTGACTGCTATGTGCCAGGCACTATGCTAACCACTGGAGAAACAAATAGGTAAAAAGACTTTGTTCTCAAGAAGCTCACAGGATAATGGGAGAGATATCATGCAAATAACTAGGTATAGTAAAGTGGATGGAACACCAGCCTTGGAGTTAGCAGTTCAAATCTGACCTGAGACAGTTACTAGCTTGGGACCCTGGACAAGTCACTTAACCCCAATTGCCTCCAAAAAGCAATAATAACTAGATACAACAAGCTATATTGGAAATAACAGAGGGAAAGCACTAGAATAAGAAAAATGTTTCCAAGTATACCCCGCCCCCACATCCAAGTTAAGAATGGGGCAAAAGGGAACCATTTCATTAGATCTCTTAGGTAATTATTTACCTAAGATTTCTGTAAAGAAGGCATTCTTTTACTAGATAATCACCCATCTGTCTTCTCCTCAAGAGTAGATAACACCATTTCCAAGAATTAATGCTGTAGGGTCAGTCTATCTATTTGGCATGTCTGGAGTGTTTTCCATGTATTTTTCTCTAGATTCTCTTGAGTATTTCCTCTGAAGGAAGAGACTTTCACTGTATTCATCCATCCCCACTAACTATCCCAAATGCCTTCTCCCTTTTGTAACTAAATTCTCTGAGAAGGTTGTGTGCAATAATGCCTCCACTACCTTTGTCTCTCCTTTTAGTCCTTTACAATCTGACTTCTGACCTCATTCAAACAAAATTGCTTTTTCCAAAATTACCAATGATCTCTTTAAAAAATTTATTTTATTTTTTTAAATACATAATTTATTTTTCAGTTCTTAACATTCACTTCCATAGGAATTTGAATTCAAAATTTTCTCTCCATCTCTCCCTTCCACCCACCCCAGGACAGTATGCAGCCCATCCAGCCCTTCCTCCAGTCTGTCCTCCCTTCTATTACCCACCTTTCTTCCATCCCCCTTCCCCTCTATTTTCCTGTAGGACAAAATAGATTTCTATGCTCCATTGCCTGTATAACTTAATTTCCAGTTGCATGCTAAAACAATTTTTAACATTCATTCTTAAAGCTTTGAGTTCCATATTCTCTGCTTCCCTCCCCATCCACCCTCATTGAGAAAACAAGCAATTCAATATAGGTCATACATGTGTAGCAATGCAAAGCACTTCCATAATAATTATGTTGTAAAAAACTAACCACATTTCCCTCTGTCCTATCCTGCCCTTCATTTATTCCATTCCCTTCCTTGACCTGTCCTCCCACAATAGTGTTTGCTTCTGATTATCCCTTTCCCTAATTTACTGTCCCTTCTATTATCTTCCCTCTCCTATCCCCTTCCCCCTTGCCTTCCTGTAGGGTAAAATAGATTTCCATATCCAATTGAGTGTGTGTGTTATTCCCTCCTTAATCTAAATCTCATGAGAGTAAGGCTCAATTATTTCCTTTTGTCTCCCCCCTCTTCCCCTCCATTGTAAGAGTTCTTTCTTCCCTCTTTTATGTGAGATGATTTGCTACATTCTACCTTTCCCTTTCTCTTACTCCTAGTACATTCCATTCAACAGTAAATTTTATTTTTTTTAGGGTATTCTCCATATTCAGCTCACCCTGTACCCTCTGTCTATTTGTGTGTACATATATATATGTACACACATGCATATATACACACATATACATACACAGATATACCCATGTACACATACATACCTACACATATATAATATACACATACATACATACCCATACACACCTACATATATATATACATATATATATTCCCTCTAATTGCCTTAATACTGAAAAAGGCCTCATGTTTTACAAATAACATCTTTCCATGTAGGAATACAAACAGTTCAACTTAAGGCTTCTCTTTCCTGTTTACCTGTCCATGTTTCTCTTGATTCTTGTATTTGAAAGTCAAATTTTCTATTCGGCTCTGGTCTTTTCAACAAGAATGCCTGGAAGTCCTCTATTTCATTGAAATTCCATTTTTTTCCCTGAAGTATTATGCTCAGTTTTGCTGGGTAGGTGATTCTTAGTTTTAATCCTATTTCCTTTGACCTCTGGAATACCATATTCCAAGCCCTTTGATCCCTTAGTGTAGAAGCTGCTAAATCCTGTGTTATCCTCATTGTATTTCCACAATATCTGAATTGTTTCTTTCTGGCTGCTTGTAATATTTTCTCCTTGATCTGGGAACTCTGGAATTTGACTACAATATTCCTACAAGTTTTCCTTTAGGGATCTCTTTCATGAGGTGATCGGTGAATTCTTTCCATTTCTATTTTACTCTCTGGTTCTAGAATATCAGGGCAGTTGTCCTTGATAATTTCTTGGAAGATGATGTCTAGGCTCTTTTTTTATCATGATTTTCAGGTAGACCAATAATTTTAAAATTATCTCTCCTGGATCTATTTTTCAGGTCAGTTGTTTTTCTCATTGGAAAATGAGATATTTCCAATGAGATTTTTCACATTGTCTTATTTTTTTTTATTCTTTTAGTTTTGTTTTATAATTTCTTGGTTTCTCATAAAGTCATTAGCTTCCATCTGCTCTATTCTAATTTTTAAAGAATTATTGTCTTCAGTGAGCTTTTGAACCTCCTTTTCCATTTGGCTAATTCTACTTTTGAAAGCATTCTTCTCCTCATTGGTTTTTGGACTTCTTTTGCCATTTGAGTTAGTCCATTTTTAAGGTGCTATTTTTTTCCAGCATTTTTTGGGTCTCCTTTAGTAAGTTGTTGACTCATTTTTCATGATTTTCTTGCAGCACTCTCATTTCTCTTCCCAATTTTTCCTCCACTTCTCTAACTTGATTTTAAAAATTCTTTTTGAGCTCTTCTATAACCTGAGACCACTGCATATTTTTTTTTGGAGGTTTTGGACATAGAAGCCTTGACTTTGATACCTTCCTCTAATGGTGTGCTTTGTTCTTCCTCATTGAAAAGGATGGAAGAAAATACCTTTTCATGAAGAAAGTAATCTATTATTTTTCCCCCATTATCTGTTATTTTTTTCCCCCTTATTTGAGCATTTTCCCAGCCATTTACTTGACTTTTGAGTCCTTTATCAAGTGGAGGATATTCTCTAAGGACCTGCAATTTCTCAGTTCCTCCAAGGTGGCACAATCAAGGGAGAGGAGTTTACTCCTCTCCTGGCCTGAGCTCTGGTCTGTGGGCAACTGCAAGCACTCTTTTCTGCCCAGTATCTTCAAGTAGGATTCCCTCTCCACAGCCACTACCAGCTCCACCACACCAGCACTCCTCCTCACTTCAGGACTGCCACTCAGAACTGAGACCCAGATTAGCTGCTCGATTTCCCCAGGATCAAGGGCTCCAAAAGTGGATGCTGCTGCCTCCCTGGCACAGGTTCTGAGGCCAGATGCCACTCCCCTCTCACCCAGGTGAAAGAGCTTTCTTACTGACGTTTGAAGCTGTCATTGGAATTTGTGGGTAGAGATATCTGGGAAGCACAGCTGCTACTCATGATTCTGGACCCTGAAGCCTGTTCCAGTCTAGTGCTGTGTGGCCAAGGCTGAGTTGCACTCCACTCCAAGCCTGGTGTGATAGACTTTTTCTGTCCGCCTTCCAGGCTGTCTTGGACTGGAAATCTTTCACTCTGTTGTTTTGTGGCTTCTGCTGCTCTAGAATTTGTTTAGAGTCATTTTTTACAGGTATTTTATAGGCTGTGAGGAGAGAGCTAGAACAGGTCTGTCCTCCTGCTCTGCCATCTTGACTCCACTCTCACAATGATCTCTTAATTGCCAAATCTAAAGGCTTCTTTTTCAGTCGTTATTCTTCTTTTTTTAAATTTAATTTATTTATTTAACTTTTAACATTCATTTTCACAACATTTTGGGTTCCAAATTTTCTCCCCATTTCTCCCTCCCCCACCCCAAAACACCGAGCATTCTAATTGCCCCTATCACCAATCTGCCCTCTCTTCTATCATCCCTCCCTTCCCTTGTCCCCATCTTCTCTTTTGTCCTGTAGGGCCAGATAACTTTCTATGCCCCATTACCTGTATTTCTTATTTCCTAGTAGCAAGAACAATACTCAACAGCTGTTCCTAAAACTTTGACTTCCAACTTCTCTTCATCCCTCCCTCCCCACCCATTCCCTTTGGGAAGGCAAGCAATTCAATATAGGCCATATCTGTGTAGTTTTGCAAATGACTTCCATATTAGTCATGTTGTGTAAGACTAACTATATTTCCCTCCATCCTATCTTGCTCCCCATTGCTTTTATTCTCTCTTTGGATCCTGTCCCTCTCCAAGAGTGTGACTTCAAATTGCTCCCTCCTCCCATTGCCCACCCTTCCATCATCCCCTCCACCCTGCTTATCCCCTTCTCCCCCACTTTCTTGTATTGTAAGATAGGTTTTCATACCAAAATGAGTGTGCATTTTATTCCTTCCTTTAGTGGAATGTGATGAGAGTAAACTTCATGTTTTTCTCTCACCTCCCCTCTTTTTCCCTCCACTAAAAAGTCTTTTGCTTTCTCTCTTATGAGAGATAATTTGCCCCATTCCATTTCTCCCTTTCTCCTCCCAATATATTTCTTTCTCACCACTTAATTTCATTTTTTTAAGATATGGTCGCATCCTATTCAATTCACTCTGTGCTCTGTGTGTGTGTGTGTGTGTGTGTGTGTGTGTGTGTGTGTGTGTGTAACCCCACCAACTACCCAGCTACTGAAAAGTTTCAAGAGTTACAAATATTGTCTTTCCATGTAGGAATGTAAACAGTTCAACTTTAGTAACTCCCTCATGACTTCTCTTTGCTGTTTACCTTTTCATGCTTCCCTTCATTCTTGTGTCTGAAAGTCAAATTTTCTTTTCAGCTCTGGTCTTTTCATCAAGAATGCTTGAAAGTCCTCAATTTCATTGAAAGACCATTTTTCCCCCCCTGAAGTATTATACTCAGTTTTGCTGGGTAGGTAATTCTTGGTTTTAGTCCTAGTTTCTTTGACTTCTGGAATATCCTATTCCATGCCCTTCAATCCCTTCATGTAGAAGCTGCTAGATCTTGTGTTACCCTGATTGTATTTCCACAATACTCGAATTGCTTCTTTCTAGCTGCTTGCAATATTTTCTGCTTGACCAGGGAACTCTGGAATTTGATCACAATGTTCCTAGGAGTTTCTCTTTTTTGGATCTCTTTCAGGAGGGTATGGGTGGATTCCTTGAATACTTATTTTGCCCTCTGGTTCTAGAATATCAGGGCAGTTTTCCTTGATAATTTCATGAAAGATGATGTTTAGGCTCTTTTTTTGATCATGCTTTCAGGTAGTCCCATAATTTTTAAATTGTCTCTCCTGGATCTATTTTCCAGGTCAGTTGTTTTTCCAATGAGATATTTCACATTATCTTCCATTTTTTCATTCTTTTGGTTTTGTTTTGTGATTTCTTGGTTTCTCATAAAGTCGTTAGCCTCCATCTGTTCCATTCTAATTTTGAAAGAACTATTTTCTTCAGTGAGCTTTTGAACCTCCTTTTCCATTTGGCTAATTCTGCTTTTTTAAAGCATTCTTCTCCTCATTGGCTTTTTGAACCTCTTCTGCCAATTGAGTTAACCTATTTTTCAAGGTGTTATTTTCTTCATCCTTTTTTTGGGTCTCCTTTAGCAAGGTGTTGACCTGCTTTTCAAGCTTTTCTTGCATCTCTCTCATTTCTCTCCCCAGTTTTTCCTCCACCTCTCTAACTTGATTTTCAAAATCCTTTTTGAGCTCTTCCATGGCCTGAGCCCATTGAATATTTATTTTGGATGTTTAGGATGCAGAAGCCTTGACTTCTATGTGTTTCCCTGATGGTAAGTGTTGTTCTTCCTCATTAGAAAGGAAGGGAGGAGATATCTGTTCACCAAGAAAGTAACATTCTATGGTCTTATTTTTTTCCCCTTTTCTGGGCATTTTCCCAGCCAGTTATTTGACTTCTGAGTTTTCTCTGCACACCCACCTCACCTCCAGATCCACTCAGCCAGCACTTGGGAGCTGAGATTCAAATGCTGCTTCCCAGCCTCAGGGCTTTGGGAGGGGGTGGGGCTGTTATTCAGTGTGAGATTAAGTTCAGGTGCTCAGGTCGGGGCAGGGCCACCACATGGGGCTTAGTTCCCTCAGGGGGTTTATGGGGAGGCTTTCAACAATGGATCCGAGCTCCTGCCTGCTTTGGGAGCTCCTTTCCACTTCTGCCTCCTGAGGGGGCCTGAGTTATGGAGACACCCTGCTCCCCTCTCGGCAAGCTGAAAAGACCCTCTCACTGACCTTTGGCACCTCTGGGTGGAGGGACCTGCACAGCCACTGGAGATTCTGTCCCTGAAGCCTGCTCAGATCTGCTCCCCTCAGTGCCACGTGGCCAAGGCAGGGCTGGGCTCTGCTCTGGGTCCAGTGGGCGATGGATCTTTCATTTCAGTTTTTCAGGTCTCTCTGGAACAGAAATCTCCTCCACTCCATTGTTCTGTGGCTTCTGCTGCTCTGGAATTTGTTGGGAGTTCTTCTTTACAGGTATTTTATGGGCTGTGGGTTAGGAGCTAGCATATGTGTATCTTTCTATTCCTCCATCTTGGCTCCTCCCAGTTGCCATTCTTCTTGACCTCTCTGTAGCTTTTGACATCGTTACTCTCCCTTTTTTCCTTGATACTCTCTTTGCTAGCTTTTTGAGACACTCTTCTACCCTGGCTGTCCTCCTACCTGTCTTACCACTCCTTATCAGTCTTCTTTGCTGGACCTTCGTCCATATCATGCCCACTAAAGAAAGATAAGGGTCCCCCGAGCTCTCTCCTGGATCCTCTTCTCTTCTCCCTCTGGACTGTTTTACTTGGTGATCTTATTAGCTTCCATGGTTCCAATTATCCCTGTGCTGATGTTTTCTTATCAATATATCCAGCCCTATCCTCTCTCCTACACTCCAGAACTCTCATCTTCAGCTGCCTATTGGATGTCCCAATGTTGTGGAAAATGTTAGAACCGGAATCAGGAAGACCTGTGCTTCAATTCTACCTCTGGTACTTAAAAGCTGTTTGACCATGAGCAAGTCACAACATCTTTGAGCCTGTTTCCACATCTTCAAAAATGGAATGATAATGCATGTAATAATGCAGTGCTGTCATGAGACTCAAAAGAATTTGTATAGGTAAAACATTTTACAACCTTTAAACAAAAATATATTATATAAATGTATATTACATAAATACAATATTATCCATATAATACAAATATAGATTAAATATATACAACAAACATTTATATTATAATACAAATATATTATATATGATAGGAATATAAATAATATAGTTAAATACAATATATTTATAAATATAAAATACGTAATAATGTAATATAAATATAAGCAAAGTTAGGTAAATATAATATAAACATGTGGACTTTAAAGGTCTATAAATACATGTTGGATATTTTTATGATTGTTTGAGGATGTAATTCATTTGAGGAGGTAACTTAAATTCATTGAGAACATCCAGGTGCTGTTTTGCTATTTTCTTACTTATCTTGCGTCTCAGTTCTGTCCTTAATCATATATATTCTGTCCTTTCCAGTCTAAAGAGCTTTCTCTTTGACAGAGAAAACAGGGCTAAGAACAAGTCCTGAGCTACTCTGTTTTCTCTGTCATCAGTTATTTTTCCACCCCCCCTTAGTAGAAGTTACATCCCTGTTTTGAAGCCTCTATTCCCCTACCCCACCCCAGGATGTGTTTTTAAAAACCCAGACAAACTTTTTTTAAAAATTATTCTTAGCTTTCTTTGCCAGCCTTAGGTCACTCTGATTTTAACACTTCTGATGCTATTCTGACAAGACCATTCTGAAAAGATCTTTTTGTATTTGCACTCTATTTGCCTTTGCTTCCATCTTTTGTGTGTCTTAAAAACATAAATTTGTTGATGAGTGTTCTGTGTATCTACATCAGTCTCCTGAGATACGTCCCCTTTTTTTCTTCTCATCAGAATTCTTTCTCTTTGCATCTTCAGAATTTCATCCTTTCTTATCCATTATCCCTCTTGGGCTAACATCCCCTGAAAGAATTTTATTTTATGGGATCATACCTAACCTTCCTCTGAAATCCTTGAAATTTGCTTTCCCAAAATCTAGAGCATACATGAAACTTTGCCAAATTTTCCTCTTCTCTATTACAAACTCTAAGAAAAAATGATCACTTCTCCGTTTCCCATAACATCTACCCCAGTGACCAATTCCTTCCTGTTTGTGAGAAGCAGACCTAGAATAGAATGTCTTTAAACCAATTCATTAACCTTTTAAAGATTTGGAATATGCAATATGTAAAACATGATGGGGATTGAATCAAGAAATAAAAGGATGGCAATGTAGCAGTGAGGGCCCATCTGAGGTTTGTACTGGATCTACTGGACACAACTGCATGTCTTTCTTTTTCCATCTGGAGGTGCAAAGATCAGTACCTAATTTTGTAAAATAATATTTTATTTTTCCCATTATATATAAAGACAGTTTTTAACATTCATTTTTACAAAATTTTGAGTTCCAGATTTTTCTTTCTCCTTTTCCTCCCCTCTTTCTAAAACTGTAGGTAATTTGATATAGGTTGCATATATATATATGTATATATGTGTATATGCACACACACAATCATATACAACATATTTCCATATCAATCATTTTGTGAAGAAACAGACTACAAAAAATTAAAGAAAATGAAAATAGTATCCTACTCCTTCAGTTCTTTCTTTGCATTTGGATAGCATTTTTCATCATTAGTCCTTTCAAATTGTTTTAGATCATTGTATTACTAGGAGGAGCTAAGTCATTCATAGATGATCATCACACAGTGTTGCTGTTACTGTAATACTTAATCTTATAATCTGTACAATATCAAGTTACTATATATGCTGTATTCTACTATTCACACAACCATTTACTATCCCATATAACTTGCAGGCTTCTTGGCCCCAAAGTACACTGTTGCTGGAGAGAGCAGGAAAATATTGAGGGATATTTTTTACTTCTTAAACTTGAGCTTCTTGACTCAGGCCAGTGAAATACTGATAAGGGAAAGAAGATCAGAGTTGAGGTCAGCTCCACTTAATGTCCTTGTCCTATTCAGTCATATCTCATATGTTCGTTATCAGGTCAAGATCAATGGTTCTACTACCACCCTTCAGTATAAAAAGCTGACCTTTCTCCAAGATTATCAATTGTCTTAAGATCAAGTTTAGCTTCAGGACTTTTTCCAGACATAGCCATCTCCTCTGGAGGCAGAATGACCTGACAGGCTATGTACTATGTGAGAGAAAACATGGTGGGTATGAAGTGGGACACAGACCACCTTCCTCCTTGTTGAGAAGGTAGACCTGAGCCTCCACCTTCTGATAGGACTGTATGGAGTCTGGTTTAATTGTCACCATACCCTACTGAACATACTTTCTCTTAAGTCTTGAAGTCTTTCTCCCTTCTGTCCCCCTTGGTTGTTTCTAGCCTCTGTTCAACCCAAGTTCTGGAGTGGAGAAAGTAGATCCTAGGGGAAATATAGGACTGTGGTTTGGCAAAATGGAAAAATAAGCGATAGATCAAGGGTAGAGGACAGAGTATAAGTGAACAGAGATGAAGGGAAGAAGGGAGATTGGAGATGGGTTGATAGACAAGGAGAACAAGGAGATGTGGAAGAAGTGGAGGTCAGAGTGAAAATGTGGAAACATTTAGGGAAGCATAAGGCAAATGGTAAGGATAAGAAATGGAATAACAATTGCCAAGCCTAGAGGCCTGTATTGGGCTACCCGAGTCTTTCTTACCTCACCTCCCGAGGTCTTCGGCTGGCCACGCCGGATGCACATATGAGAGAAAGGACGTTCCAGAGTCAAACAGGGGTTGAGCTTTATTACAGGGTTTCGGTTACAAGTGCAGGGGCTCTTCTTTCTTAGGACGAAGAGGGGGAGATTTCCTAAGAAGGCTAAGCTTAAGGGAATGGAAGTAGAAGTACAAGCGGGGAGAGAGGGGGAGGGGAGAGAGGAAAGAAAAGAAGCGGAGCCCTACTTTTCTCTTTGGCTCCACACGTGCTAAGAGCTTTCTGGCTTCCTCAATCCTACTTAATCTTCAGCCACACAGTTTGCATCTCAATACCATGCTGTTAGGTAACTAGGTGTGCTCCAATCCGGGACGACCTCGAGGGCAGGGAGACTCCACCCATCAGGTATCTCCGGGGGAGAGGCGGAAATACCCGAGCTAGCCGGGCTAGCTCGGTCTGACCTTCTCGAACCCCCGCTGTTCATGGAGGGCCTCGTAAGACTCTAAGATTTAGAAGTCCCACTTTTACCTGCCCGAGACTGTCCACACGGAATTGAGCTTCCAGTCCCAACATATCCCCTTCTTTGTTATGCGCGGAGCGCACCTGGCTCTAGAGCAAACAGTGGCTGGAGGCTGAGTGGATTAAGGAAGGCCTTTAGCATATGAGTACCTTACAACAAGACTTCATTCACACAGAAATCTGCAGCTAGCACAACTGACAAAGGGAGGCATCAAATAAAACAAAGATGAAACTAAATGGCTGAGTTACAACAGGGGAAGTGCAATCAACTAAAATCCCAAAGCATATTTTAAGAGAAGCAGCTGGTGTAGGCGCCTTACACGTCACCACTCCCTTAATCTTGCAAATGGATCTATACAGGTGGAAAATTGGTCACCTCCTCCCCACCCAAGTGTCCTGGGTTTGTGATATCAAAGTCCTCATTCAGCTGGCGAAAAAAGGATGCCTAGATGGGAAGCTGTCAGCAGCAGTGTCTGCGGTTGTGATGAGGGCTGCTTCCTCTCTGGGCAGCAAGGTTAAAGCTGTCAGCAGCAGGCTCAGGTGGTGTATGATCCTTCTCCGGGGTCTCCGCCTCCTGCGTCTCCGTCGTCTCCGACCTCGGTTCCCACCTACGGATCCTTCTAATGGGAATCCATGCATCACTTTTTCCTGTGGAGACACAAACATACCCTCGACCCCCTATTAGTATCTTAAAATGTCTCATAGCTGGAGTAGTATGTGCGTTCCTTGAGACAGCTGTATCAGGCTCTGATTGTATTAGGCCTCTTGATCTTAGCTCTGATTGTATTAGGCGACCTTTTCCCCTTCTTTGTTTAGCGAGGATCGCCTTTAAGGTAAAATTGATAAGAATGCATAGTGGCTCTTTACTTAGGTATAGCTGCTGCCAGGTGCTTACAAATGCTTCATTAACATCTGTAAGGAACCTGACTTTCCCAGAATTTTTCTTTATAACAAACACAGGAGCATTCCAGGGTGCTAATTGCTCCTTAACCAATAGTTGTAGTGCCTGGAGTTTTTCTGAAGTCAAGGCCCAAATCGGGGTGTCTGACTTCCAATTCAAGGGTGGGGACTCCAGTGCAACTGCAATGGCCCTTACTAAAAATTTGATAGCTTCATCCCGAGGCGGCTCATAATGTCCCTGCCCCAGATGTTAAAACTAAGTCCTGGAATCACCAACGGCCATACGGTCCTTTGGCGATCCTCTGCCTCCCACTTTACTGGGTGCATTGTCTCTAAGGTATTTTGGCACCCTCCTATTCCCCACACTGGTCTCTGGCTTTCTTTAAGCTTCCAGTGCCTTAAGGGAAGGGCAATAGCTATGGGAAGCTGATCCTGACCCCTCCCTGTACTTATTTTCTTTCTGCCCAGGGGTAAGGCAGGCTCTAGCTAAGCTCTTCCAGTCATTAGGAGTCAGAATGAACTGACCGCTGAGAGTTTCAAGCATGGCTATAACAAAGGGTGAATTAGGGCCATGCTTGGTACAAGCCTCTTTAAGAGTCGCCACTCTCTTCCACTCTATAGGTATGTGGCTCCTCCGAACCCCACCAGGGACACTGGGGTCCGCTATTTCTAACACAGGAAATGTCCCTACATCTTCTCCATTCTCTATAGCCTTTCTTATTCCTTTTTCCAAACTGGACTGTGGCCCTGAACTGTCTGACCAATGGAGCAGGTTATAAGGAGGCGCGGAGGGAAGGCACGGCGTATTCTCCCCTGCCTCGCCTTTTCCATCTGCTAGATGGAGCTCCAGGTCTATTTTTTCTCTACACTCCTTAACTTTCTGCTCGCCAGGGTTCTGCTCGCCAAGGTCCTCCCCTCCCCTCTCTCCGCTTCCACTCTTATTCCAATCCCGCCCTGGCCTCTCCGGCCCTTCCTTACAAAATTCTCGGAGGTCGTTTAACTCTATTGTGACCCCCGCCTCCCTGCCTTCCCTGTGAAGTTTCTCAGCCCAGACCTCCTGTTCCTCTGGCTTTATTACTGGCAATTGATTCCTCATCCCTGCCCTTTTCCCAGGGGTTTGGGAAGCTTCTCTCCCCTTTCTCTCCTTCCGAATCTAGGATTCGGGACTCGCTTCTTTCACAGCCCCTTCCGGGTGTACCCCAAAAGCACCCAGGATTATCTACGCTCCCAATCCCTGTTGGGACGCCAACTGCCAAGCCTAGAGGCCTGTATTGGGCTACCCGAGTCTTTCTTACCTCACCTCCCGAGGTCTTCGGCTGGCCACGCCGGATGCACGTATGAGAGAAAGGACGTTCCAGAGTCAAACAGGGGTTGAGCTTTATTACAGGGTTTCAGTTACAAGTGCAGGGGCTCTTCTTTCTTAGGACGAAGAGGGGGAGATTTCCTAAGAAGGCTAAGCTTAAGGGAATGGAAGTAGAAGTACAAGCGGGGGAGAGAGGGGGAGGGGAGAGAGGAAAGAAAAGAAGCGGAGCCCTACTTTTCTCTTTGGCTCCACACGTGCTAAGAGCTTTCTGGCTTCCTCAATCCTACTTAATCTTCAGCCACACAGTTTGCATCTCAATACCATGCTGTTAGGTAACTAGGTGTGCTCCAATCCGGGACGACCTCGAGGGCAGGGAGACTCCACCCATCAGGTATCTCCGGGGGAGAGGCGGAAATACCCGAGCTAGCCGGGCTAGCTCGGTCTGACCTTCTCGAACCCCCGCTGTTCATGGAGGGCCTCGTAAGACTCTAAGATTTAGAAGTCCCACTTTTACCTGCCCGAGACTGTCCACACGGAATTGAGCTTCCAGTCCCAACAAACAATATGTGGAATATAATAATTATATATGGAAAATAATAATAATAATAAGTGTAAGGATGAGAAATGATGATCATAGAAATTTCACATGGATCATGGAGCCAGTGCATTAATAAGTGATGGTAAAATCAAAGGTATTCCTACATGTAGCTGAGGTGGAATGAACATATAGACTATGGGAGTTGAGGAAGTAGAAAAACTGGGAAGCCACAGTGTTTGAGAGTACAACCCTATGTACATTGAGGTCCCTGAGTATGAGTGCAGGGTTGGTTTGGAGGGGACCTACAAACGAGGTACTGGTGTTTTTGAGAAATGCAGGAGAATTACCTGCAGGTTAATAAGTAACCCTGGCAAAGATCTGCACCAGATGGTGTGAATTCATGAAACGAAATGAAGCAAAAAGCATGCCTATTCTTCTTCTTGCCTAGTATGATAGTGGGTATAAGAGAAGGATCACCTGGCATTAGAACGGGTGGCTAGGGATGCAATGTCTTCTGGATTGAATCATATCTCAATTAGTGAAAGAATATGGAATATGAAGTGCATTGATCCAGGATGAAGTGAAGCTTGTTAACAATAAAGCAGGAATTCTACAGGGTGTGAAGGGAGGGGAAGACAGGCCAGGATGTGGACTGTGGTAAAGTAGGGCTGAGGAGAAAGAGAGAAAGGTAGCAGGAAAGATAGCTGTTAAGAGACAGCTAGATGACTCAGTGGATAGAGAGTTGGACCTGAAGTCAGGAAGACCTGAGTTCAAATCCTGCCTCAGACATTTACTAGGTATGTGACACTGGGCAAGTCATTTAACTTCTGTTTGCTTTAATCCACTGGAGAAGGAAATGGGAAACCACTCCAGTATCTTTGCCAAGAAAACAATATTGGTGTGCTATGGTCCCACAGGGTCATGAAGAGTCAGAGACGACAGTTGCAAGAATATTGGGTGCATTTCTTTGTGTCCAGGGATGTATGTACCAATCCTGAAAGGTGACATTTGTCCCATGTCCAGTGATCAGGTCAATATTGCCCCAGTGTAGTTAGTCAGCACACATATTGTTCTATGTAAAGTGCACAGGTATGATTGGGATACCACTTGGTGAAGTATGTGAAATATGGGGGTATAACCAGCATTTGAAAATATTTAAATTTCTGGCATATTGATATGCTATCTGGAGGAAGGTACTTTTATAGACATTCTGACATTCGGATGATTCAGATCACTCTATAATTCACATGACAAGAGAAGAATGGTTCAAAATAGTCCTGTAAGATCTAGCCAAAAGGAGACCAGCTATGTCTATTTTCGGGAGCCAGGAACTAAGGATCTATTGCTTTCTCAGAGAGTAGAGTGAGATTGTTGTGATACATCCTCGTCACTCTGCAGTGGCACATCTGTGAATTTCATGTGGCTCATGTTCATTTTCTCCTGTTGCTTGTAGACCTCATGCCCATGAGACTATGGGCAATGTATTTATTCATTTAAGTCCAGTTTTGGCAAACATATTAGCTACTTTTAAAAGTCTATTTGACCATTTTACTATCTCTACAGGTTTACAGTGATATGGACAGTGAAAATGTTATATCTGTAATGCCTTATAGATTTTCTTTACTTCTATCACTGTTGATAGAGGGATACTTGGTCTAGGAATAAATTGCTTCAAGATTTTTTTTTACTGTTTCAGTATCTGCTTTTTCCATGAGTAGACTTCCTGAGACCCATCCTGAATACATAATGTAACTCTTATAGTAGACATTCAAAAGAGCAGCACTTGGGCATTTGAATAAAATCAACCTGTGTATTTATAAATAGAATAACTCATGCAGTACAGTTGAACCATGGAAGAGAAATATAAAGCAATCCCTTCACTTTATATTCTTTCAACCAGCTCCTCTTTTTATCTTGTGCACTATTCCAGGTTACATGTGTACGGGCATATGAAAAACATGCACCTGATCCTTGCATATCTATGTATAGAAGTGAGGCCACAGAGGTAACCACTCTCCAAAAATCGGTGGTTCTTAACCTTTTTTGTGTCATGGACACTTCTGACAATCTGACAATGGACCCTTTGTCAGAGTAAGGTTTCTATTTATTTATTTATTAAAATATTTTTAAAAATCTTTTTGTACTCATTTTAGGTTTGGTTATTTAATAAATTTTTATTTTTAATTTTCAGAGTAAGATTGTTAAATGCATAAAATAAAAGATAGAAGAATACAAAGGAAATCAATAATATTGAAATATAGTTATGAAAATTAAGAAAACAAACAAACTTCAAGTTCATGGACCCCAGATTAAGATCTCTTGCTATAGATTATTGGGAGTGAAAAAAGTTCCCTGCCTGATGGGGTATTTGAATACCAAACACTATCTGAAACCATGACCCATCACCTTCTGGACCTGGCATTGGCCAAGTTCTGGACATGGGTTAAAGCACCAGTCCCTTGAATGGGGGGACCCTGTGAGATAGGGACAGCTCTATGTCCACTCTCAGCATGAAGCTGTTTCAGAAGCCAAGACCTTCTTCCCTTATCCCAAATGATTTTGGGCCCCATTTGTTTAATGAGGGAATGATGGGGTGCTTGGGTGCCTGTGCTTGGACCCCAGTTCCAAAATCACATTTCTCTCTAGCCTCAAAACACTGTTTCTGGCAGTTTCTCCCCAGCTCTAGGATGGTAAGCCCTAGCAAAACATTTATCTCTCTTCCTGATACAGTAGCCAACTGAACCTATAGAATTTATTAGTTTGAATTGTCTGTGTACTGTCAGAACTGGCTGTGTACTGGCTCATAAAGATATTTAGTACTCACTGGACTATCTATACTATCTCCCTACTTCATTATATGCATTCCAGACTCCTCATTATGTGTATCCTAGACATAGACATATGCATACTCCCTTTCATTTATCTTGTCAAAGCAAGACATGGATGGGGCAGCTTGGGCATTTCTCAGTTAGCCCTGACCATTAGTTGACTTCGTGATATTGCAGGCCTGAAACCATACCTCCATGTAGCCCTCCCTTGGACTACTTCCCAATGAACTCTGGGTAAAAGGCCTGTGCAGTAGATGCTAAAAGTGTATTTTCCTTTAAGAACTGACAGCTCCTTAAGCACTCCCTAAGCCCCTGAATCACCTAGTTAGCATATTTGGCACATGTTTTACTATAGTTTATCCTGTGTAAACTTTACCTGTATCCCTTTTAAATCGCAGCTTCCCTAAGAACACTTGTCTGCTGAAAAGCATAATAAATCTTTGCCACCTCGACTTAAAGAATGCTTGAGTCTGCACATTTATTCCAGACAACCCCCTCTTGTGCTCCAGTCCTTGAGGGGTTCTCCTCACATATACCATCATGCCCATCTCCAAGAATCTTTTTCAGTTTCTGGTACCTGATCTTAGAAAGTAGTAACAACCTCCAACTACAAGAGAACAAATCAACTTGATTGTGTCTCAGTTTTGATGCTTATTATCTGTGTGTTCACAGTCCAATACCAATTTAAATTGTTTCTCTTACAGAGACTTTTATTGCTATTACTATAACTTTAAGAACTGGATATAATGGTGAGGGACTGGCCTCTGGGATGCCAAGTTTAAGAGAAAGTTTGAGAGAAACTGTTGAGAAGACAGAGTTAAAGAAAAACATTTCTTTGTAGAGTTGGTTAACTCATATTGTGAAGAAATGCTGTAAAGAGGAGACTGGAGATTTTAAACTGTTGTTACAGAGAGTCTATTATGACTGAAAGGAAATTGAATGAGAGAAAGGATGAGAGAAAAAGAAACTATTTACTGAGAAATCAAATTTAACCCTTGTCTTGAGAAAAAATATAAAGAATGTTGTTGAGAGACTTTAACTTATATCTTGAATGAACTGTATGGTGTAACTATTTCTAGAATTCAGAAGAATTCATCTGCAGTTATAGTTATTGGTAGCTATGACTCTAGCTGTGATTTTTCTTATATCTAAAATAATGAAAATATTTATGTTTCTGTGTTACTAATTGTATACTTCATAACTTAAATCCAGATCAGTGTGTCCATTCCCCTTTCCTTTGTCATAAAAGGATTGTAGATCTCAAGTGAGAAGATACCTTGGAAGTCACAGAGATGCTAAACGACATGAGTAAGTCTCATCATTTTTTACATCTTGGCCACTTTTTCACACTTTGACCACTTTCTCCTGCTAGATGTTCTGTCCTCTCTGGTTTTAATGACACATTTTCCTTTTTACTTTACTAGATGTTTTTCCTTCTCCTTTGCTTGTTCATCATCTATATCCTGCCCTTAACTGTGGGTATACCCACTCAATTGGGTGTGAAAACCTATCTTATGCTACAGGAAAGTAGAGGAGAAGGGAACAAGTGGGGTGGGGGGATGATGGAAGGGAGGGCAAATGGGGGGAGGGAGTCATTAGAAGTAAACACATTTGGGGAGGGACAAGGTCAAAAGAAAGAATAGAAGAAATGGGGGAGCAGGATAGGATGGAGGGAAATATAGTCAGTCTTACACAACATGACTGTTATGGAAGTCTTTTGCAGAACTAGATATATATAGCCTACATTGAATTGCTTGCCTTCTCAGTGGGGATGGGTAAGGAGGGAGGAAGGGAAAGAAGTTGGAACTCAAAGTCTTAGGAACAAATATTGAGAATTGTTTTTTCATGCAACTGGGAAAAAAGAAATACAGGTAAAGGGGTATAGAAATCTATCTTTCCCTACAAGAAAAGAGAGAAGATGGGGATAAGGGAAGGAAGGGGTGTGATAGAAGGGAGGGCAGATTGGGGGAAGGGGCAATCATAATGCACAGTGTTTTGGGGTGGGGGGAAGGGAGAGATGGGGAGAAAATTTGGAACTCAAAATCTTGTGGAAATGAATGCTGAAAACTAAAAATAAATAAATTAATTAAAAAAACCCCCAGGGCTTTTTCCTGAGTCTTCTACTATGCTTTCTCTATACTTTCTCTGCACAATTCATCAACTCCCATGGGTTTGATTATGATATTTAAATAGATAACTCCTAGATCTTTATTATTCAGCTTTTTCTGTCCCCTGAGCTCCAGTTAGACATTTACAGCTGCCTGTTGGATATTTAAAACTGAGTGTTGCATGGATATCTAAAAATCCAAAATTAGAACTAATCTTTGCCTCTCCCTCTTTCAAACTCAACCCTCTTTCAAATTTCCTTACTTCAGTCAAGGGCACCAGTACCCTTAGTCACCCAGACAATGACCTTGATATTATATTCAATTCTTCACTCTTTTTTGTTCCTCCTATTCAGTCAAATGCCAGATCTTGTAATTTTAATCTACACAACATCTCTTACATCCATCTTCTTTTCTCTACTCCTATGTTCATTACTTTTATCCAGGCTCTCATTGCCTATTGGGTGTGTTCAGGGAGGACCAGTACCTTTGTGGTTAGGGATGCTGAGCCCTTTTCAGGGCTCTTTCCACTTTTGATGTCCACCTGTTCCACCCAACTCTCACCTGTGGCTCCAAAAAACTGCAGCATACCACACCCCAGCAAACCATTTCAGCAGATGATCCAAACCAGGTTGAGGGTAGCCAAGGGGTCTCAAACCCATTGGTGAGTTAGGGGGGTGTCTACCTCAAGCATGTGAAGACTTCCACTAGTGGAATGAGTGGATGAGAGCAATGTGTTCTAATGCCCATGAAGGCAGCTGAAACAGGTGATGTGGAGTGCTTAGAGCTGGGTTAGACACTGAAGATGCCAAGGGCATCCACTGCATCCTGAACCATCACCAGTCGTTTTGACTCTGTCCTGCCACTGGACTATGATGATTCTGGAGGAGAGAGTGAGGCTTACAGCTTCATGTGACTCTGCCTCACTTAAATCCAATTTATGTGCAAATCAAAAGACATCACCCATACCATTTGCCTATTATACCTCAAAGTCCTGTGGCGACAGAGAAGTAATGAAGCAGCAGGTGTGGATACACTGGGAGCTATAGTCACAACGCTGCACACAGCCGACCCAGGCCATAAGGTCATTTTGCACTGGAAGCAGCAGTGGGACTCGGCAGCCTCCTGGGTGTCTGAGCTGACTTTTAAGGGTCGCACTGCTCACCTCCTAGTGTGAGGAAGGGGGCTAGAAAAGGTGCCCTAAAATTGTCTGCTTACCCAACCTTGGCCTGATTACCACGGCAGATGGGGAGTCCCACTCTGTGGTTGAAACACAAAGAAATGTACAAAATGTACAAAAACATCTGCAAAGATGATTCCACTCATCTTCAGCACATGTAACATGCACACACTTATAGACAACACAAAATCCAGTAGACCTGAAAGACTAACTGCTCTTGTTGCAAGAGAACTCAACAGGTATTGCATCCAAAAAGCAGCTCTGAGTGAAACAAGGCTGACAAATGAAGGCCAGCTTACTGAAGTTGGAGCTGGATACACATTTTTTCTGGAGTGGCCACAGTGAAGAGGAGTACTGTGAAGCTGATGTAGGTTTTGCAATCAGAACTGATCTAGTCAGCAAGCTGGTATACTTGCCAAAAGGAGTGAATGTCAGGCTCATGACAATGCAATTGCCACTTGCAGGAAAACACCATGCCACCACCATCAGTGCCTATGCTCCCACCATGACAAACCCTGATGAAGTCAAACAAAAATTGTATGAAAACCTAGAGACCCTCATCATCAATGTGCCAAAAGAGGACAAGCTTATACCTATGTGTGTAGAGTAGGCTCAGACTACCAGACTTGGCAGAGAGCCCTAGGGAGGAATGGAGTTGGAAACAGCAACGCCAATGGTCATTTTCTGCTGAAGACTTGTGCATCTCATGAACTTCTAATCATCAACAGTTTTCCATTTACCTAAACGCAATAAAACTTCATGGATGCACCCTCGAAACCAATATTGGCATCTAACAGACTATGTGATTGTAAAGAGCATCAGAAAAGGTGTTGTGCTCCATGAGCAAAGCAGAATTGAAACAGCACAAAGGAAACATAGGATGCACAAATTTGGAGTAACCACCCCAAATATTCACACAGACCATCTGTGCCCAATCTGGGGTAGAGCACTCTGAGCTCGTATTGGTCTGATCAACCACAATTATACCCATTGAAACTTCACTTTATCATGGTGATGTCATTTTGTTCTTCTTCAAGAACGAAGGACAACAACCATTACCTATTGCTTTGGTTAATGCAATAGCCTCTGGATTGGTGTCCCTGACTTACATCTCTCTCCTCTTCATAGATGCCAAAGTGACTTTCCTAAAGTGTAATTTCTGACCATATCACTCCCTTATTCAATGGCACTCTCTGTGCCCTTGTATTAGTTGTCTCCCACACATGGAATACAATCTTTCCTCACATTCACTTCTTAGAATGCTTTCTTTCAAAACCCAGCTAAAGTGCCACTTTCTATGTGAAGACGGCTCTGATCTCTCCAGATACTAATGCTTTCCCACCTCAAAATTTAACTTGTATATATTCTGTATATGTAATGCAGGTGCTGAGGCAGTCTGTCACACAGAAAAGTTTACCAAACCTGCTTCTGAAAAGGCATGATGATGTGTAATGAAAGAGCCATGTAGAGATTTGGAACATGGCTCAGTATTCTGTGCTTGATTCTGGTCTGTTAACCATGTGGTGAACAGAAACCTTTTGAATAGTTATGAAGTTGGTCCTGTGGTACATTACAAAAGGTCACTAGTTAGCTAGGACCAGTGTCCTGATTCAGGTTCTGCATCAGCTCATGTAGATCTTTTCATGCTTCTCTGTATTCATCACATACATATTTATTTTTATTTATTTAACTTTTAACATTCATTTTCACAAAATTTTGGGTTCCAAATTTTCTCCCCATTTCTCCCCTCCTCCACCCCAAAATGCCAAGCATTCTAATTGTCCCTTTCACCGACCTGCCCTCTCTTCTAACATCCCTCCCTTCCTTTGTCCCCATCTTCTCTTTTGTCCTGTAGGGCCAGATAACATTCTATGCCCCATTACCTGTATTTCTTATTTCCTAGTAGCAAGAACAGTACTCGACAGTTGTTCCTAAAACTTTGACTTCCAACTTCTCTTCATCCCTCCCTCCCCACCCATTCCCTTTGGGAAGGCAAGCAATTCAATATAGGCCATATCTGTGTAGTTTTGCAAATGACTTCCATATTAGTCATGTTGTGTAAGACTAACTATATTTCCCTCCATCCTATCCTGCCCCCCATTGCTTCTGTTCTCTCTTTGGATCCTATCCCTCCCCAAGAGCATTGACTTCAAATTGCTCCCTCCTCCCACTGCCCTCCCTTCCATCTTTCCCCCCACCCTGCTTATCCCCTTCTCCCCCACTTTCCTGTATTGTAAGATAGGTTTTCATACCAAAATGAGTGTGCATTTTATTCCTTCCTTTAGTCGAATGTGATGAGAGTAAGCTTCATGTTTTTCTCTCACCTCTCCTCTTTTCCCCTCCACTGAAGAGTCTTTTGCTTGCCTCTTTTATGAGAGATAATTTGCCCCATTCCATTTCTCTCTTTCTCCTCCCAATATATTTCTCTCTCACTGCTTATTTTCATTTTTTTAAGATATGGTCCCATCCTATTCAATTCACTCTGTGCTCTGGGTGTGTGTGTGTGTGTGTGTGTTTGTGTGTGTGTGTGTAATCCCACCCACTACCCAGATACTGAAAAGTTTCAAGAGTTACAAATATTGTCTTTCCATGTAGGAATGTAAACAGTTCAACTTTAGTAAGTCCCTTATGACTTTTCTTGCTGTTCACCTTTTCATGCTTCTCTTCATTCTTGTGTTTGAAGGTCAAATTTTCTTTTCAGCTCTGGTCTTTTCATCAAAAATGCTTGAAAGTCCTCAATTTCATTTCCTCCCCTGAAGTATTATACTCAGTTTTGCTGGGTAGGTGATTCTTGGTTTTAGTCCTAGTTCCTTTGACTTCTGGAATATGATATTCCACGCCCTTCGATCCCTGAATGTAGAAGCTGCTAGATCTTGCATTATCCTGATTATATTTTCACAATACTTGAATTGTTTCTTTCTAGCTGCTTGCAATATTTTCTCCTTGACCAGGGAACTCTGGAATTTGGCCACAATGTTCCTAGGAGTTTCTCTTTTTGGATCTCTTTCAGGAGGGGATCGGTGAACTCTTTCAATATTTATTTTGCCCTCTGGTTCTAGAATATCAGGGCAGTTTTCCTTGATAATTTCATGAAAGATGATGTTTAGGCTCTTTTTTTGATCATGCTTTCAGGTAGTCCCATAATTTTTAAATTGTCTC
The DNA here is from genome assembly GCF_028372415.1 of Notamacropus eugenii. Lineage (NCBI taxonomy): Eukaryota > Metazoa > Chordata > Mammalia > Diprotodontia > Macropodidae > Notamacropus > Notamacropus eugenii. The sequence goes on along the minus strand of NC_092874.1, from coordinate 378,005,617 downwards.
TCCTGGATCTATTTTCCAGGTCAGTTGTTTTTCCAATGAGATATTTCACATTATCTTCCATTTTTTCATTCTTTTGGTTTTGTTTTGTGATTTCTTGGTTTCTCATAAAGTCGTTAGCCTCCATCTGTTCCATTCTAATTTTGAAAGAACTATTTTCTTCAGTGAGCTTTTGAACCTCCTTTTCCGTTTGGCTAATTCTGCTTTTGAAAGCATTCTTCTCCTCATTGGCTTTTTGAACCTCTTTTGCCAATAGAGTTAGCCTATTTTTCAAGGTGTTATTTTCTTCATCCTTTTTTTGGGTCTCCTTTAGCATGGTGTTGACCTGCGTTTCATGCTTTTCTTGCATCTCTCTCATTTCTCTTCCCAGTTTTTCCTCCACCTCTCTAACTTGATTTTCAAAATCCTTTTTGAGCTCTTCCATGGCCTGAGCCCATTGAATATTTATTTTGGATGTTTAGGATCCAGAAGCCTTGACTTCTGTGTGTTTCCCTGATGGTAAGTGTTGTTCTTCCTCATTAGAAAGGAAGGGAGGAGATATCTGTTCACCAAGAAAGTAACCTTCTATGGTCTTATTTTTTTCCCCTTTTTTGGGCATTTTCCCAACCAGTTACTTAACTTTTAGGTCCTTTGTCAAGAGTAGGGTATACTCTGGGAATCTGTGAGATCTCAGTTCCTATAACATGGCACAATCAAGCATGTACTGGTCTGGACGCAGAGAGGGATTTTTGCATCCAGAATCTTAGCAGATACCTCTCCACAGCCACTTGGCCTCCAGTTCCTATAAAGTCAGCACTGGGGGCTGATTTTCAGATAAGCTGGATGGGCAGGGCCGCCATTCAGTGTGAGAGAAAGACCAGCTCTCCCAGGGCCTACATTCAGGGCTGAGGTAAAACTCAGCTTTTCAATGCCCCCAGGGTTTTTTAAGTTCCACCAATAAGTGGTCTGTACCGGCTGCTGTGCACCCTCTGTGGCTGCTGCCTACTGCTGGAGCTATGGGAAGGCCCTTCTCCCTTCCTGGGCAGCTGATAAAACCCCATCACTAACCTTTGGTGCCTGTAGGCCAAGGGATCTGAGGACCTGCTACTGTGACTGGAGATTCCGCCCCCAAGGTGTCCTCCTCCCAGAGTCTCATCTCGCCACACTGCTCTGCCAAGGCTGTGCTGGGCTCCGCGCGGCTCTGCATCTGGTGCCAACCAACATTTCCGTGGACCTTTCAGGTCACTGTAGGCTGGAAATTTCCTCCATTCTGTTGTTCTCCACTTCTGCTGCTCCAAAATTGTTGAGAGTCCCTCTCTACAGGTATTTATGGGCTGTGGGGAGGACCCAGCATAAGTGTGTCTTTCTAGTCCACCATCTTGGCTCTGCCCCCCCCACATACATATTTCTTATAGCAAAGTCATAATCAATTACATTCATGTACTAAAATTGTTTAGCCATTTCCCAATTGATCCCTTAATATGGATATTTATCACATAGGTCTGTCTGGTTCTCTTTCCACATCCTTTTGCTTAGCAATTTCATTTAGCCTACAACTTCAACTATTTATATGCAAATGACTTCCCAAGGTCCAGTCTTAACACATTCTGAAATCCACATCTTCAACGGCCTATAGAACATGTCTACTTTAGTGTCCCACTGGCATCTACAAATCAGTACATAAAAAACAATCACATTACCTTCTCCACTAAATCTGTTCCTCCTTCTGAATTCACCATTTCTGTCTGTCTGTAGTATCACCATTCAGTCAGTCTCCAATTTTCAGAACCTTGAGGATTTCTTCGCCTTCTCTCTCTTCTCTAACTCTCACGTTCAATCAGCTATTGAGGAGTACAATTTTCCTCTTCTATTTCCACAGCTACTACAGTACTAATACAAACCCTCATTACTACCTGTCTGGACTATTATAATAGTCTACTTACAAGTCATCTTGCTTCCACTTTCTCACTCCTCCAAACTATCCTTCATATTAAATCTTTCATGCACAGTAGATTTGATCCTGCCATTTTCATGATCAAAAATCTTCAATGACTTCCTGTTGCCTCCCATACTAAACTCACATTTTTCTGTCTCACATTCTCCCTGCAACCTTCTATGACCCTACCTTCCTAGACTGATTTTTTTAAATTAATTTTTTTCAATGAACAAATATCTACCTTCTCTCCCTCTCACCTCTCCATGCAGAGGAAAAGAAAAGAAACAAAACTTATGTAACAGATGCATTCATAGTCAAGCAAAACAAATCCTCTCATGGGCAATGTCCAAAAATTCATGTCATATTCTGCACATCTAGTCCATCACCTCTCTGGGCAGCATTCTACCTCATAGCTGATCATAAATTAAAGAAAGTTTCTATTTTGTTGTTTAATTCAGGGCTTTAAATTTGTTAGTTTTATAATTCTTTTAGTTGCATGCTAATATATTGATCTACTCTTTCTTTCTTTTATTGTTGTGTTTAGAGATATGAATTTCCCCCTCAGTGTTGCTTTGACTGCATCTCATGAATTATGGTGTATTGTCTCATTTCTGTCATCATAGTTAATAAAATTATTGGTTGTTTCTATGATTTATTCTTTCATCTACTCCTTCTTTAGGATTAAAGTATTTATTTCTAATGAATTCTTAACATGCTTCAAAAGTCCTTTAACGAATATAATTTTTATTACATTGTGTTTTGAAAATGATTCACTTAATAGTTATGTATTTCTGTATTTGTTTGTGAAGTTTTTATGCATTCATACATGTTCAATTTTTGTGAAGGTGCCATACACAGCTGAGAAATATGTTTACTTCTTTTTACTCTCAATATCCTCTTTAGATCTATCATCTCTAACTTTTCTAAAATTCCATTCAGGTCTTTGACTTCTTTCTTGCTTGTTTTATGGTTAGATTTATCTAAGTCTGACAATGGGTAAATTGAGGTCTTTCATCATTATAGTTTTACTGTTTACTTCCTCTTGTTAATCATTTAACATTTTCTTTAAGAGGTTAGCAGTATTGGAGCAGTATTGACAGTAATTCATTGTCTATGGTACCTTTTAGAAAAGTGTAGTTTTCTTGGTATCTTTTTTTTTCTACTTTGTCTATGATCCATGATTCCTACTCCTGCCTTTTTTAATTCAACTGAAGTATAATAGATTCTGTGCTCCAGTCCCTTATTTTAATTCTGTGTATTGTTCTGTTTCAGGTGTGTTTCTTGTAAACAACATATTGTTGGATTCTCATTTTTAAGCCATACTGCTGTCCTCTTCTGTTTTTTGAGTGAGTTCATCCTCTTCACATTCACAGCTATGATAGCTAATTGTATATTTGCCTACATCCTATTTTCTTACACTTACCCTCTTTTTTTACCCTGTCTGCTCTTTGAGTCCATTTTACTCCTTCCACTGCCTAGGAACACCTTATTTACGTATTTGATGAAATCATACATGTAAAGTACTTTACAAATCTTAAAGTTTTATATAAATGTTGATTTTATTACTATTAGCTGTTATTAGTCCTTACAGCCCCCTACCCCAAGCTTTCCAATTTACAGTGACTTAGGTATGATTCCCCTTGTGCATATTACCACCATTCTCCCAGGATGAGGAGAAAGTTGAGACAGCTCCCTAAGGGAAATTTCAGTCCTTGCCCTAGAGAGATATAAAAACCTGGGTAGCTTTAAATGACCAGATGGGGTAAAAGTATGAATAGGTAAAGTGGGTTTTTTCAAGAATGCCCACATTTTGGAAGGGCAGACCTATATAGACCTTATTCAAGATATTCTGAGATAATTTTTCATATATTTTCAATTCTATATGCTATCAACCAATTGCTTATTCACCTCATGATTCAAAAGCCACACCTAAAGCCTTTTGGGAAAGAATATCATTACCTTCTGTCCACGTAACATGGTGTGTTGGGCACTATATCTCCTTCCATCATTCCTTGGATGCACATTTGTATGTATGAACTGTTTGTTCAGATAGCCGTTGAAAATATAATTTTCTATTCAAACTTTTCCAGTAGATCTTTCAGGCTTGTGTAGGGGTCTGGCACAAAATGCTTATAGCTAAAATGTAACACAATTTAGATGAGTCCTCACTCCAAAGGCAATATCTAATTGTATTCAAAGCACAGCAATCATAGGGAATGAAGAATCATGAAGAAGGGACATAAATCTAACACACTAAACTCATCTATTTTATTTTAAAAAAAAATTCCATTAACAAACCTTTATTTTATTTCCTTCCTATCTTCTTCTTCCCCCCCTTCCCATGGAAAAACAAAAACAAAACCTTCATAGCAAACGTGTGTAGTCAAGAAAAATAAACTCCTACAATTGCTATGTCAAAAAAATGTATGCTTATTTTGTGTCTTGAATTCATCTCTTCTAGAAGATGGAGGGCATGTTTCTTCACTGGTCCCCTGAAATTGTAGTTAATCTCTATATTGATTAGACTTCTCAAATCTTTCAAAACTGTCTTTACAAGGTTGTTATTGTATAAATTGTTCTCCTGGTTCTGTTCAGTTCACTGTGCATCAGTCCATACAAGTCTACCCATCCATTTCTTACAGTGCAATAGTATCCACTATATTGGAAGAATTTATTTAGCTAAGGAATAGTGACACTTGGTAAAAGGGAATGCATAGATTTGGTATTTGGGGGGGAATAGTTCCAAATTACTTTCCAAAATAATTGCACAAAATCCCAGCTCTACCAATAGTGCACTAACATGTTTATGTTCCCTAGCCCCTCCAATATTTGTTGTTTTCCTTTTTGTTAATTTTGAAAATCTGATAGGTCTCAGGAGTAATCTTGGAGTTGTTTTAATTTGCAATTCTCCAATAATTAGTGGTTTGGAGTTTTAATCTTTTGGGGGGGGGGGTGGAGAAGCAATCAAGGTTAAATGACTTGCCTAGGGTCACACAACTAGTAAGTGTCTGAAGTTGGATTTGCTCAGGTCCTCCTGATTCCGAGGCCAGTGCTCTATCTATTGCACCACCAAGTTGCCCCCAAGTTTTAATCTCATGAGTGTTAGTTTGGATTTCTTTCTTTGACAACTGCCTGTTACTGTCCTTTGACTATTTAACAATTAGGAAATTGTCAGGTATATTGTTATAAATCTGGATCAGTTCCTTAAATACTTTAGAAATGAGACATCTATCAGATAAATTTTCTGTAACAATTTTTTTCCAGTAATGGTTTCCTTTCTAATTTTTGCTCTATTAATTTCATTCATACAAAACCTTTTTTAATTCTAAGTAATCAAAATTGTCCATTTTATCTTGTGTGACCCTCTCTATTGCTTTTTTGCTCATGAACTTTTCCATAGAGCTGAAGAATAATAAATGTCATCTTTGATCCTCCAATTTATTTATGTTGTAATCTTTTATATCTAAGCCCTGTATCCACTTGGAGCTTGTCTTGGTATATGGTTTTAGGTGTTGATCTAAATCTAATTTATGCCAAACTACTTTCCAGTTTTTCCTGTAGTTTTGGCAAAATAATATTTACCCAAGTAACTAGTCTTAGAGTTCATTAAATACAAAGCTACTAGGTTCATTTGTTTCTAGTTTCTAATACTGCTAGCCCTATTTTGTTCCCACTTTTTATCATTATTTTCCTTGATTTTTGACCTGTTGTTCTTTCAAACAAATTTTGTTATCATTTCTTCTAACCCCATAAAGTCATCCATTTATAGTTTAATTGGTATGGCACTGAGTAAGTAAATTAATTTAGGTAGTGCTGTCATTTTTATTATATCAGTTCAACTACTCATGAGCGATTAATATCCCTCAAGTTATTAAGTCTGCATTTCCATAAAGAGTAGTTTCTAGTTGTATGCAGTTTTGAATTTTATTTTAAAGACACATTCATATAGTGATGAAACTATTACATTTAGCTGTCAATAGCTTTGGTGCAATAAACCTTTGCTGGAATGCTTTCCACTTCGCACAGAACAGAAACTAAAATGCACGTATGTGTCATAATAGGTAGACTCCCAATTTTTTTTGCACATTCTATAATTATTTTAAATGAAATTTCTCTTTCTATCTCTTACTGGTGGGTTTTATTGTTAACATACAGAAATACTTATAATTTCTGTGCATTTTTTATCTTACAACTTTGCTGGTCAGTAATTATTTCAACTAATTTTAATTGACTCTAGTTTTCTCTAACTAATCCATCAAATATGCAAAATGCAATAATTTTTCTCCTTGACTATCCTTATTTGCTCAATTTCTTTTTCTTGTCTTCTTGCTATAGCCAGTATTTCTAACATAAAACGTTAGGGATGAAAATAGACAGCCTTACTTCACCCTAGTCTTATCAGAAAGGCCTCTAGTTTATCACCATTACATATAGTGATGGCTTTTGGGTTTAAATAGATACTATTTACTACATCAAGGATAGATCCATTTATTGTATGTATATATAAATATATGTATATATAAATATACATACATACATACATATATTTAACAGAAATGGTTGCTATGTTTTAGCAAAAGCCTTTTTGGTATCTACTCATTTCATCATATTATTTTTGTTCTTAAAGATGGTCTCATATTGGTTTACTATGTTTTTAGTTATACTAATTTTGAACCAATCCTGAATTCCTGGTAAGAAGCCAACTTGATCATGATGTATAATCTTTTTCTCATGGTACCTCTTTGCTACTATTTTATTTAAAATTTTTATATCAATGTCCATTATAGATATTGGTTTACATTTCTCTGTTGTGAATTTCTCTGGCTCAGGTATAAAATAATATTTCCATCATAGAGAGAACTTAGTAGGAGACCTTCTTTTCCTATTTTTGAAAACAGTTAATGTAATATTAGAATCAAATGTTCTGCAAAAGTGTGATGGTATTCAGTTAGAAATGTAACTGTGCCTGGGTTATTTTCTTTTGAGGGATGTTCATTTATGACTTGTGCAAGTTCTTCTTATGAGACTGAATTATTTGAATTCTCTATTTCTTATTGTTAATAGAGGCATTTTGTATTTTAAAAAAATTTTCAAATTATTTATCAGCTTTACTGGCATAGAGCTGGGAAAAATACTCTCTAACAATTTTCTTTATTTCTTCATGTATTATGAATTTTCCTTTTCCATTTTTTTCTTATGGAACTTTATTTTTTTTCCAATTACATGTAAAGATAGTTTTCAATATTCATTTTTGTAAAAATTTGAGCTCCACATTTTTTCCCTCTCTCTCTTCCCTCCCCCCTCCCCAACACAGCAAACAATATGACATAGGATATACATATTTCCACATTAGTCATGTTATGAAAGAAGAATCAGAACAAAAAGGAAAAACCATGAGAAAGAAAAAACAAAAAAAGTGAAAATAGTTTGCTTTGATCTGCATTCAGACTCCATAGTTCTTTCTCTGGACGTGGTTAACATTTTCCATCGTGAGTCTTTTGGAGTTGTCTTGGATCATTGTATTGCTGAGAAGAGCTAAGCCCATCATAGTTAATCATCATATAATGTTGCTGTTGCTGCACACAATGTTCTCCATATTCTGATCACTTCATGCAGCATCACTTCATGTAAGTCTTTCCAAGCTTTTCTGAAATCAGCCTGCTCATCATTTCTTATAAAACAATAGTATTCCATTACATTCATATACCACAACTTTTTCAACTGTTCTCCAATTGATGGGCATCCCCTCAATTTCCAAGTCTTTGCCACCACAAAAAAGGCTGCTGTAAGTATTTCCTTTTTCCTTTATGACATTGATAATTTGATATTCTATTTAAAAAAAATCAAATTAGCTAGTGTAACTATTTTAAAATAACAGCACCTAGCTTTATTGATTAATTCATTTGACTTTTTTGTTTTCAATTCTCTTCATTTTTTTAATGTCAAAATTTCTATTTTGGTGTTTAAGTTTTCCCTTTTTTTCTAATTAATTAATTTACATTTAGTTTTCAACATTCACTTCCACAAGATTTTAAATTTCAAATTTTCTCCCCATTTCTCCCCTCCCCCACCCTAAGACAGCATGCATTCTGATTACCCCTTCCTCCAATTCCCCTCCCTTCTATCACAACTGCCCCTTCTCTTAACCCCTTCCCCTCTATTTTCTTGTAGGGCAAGATAAATTTCTATACTCCATTGCTTGTATGGCTTATTTCCCAGTTGCATGTAAAAACAATTTTTAACATTTGTTTTTAAAACTTTGAGTTCCAACTCTCTCCCTTCCTCCCTCCCCATTTACCCCCATTGAGAAGGCAAGCAATTCAATATAGGTTATACATGTGGAGTCATGCAAAACACTTCCATAAGTCATGTTATGAAAGACTAACTGTATTTCCCTCCATTCTATCATGCCCCACATTTATTCTATTCTCTCTTTTGACCCAGCTGCTGCCACTGGGGATTCTGCCCCTGAGGCCTGCTCATGCCATACAGCCAAGGCTGGGCTGCACTCCACTCCAAGTCTGGTATGATAGAAGTTTTCTGCCCAGAATCTGCGAGTGGGGTTTCCTCTCCACAATTGCCTCCAACTCCACCACGCAAACATGCTCCTCCTTACCCCAGGGTCACCACTCAGGGCTGAGATTGAGATCAACTGCTTGATTCCTCCAGGGCCTTTAGGTGGAGGGCTCCTAAAATGGACACTGTGCTGCAGTGGCTGCTGCTGTGCTGGGGCTTCTGTGGCCAGGCCATGTTCCCCTCTCCCCCAGGTGAAAGCACTTTCTCACTGACCTTTGAAGCTGTCTTTGGCATTTGTGGGTTGAGTAATCTGGGAACCACAGCTGCTGCCACCAGACATTTCACCCCTGAGGTCTACTTGCTGCATGGCCAAGGCTGGGCTGTGCTCTGAGAGCTGCACTCCAAGAGCTGCACTCCACTCTGAGCCTGGTGTGATTTCTGTCTGCATTCCAGGCTGTCTTGGGCTGGAAATCTCTTTCATTCTGTCATTTTGTGGCTTCTGCTGCTCTAGAATTTGTTTAGGGTCATTTTTTACAGGTATTTTATGGGCTGTGGGGGGACAGCTAGAGTAGGTGCATCTTTCTACTCAGCCATCTTGGCTCTGCCTTTCATGGTTTTCTTGCATCATTCTCATTTCTCTTCACAATTTTTGCTCTACTTCTCTCTTTTCAAAATCCTCTTTGAGTTCTTCCATGGCCTGAGACCAATTCATATTTATTTTGGAAGCTTTGGATGTTGGAGCTTTGACTTGGTTGTCTTCTGGTTGTATGTTTTGATCTTCCTTGTCACCAAAGTAAGATTCTATAGTCTGATTTTTTTTTACTGTTTATTTCCCCAGTCAATTATTTTTGAGCTTTTTCTCAAGGTAGTTCTCTAGCTTCCAGTTTGCTTGTGGGAGTGTACCATCAGCTGCTTAATCCCCCCACAGTCTGTGGACCTACAACTCCAGAAAGAGCTGGTGTTGCTGCTGCTGCTACAGCTGCCATGAGCTCCTCTGCCCGCTTTGCTGCCTTGGGACTGGGGCCAGACCACACCACTCTCTCACACAGGTCCAATAGGTTTTTTTCACTGTGCTTCCAAGTTGTTCTTGACATTTTGGGGTTGAGAAATCTGGAAACTGCCACAGGGTCACTGATTCAGTCCCCCCGAGGCCTACTCAGGCCTTGTCTATGCCAAGCAGGCCACGCTGCACTGCATTCTGCTCCCAACATAGTGCAATAGATACTTCCCATCAACCTTCAAGGCTCTCTTGGGCTGGAGATTTGCTTCACACCATCATTCTGTGGGTTCTGCAGTTTCAGAATTTTTTTAGTCATTTTTTACAGGTATTTGGCAGAGTTTGGGGGTGAGCTCAAGCAAATCCCTGCTTTTACTTCATCATCTTGGCTCTGCCTTCCAGAGTCAATGTTTAAGCTTTCTTAAATCAATGGTCTTCTTGTTTGCTTAATGTCCAATTTATAGATCTATTCTTTTTCAGTTTTGTTAATGAAAGTGTTTAGAAATACATATTTTCCTCTAAGAACGGCTTTCTCTCCATCCTAAGAATTTTGGTATGTTATCTTCCTCTCATCTTTAATTAAGCTATCTATGTTTTCTAAGATCTTCCATTGAATCTTTAGGATTAAATTATTTGGTCTCCAATTTTAATCCTTTTTTTCAGTGGTCTTTTATTAAATAAAATTTGTATTACCTCTTGTTTAGTCATAGTCTTGCTTTTCTGCATTTATTTATGAGTTTTTTATATCATAGTATTTGGCACATTTTTATAAAAATAACATGCATAGCTCAGAAATAGTTATATTGCTTTTTATTTTCCTTCAATAGTTGCCAGAGATCTATCATATCTAATTTTTCTCAGATTCTTTCAAGTGTTTAATCTCTTTATTATTTTGGTTAGATTTAACTAGTTCTGACAAGGGTATATTGAGGTTCTTCACTATTATAGTTTTACTGTTTCTTTCTGTAACTCATTTAGCTTTTTAAAAATATTTAGATACCATTTAGTGCATATGTGTTAAGTACCGAAAATGATTCAATATCTATAGTACCTTTCAACATAAAGTAGTTTCCTTGTTTTCTTTTTCATTTTGCTGTTTTCTTATCTAAGGTCATTATTGCTTCCCATACTTTTTTACTTCAGCTGAAACATAACAGTTTTCTCCAGTCCCTTATTTTAACTCTTCTATGAGCCTTTATGCTCCAAGTGTGGTTCTTATAAATAACATATTGTTGGATTCTGTTTTGTAATACATTCTACTATCTTCCATTTTGTAGGTGAGTCCATCCTATTCATGTTCATAGTGATGATTATTATTTATGTATTTAATGCCATCTTATTCTCTTATGCTTTTTCATCTGTTTGCCTTCTGCCTCTCCCCCCTCTCCTTACAAAACAGAGAAGAGGGTACTAAGAGGAGATAGTACTCAACACCAGTACTCTATGTTTGATTCAATATACTTCTGCTCCTCTTTCCCTCTTTTACTCTCCTTTCCCAGACCTCAATTATTGGTTCTTACCCTTTCTTTCTTTCTTTTTTAAACTACTTTTAATCTTTGGTAAAGTTTTTTTGACCTCTTATACTAAGCTATTAATTCTCCTTCCAAGTTCTTACTCGAAAGCCCTCATCTCTTTTCCAATTCTTTTTTTCTAGCATTCTCATTTCATTTATATAATTTTAAAACACATAGGTCATTTATTTGAATAATTCTACTTAATTTTGTGGTCCAACTGAATTTTTATTTGACACTTGACTTGTAAATATTTTGGAGTTATTCTTTTTTTCTGAGTTTGTGTCTTGGATTTCCCTGGCACCATCATAGCTCTAAGTCATGGAGGGTTTTTTTTTGTTTGATTGGTTTTTTGTTTGTTTTACTCATTCTTCCAACTCTGTTTTATGAATTGAGACTGTGTATCCAGATCAGACTCTGAGCAGTTTTGTATAAAATTCAGGGCCTTGTTCAGTTTTGATTTGGATTCTCTGGGGGCCTGCTGATGCTTCCATGAGATACCAGATGTGTTCTTCAAGAATCTTGACAGACCAGGCACCTGGGGGCTTTTAGTGTGCTCTAAGTGGTCTCATCTAGGACTAGGACTAATCTCTGCCATCCTGGTCTAAATGTTGCAAGCTCCTGAGCTGGGTATGGGTCTGAACACAAATGAAGGCTTATATCTGGTTGGAGCTCTAGTAGAATGCTGCTGACCCTAGTCCATATAAGCTTACTAGAAGGCTCTGCATGTTCAGAGAGACAGAACTGCAAATTTCCTTTTGGTTTGAAATCCCTGACCTTGTCACTAACTGGTAGGCCTCAGATCAGCCTGGGGCTGAATCTGCAACCCTACCCTGAAGTCAGTAGTAGGTTCCCTTCTTAGTCCACATTAGACACAGTTACTGACTGGCTAGCTCCTCTTCCTGCTTTCTGGGCTGGACTTATTGTGTTTTTTTCCTTTGGATTTCCCAATCACTATTCGATCTAGTACTTTTTTTAGAGCTTTATTGGAGTAGTTGTGGGGAAAACCTATGGTGGAGAGCTTCCTTCCGTTCCATCAGCTTGTCCAATCTCCTCCCAAACCCATCTCTAAGAAATTTCACTTCTTCCTTTGGTGTTCCCCAATGGAAACACAGCCATAAGAGGAATTCATCTTTGCGTAGAGCTATGTAGAACTCCTCATTTTTTCTCCCTGAAAAGGGACAAAAGGAAATTCCCATTTTAGGTCTCTAATTGATTCAAACTTACTTTGCAAAAGCAAATCATCTGTGATTTTCTAATAAATCAGATAAATTTGGTAATAAATAAAACTGTCTCATTCAACCATACCCTCATTAACCATTGCTTGAATGATTCATTAGTTTGTTGTTTAAATTTCATTTATGACCTTCAAACTTTCTTAGTAGTGAAATCTGTTCTTTTTTCCCCAAAATCTGTTAATTTATTTGTTTTCAGTTTTCAACAACCACTTTCATAAGATCCAAATTTTCTGCCCCTCTCTCCCCACTCCATTTCCAAGATGGAATGCAATCTTATATGAATTCTACACCTACATTCCCATTAAACACATTTTCACATTAGTTATGTTGCATAGAAGAATTAAAACCAATGTGAAAAACCATGAGAAAATCAAAACAAAACAAAACATAATAAAGGAGAAAATAGTCTGCTTCATTCTATGTTCCAGCTCCATAATTCTTTCTCTAGATGTGGATGGCATTTTGCATCATGAGTCCTTTGGAAATGCTTTAGGTCCTTGAATTTCTGTGAAGTGCTAAGTCTAACAAAAACGTTCTCCTGGCTCTAATCACTTCACTCAGCATCGGTTCACATAAGTTTTTCCAGGTTTTTCTGAAGTCTGCCTGTTTGTCATTTCTTATAGCACAATAGTATTCCATTACATTCATATACCACAGCTTGTTCAGTCAATCTGTTCTTAAGAAATGTTTCTTAAGATGCTCTAACTCTTCTATGGAGGAAGTCATTCTTCAGGAGGTAGTATCCTGAGGATAGTCATGTCATAAGCCTGAGGCTCTTTTACTGACTGCTCTGATTTTCAATCCTCATGATCACTTCTGCTTCTATTCTCTTTCCTTATAGTCCTAATTTTATGAGGGTTTAACTCATTTTCCAGAGAATATTATGGGTCAGAGATCACACTTCTTACCTGTAACTTTTGAGGTACCACTTCCATTAACTTTGTCCTTTTCATCTGTATTATCACTAAAACCATAATTCACTACTCTGCTTCAAAGCATAATTTTTAAGGACAAAAAGCTCATTCACCTCAGCCTCTAATTGCCTAACTCACAAGGACAGCTTATCTTCACTTTACTTACTTTAGCAATCCAACTTTTCTAAAGCTCCTACCAAGAGCCAAGGAATACATTATTTTGTAATTTCTCTTCTTTCGCAAGCTCTTTAACCATCCAGTGAACTAATTCTACAAGGTAAATTCGAGTTTCCTTCTTAATTCAGTTAGAAGGTTCCCCATTTTCTCTAAACAACATTTCAGGCACAGGGATACTGGGGTTCTATATTTGACTATATAGTTACATGAGGCCCTTTTTTGTGTATTTACCTATGCCTTTATTTGTGTCAAAAGTATTTTGCAATTGTGTTTACATACTTCCTCTGTATTATTTCAAATAGTTTTTAGTTGACTTTTGACACAGATAAAGGCATAACTAAATAATTGGACATATGTTACTTATTCATGGGTAGCTTGAGCAAAATTAATAAAAAACAATAATACTGCCTAAATAAATTTATTTATTCAGTGCTATACCAATCAATTGACTGAAGGATTACTTTGTAGAGCTCCAAAAATAACAAAATTCATCTAGACAACAAAAGATCAGACATTTCAAGGGAATTAATAAAAAAAAGTGGTAAAAGGGCCTAGCAGTAATAGCTCTTAATCTATACTACAAAGCAGTAATCATCAAAACTATTTGGTACTTGTTAAGAAGTAAAGAGATTGATCAGTGAAACACAATATAGAGAAGCAAACAATATCTGCTGACCATTCTAAATATCTTAGGACAGGTCCAACTCAGGTCAGACTGGTGATTCAGCTTCCTGATTAGAAGGTAATAAGGCTTACATGAATGATAAAATGTCATAAAAACAAACTTACTGATAACAAGGAATAAAAACAATATAGTTCTCAAGGCTAAAAAGATACTGATTCAAATATGATGGCTGTGGCCCTCTGCCCCCATTTTCATTGCAGCAACCAGCCACAACAGGTTAGAAAATCACTCCTAAAGACAGTGGGAATTCTGCTAAAGGCTCCAACACCAATACCCCATAGGTCATGCGTTTTATTCTGCAGGTAGTAGTTAAGCCAAATGCCCTGCCCATCTCCCCCAACCCCATCCCCATTAAAATAATAACCCAGCCACAAAAGACAGATACCTCTTCTACCACAATGTCAATGAAATTTTTTTAAATACACAGAAGATAGCAGAAGGAAGCTTGGAAGGGGACATTGAAAAGAAGGATAGCACTGGCATTGATAAGTTTTATATGTACTTTTTCAAAAGAACCTATATGTAGTAAAGAGTCATACTTTTATATGCAATCCTCTTTCTCTGTTCCCTTTGTATATAGTAATGTTTGTATTTGTCAAGTTCTTAGTAAAATAAAGAAAATTTCAGTAGAAAGAAGGGCACATGTTTTTGTTTTTTATTTCTTGTTATTTTTTAATTATTTTATTTGTTTTCAGTGTTCTACAATCACTTCCATATGTCTTAGATTTTCCCCCTGTCTCTCCCCTTCCCCGCTACCTGCCCATTCCCTCCCTGGGATGGCATACAATTTTTTATAGGTTCTACACATACATTCCATTAAACACATTTTCACCTTAGTCATGTTACATAGAAGAATTAAAATGAATGGGAGAAATCATAAAACAAACCAAAATATAATACAAAAGAAAATGATTTGCTACATTCTGCGAATGAATTCCAAAGTTCTTTCCCTGGATGTGGAAGGCCTTTTACCTTAAGACACCATTGGGAATTATTTAAGTCCTTGCATTGCAATGAAGTACTAAGTCTACCAGAAAAATTCCTCACATACTGCATTCATTGCTGTGTACAAAGTTCTCCTGGTTCTGCTCCTTTCACTCAGCATCAGTTCATATAAGTCTTTCCAGGGCTCTCTGAAGTATTTCTGCTCACCATTTCTTATAGCATAATAGTATTCCATTACATTCATATACCACAATTTATTCAGCTATTCCCCAATTGATGGGCATCCCCTTGATTTCCACTTCTTGGCCACCAAAAAGAGAGCTGCTATAAATATTTTTGTACAAGGGGGACTCTTTCCCATTTTTATGATCTCTTGGGGATAGAGTCCTAGAAGTGGTATTGCTGGGTCAAAGGGTATGCACATTTTTGTAGCCCTTTGGACATAGTTCCAAATTGCTCACCAGAATGATTGGATCTGCTCACAGCTCCACCAACAGTGAATTAGTGTTCCGACTCTTCCACATCTTCTCCAGCATTTATCATCTTCCTTTTTTCTCATGTTAGCCAATCTGATGGGTATGATGTGATATCTCAGAGTTGTTTTGATTTGCATCTCTCTAATCAATAGTGATTTAGAGTACTTTTCATATGACTATAGATATCTTTAATTTCTTCTTCTGAAAACTACCTGTTCATATCCTTTGACCATTTATCAATTGGGGAATGACTTGTGCTCTTGTACATTTGACTAAGTTCTCTGTATATTTTAGAAATGAGGCCTTTATCACAGACACTAGTTGCAAAAATTCTTTTCCAGTTTTTTGCTTCCCTCCTGATCTTGGTTGCATTGGGTTTAGTTGTGCAAAACCTTTTCAGTTTAATGTAATCAAAATTATCCATTTTGCACTTCATAATGCTCTCTATCTCTTGTTTAGTGGAAGGGTACATGTTAAGGGGCTGATCTTGGCAAGGAGAAGGGCCATCTTTTCACCAGAACCTGGAATGAAGGGGGCAGTTGTCTTAAGAGATATCTGGAGGACATTACTGAAATGAAAAAGGTGGAAGAGAGCACACAGTTAATGATCTCAATTTTTTCAGTGGAGTATAAGACATGGTTATCAGCTGAGAAAGTGTGGAGAGCAGGTGCTGCAAGGGAGAAAGAAGAGGTTTACAAGAGTTGCTATGATAAATGAGATGGAGAATTGTTTAGTTGCATGTGACTCTTCACGATCCCATTTGAGTTTTCTTGGTAAAACCACTGGAGTGGTTTGTACCATTTCCTTCTCCAGCTTGTTTTTACAGATGAGAAAACTGAGACAAACAAGGTGAAGTGACTTGCCCAGGGTCATACAGTTAGTAAGTGTCTGAGGCCAGATTTGAACTAAGGAAGATGAGTCTTCCTGATTCTAATCCCAGAGAATTGATTAAGGGGGAATAAAAGGATTACTTTGTTGCAGTGAGTCACCATTTGAGATTAGATAACACAGTGTTATTAGATATTAGGTATTAGATAACACATACTGGACCAGGTCAGCACAGGTTTGTGACTTCCTCTAGTTCCATTCAATAGCGCATAAGTAGAAGTAAGGATGGGAATATTTCAGAGTTGGTATTTGAAGGCATGATTAGTAACTGAACAATGAAGCAAGGGATCTGAGAGTCAAGGATTGTTATGACTGAACTGTTTAATCAAAGGGTCAAGATTAGAAAAAGAGGAGAATGTAGCCAGAGCATGGTCCAGGAAGATAATGAGAGGTGGAGCGATTGGAGGGTGATAGTGAGGATGAAGACTATATTTAGGAATAACAAGGCATTGATAATAAAGAAGAAATGAAATGACAAAAGATTAGGATTGCATAAAGGAATTTTTGATTTTTTTAACATGAAAGTGAAACACTTGTGGATGATGGCAAGAAAAAGTATATGACCATTCCTATGAGTAATTATATTGTTGTGTTCATCCATCGTTTTTGAAGAAGACCATGACATCAGGGAAATGATGACATGATTTGCACTTGACTATGTTTTGAGTGAAGGTCACCAGCCTCACTTCCCCTCCTGGGCCATCTAGATGCAGTGACCAGATATTCATCAGGATGACTGGAGATGGCTCAGGATGCAATGAGAGACCTAGGTCTTTTTAGGCTAAGACCTTTTCAGGTACTCACTTAGAAGGAGGTAATGCCTATTCAGTGAATAGGCCTCTTTAAGAAGTAGTCAGGGAATGGCTCCTTTAACGAGAAAAAGAAAAAAATAACTAAACCAAGCTGGAAGGGAAAGGGAAACAGTTGCTATTGATAATCACTCTAAGGCAAGAGGGTCCAGAGAACAGTCATTAAATGGAGAGTCAACATGATGAATGCACAGCCCTCCCTCACTCAAAACAAAGTCAAGTGCATGTAATGTCATCATTTCCCTGATGTCATGGTCTTCTGTGAAAATGAAGGACAGACACACAACACAACAGTAAGTGGAGCTTGGTCAGTGACCTATTGTTGTCCAGTCTATGGGCTTCAGAGTGCATTGGATTTAAAATTTTGGGAAAGACAAGAAAGAAAGAAAGAAAGAAAGAAAGAAAGAAAGAAAGAAAGAAAGAAAGAAAGAAAGAAAGAAAGAAAGAAAGAAAGAAAGAAAGAAAGAAAGAAAGAAAGAAAGAAAGAAAGAAAGAAGGAAAGAAGGAAGGAAGGAAGGAAGGAAGGAAGGAAGGAAGGAAGGAAGGAAGGAGGGAAGGAAGGAGGGAAGGAAGGAAGAAGGAAAGAAGGAAAGAAGGAAAGAAGGAGGGAAGGAAGGAAGGAAGGAAGAAAGAACAAGGGAGGGAAGGAGGAAAGAAAGAAAATCTTCTAGCTAGTAAACTCCAAGTTAACTGGGCAGCCTCTGGCCATCCAAATTTACCTTCCTTTGGAGAGGACAAGGAAGGGGAGAGGGAGACAGAAAGGAGATGATGAGCTGAGTTACCCAGCTACCTGGGTCCCCACTCAAGCAGCTCAGTCTACTCACAGGTTGTGTTCGTCCTTCGTTTTCGAAGGCATCAGAGAAATGATGACATGACTTGCACTTGACTTTGTTTTGAGTGAGGGAGGGCTAACCATACAAGGTCACCAACCTCACTTTCTCCTCCTCAGCCATCTGGATCTAGTGACCAGATATTCCTATGGGTAACTAAAGTAGAATAGAATAATAAGTCACTGGAGTTGAGTAGACTAAGGAACTAGAGAATTAAGATATAAGGAAAGGAGTTGAGGTAGAAAAGGCTATAAGCCAGGGCAGAAGATATTGAATGATTCTATGTTTTCCCCATACCATGAACTTTGGAAACCCCCTTTTACAAGTAAGTTAGTATGATTAGTGTAAATATAAGCCCACCCTGAGTATGTAATCAACTGTATAAAAGACTTCTCTGTTTGTTCTAATCATGCCTGGCCACTGAGGGGCTTGGGATCTCAATTTATTGGCAATTGCTAGCCTTGATAATAAATTAACCATTCTTGGAACTTTGTGCTTCAGTTTTTCTTTGTTGCAGATTTTTATCATGACAATAAAATAACATGAATATTCAGTATATGTTCAATAAATTGCATGATATCTGTGGATCTGAATAGAAAATAAGAAATGTTAGATATAACTCTGAAAATTAGTATAGGAAAACTGAAAAGAGTGAACTTATTTCTCAGCTTAGTTTATGAAATTTCAAAGAATGATCAAGTAATAGTTCATACAAATGAGTCTATACAAAAGAAAAACAAAAATCAAGAAGCTTTACTGTTTACAACAAAATAAAAACAACAGTCATCAAAAGGCATGTGAGGTAAGTATGGAAATTGAAATGGAGAAAGTCAACCTAGTGCTGGAGAAAGAGGACACTCAGGCACAGGGTTTGAGTTCTACTCTCAGCTGCAGTGATTTTAGTCATTTTACAATTCCAGTGCAGAAAAGGGTGCTTGTGGTTGTTCACAGACAAGAGCACAGGCCAATAGAGTAGTAAGCAACTTTCATCATACCATCTAGGAAAAACTGAAAACTTATAGGTCCCTAGAAGTATCTCTGAAAACAGCTACGCAAAACCTCTGAAGCTTGGGACAGTTTAACCTCCACATTGGAAGCAGAGCCCTACCTTAACAAAGAGTTAAAATAATCAAGTAATAGGTAGGGAAAATGAGCAAACAGCAGAAAAAAATCTAATAAGAGAAAATTACTATGGTGGCAAGGAAAATCAAAACACACACTCAGTGGAAGATCACAAAGGCAAAGTTCCTACATCCAAAGTCCCCAAGAAAACTATGAATTGGTCTCATTGCATGGAAGAGTTCAAAAAAGGTTTTGAAATTCAAGTAAGAGTAGTAGAGGAAAATTTTGGAAGAGAAATGAGAGTGATGCAAGAAAATCACGAAAACTGAGTCAACTGCTTGCTAAAGGGCACCCAAAAAATAATGAAGAAAATAATACCTTAAAAAATAGACTAGACTAAATGGCAAAAGAGGTTCAAAAAGCCAATGAGAAGAACGCCTTTAAAAGCAGAATTGGTCAAATGGAAAATGAGATCCAAAAGCTCACTGGAGAAAGTAATTCCTTAAAAATTAGAATGGTGCAAATGGAAGCTAATGACTTCATGAGATATCAAGAAATCATAAAACAAAACCAAAAGAATGAAAAATAGAAGACAATGTGAAATAACTCATTGGAAAAATAACTGACCTGAAAATAGATCCAGGAGAGATAATTTTAAAATTATTGGAATACCAGAAAGCCATGATAAAAAAAAAGAGCCTAGACATGATATTTCAAGAAATTATCAAGGAAAACTGCCCTGATATTCTAGAACCAGAGAGTAAAATTGAAATAGAAAGAATCCACTGATCACCTCCTGAAAGAGATCCCAAAATCAGAACTCCCAGGAATATTATAGCCAAATTCCAGAGATCCCAGGTCAAGGAGATAATATTGCAAGCAACTAGAAAGGAACAATTCAAGTATTGTTGAGCCACAGTCAGTATAACAAGATTTAGCAACTTCTACATTAAAGGATCAGAGGGCTTGGAATATTATATTCCAGCAAGCAAAGGAGCTAGAATTACAAGAATCACCTACCAATAAAAACTGAGTATAATCCATGAAGGGAAAAAATGGATATTCAATGAGATAGAGGAATTTCATGCATTCCTGATGAAAAGACCAGAGTTAAATCAAAAATTTGACTTTCAAATACAAGACTCAAAAGAAGTATGAAAAAGAAACAGGAAAGAGAAATCATAAGGGACAAGTTAAGCTGTAATGATGATATTTGTAACTCATAAGACCTTTCTTATTATTAGGGTAGCTAGGAGTATATATAGACAGAGGGCACAGGTGTGAATCGAATATGAAAGGAAGATATCTAAAAAATAAAATTAAAGATTGAGAGATAAATACTGGGAGAAAGAGAAAGGGAGAGGTAGAATGAGGTAAATTATCATGCCTAAAAGAGGCAATAAAAAGCTTTTTTTTACATTTTCTTTTCTTTTTTTCTTTTCTTTTTTTAATTTATTTTTAGTTTTCAACTTTCATTTCCACAAGATTTTGAGTTCTAAATTTTCTCCCCATCTCTCCCCTACCCCACCCCAAAATATCATGTATTCTGATTACTCCTTTCCCCAAGCTGCCTTCCCTTCTATCACACCCTGCCCTTCCCTTATGCCCATCTTCTCTCTTTTCTTGTAGGGCAAGATAGATTTCTATGTCTCATGATCTGTACTTCTTATTTCCCAGTTGCAAGTAAAAACAATTCTCAACATTCATTCCTAAAACTTTGAGTTCCAACTGCTTTCCCTCCCTCCCCACCCATCCCCACTGAGAAGGCAAGCAATTCAATATAGGCTATATATGTGTAGTTTTGCAAAAGATTTCCATAATAGTCTTGTTGTGAATGACTAACTATATTTCCCTCCTTCCTATCCTGCCCCCCACTTATTCTATTCTTTCTTTTGACCTTGTCCCTCCCCTAAAGTATTTACTTCTACTTACTCCCTCCTCCCATTTGCCCTCCCTTCTAACATGCCCCCACTCCACTTATCCCCTTCTCCCCTACTTTCCTGTAGTGTAAGATAGATTTTCATACCAAATTGAGTGTGCACGTTGTTTCTTCCTTAATTCAAATGCGATGAGAGTAAGCTTCAAGTTTTGTCTCTCACCTCTCCCCTTTTCCCCTCCATTGAAAAAGCTTTTTCTTGCCCTTTTATGAGAGATTATTTGCCTCATTCCATTTCTCCATTTCTCCTCCCAATATATTCCTCTCTCACCCCATAATTTTATTTTTTTAGATACCACCCCTTCCTATTCAATTCACCCTGAGCCCTCTGTGTGTGTGTGTGTGTGTGTGTGTGTGTGTGTGTGTATGGTATGTACATATACATATATATATATGTATATATATATGGTATGTATATATGTATATGTAATCCCTCCAACTACTCAAATACTGAGAAAAGCTTCAAGAGTTACAAATATTATGTTTCCATGTAAGAATGTAAAAAGTTCAACTTTAGTAAATCCCTTTTGATTTCCTTTCCTCTTTACTTTTTCATGCTTCTCTTGATTCTTGTATTTGAAAGTCAAATTTTCTATTCAGCTCTGGTCTTTTCATCAAGAATGCTTGAAAGTCCTCTATTTCATCGAATGGTTATTTTTCCCCTGAAGTATTGCTCAGTTTTGCTGGGTAGGTGATTTTTGGTTTTAATCCTAGTTCCTTTGACTTCTAGAAGATCATATTCCAAGTCCTTTGATCTCTTAATGTAGAAGCTGCTAGATCTTGTTATCCTGATTGTATTTCCACAATACTTGAATTGTTTCTTTCTGGCTGCTTGCAGTATTTTCACCTTGATCTGGGAACTGGAATTTGGCTACAATATTCCTAGGAGTTTTTCTTTTCACATCTCTTTCAGGAGGCGATCAGTGAATTCTTTCATTATTTATTTTGCCCTCTGGTTCTAGAATATCAGGGCAATTTTCCTTGATAATTTTGTGAAAGATAATGTCAAAGCTCTTTTTTTAATCATGGCTTTCAGGTAGTACCCTAATTTTTCAATTTTCTATTTTCCAGGTCAGTTGTTTTTCACATTGTCTTCTATTTTTTCATTCTTTTGGTTTTGTTTTGTAATTTCTTGGATTCTCCTAAAGTCATTAGCTTCCATCTGTTCCATTCTAATTTTTAAAGAATTGTTTTCTTCAGTGAGCTTTTGAACCTCTTTTTTCATTTGTCTAATTCTGATTTTTAAAGCATTCTTCTCCTTGTTGGCTTTTGGGACCTCTTTTGCTATCTGAGTTAGTCTTTTTTTAAAGGTGTTATTTTCTTCAGCATTTTTTTGTGTTTCCTTTAGCTAGTTGTTGACTTGCTTTTCATGATTTTCTTGCAGCACTCTCATTTCTCTTCCCAGTTTTTCCTCCACCTCTCTTACTTGATTTTCAAAATCTTTTTTGAACTCTTCCATGGCCTGAGCCCATTGCATATTTATTTTGGAGGTTTTGGATACAGAAGCCTTGACTTTTATGTCTTCCTCTGATGGTATGCATTGTTCTTCCTCATCCAAAAGGAGGGAAGAAAACACCTGTTCACCAAGAAAGTAACCTTCTGTAGTCTTATTTTTTTCCCCCCTTTTTGGCATTTTCCCAGCCAGTTACTTCACTTTTGAGTTCTTTGTCAAGTGGTGGGTATACTCTAGGAACCTGCAAGTTCTCAGTTCTTCAAGGTGGCACAATCAAGGGAGAAGAGCTTACTCCTCTCGTGGTCTGTGCTCTGGTCTGGGGCAAACTACAAGTTTTTCTGCCCAGGATCTCAAGTAGAATTCCCTCTCTAGAGCCTGAACCAGCCAGTGCTCCTCCTCACCCCCAGGTAGTCACTCAAGGTTGAGATTCAGACCAGTTGCTTGATTTCCCCACATTCTTTAGGCTGAGGGCTCCAAAAATGGACACTGCCACCACCTGGGCCCAAGGCTATGGCAGGACTCTACTCTCTTCACACTCAGGTGAAAGAGCTTTCTTACTGACCTTTGAAGCTGTCTTTGGCACTTGTGGAGTGAGAGATCTGGGAACCGCAACTGCTTCCCAAGATTCTTCCCCCTGAGGCCTGCTCTAGTCCTGTCCCTGCTGTGCTGTGTGTCCAAGGATGTGCTGTGTATCCAAGGTTGAGCTGTGCCTTGCTCTGAGCCTGGTGTGATAGACCTTTCCTGTCGGCCTTCCAGGCTGCCTTGGGCTGGAAATCTCTTTCACTCTGTCGTTTTGTGGCTTCTGCTGCTCTAGAATTCATTTAGAGTAATTTTGTACAGGTATTTTATGGGCTATGGGGGGAGAACTTCTATAGGGACATCTTTCTACTCCATCATCTTGGCTCCACCCCCCCCAGATAAAGTTTTTACAGTGGAGGGGAAGGAGGGAAAATGAGAGGGAGTGAGTGAACCATATTCTCATCAGAATTGGCTCCAAGAGGGAACACCATACATACCCAATTGGCTATAGAAATCTGTCTTACCCTATAGGAAAGTAGGGGGAAAGGGGATAAGAGAAGGGGAGGGTGATAGAAGGGAGGGCAGATTGGGGGAGGAGACAGCCAGAAGCAAAATATTTTTGAGGAGGAACAGAGTGAAAGGAGGGAGAGAATAGAATAAATGGGGAAGGGAATAGGATGGAGGGAAATATAGTCTTTCACAACATGACTATTATATAAGAATTTTGCTTGACTAAACATGTATAACCTATATCAAATTTCTTGCCTTCTCAATAAGGGGGGTAGTGGTGAGAGAGGAAGGGAGAGAATTTGGAACTCAAAGTTTCATGTATTTATTTATTTTTCTTTCTCATTTTAAAAAATCAAATGATTTCTTTTCAGTTTTCTACAATCACTTCCATAAGTCTTAGATTTTCTCCCCCTCCATCCCCCTCCCTTCCCAAGATGGCATGCAATCTTATATGGGTTCTACACATACATTCTGATTAAGCACATTTTCACATATTGCCTAGAGGAATTAAAATGAATGGGGAAAACCATGAGAAAAAACAAACCAAAACAAAATATAACACAAGAGAAAAATATTCTGCTTCATTCTGCGATCCAGTTCCATAGTTCTTTCTCTGGATGTGGATGGCATTTTGCCTCAAGAGTCCTTTGGGAGTGTTTTAGGTCCTTGAATTGCTGTGAAGGGCTAAGTCTATCAGAAAAATCCCTCACACACTGTGGTTGTTACTGTGTACAATGTTCTCCTGATTCTGCTCCTTTCACTCAGCATCAGTTCACATAAGGCCTTTCAGGCCTCTCTGAAGTATTTCTGCTCACCATTTCTTATAGCATAATAGTATTCCATTACATTCATATACCACAGCTTGTTCAGCCATTCCCCAATCGATGGGCATCCCCTTGATTTCCACTTCTTGGCCACCAAAAAGAGAGCTGCTATAAATATTTTTGTACAAGGGGGACCCTTTCCCATTTTTGTGATGTCTTTGGGATACAGTCCTACAAGCAGTATTGCTGGGTCAAAGGGTATGCACATTTTTGTAGCCCTTTGGACATAGTTCCAAATTGCTCACCAGAATGATTGGATCTGCTCACAGCTCCACCAACAGTGAATTAGTGTTCCGACTCTTCCACATCTTCTCCAGCATTTATCATCTTCCTTTTTTCTCATGTTAGCCAATCTGATGGGTATGATGTGATATCTCAGAGTTATTTTGATTTGCATCTCTCTAATCAATAGTGATTTAGAGTACTTTTCATATGACTATAGATATCTTTAATTTCTTCTTCTGAAAACTACCTGTTCATATCCTTTGACCATTTATCAATTGGGGGATGACTTATATTCTTGAAAATTTGACTCAGTTCTCCACATATTTTAGAAATGAGGCCCTTATCACAGATACTAGTTGCAAAAATTCCTTTCCAGTTTTCTGCTTCATTCCTAATATTATTTGCTTTAGGTGTGTTTGTGCAAAAACTTTTCAGTTTAATGTAATCAAAATTATCCATTTTGAAAAAGAAGAAACAAAACAAAACAAAATAATAAAAGAAAAGGAGAGCAAATGGTATGCTTCCATCCACATTCATACTCCAAAATTCTTTCTCTGAATGTGGATAGCATTTTCCATCATGAGTCCTTGGGGTTGTCTTACATCCTTAGATTGCTGGGAAGAACTATGTCTATCAAAGTCATTCATTGAACAATATGATTGTTACTGTATACAATGTTCATCTAGTTCTCCTCATTTCACTCAGCATCTGTTCACATACGTCTTTCCAGGTTTTTCTGAAGTTTGCTTGTGCTTCTTATAGCACAATAGTATTCCATTACATTCATATACCACAACTTGTTCTGCCATTCCCCAGCTGATGGACATCCCCTCAATTTCCAGTTCTTGGCCACCACAAAAAGAGCTGCTATAAATATTTTTGCACATGTGGGTCCTTTTCTTTTTTCTATGATTTCTTTGGGATACAGACCTTGAAGTGGTATTGCTGGGTCAAAGGGTATGCACAGTCTTATAGGCTTTTGAGCATAATTTCAAATTGCCCTCCAGAATAAACCAGTCCAGTGTGGGTCATGAGAGCATAGAGGGGACTTGAGTAGGCCTTAGGGAGACTGAATCTCTCACACCTGTGGTGGTCTCCAGACTTCATGACACGAAAACGCTGAGGATAAATTGGAAGATCAGTGGAAAAAGCCTGTGGGACCAGTGCAGAAGAGTGCAGTGGTCTGGCCCTAGCACCAGGGTGGCAGAAGGAGGAGGGGCAGAGGAACCTGCGGCAGCCACAGCAGCAGCAGGGGCAGCTGCAGCCACTGTTTTTGGAGCTCTATACCCACAGATTGTAGGGGGATTGAGTGGCTGGCAGTACACCCCCAACCCCACTGGAAGCAGAGAGGTACCTTGCCAAAGAGCTCAAAAGTTAAATAAATGGCTGGGGAAATGAACAAAAACTGGAAAAAAAATCAGACTATGGAATCTTACCTTGGTGACAAGGAAGACCAAAGTATGCAAACAGAAGAAAACAAAGTCAAAGCTCTTCCATTCAAAGCCTCCAAGAAAAATATGAATTGATCTCAGGCCATGGAAGAGCTCAAAAAGGATTTTGGAAATCAAGTAAGAGAAGTAGAGCAAAAATTGAGAAGAGAAATGAGAGTGATGCAAGAAAATCATGAAAAATGAGTCAACTGTTTGCTAAAGGAGACCTAAAGAAATGCTGAAGAAAATAAAACTTTAAAAAAAGAGAGATTCAAAAGGCCAATGGGGAGAAGAATGCCCTAAAAAGCAGAATTGACCAGATAGAGAAGGAGATCCAAAAACTCACTGAAGGAATAATTCCTTAAACATTAGAATGGAGCAGATGGAAGCTGATGACTTTATGAAAAGTCAAGAAATTATAAAACAAAACCAAAGGAATGAAAAAATAGAAGACTATGCGAAATAGCTTATTGGAAAAACAACTGACCTGGAAAATAGATCCAAGAGAGACAATTGAAAAATACCTGAAAGTCATGATCAAAAACTAGCCTAGATATCATCTAGATATCATCTTTCATGAAATTATCAAGGAAAACTTCCCTGATATTCTAGAACCAGAGAGTAAAATAAATATCAAAAGAATCCACCAATCACCTCCTGAAAGAGATCTGAAAAGAGAAACTCCTAGGAATGTTGTAGCCAAATTCCAGTTCCTAGATCAAGGTGAAAATATTGTAAGCAGACAGACAAAAACAATTCAAGTATTGTGGAAATACAATCAGAATAACACAAGATCTAGCAGCTTCTACATTAAGGGATCAAAGGACTTGGAATATGATCTTCTAGAAGTCAAAAGAGCCAGGATTAAAACCAAGAATCACCTACACAGCAAAACTGAGTATAATACTTCAGAGAAAAAAATGGACATTCAATGAAATAGAGGACTTTCAAGCATTCTTGATGAAAAGACCAGAGCTGAATAGAAAATTTGACTTTCAAACACAAGAATCAACAGAAGCATGAAAAGGTAAACAGGAAATAGAAATCACAATGGACTTACTAAAGTTGAACATGGAAAGATAATATTTACAACTCTCAAGACTTTTCTCAGTATTGGGGTAGTTGGAGGGATTATATACATATAGACAGAGAGCACAGGGTGAGTTGAATAGGAAGGGATGATATCCAAAAAAATAAAATTAAGGAATGAGAGAGGAATATATTGGTAAGAGAAAGGGAGAAATGGAATGGGGCAAATTATCTCTCATAAAAGAGGCAAGAAAAAGCTTTTTCAGTGAAGGCGAAAAGGGGAGAGGTGAAAGGGAAAGGTGAAGCTTACTGTCATCACATTTGGCTTAAGGAAAGAATAACATAAACACAATTTGGTATGGAAATCTATCTTACACAACAGGAAAGTAGAGGAGAAGGGGCTAAGTGGGATGGGGGGATGATAGAAGCGAGGGCAAATGGGAGGAGGGAGTAAGTAGAAGTAAACACTTTTGGGGAGGGACAAGATCAAAAGAGAGAATAGAATAAATGAGGGGCAGGATAGGATGAAGGGAAATATAGTTAGTCTTTCACTACATGAGTTTTATGGAAGTCTTTTGCATAACTATTCATGTATAATCTATACTGAATTGCTTGCCTTCTCAGTGGGGATGGGTGGGGAGGGAGGAAGGGAGAGAAGTTGGAACTCAAAGTTTTAAAAATGAATGTTAAAAATTGTTTTTAAATGCAACTGGGAAAAAAGAAATACAGGAAATGGGGTGTAGAAATCTGTCTTCCCCTACAAGAAAATTGAGGAGATGGGAATAAGAGAAGGGAACAGTGTGATAGAAGGAATGGCAGATTGGGGAAAGAGGTAATCAGAATGTATGGTGTCCTGGGGTGGGGGGAGGGGAGAGATGGGGAGAAAATTTCTAACTCAAAATCTTATGGAAATGAATGTTGAAAACTAAAAATAAATAATTTTTTTTTTAAAAAAAGCTCAGCTGGAATTCTATCACCTCTGTTACACCTTTTCTTAGCAATACTTCCTAAGGCTCACCTGATGTCATTCTCCAGGATATCTAGCTGTGGATCAGTAATCACACCATTATGGTTATTGATGATGTTAAGGTTTTTACTGGATAATTCTTTTGAGTATTCCTGCCATCTCTTCTTAACCTCTTCTGCTTTTGTTAATAGTTACCATTTTTAGCTTTTTATCACACTCATTTTTACATGAAACTTTCCCTTGATATCTCTGATCTCTTGTCCTTCCTATTTTATTGTTTCCTTCTATTTCTTTGCATTGCTCATTTTAAAGAAAACTTTCTTATCCCTCCTTGCTGTTTTCTGGAATTTTGCATTCAGTTAAATATATCTGTCCCTTTTCTTTTCCTTCTTTCCTCAGCTATTTCTAAAGTCTCACTAGATAACCATTTTGCTTTACCTAGATTTTTTAAAATCTAGTTTTCAGACAGTACAATAATTCTTAGAATATCTTTCCTTAACCTGTTTTCTAGGTCAGTTTTAAAATATAATATTTCTTGTATGTTCTGTTTTTTCTTTCAGTCTTTTGATTTTGTTTTTAATATTTCTTATTTTCTTATTGTGTCATTGTTTTCTATTTGTTCATTCTAATTTTCATGTTATTTAGTCCATGGATAAGGTTTTTCACCATCTCTTTTAAGGGATTAATTTTCCTAGCCATTTTTCAAAATCCATTTTTTATCTTTAGTTTCATTTCTTCCAGGTACTTTTGCAATCGTCATTGCTAAGACATTTTTTTCTCTAAAGCTTTCCCTGTAATTGTTGTGGGGCGACCTTGAGCTTTACTCCTCGGGCATCTCTCAAACCAAAGTATTTCCTTGTAGTATTCAGAGTTTTCCTTGGTTTGTTAATCTCACCAACCCCAGAATACTGATTGGGAAGGGGGAAGTGTGTGTGTGTGTGTGTGTGTGTGTGTGTGTGTGTGTGTGTCTGTGTGTGTGTGTGTGTGTGTGTGTGTGTGTGACCTGTGCTTAGGCCAGGTTCCTGAAACTGAATGCTACGGTCAGGACCTGACTTGAGTAGCCCAAACTAAGAACTAGGTTCTTCCTTCAAGGAACTCTGAGGCTGCTCCAGTGCTAGGCTTTTCCTCGGGTCTCTTTCTTGACCCATAACATTAAGATTTCCCCCTACATAGGTTCTGCCTGGAGTCCTTCCCCACTGCTACTAGGCTCAGGGACTATTCCTACACTGGCTCCCCCTAAGGGCTTCAAAGATGCCTTAGGTTGGTTTTTGCCTAAGGGCTTTTTCCTGCTTCTGGCCTTAGGCTCCTCAGATTCTAGTAGTTCTCCCAGGGGTTGCCATAGATTTCTGGGATACCTGAACTGGACTTTGACTAGGCTGTTTCTCCCACCTTTGGGCTTGGTACTGGAGTTTAGCAGACTCTAACCCATACAACACTTCTATATCCTGAGCTGTACTTTTCATCTCTCTTGGCTTGTTTGTCTCAGGGTTTCCAGATATTCCAGATGTCTTTCTGTGGATTCTAGAGCTGGAGTCTACAGATGATTCTTCTTATTTCTGTTGAGATTGGTACATTCCAAACTCTCCCAGGAGCTTTTATGGGAGATGGAGTTCCTCTACATCCTTTCATCTTCCCACAATCCAAAACTTTCATTTCTATGACCTGTTGAAATCTTATCTACTCTTTAAGATCCAGATCAAATACCATCTCTTGGTTTCTCCAATTAGAAATTTTTCTCTTTTTATAGACTTTGGGTAGAACTTTCCTCATGCCTCCTTTATGCAATTATCATGTCATATTTTTTACATAGTTATTTGTGTAAGTGTTATATTTCTGCTACCATGCTATAAATTCATTGAGAACAGATACCATGTCGTATTGATCTTTCCATCTCAGTCATTACCTAAGATAGTAGTACTCTGACATACAGTACCAGATAGTTAAGGGCTGTTCATTTGAGTGCCAAATATTTTTTTTATTTCACTTTAAACTATAACTTAAAATCTTAGATCAGGCCTTAGAGATTACCTAGTTCAGCTTCTTTTTCTTAAACTTTATTTTATAGAAAGAAACACAGAAGCTCGTAAAGGGAAAATTTCTTTCCTAAACCACTTAACAAGTTAGTGACAGAAATGAAATTAGAACCCAGGTCTCCTAACACCTAGTCCATTGCTTTTTTTCTACTACACCACAGTTGCCGCCTGTACTTTAACCTCCTTGTCAACCTGACTCTCACTATCAATCTCAATTGAATTATTTTTCTTCCACTTCTGAAAGCGCAAAGCTGTTTTGTCTTCTTTCA
Organism: Notamacropus eugenii; assembly: GCF_028372415.1. Classification (NCBI taxonomy): domain Eukaryota; kingdom Metazoa; phylum Chordata; class Mammalia; order Diprotodontia; family Macropodidae; genus Notamacropus; species Notamacropus eugenii. Next base: position 377,975,462 of record NC_092874.1, on the reverse strand, counting down.
CAAGGAAGCATTGCCACCTTGTGGACTTTTACTCTTAGCACCGAATACTGTAAAAATAAGATTACCTTTTTTGCAAATGGAAATATAAATGTGCTTGTTATGTCTTAAGCACTTTGACTGTTAGAATTACAGAAGTATAGAATATCAGAGTTGGAAGGAACTTTAGAACATAGAATTTGAAAGCATTCTAAAAATAGAACAAAGGTGTCAAACATCCAGGCCACAGGCCATGAACAACCCAAAAAACTCCCCAGTGCTGCCAAAACAAGATTAAAATGCCATGGGGAAGTGTTTAACAAAATAAATAAAAATACATAGGTAATGTTAATTTGTGGTTTCCTCAATCAATACAGATTGCAAATGGATCCATTTCTATTTGAGTATGACACCACAGGTATAAAAGATCTTAGATCTAGTATCATTCCTTCGTTTTATAGATAAGAAAACTAAGATGAAATCCAGAGAGAAGTGACTTGCCCAAGGCTGCATCACTAGTTAGTAGTCATTCTAGAAGTAGACTAGATAGCAGGTCTCCTGATTCTCATTACTCTGTACTGAACAGCCAAATAAACTAGTTGAAGAAAATGCTGTTAGACGGTGCTTTACTTCATGATCAGGTGCCAATAGTGCCTTGTAGAAGCTTGGAGAACTGGGTCAGTTGACATTACAACAGATTATAACAAATCAACCCATGACTCAAGATCCCCAAAAGACTTGGATCACCATAGAACATGTTCAGTCTTGGAGTCTTGACTCCAAAAAATTCATTGTCTCTTTCTTGTACTCTTTGCTCTAGGACAATCTTCTAATATTCTCCTATGTGGATATTTGGGTACTCTCCAAATGTGGATAAAAGGTTTCTCAGGTCCTGTAAAAGTTTTATTCTCCCCCTCCAAAAGTGTATAAGATGCAAAGGACATAGGGGAGGTCAAAAAGAGATAAAGAGAACGCAGGAAGCCCTTTAAGTGGTCCCTCAAATCCCCTAAGAAGATAAACATACCTTGGGGACTGCTGAACAAACAATCCCCTTCCCATTAGGACTTTGCCATCTAAGTGCTTCACTGATTTTTTCCCTCCAAGTAAGAAGTTACACAGAAACTACGCATATGTCCTTTTTCATTTTCCAAAGAATACACTTCAACAGAAAATTTCTTTCTCTCTTTAGAAAGTTCAGGCCTTGAACTCTCAAATTTGGGAATTCTCAAACTTGGAGTTACCCATTTGTTGATTCCCAAAGTTGGAGTTGCCTAGAAAAATCTCCCTTCTCTGGCTACAAGACTAAATTCAAGGATCACACTGCCTAGGGATTCAAAAGCCATCCTCTCCAACATAAGATCTACTTATGATAGGGATCTACTGGAAATTCCCTGAGAGTAAGGAGTTTTTTGCCTTTGCATCTTCACCACATAGCATAGTGCCCGGAACATAGAAGGTATTAAGTCAATACTTGTTTGCAGACTACTGACTGACTGACAAGTTTGTTGTCCATAAACTATTCTTTCAGGCCACATATAAGCACCTATCTATCTCTGTCATAAACTTTTTGCAGGATGTTTCATTGAACCTAGTTTTTTCTGAGCATGCCCAGCTTGCCTAATATGGAGGGCTTTAGTGAGAACTAGAGGCTTTCTTTTCCATTACTTTCTGCTGTTTGCTTGTCGGCCACTGGTTTTGTTTTGTTTTGTTTTTTTTGGTTTGTTTGTTTTGCGTCTCTCTTAGTCATTCTTTCTTTCTGTGAACTCTTTTTAAATGGGTTTTAACTCACAGTGGGGGTGCCATGAGCTGAAACAGTGAAAGGGGAAGGACTTCCTTCCCCACTCCCTCTCTCTAACTCCAAGAAATGGACTGAGTGAGGGGTTGGAAGCAGAGTTGTTTCTGTTCTCTGTTGGTCATCCTCAGTTTCAGGGGCTGAAGATGATCTTCATGGAACCAGGAAGTTGGAGCTATGGTGGCCTGGGAGCCAGGATTGCAGGTGGGATGATATAGAAAGCCAGCTCAGCATAGAAACTCTGAGAAGCCAAGTTGCCCAAGACTTGAGCCCCATTGTATGCTAGTATGGGGGATGGACTTGGAACTGCATCTGTGCTCTTTAGAACACGAACTAAACTAAGAATCTAATCTCATCCCCTTCCCCTTCCTAGAGATTGAGTTGGTGCAGGGTTGAGGATGAGAAGAAGATTATGCCTTCCATATGTAGGGGGAGCAAGTTGTATATTTGTGAATATTTGAAGAAAATATTTTCTGTGTAAAAGCTAGTCTGTTACATATAAATGGAACTGGGATGCAGAGGACCAGCTCCTAGAACTGAGGGAACAATAATTAGTGGGGGATGGAGTCATTTGCAGAGAACCTAGAATCCCTAGAACACCCTTTAAGGGTACTAGAGAACCCTGGGGAAGGGATGAAATGTAACTTTACTTGGCCTTTAGGCAATAGGGGTCAGGGTGGCCTGTGTTATAACCCCAATTGCTACCATCTATTGAGTTGAGAAAGTCCACTATCAGGTTCTCTCCCAACAGAACACCTAGGCTTGCCTTGTACTTTGGCCACAAATCTACTTTTTATTGCTCCTGGTGAGAAGGAAACAGGAGACAGGTCTCCAACTCCAGAATGAACATCTGCTCTGCTGTACATAAATCTGTCTTCTGATCAACTGAAGTTTAAGCAAAAAGAGACAAAGCTGGTCTCACAGCTTCCTTTTATAAACTGTAGAGCAAAGTAGTTGCTCCAATAAAAGTCTGCTCTCCTGATTTCCAATCAACCGGTAATAACCTTGGAGGAAACCACAGTCATAAGAGTTATCTGTATCCTCTAAGGAGTGTTCCATTGAGTATTTCTACTTCACATAGAGGGGTCTGTCAGATATTTCCAGATGTATCACCCCATGCTAGATTACTCTGAAAACGCCTTCCAAGATTTTCACGTGGAGTGCCCAGTAAAGCAGGTTCCTCTAGTTCTAGGGGTAACATTGTGAGAGGCCAGTGTCTGTAACACCATAACTCATGGGGCCTTACAGGTATAACTCCCATTAAGAATCATCTAATAGATTCAATTAACTATTTGTAAAGGTATTTACTCATATAACAGTAGTAATGAAATGTCTTTCTTACAAATCTGGGACATACTCTCCCATAAATATACACTAAGTTCATGTGAAGAGTGGGGTCAAAATTATAGTAAAATGATGGTTTAGCATCCACATGTGGCAAAGGTATCCCAAAATTCTGGGTGCCACAGGGCCTAGAAATAATTTCTTTCTTCATAGAGTCCTCATCCTGAATTTCCAAAGTTTATTCTTCTCTGTTGTTTGACTCACAACTGTCAAAGATCAGTCAATATTCAGTTAATAAATTAATAAACATTTATCAATAAACAATTATTAAGCACCTACTATGAGACAGGCACTGTACTATGCACTAGGGATATGTTGTAAAGCTATGCTATTTATTAGCAAGGTGCATACTTGCAGAACAAATAGGGTCCAGGGTCCCTTCAGTAGGCACAAAGACTTTGAAGAGATATTCACAAGGGTTTTTATAGTAAAGTAATACTATTTTTAAATTTAGGGATTTTCCAGAGTTTGGGGACTCCAATTGGTTGCATCCACCTGCATCTTGCAAAACAGTTAGTGGTAAAATAATAAATGACTTTCACCAAATTACATGCTCATAGGAAAACTGAACTTTATTCAGGAAAATGAGATAACTCTAGCAGTTGTACAAAATATCTGCAATGACACAAAATGGGATTGGTTTGGCTCTCTTATTCCCTACTTTGATCAAACCTCTCATGGATTGCTATCTATAAGCTAACTCTATAAGATTTTAAATATCATCATGGTCAGCACTAATATAGTTCTCTCTGGGACTAGTTTAGAACAGGTTTTAATACAACAGCTAAAACAAAGTCTAAAAGAATTATAATGCAGAGGGCTTACCAAGGGTGACTACCAGGCCATTTCACTCCAACCAAGTGAACCAGGAAGGATTTCACCAGGGGTCACCTGGGATGGGTATTGAGTGTCTGCTATATCTTGTTGGTTTTTCTGAAGGCTTATCACAATTCCCCATCAGTTAATGTAGGAAAAAGAAGACTGATTGATCATAGCATAGACCCCTTTTTGTGAAGCTGTAATAAGGTCCAAAATCATACAATTTTGCAAGACCATTTTGTGCTAAAGAATCTATCTGAATTTGGAGGGAGGAGATGGACTCATTTGTGGCTTGAGCAAGTTTCTCAGTTTCAAGCGCGAGGTTTCTAGAAGCCTACTCCAATGCAGAGACCCCAATATAGGGAATCAGGAACCAGAGGAACTTCATTTCCTTTCCACGTTGTTTCACAGGGTTTGGGGGTTGTGGCCATGTTCTCACTAGCTAGGGTCCTTTCCTTTTTTTGACATGTAAGCTACCATGCCCCCAAGCTCTGCAGATTTCTTTTCTACTAGCCCTGTGGTGTGATTAAAAATTGATACTGGTGGAGTCAAAAATCCCACATGTCCCAAATCAACTTGGGGGAAGGGAGGAGTAAGCCTTATCACCACAAAGAACTGTCCAGGACTGTCCACTAGTCTCCAAGGGGCTTCCAAGGGAGCAGATAGCCATTTCACAGATAGTTTAAGGAGGCCTCACCATCCCAGAAGGGTTGTGGCAGAGTGATAATGAAAGAGGATGTCATCAAAATTACCTGCTATAGTGCCATTGAATATCATATTTCCAAGAAAAACCAAATTTGGAATGGTCTTGTTATCAGAGGTGGTACTATACACCAGTGCACCCAGAAAAGGATCTCCTTTAATGACATTGGGGACCAGATAGTTCGAGTGCAATTCACTATTCACCAGGCCCAAGGTGACATTAATCCCTTCATTCCATAATGGGAATGCAAGCAAGGGGGTTGATATGTAATAGTCTGATTCTTTTAAATCTAGTAGAATCATTAAACAACACAAGGAATCTACGATTTTCTAATTCGGCAAAGGCGATAGCCTGGGGAGCTGTCCAGTTGTTTTTTTTCCTCTGGGTATATTATAAAGCATTTAGCCAATATAAAACAAAAGGGGCCCATAAGTCAAAGAGCTTCACCATCCCCTCCAGAGCCCTGCAAACCACTTCTGGCAGCCCTAGTGAGTTGCAGAATGGTCTTGGTCTCTGTAATGAGAAGGACCATCCATGGTCAAGGTTCCTCTGATATATATGATGGCAAACCCAACACCCATAAGGCCCAATAGCAATGTATAGTAATATAAAGTATGATCTACCCAACTGTAAAGATTAGTGACATTATTATCTTTTCCAATCCTCCTGAGAAAAGTGGACAAGAGAAGAAAAGGACACCATCAAAACATCCCAAATCAAACAGAGCAAAAACATTATAAAGCAGTATGGAGAGCAGATTTTACATGGGAATGATGTAGCCAAGAGTCCCTTTCACTGACCCAGATTACTGTTGGAGTGGTCAGTAGCACCTGGAATGGGCTTCCCAAGCCTGCTGGGTCCCATTGGTCTTTTGGAAATGATTGATGTAGACCTTATCTCCAGGGTGAAAATCATGGAGTGAAAAGTCCAGTTGCCACTCCTGTTGTGGAGTTCTCAAAGCCTGATTTGTAGTTCTTGTGTGTGAAAAGCAACAGAAGTATCTCTTCCTAATAGAGATGTGTGTACTGAGGGAAAATGTTTTGCTTGGATTGGGAAGGTCAGGGATGGGTGCATTTCAGAAAGGGAATATATGTAATCCTCCACCTTGATCTGTCGTACAGATAGCACAAAGTCAGGAGAAGTACACCAGGCTACCTCAGATGGGTTTCAGCACACAACTTGCCAGTCATGGTTCATATGTTCAACCTGACCTGAGCTTTGGAGGAGATGAGATATGTGAAATTTCAGGAGCACCCCTAAGCAAAAGTAAATCTGGAATAAGACATAACCAGTAAAGTGGGTGCCCCTATCAGGATTATTGTGGGCCAGGTGACTGAAGTGAGAAACTATCTCAGGAGAGAGCCAAGAAAGGCCTCTACCTATTGAGCGAGTTGGTCAAAAGTAACCAGGCAAACTTTAACACGGCCAGACTTAGGCATACAAATGAAGTCAATCTGCAAATGCTCAAAAGGCATATAAGCTAAGGGGGTGTCCTCTATAAACTGCGGCATGGAAGATATGGTGATTAAATGTTTGGCTAATGGGACAGGAGGCACACAATCAGAAAGCTGCAGGGTGACACCTGGGGTAACCCAAACCCCCCTAACCAAGTCCACAATCCCTTATGTACCAAAATGGCCCCCTTTGTGAACAGATAGATATATTTGGTGATAGGAGTTCCGGGACATTTGCAGTTTGCCTTCCACAGTCACCAGATCCCAGCAACCCATTTAGCCTAAAAACACTGTTTTCATCTTGTGGTTTCAGGAAAGAGAGAAATCTTCTTCATCAGAAGGGCAAAGAGGAAAACCATGTATAAAGTCCTTCTAGAACAGTGACTTTCACTATGGCATTGGTATGACTATTCTCTCATGAAAAAGGATCGGTTCCCTTAGTATGGGCAGGACAGTGGACAATAATTCCACATTTGCAATGACCTTACCAGCAGAGGTCAAAAAACCCCTTTGCAACCAAAGCATCTCCACTGCATGACAGACACCAAATGCATACCATGAGTCAATATAGAGTGTGGTGCTTTTTCCATTGGTAAGGTGACAAGCCCAGCAACTTGGGTACTGAGGTTAGAGAGGCCACCTGAACAACAGTTAGAGACCACAGCAACACCAGTATAACAGAGACCATCTCTCGTAAAAGAAGAACTGTCAATATACAAAACAATCTGGATTTTGGCAGGGGGTGTCGAAGACATCATTTCAGGGTTTTCCAGCCACCTCTACTACACAGGCACAGTCATGCAGTGTCTCCCTTAAGCCTGGCAAATAGGTGAGCAGTATGGTGGGACTGAGGATGGCACATCACTTGAGAATGACATTCCCTTTACCCATCAATGTCACTTCATATCTGGCAAGTCCCTGGTCAAGAAAGACTGGAGTTCGGTGGTGAAGTAAGAGGACCTCAACCTCATAGAGAAACTTAACCACCGAAAGGTCACCCAGATCACAAGCCTTCTCCACCAAAAGGGCAGTGATGGCCACAGCCTTTAGGCAGAGCAGAGTGACAATGGCCACAGCATCAAGCTGGGTAGACTAATAAGTCACTGGAAAAAAAGTGGGTCCAAATGTTTGGGTCAGGACACCAGAAGTCACTCCCCTTTCACTCATGTACAAAAAAGTTAAGGGCTTGTTTTTCTGTTCTTAAAGAGGACGAATGACATCATAAGGGTGATGTCTTGACTTGCACGTGAATTGCATTTAAGTGAGGCAGTGCAGGACAGTCATCAGTCTCACTCTGTCCTCCAGAGTCATCAAAGTCCAGTGACAAGACAAAAATCAAGATGATAAGAGATGGCTTAGGATGCAGAAGGTGAACTTGACCTAGGAAGTCATCAATATATTAATTAAAGACAAACCCTTGAAAGCAATGGAAGTTAGATCTTCCTGAAGTATTTGAGAAAACAGGGTAGGGATTTCCACCTTTGGGTAAGCAAGTCCATATCCACTGAGTGAAGAGTTTACCTTTAAACAGGCACTGAGTATATAGGTGAATTCTAGAAAAAGCTGAGTAAAGATCTATCACAGTATAGCAGGTAGTCTTATAGGGAACTGAGGAAATGGTGATAGCAGGGTTGGGAACCACTGGGTGCCTGGGTATAACACAAGCATCAACAGAGCACAAATCTTGTACAAAGTGATAAACAGGTTTGCCATCTGGACCTGGCTTAGATTTCTTAACAAGGAGGATAAAAGGGTATTTACACAGAATGATAATACTTTGATCCCTCAGAGAGTCAATAATGGGTGTAATATCTTTGATGGCTTCCCTTGACAAAGGCTATTGAAGAAAAGATGGGGGTGGGGCTCCCTTAGCCTTGATGGTGATGGGGACAGTGGATTTTAACAATCCTGTATGTGAAGATGAAATCACCCCTAGAGAATCAAGGATGTCAGACAGAATCCCTGACTACTATCAGGGGTCTCTTGGGCATTCTGAAGTAATACAGGGAACAAAAAAAGGGAGTCTTCAGGGAGCTGCAAAGAAAAATATCCATCATAGGATGGATAAAAGATGAAATGACTGAGGAAATAAAGGTCTGATATTCCAAGCATATTGATTTATTAAGCAATGCATGGCAATTGACAATAAACTGGGACTAGGTCCCTTCCTCAGCTTAGGATTGGACCCCAAATACATGGGGAGACAAACTTTTATATATTAAAAACAATCAAATAAGACCAATTAATTAAAAGGAAACAATATAACCTTAGGCAATTTGATTTTTAATTGAATGAAAGATTAGGGACTTACCAGGTTGAGAAGGGGAAAGGGAACAGATACAATTCCCTGAATTCAGAAAAAGAAGTATTTAACTCCCCTCAAGTGTTTCTGAACAAAGGAACATGAAAACAATAACTGATTGATCAGTATGGAGACAGTTTTTGGATAAGATATATGGGTTTCTGGAGATGTATAATTGTGAGAAAACTCCTTGTATTAATCTTTGAACCTACACAGTAGAGGTGGTCTAGCTTCCCAGCTATGCAGGACTAGATTCAAACAATACAATAAAAATAATTCATAATTTAGTAAAGTTTTTTCACAAGACAGAAGTTGTACTAGACCCATAATTGAACAGAAAGGAACTAAGCTAGTTCCAGAATTGAACCACAAGATAGAATTAGTATGGTTCCCACTATTAACCACTTATGGTCGTAACTCCTCCAACTTCCTCAATTCCTCAATTGGAGTAGCAGGAAATAATGGTTGTAAGTTTACAAAGTAGATCTCGCTCCCACAGATTTACAGGGGGTTTGGTAATTAGGAGGAGGGAGTGTTCAACAGAAAAGGGACCAACAGATATCATGCAATAAGACAATTTTAGAACACTAGGAGCTTTTCTTGAGATCTCTATAACATTCAGAGACCCAGTAGAGATCCAATTACAGTCTAGCTTATGCATTCAAACTAAATTAGAAGCTCTAATATCTAGGAAGCAATCATAGATTGTATCATCAACTTAAAGGGTGATGTTGAATTCATCAGTTCGAGGACAGACATGGACCAGGATGTTTGGGGCAAGGACATCAGGATAAAAGGAAATAAGATCCAAAATCCACAGTCCCTTCCTCTCCCCAGCACCTTCATATCACAGAACTCCTCTGGGAATTTCTAGGCCCACTATTACATTTTTTCATATGGTCCCATTTTTTCTTTTTATATTCTCAAGCAATATGACCCTTATTGTGGCAGGAAAAATATTTGTGTGACTTGTGAGTTCCTGATATGACCTGTGCAAGGACAAGGATGGCAGTTTGGCCCTTTGACTTAGATTTCTCTTTCTCCTTATCTTTCCTTCATAAGCATATTGGATAATACTTTTAATTTCACCTATACTTTTCATGCCATCCAGGGCAATTCTTATAAAAGTGTTTTTTTATTTCTGACTGGAATTGACTGACAAAGGCCTAATTTATAATTCTTGCATCTCACAAGTTGAGAGGATCAAGGCCTATATACCATTTAGCACTTTTACATAATCTATCATGAAAACAGTCAGGGTGTTCATTTTCTTCTTGAATTGTATCTTGGAATTCACTCCAATTTCCAGAGATGATGGCAAAAGCTTCCATGCTTCCAATTAAGGACTCTCTAGCCTGAAAAACCTGGTGTGACAGGCAGGATTGTTGGGGTTCCATTGCAGGTCCTATAATAGCCAATTTGGGAGACCCATGGAGCCAGGGCTCCCCACCCTTGCTGGAGTTTTCTAGTTAGCAGCTTCAATAAAGGCAATTATTTCATTGGAAGAGAATAAACTTCCCATCAGGTTCACCATTCCTCCCCTAATTCCCTAATTTGGCCTGAAATTGGGTTATAATCACTCCTGGATCTTCATCAAATTTGGGAGTGTCCCCTCCCTGGATAGAAAGATCAAAGGGACTGAAAGTTTGATGATTCCTAATTGCAACAATCTGACTAGAATATACTACATTATGTACAAGCTTTACTTGAAGAGGGAAAAGCCTAGTTGTGGATTCCTCTTGCTCAAGAGAAATTAAATCTCCAGATAATTAAGAAAGAGAGTAAGATAGAGGATGGGGAAGAAGAGGTGGCAGTAGATGAAGGAGTAGTTGAAAGGGGTTGCAAAGGAGTGGAAGAGGGAGCATGCAAGATGGAATAGAGGGAAGATACCCACGGGCATATCAGACATATGCCATCAGAAAGGGAAGCCCAGCAGAACCAGTATTCCCTCTGGCTTGTATGTTTGTCTCCTATGGCTAACCTTAGATGTTTTCATTTACATTTTACATTTGTTTCCTTTGGCTGAATCTCTCACAGTTTTAGACCAAATTTCACATAACCTAATAATCCACTTCTTGGTCATTTCTAGTTCAACTGGAAGTATCATCTGGTCTCAAATTAAAAGAAATTTTTTCTGGGAAGTTCCCTTCAATATGTTATTACTGGATCCCATTATTCCCTTAAAGGGACTTCCCCAACAGCGTGGAGGCTTAATTTAGCTCAGGAATTGAGATTAAGGGAGAGTCCAACCTTCAGGGTAGCTTTCTGCAGAAAAATCCTTCAATGAAAAACTCAACCAGAGTGCTCAGATAGGCTGTCACCAGGGGCTGGAGTTCTCTCTCCTGGCTGTGCTTGCCAACTTCACAAGTAGTTCTATGATAACTGAGGGAACAAAGTTTGAGCTATGCAATTTATTAGCAAGGCATTCAGTGGCAGAACAAATCAGGTCCAGGACCCCTTCAGTAGGCACAAAAACCCTGAAGAGGGTTTAGTAATAGTAATTGTAAAGTACAATTACTATTTTTAGATTTAAGGACTTACCAGAGTTTGGGAACTCTGATTGGTTGCATCCACTTGCATCGTGCAAAACAGTCAGTGGTACAATAATAAGTGACTCTCCCAAATTATGTGACTTAGAGGAAAACTAAACTTTACTCAGGAAAATGAGACAACTCCAGCAGCAATATAAAATGTCAGTGATGATACAAAATTGAGTCAGTTTGGTTCTCTCAGAAACAAAGGAAGGTAAAGGACAATCTCTATTCTATAAAAGCTCACAGTCTAATATGGGAAACAACATGCAAATAACTACAAATATAAATAAGATATGGAGAGAAGAAGTTGGAAATAATTGATAGAGGGAAGGCACTAGAATTAAGGGCAATCTGGAAAGGCTTCTTATAGAAGGTGGGATTTTATCTTGGACTTAAAGGAAGTCAGGATAGACAAGAGGTACAGATGAGATGGTAGGTAGGGCATTCCCAGTACAGAGGACAGTCAGGGAAAATGCCCAGAGTTTGGAGACAGAATGTCTTGTATGAGGGACAGCAAGGAGGCCAATGTCACTAGATCAAAGAGTATGTAGGAGGGTGTAAGACATAAGAAGACTGAAAAGGAATCAGGTTATGAAAGATTTTGAATGCCAAACAGAGGATGTGATTCTCAGGAGGTGGTAGGGAGCCACTAGAGTTCAATGGGCAGGGCAGGTAACATGCTCAGACCTGCATTTTAGGAAGATGACTTTGACAGCTGAGTGGAGAGTGGACTGGAGTGGGGAGAGACTTAAGGCAGGAAGATAAGCCATCAGGCTATTGCAGTAGCCCAAGCATAAGGTGATGAGAACCTGTATCAGGGTAGCAGTAGTGTCAGAGAAAATAACGTTATGAAGGTAAAATTGACAGGACTTGGCAACAGATTGTATATGGAGAATGAGAAGTGAGAAGTAAAGGATAACCACTGATTTTCAAGATGACTCTACCCTCGATAGTAATAGAGAAGAGGAAGAGTAAAGGCAGGGACTCACCTGAGCTCTCCCCCAGACCTCTCCACATACTTTTAAATAATGACTCTAAACAAATTCTAGAATGGCAGAACCCACAAGTAAACAATTTTCCAGTTCAAGACAAGTTAGAACAGGATTGTACAACCTGCGGCCCATGGGCCACTTGAATCATGTGAAAGGATTTCTTCTATGTTTTTTGCAGGCCTCCGGAAATCCTTTGGTATGCCACAGGTAGTCCAAGGGCCATAAGTAGCCCAAGGACCGCAGGTTGTGCAGGTCTGACTTAGAAGTTTGGCAGGAAAGGCCTGTTGTGCCAGGATGAAATAGGAGCACATTCCAGCACAGGCCGTGTCAGCACAGACTGGACCCCAGCAAATCAGGAGTAGGCCTTGGGATAGACTGAATCAACAGCAGCCACTTCAGGAGCTCTCAGTCCATAGAGGGTAAGGGGGTTGAACAACTGGTCAGAAGGCAATAACAGGGTTCTCTTTGATGGAACTGGGCACAGAACTGTATTGCTTTGCCCATACTTGGATCTGCTTGCAATCTAGGGTAGTAGTACCAAGATAAGGAAGAGCACTAGCACACCAGGGCTTATAGACACAGTGAAGTGGGGACCTTCCTCACATTTCCAGGGCAGAAAAGAGTGCTTGTGGTCACTCTTAGACCAGAGCACAGACCAGGAGAGTAGTAAACACCTCTCCTAGATCATACCACCTTGAAAGAACCGAAAGTTTCCATATGTGTGTGTGTATGTATGTATATGTATATATAAAATACCTCTTTATAGGTATCTCTGAAAGTAACTGCAAAAAACCTTGAAGCTTGGGACAGTGTTCCCTCCATCCTGGAAGCAGAGCCCTTCTTTAAAAAAGAGTTAAAAGTCAAGTAAGAGGGTGGGAAAATGGGCAAATAGAAAATAATCTGACCATAGAAAATTATTATGGTGGGAAGGAAAATCAAAACACACACTCAGAAAAAGATAACAAAAGCAATGCTCCTACATCCAAAGTCTCCAAGAAAAATATGAAATGGTCTCAGGCCATGGAAGAGCTCAAAAAGGATTTTGAAAATCAAGTAAAAGAGGCAGAGGAAAAATTGAAAAGAGAGATGAGAGTGATATAAAAAATCATGAAAAAGAGTCAAGAGTTTGATAAAGGAATGTAACAGTAAGCACCACAACATACAGAGGGGGGCCTCCTATCATGGGTTCTTAGATCTGCATTCATAAAAGAAAAGACAACTTTTGAGGGGTTAACAATCACTTTAATGTAGCACATGTATCAATCTTTTAGTCAAGCACATATATTATTCACCTAGTTCAGGTGAGTCAACACCCTGTACACCAAAGTAATCAACAGACATGGCTTCCTCTGTTTGATCATAATTCAACAGACAGGTACAGCTGTCTGACCAGTCACCAGAGAGGGAAGCATAACATTTGGTTCTCACAGCCCAGGGGGGCTCCTTAAAGAGGTTTCCCAGAGTCCTCATCTGTCCAAACAAGCACTTTCAGTCAGTAAGCCCCGAAGTAAAACCTCACACTTTTTAGAGCCAGAGGGTGTAACCCTCTGATCCAGTACCTCAATAGAAAAATCAAAAGGTACTTGGGACCCTCCTGCAAAACAGCTCCCCTAATCAAGCTTCCCACAGTGGGCAGGCCCATCAATGGGAGGGAAAGATCGTCCTCAGTCACATTCAAAGAGGCATTATACTTCTTGATTATACTAAAAAAAAAAAAAAAACAGCAAAAGATCCTACTTTATTTGCCATTATAAGAAGACACACACAAAAAAGAAGAAAATAACACCTTAAAAAGCAGAGTAGGCCAAATGGTAAAAGAGGTCCAAAAAGTCAATGAGGAGAAGATTGCCTTAAAAGCAGAATTGGCCAAATGGAAAAAGAGGCACAAAAATTCACTGAAGAAAATAACTCCTTTCTAGCTGCCTGTAGTACTTTCTCCTTCACTTGATAGTTCTGGAATTTGGCAACACTATTTCTTGGTGTTTTTAGTTTGTGGTCCCTTTCGGGAAGTGAACAGTAGATTCTTTCAATGACTATTTGCCCTCTGAATCTAGCACTTCTGGACAGTTTTCCTTGATGATTTCTTGGAAGATATTGTCCAGACTCTTTTTTCATCATGACTTTCTGGTAGGCCAATAATTCTTAAATTTTCTCTCCTGGATCTATTTTCCAGGTCAGTTGTTTTTCCAATTAGATATTTTACATTTTCTTCTATCTTTTCATTCTTTAGATTTTGTTTGACTGCTTCTTGATGTCTCATAGAGATATTAGCTTCTACTTGTCCAATTCTAATTTTCATCAAATTGTTTTCTTCTGTTAACTTTTGCATCTCTTTTCTCCATCTCTCCAATTATTCATTTTAAGGAATTATTTTCTCCAGTTAGTTTTTGTACTTCCTTTTCCATTTGTTCAATTTTTCTTTTTAAAGAGCTGTTCTCTTCAGTGAATTCTGTTTTCATACTTTTTAAAATCATTGGCCATTTTTTCATCTATTTCCCTCTTCAGGTGTTCCAGTTGTGCATGCGAGCAGTTCCTAGTCCCTTCTGAAGTTTCAGATGGGAGTAGAGTCTCAATACTGACCTCTTTGGTATTCATGTTTTGGTCCTTGTCCCCATGGAAAGACTCTATGGTCTTTTCTTTCCTCCTTTGTTACTTGCTCATGATGTTGATGCTTTGTGTGCTGTGGCCTCTGGTTCTGTTAGCTAGACTCTAAAGAACTTGGTGCTGAACTGGCTGGTGTCAGAAAGCAAAGGCAGGTGAAATGTGTGTTCCCCCAGATTAGCCCTGGAGCTAGCTTGTTAAGTGTCAGGGAGGGTTGGTGTGTTCTTGGGAGATCTCCTCAGCTGAGCTAAAGCAAAGGCAAGCTCAGTGCTTAGTGATCCCGGCTGTCTTCCTATTTCCCCTGGAGCACTTAGGTGCATCTGGGTCCTAGTTTGAGGCTCTACACCCCCTGGAGCTCTGGCTGTCTGGGACAGCTCTGTTCCTTAGCCACAGTAAGGGGGATATTCCTTTGCTACCTTCCTGGCCTCACGTTTGTCCCTTCTGCTGATCTCACTAATCCAGAAATTTTCTGGGGAAATATTTTGTGGTTCTTTCAAGGTCAACAAGGTGAGGGGGAGAGAGCATTTACCAATCACTCCACTATTTTGGCTCCTGGACGTTCAAGTAGGTGACTTACCAACATTTAATCTTCAGGCTGTAAGTCTCCAGTGAAGCTGCTGCAGATACCTGGGCCTCCTTCCACAGCTCTCACTTGCTCAGCTCTGCTTAACTCTCACCCTGAGCTGCTACCTCGCCATGCCTCCACTTCCTCAGACCGCCCCCAGGCTTTCCTGTTCAACTGTGCTATGGCAAGGATGCTGTGCTGTGCACTGTATGCTCCTCCAGCCTCGTGGAATAGATTCTTCCCATCAATCTTCCAGTCTGTCCTGGACTGTGAAACTGCCACAGTTTGTCTCCTATTGGATTCTGTACCTCCAAAATTTGGTCAGATTCTCCTTTTAGAGGTATCTGATGGAATTTGTCTAAGAGCTTAGGTGAGTAGTTGCTCTCAATCTACCATCTTGGCTCCACCTCCAGAACATAACTCCTTAAAAACTAGAATTAGTCAAATGGAAAAGGAGGTACTTACTGGAGTTATTGAATAATAACTACAAATAATTCCTTAAAATTTGAATTGAGCAAATAGAAGCTAACGGCTTTATGACAAATCAAGAAATAATAAAACAAAATCAAAAGAATGAAAAAAATAGAAGACAATGTGAAATATCTCATTGGAAAAATAACTGACCTGGAAAATAGATCCAGGAGAGATAATTCTAAAATTATTGGACTACTGGAAAGCTGTGATCAAAAAAAGAGTCTAGACATGATATTTCAAGAAATTATCAAGGAAAACTGCCCTGATACTCTAGAACCAGAGGGTAAAATAAAAATTGAAAGAATCCCCTGATCACCTCCTGAAAGAGATTCCAAACTGAAAACTGCAGAAATATTATAGCCAAATTCCAGAGTTCCCAAGTCAAGGAGAAAATATTGCAAGCAGCCAAAATAAAACAGCCCATGTTTTGTGGAGCCACAGTTAGGATAACACAAGATTGAGCAGCTTCTATGTTAAAGGATCAGAGGGCTTGGAATATGATATTCCAGAGAGCAATGGAGCTAGAGCTGCAACTAAGAATCACCTAATGAGCAAAACTGAGTATAATCCTTCAGGCTAAAAAAATAGAAATTCAATAAAATAGAGGACTTTCAAGCACTCTTGATGAAAAGAACAGAGCTGAATAGAAAATCTGACTTTCAAATACAAGAGAACAATAAAAAGGTAAAGAAGAAAGAGAAATTATAAGAGACAAAATAGGTTAAACTGTTTGCATTCCTACATGGGAAAATGATACTTGTAACTCATAGGAACTTTCTCATTCTTAGGGCATTAGAAGGAATATATTTGATATATATATATATATATATATATATATATATATATATATATATATATATATATATAGACAGAGGGCACAGGTGTAAGTTGAATATGAAGGGATGATATCTAAAAATAAAATTAAGGGGTAAGAGAGAGGAATGTACTGGGAGAAAGAGAAAGGAAGAGGTAGAATGGAACAAATTATCTCACATAAAAGAGGCAAGAAAGAGATTTACTGTGAAGGTCAAGAGAGGTGAAGTGAGAGGTAGTGAATGACTCTTACTCTCATCAGAATTGGCTCAAAGAGGGAATAACATACACAGTCAGTTGGGTATAAAAATCTAACTTACCCTACAAAAAAGATGGAGGGGAAGGGGACAAGAGAAGGGGGGTGGTGATAAAAGGAAGGGCAGATTAGGGGAGGGTAGTCAGAAACAAAACACTTTTGAGGAGGGACAGGGTGAAAGGAGAGACATAATAGAATAAATGGGGGGAAGAGGATGGAAGGACAGTTAATAATCATAACTGTGAAAAAATTGAAGCAAGTTTCTCTGATAAAGGCCTTATTTCTCAAACACATAGAGAACTGACTCAAATTTAGAAAAATTAAGTCATTTCCCAATTGATAAATGATAAAAATATATGGTTTTCAGATGATATAATCAAAGTTGTCTATAGTCATATGAAAAACTGCTCTAACTCATGATTAATTGGAGAAATGCAAATTAAAGCAATTCTGAGGTACTACCTCATGCATATTAGATTGGCTAATAGAACAGAAAAGGAAAACGACCAATGGTGGAAGAAATGTGGGAAAAATGAGATATTAATGCACTGTTGGTAGAGTTGTAAACTGATGTAACCATTACGTAAAGCAATTTGGAACTACTCCCAAAGGGATGCAAAACCATGCATATCCTAACAATACTACTATTAGATCAGTATCCCAAAAGAGATAAAAAACAAAAATTTTTATAGCTTATGATGGCAAAGAGTTGGAAATTGAGGGAATGCCCATTAATTAGGGAATAGCTGAACAAATTGTGGTATGTGGTTATAATGAAATACTATTATGCTATAAGAAATGATGAGCAGGATGCTCTCAGAAAAAGCTGCGAAGGCATGAGCAAATGCAAAATGAAATGTACTATGTACAAAGTAACAGCAATATTGTGTGAAGATCAGCTGAATGACTTAGCTATTCTTAGCAATACAATGATCCAAGACAACTCCAAAGGACTTATGATGAAAAATACTATCCATCCCTAGAGAAAGAACTGATGGTGTCTGAGTACAGATTGAAAGATACTTCTCAAACTTTATTTTTCTTACTTTTTTTGGTCTCTGTTTTCTTTTACAACATGACTATTGTGGAAATGTTTTGCATGAATACACATGTATAGCTTATATTAAATCTCACCTTCTCAATGGAGGGGTGGAAGAGAGGAAGGAAGAGAAAAGAAAAGGGACCTATATGTACAAAAAATTTTTAAAAATGAATGTTAAAAATTGTTTTTAAATGTAACTGGGGAAAAATAAAATGAAACTAAATAGATATTGAGTTCAGTTTGGGACATGTTGAATTTAAGATATTTATGAGAAATTACTTTGAGATGTCCAATAGGTAGTTGGAGATGCAAGACTGGAGGTCAGCAGAAAGGTTAGGGTTGGATAAGTAGATGTAAAAATTCCACCAGCACAGAGATAATTTAATCCATAGGAACCAATGAAATCACTAAGTTAAATAGTCTAGAGGGAGAAGGGGTCTAAGATGGATCCCTGGGAATACCCACAGTTAGTGGGCATGACCTATATGGAGAATCAACAAAAGAGACTGAGAAGAAGTTGTCAGACAAGTTGCAAGAGAACTAGGCTAGAATAGTGTCCCAAAAACCTAGACAGAAGAGAATATCAAGAAGGAGATGATGAGTGACATTGTTAGAGAAAAGAAAGATCAAGAGGAATGAGGATTGAGAAAAGGTCATTAGATTTGGCAACTAAGAGATTGTTAAGTAACTTTGGAGAAAGCAGTTTTGGTTGAATGATGAGGTTAGAAGCTAGAGAGTCCCACATGTTCTGGTAGTTCTTTAGAGACCAAATTTTCCTCTGAGGGAGGAAGCTTGATTTTCTTTTTCTCTTTTCTTCTCTTTATTATCTTTGGGCTGAGGGAAGCTACTATAAGCACCAAGAAAAGCACTTAATCTATGAGAACTTTGGGAGAAAATTATGTCTGGCTTTGCCAAATTATATCACTGTGAGACTGTGCCATTTTGGCTAGGATTTGGGGATTCCATGATCAGTCTAGCTCAATCTCTTTATCCCTAATGCTTTGGGTAACATCTCCTCCCCTTTTCCTTTCTCTTTCTCCTCCTTTGCTTCTTTCCCTACTTTCTCCTCGACCATCAAACTTCCTGCACTGTCATGACGACCTTCAGTTCAAGCATTGTGATTGAGGATGATGGACTGTTATGATTTAGACTTTGCCTAAGCATTATGCCAAAGATTTGTAAAAGTATTCCTTCCTCATAGGATAATCATGAGCAGTACAAAATGACTGGTCCAAGACATGATATAGGAAAAGGGAGGCCACCCATATCATTACCCTCTAAATCTTCAAGGGAGGGACTATAATTCTTTGCTGATTTCCTCAATTATGTCAAAGCACTGAGCAAGAATAGTAATGATTTAATTCCAATGACTGTAGTTTTGTCATATTAAAGATCAACCATAGAAACCAGTCAACTGGGTATATAATTCTAGAGATGATCTTTCAACTTTGACTAGAAAAAATAACTATTGTTGAAGATATGCTTGACACTAATAAAATAATACTTTACTTTCCCTGGTCACAGTATAACCTAAAGAAACTTAAAGTAGCCAGCTTACTAGTGAAAAGGATAATTCAGTATATGACACAGATCCAAATTCATTGGATTCAAAATTCTAGACAAATTTGTCAATGAGTATGCTTTTGACTACAATAAATAATCCAAAAATTTGAATCATGTTTGTGTGTGTCTTAGTGAAATTGTCAAAAAGAAGTACAAAATCTGAGGTACAATTTGGTATGTAGCGGTTAAACTTTAAAACATTTTGGAAAGGTGGAGTCAAAATGACAACTAGTAGGATTCAACAGGGCTGAGCTTCCTTCCACAATATTCTAAACAGATCTAGAAAATGTACCAGACCAAATTGCGGTGGAGAAATCCAGAAAAAGTCACAAAATCATTTTTTTTCCAGCCCAGAACAGCATAATAAGACAGCAGACAATGTCTGTGGATACTGGAGACTGGGTCAGGTCAGGAGCATGCTGATCACCGAACACTCCAGTGCTCAGGGAAATATTGTTCACCAGGGGAAAGGAAAGTCCTGAAACATACTGAGGCTCCTCCATATCCATATGGGGCAATGTGATAATGGGGAGAGATGCCAGCTGGCAGCTTTGTCATTGACTACCCAGTTCCAGGGTTGACTGAAAAGGGGACCTGTGCACTGGGTAGTACTGTTCCTCAGTAGGGATGCCCTGGGAGGTTTGCCAAGAAAGAAGGAATTCAAAACCCAACAATAGCAGCAGTGTGGCTTAAATCTCAGACACAGAACAGGATCTCATTCCCAGCATCTAGCCCAGCCCTACAAAGGTATAACTGGGGCAGGAATCTCAGGTCAAAGGAAACCTGCAATTCTGTCCTTCTGAACCACAGAACTTTCCAGGGGGCTGATAAGGGCTGAATCTAGCAGCAGTCTACTCTTAATCAGAAGAAAGAATTGGAAAGGGAATAAACAGTTTGGCACAAGAGTTGCTTAAGCAAAAAAATCTATGAAAATTCAAATGGACCAAATAGAGGCTAATGGCCATATAACACCACAGAAATATTAAAACAAAGTCAAGAGACTGAAAAAATAAAAGAAAATGTAGGAATCACATAGTAAATACAACTGACCTAGAAAACAAGTTAAGGAGAAAACATATAAGAATTATTGGACAATCAGAATACCATAACCAAAAAGAGTCTAGATATCACATTTCAAGAAATCACCAAAAGAAAACTTTCCAGATTTCTTAAAAAGAGGAAAAAGTAGACATAGAACCTATCAGTCACCTCTTCAAAGAAACCTCCAAATGAAAACTCTTGGAAATGACAGTCAAAATTCAGAGTTTCCAGGTCAAAGGAAAAATACTACAAGCATTCATAAAGAAAAATTTCAACTCTGAGGAGCCACAGTCAGGATCACACATGATTTAACACCAATGACTATAAAAGAGAGGGGAAATTGGAATACAATAATTGAAAAGGCAAAGGATACAGGCTTAAAGCCAAGAATAACTAACCCAGCAAAACTAAGCATAATGCTACAGGGGGGGAAAAGGATCTTTAATAAAATGGGGGACTTCCAAGCATTCCTGATAAAAAAGACCAGAGCTTCATAGAAACTTTGAAGTTGATACACAGGGTCAAAGAGAAACATAAGAATAAACAGTGACAAAGGACTAAACAAGGATAAATTCCTTCAATCAAATGTGGGGAAATAATACATGTATTCCTTCAGAATCTTATCATTATCAGTGTCTATAAAGAGAGTATAAGGCCTGTAAGTGGTTCTGTTATGTCTTGATGATATTAAGAATGGAAACAGAAGAGAAGAGGAAAGGTGGAGGGGAGGAAGGTTAGCAGAAATTATCTCATAATCACGGTGAGAGGGGGTGAGAAAGAGTGCCTGACATTTGAACTTCACTCTTATCAGAAAGAATACACATACAAAGTTAGGTACAGAAGTACATTTCACTCAGAAGAAAACTGAGGAGGAATAATTGGAGAGAGGGTCAATTCAGGGAAGGGTTAGTTCTAAGCAAAACAAACTCTAAGTATGCACAAAAATATTTGTAGCTCTTCTTGAGGTTGCAAAGAATGGAAATTTAAGGGGATACCCATAAATTGGGGAAATGGCTGAACAAACTATGTTATATAAATGTCTTGGAATACTCTTGTGCTGACATCTTATTAGTGTAATGACCAATCGGGATTCCAGAGGATTAATGAAGAAACATGCTAGAGGTGAAGGATTCAGAATACAGTATGAGCCAATTTTTTTTTTACATGATCATTGTGGAAATTTGTTGTAATTGATTCCACATGTTTGTGATGGGTTTTATTTTTCTTGTGTTCTCAATTGAAGAGGGGGGAAAGGTGTGAAGGTAGATTTTTGACTGATTAAAAGAAATAAGATTTCTTTTTAAAATAAAAGAATGAAGTGAGCAGAACCAGGAGAACAATTTGTTCAATGGCTATAACATTGTTTCAATAAACTGAGAAAATCTTAAGATCAATGACTAATCATGTCTCCCTGATGATGGACTAGATGTGTAAAATGAGAAATATATTCCCAGACATGGAGTCTGAGAAAGTCTGTACCTCAGAAAGGCGTATAGAAAAGTAAAATAGTGTTGGAAGTTCCATGTTAAGCTTAACATGAACTTTTAAAAATCAAGATGTCTATAACATTGTTCCACAGAGTCATACACAATACTCTTTTTCTGTTATTCCTGGTATAATGAAATGTTCATGGTTTTTTTGATTATTTCATAAAAACCTAAATAAACAAATGGATTAATGGAGAGATAGATTAGATAGATGATAGATAGGTAGATAGATAGATAGACAGAAGGATGGGTAGATGGATGGATGGATGGATGATGGATGGATAGATAAAAAACACTTTGGAAGAACCTATTTGAACTTTGCTTCTGGACCACCAGCTAGTTCTTCTCAGTGTTCCAGCCCTATAACTATCTGCATGCTAGAGCTTTTACATTGCCATATTTTGTCTATTTTATATTTCAGAAATGTCATACAGTTGCTGCAATTCTGACCACAACTTCATTTGCACTATAAACCAAAGGACTATCAGCTACCCTTATATGGACTACATCGCTTAAATTGCTGCTTGACTCATGAATGGGAAAGTCCTTAAAACACACTAACACTGAATTAAAATGGTTAAAGTGCTGTGAAGTAGATATGTTTAAAGATGAGATATATTGATTTTTAATTTGGTAATTTCATTTTATATGCTAACGAAAATTTAGAGAAGTGTGTTATCAAAGAGGGAGCAGTTGGTTTCAATATCTCTTTCAGGAATGTCATATGATTCAAGAAGTCTGATTATTTTCTAATACTTTCTAATAACTCTATCTGCTGGAATTGTTATTGTTTCAAGAACTTGTTATTGTTGTTACTTACAGGAAATCAAAATGGAAATAAACAGTTAATTTTGTTTAACTGAGCAATAGAGTGGAAAGTCAAAAACAAATTTTATTGAGCTATCTGTCCCATTCTTATAGTTTTCTTTCTGTACTTGCTGGTCAAAGTTGTTTATTTTATACACAAATCAACATATTCTAAAAACTGGGCATGTAGTGTGAGAACTCTACAAACAGAAAAAGGACTTCTAGGCCCTGTAATTCCTGGTGTCATGAGTAGCTTTTGACATACATACATATAAATATATATAATATATATCTTGCATGTGTGCCTTACTACCGTCACACTATGAGCTTTTATCCACTCTTCCCATGGACACGATCTATTTGTGGGAGAGTATACTCTGAAATCATGAGGGAAATGCAACTGTAATTTTGCTATGCTGTTTGAGTAAATATCTTTGCTAATAACTGAGTTTACTGACTAATTATTAACAGGAAATACACTGGTGGGGTCTTGTAAACTGCAGCAGTAGTTCACAGGGTTAACTCTAAAACCTGAGGGAAGTAGCCACTTCCTGGGGATTGAACTCAACTATGAGTGTAAGTTTTGGGGGAATAGAGAAGGTATTACAAAGGACATTGTAATCTAATCAGGTTGGTTGGAGGAACTAATCAAAATGATGACTACAAAAAACTCCCTTACACACCCCTCTTCTCCTAACAGAAGAAAATTTCCAGAAACTTTTCCTGGATCAGTAGAGTTTTCAAAATATCCTGCTTATCAGGAGGGAGAGTAGAAAATGAAACAGCCTATAAATAACCTGCTGGGAGAGGGAAAGAAGAATCAGGATGAGGAAAGAAGTAATTCAAATGGAAAACATGTTGTTTTAGCAAGTTCTAAAGAGTAGCACTCTAGGAAGACTTAGGTTTAAGTCCAGTTCTGCCACTAACTTGCTGTTGTGGCTTTAGGCAAGCTTATTTACCACACTGTGAAGTTCAGTTTCCTCATACCAACCAACTTTGTAAATATCTAGTGAGTTAATTCTGTAAAGGTGGTAGGGAAGGCGTAAGGAATAAAATAAATGAGAGCTATTGCACTTTGAAACAGAAGAAGCTAATGCAAGAAGGAGCCAGAAACAATTTAGGTTTAAGAGAAGTACTACTACTACTAGTAGTGGTGGTGGTGGTAGTAGTAGTAGTAGTAGTAGTAGTAGTAGTAGTAGTAGTAGTAGTAGTAGTAGTAGTAGTAGTAGTAGTAGTAGTAGTAAGTAACATTTATTTAACACTATGTACCAGGCACTATGCTAAGCACTTTACTAATATTATCTCATTCGATCCTCAGTACAAGTCTGGGAAGGAAGGTATGGCTATTATCCCCATTTTAGAGATGAGGAAACTAAGACCAACAGGGGCGAAGTGACTTGCCCAAGGTCACACAGCTAGTAACTGTAATTTAACTAATTTTAACAATAATGTGAATTAGTTTTTAATTTTATAGTGCTATATAAATGCGATAGTTATAGCATTTATATAGCACTTCAGGATTTGCAAAGCATTTTATATACATTAACTCATTTGAACCTCACAACAATCCTGTGATGTAGGTGCCATGATTATCCCCATTTTACAGATGAGGAAATTGAGGCAGATAGAGGTTAAGTGACTTGTCTGCCCAGGGTCACACAGATAGTAAATGTCTGAGGTAGGATTCAAACACAGGTCTTCCTGACTCAAGTCTTTTGCTCTATCTAGCCACTGTACCACCTAGGTATAAAAAACAAGTATAGAAACAGGACAGAAACTGTCATTTCTTTAGTATAAGGAACTCACAGATGAGGAAACTTCTACAAGCTTAGATTGGTACCATTTCTACAACTAATCTCTCCCTTTCTCAATTTATTCATTTCCCATGCCCTGCTCCTTCACCCCACCTCAGCCACACACAAACACGGTTATTTCTTTGACTTTGCCATTACCCACAAATGCACCACTTGCATGTTCATGAACTTTGAAATTCCCTTATCTGATCAAAATCCATTGTCATTCCAACTCTCTCTACCTTGCAACCTCAAACCCTTTTCTTCATTCACACTATGATTCCAATTGCTCAATTTTTCATTTCTTTCCCAGGTCATCACCCCTACGTTAGTGACACTCTTTTTCCTTTTTCACCTTCACCCACTGATGAACCAGTTCAACTCGATACTATGCTCTTCTCTTGAGTCCAGTATCCCTTATTTCATCACAAATATTGCCTTCCTAAGCCTTAATCTTGGATTACTTTCACCGTCTGCTGCCCTCATTCCTACTTAGATGCAGCTAGATGAAACTGAAGAAAATCATGAAACTATGCTGAGAGGATCCACTACAGATAATCTTAACTGGGCCCTCTCTGCAGTAAGGTAATCCTTACATTACAACAACTCTTTTTTTTAAATTAATTCATTTATTTGTTTTCAGTTTTCCACAATCACTTCCATAAATTCTAGATTTTCTCCCCCTCCCTCTCCCCTCCTTCCCTCTTCCCTCCCCCCCCCCTCGCTGAGACAGTGTGCAATCTTATATAGGTTCTACACATACATTCTTACTAAATACATTTTCACCTTAGTCATGTTGCATGGAAGAATTACAATGAATGACAGAAACCATGAGAAAAAACAAAACAAAATACAAGAGATAATAGTCTGCTTTATTCTGCGATCCAGTTCCATAGTTCTTTCTCTGGATGAGGAAGGCATTTTGCCTCAAGAGTCCATTGGGAGTTTTTTAGGTCTTTGCATTGCTTTGAAGGGCTAAGTCTACCAGAAAAATTCCTTACACACTGCGGTTGTTACTATGTACAAAGTTCTCCTGGTTCTGCTCCTTTCACTCAGCATCAGTTCATATAAGTCCTTCCAGGCCTCTCTGAAGTCTTCCTATTCATCATTTCTTATAGCACAATAGTATTCCATTACATTCATATACCACAACTTGTTCAGCCATTTCCCAATTGATGGGCATCCCCTTGATTTCCATTTCTTGGCCACTAAAAAGAGAGCTGCTATAAATATTTATGTACATGTGGGTTCCTTTCTTATTTTTATGCTCTCTTGGGGATACAATCCTAGAAGTGATATTACTGGGTCAAAGGGTATGCATATTTTTGTAGCCCTTTGGGCATAGTTCCAAATTGCTCTCCAGAGTGGTTGGATCAGCTCACAGCTCCACCAACAATGAATTAGTGTTCCAACTCTTCCACATCTTCTCCAACATTTATCATCTTCCTGTTTTGTCATGTTAGCCAATCTGATGAGTGTGATGTGGTACCTCAGAGTTGTTTTGATTTGCATCTCTCTAATCAATAGTGGGTTAGAGAATTTTTTCATATGACTATAGATAGCTTTAATTTCTTCTTCTGAAAAGTGCTTGTTCATATCTTTTGACCATTTATCAATTGCAGAATGACTTATATTCTTGTAAATCTGACTCAGTTCTCTATATATTTTAGAAATGAGGCGTTTATCACAGATACTAGTTGGAAAAATTCTTTCCCAGTTTTCTGCTTCCCTCCTAATCTTGGTTGCATTGGGTTTGTGCAAAAACTTTTCAATTTCATGTAATCAAAATTATCCATATTGTACTTCATAATGGTCTCTATCTCTTGTTCAGTCAAAAATTTCTCCATTCTTCACAAATCTGACAAATACACTATTCCTTGCTCCCCTAATTTGTTTATAGTATCAATCTTTATGCCTAGATCATGTAACCTTTTGGACTTTATTATTGTGTACGGTGTCAGGCAATGGTCTATGCCCAGTTTTCTCCACACTGTTAACCAGTTTTCCCAGAAGTTTTTGTCAAATAATGAGTTTTTATCCCAAAAGCTACGGTCCTTGGGCTTAATCAAATAGTAGATTGCTATATTCATTGACTATTGTGTCTTGAGTTCCTAACCTATTCCATTAGTCTACTCCTCTATTTCTTAGCCAGTACCAAGTAGTTTTGATGATTGCTGCTTTATAATGTAATTTGAGATCTCGTAGTGCTAGACCACTTTCCCTACCATTTCTTTTCATTAGTTCCCTTGATGTTCTGGACCTTTTGTTCTTCCAGATGAATTTTGATATTTTTTCTAACTTTAGAAAATAATTATCTGGTAGTTTGATTGGTATGGCACCAAATAAGTAAATTAATTTAGGTAGAATTATCATTCTTATTATATTAGTTTGGCCTACCCACAAACAACTGATGTTTTTCCACTTACTTAGATCTGACTTTATTTGTGCGAAAAGTGGTTTGTAATTGTGTTCATATAGACCCTGGGTCTGTTTTGGCAGGTAGACTCCCAGATATTTTATAGTGTCTACTGTAGCTTTAAATGGGATTTCTCTATCTTTTGCTGTTGGACTTTGTTAGTAATATACAGAAAAGCAAATGATTTGTGTGGGTTTATTTTGTAACCTGCACCTTTGCCAAAATTGTTTATTATTTCAAGTAGTTTTTTACTTTGATTCTTTGGGATTCTCTAAGTATATCATCTGCAAAGAGTGATAATTTAGCTTCTCCTTTGCCTATTCTAATTCCTTCAATTTACTTTTCTTCTCTTATTGCTAAAGCTAACATTTCTAGTACCATATTGAGTAACAGTGGTGTTAATGGACATCCTTGTTTCATCCCTAATCTTACTGGAAATGCATCTAGCCTATCCCCTTTGTATATAATGCTTGCTGAAGGTTTTAGGTAGATACTGCTTATTATTTTATGGAAAGTTCCATTTATTCCTCTGCTATCCAATGTTTTCAATAGGAATGGGTGTTGTATTTTGTCAACATCTTTTTCTACATCTGTTGAGATAATCATATGGTTTCTGTTAGTTTTGTTGTTGATATGATCAATAATGCTGATAGTTTTCCTAATATTGAACTAGCCCTGCATTTCTAATATAAATCCTACCTGATCATAATGTATTATTCTCATGATAAGTTGCTGTATTCACTTTGCTAATATCTTATTTAAAATTTTTGCATCTATATTCACTAGAGAAATTGGTCTACAATTTTCTTTCTCCATTTTGGCTCTTCCTGGTTTAGGTATCAGAACTGTTTGTATCATAAAAAGAGTTTGGTAGGATTCCTTATTCACCAATTTTCCCAAATAGTCTATATAGTATTGAAATTAACTGTTCTTTAAATGTTTGATAGAATTCACTTGTAAATTCATCTGGCTGTGGAGATTTTTTTCCTAGACAGTTCATTGATGGCTTGTTCAATTTCTTTTCCTGAGATGGGGCTTTTGCAGTATCCTGTAAGTTTTGGTAGATTATCTCATTATTGTCATTCTCTTGAATGAAGTTATTGATTGTTTCTATGATTTGTTGTTTAACCAGCTCATTCTTTAGGATTAGATTATGTAGTTTCCAATTAATTTTTGGTCTATCTTTTCATGGCCTTTTATTACATATAATTTTTATTGCATTATGATCTGAGAGGGATGCATTGACTATCTCATTACAACAACTCTTACAAACATTTTCTTCCCTCCTCAAGACTCCCAAGACTCCCCCTACTCCTACCCTCTAAGCTGAGAACTTTGCCTTGTATTTTACTGAAAATGAGATCATTCCCTAAGAAGTCTGTCATCTTGCCACTTCCTTATATCATCCTACTTCCTGCTGCTGTTTCCTCTTGTTGAAAAACAAAACTTAAGTTGTCATTAGTCAAATGAGTTTAGAGTAAGAAATGTTTGATTCCTTTCTTGTCTTATGTCTAGTATGGACTCTCAGAGGAGGCACTCAAAGAATCATGAAATTTGAGAGTTGGAAGGGATCTCAGGGACCATCTTTTACTCATACCTGAAAAATGATCCCCACCTGACTAGTGATCAACATTCTAACTAACCTCCACTTAAAGATTTCCAGTAAAAGGGTCCCACTACCTGTAACATACAGTGCACATGTGAAACCAATTTGTCATTACTTCTATTTATTAGGGTTAATAGCAAGTACTACACTGATAAGACCTACACTCATAGATGCATCCAAACTTTATTGACCATTCAATAACACAAACATCAAGTGCTCTACAAATGAATTTTAAGGTCCCACTAAGCATGTCTTGTCCTGGTACTCATGACAAGGTAACCTTTCTGCCTGATTAAAGGTTGTGTGTTTCCTTTCAAGATAGCATTCTATCAATTCTCTGTCAGTCAAGCAAACATAGGATGCTCACATTTCCAAGTGCCTTCCAAATTTGGAAATATAAATCTGTCCTAGAATCAACCAAGGATCAAGCTGATTGCTGGAGCCAGGGAATATGGGGGGTATACTTCTGGTTTTTTAAATTACATCTAAGTTCTGATTGGTGATATATGATGTGAGCTTATGATGAAAGAAACTATCAATCATACATAATGTCATTAGCAAATATTTGTCAGTTGTTTACCAGATTTGGGGGACACATGTCATTAGTAATCATTTACCAAATCTAAGGGACATATGTAAGTTTGATAGTGTTTACCAAATCACTGATTTGTTTACCAAATTACCAATTACACAAATCATTGCAAAATTATACCACTGGAAAAAATAGCTTATATAACAACTATTTAGTCACAAGATGGAGGATTAAATCCCAGAAAATGGGATTGTTCAACCTAAATTAACACACTTATTCCCACTATATTAACCCACTAGGCAATCCATTCTACTTTTGGAAAGCTCTAATTATTAGAAAGTTTTTCCTTACATCAAAGACTAAATTGGCATCTTTATAATTTCCATCTATTGTTCCTAGTTCTGTCTTCTGGCATTAAATAGAACAAGGCTAATTCCTCAATAAATACTTAATGACAACCCTAAAATAAGTGTTAAACAATCTGCTCCACAGTTTTTATGAAGGAATTTTGAAGGACAAGGAGATGCTGCTTCAGAAGACAGTAAACAGCTGTGAAAGGGCTTCATAAATAGAACATTTTATAAAATTTATTTTAAAAATGCTCTTATAAATAGAGGTTCATTTGCCATCCTCAGAATGGGACAGCATCCCAAACCTAGCTGGACACATCCCTGGGATACCAATCCAGATTTCCTAGATTTGCTATTCACAGCTCCTTCCATAGTCTGGGGGAAAAAATGGAAATTGCTCAGGTTCTGACCAGGGTGCCTCAATACATGATCAATTCTCCTTTATTGGTTCCTCTCCAGAATATAAGCCTCCTCAACATTCTGTTCTCTTCTCTCTTTAGGGTGACTTCTAAGTTTAAACCTCTAGTTTTCATGTTTCTCCTAACATCCAATTCTGTATTTCCATCTGCCTACTAACTATCTCCAGCTGGATTGCAAGGGTCCCACATTCATGTCAAAAAATGAACTCATTCACATTTCCCAAAAATCTCCTCCCAAATTCCCTCTTTCTGTTGATGGCACCATCAACTTTTCACCAGGCTTGGAATCTTGGCTTCATCTCTCTCTCTCTCTCTCTCTCTCTCTCTCTCTCTCTCTCTCTCTCTCTCTCTCTCTCTCTCTCTCTCTCTCTCTCATATTACCCTTATCCAATTAATCACCCAGTTTTGACAATTCTTTGTTTAAAATATTTTTCAAGTCTTCCCCTTCCATTACATTCCCACATCTACCTCCTTCAACTATACCCTCTTACCTGGATTACTGAAATGGGTATATAATGGGGGGGGGGGGGGAAGGAAAGAGCGATCAAGAGTTGCTGGGCATCAATCAGAAGAATTTCCTATGTCCTCTCATCAAAGGGTTAGGGAGAATGTCTAGCTCTGTGGGAGGTGCCAAGCTGACAAAGGTCCAGTCTCTCCCCCTCCAAACTATCCAGCACACACTGTTAGATCAATCACCCAATGCACAATTCTCATTGTATTTCTCTTCAGCTCACGCATTGTAAAATGGCACTTCTGTTCACACTGCCCCTGACAACTCTGACTGTAAAAATCCTATCCTTACTTCAAATAACATCTTAATTACCCCCTTTTCCACAATCTTTCCGGATTCCCCCAACTATATGTGATCTTTTCCTGCTCAGAAACCCTCAGAGAACTTTGCATATCTTATAGGACGCTTGTAATCCACTGACACATACTGACTGTGTGATCCTGGGCAGGTTACTTAACCTTTCAGTGACCCCAACCAATTCTCTAAGAGTATAAATTGCTGATTTAAAATGGTAGAAGTTTTCTCACAGGGGAAACTAATTATACTTATGAAGTCACATGTCCAAATCCCCAAAATTGCATAGCTCCTTGTATAGTTACTTTGAAAAATCACAGAATTTTAGAGTTGGAAGAGATGTCAGTGGTCAACTAATTCAACACATACCTGAAATGAATCCCTCATTTGACCCATGTATCATATATTCATCCAGCAACTATATGAAGAACACCCATGATGGGGAGCCCAATATCTCCTGAAGCAGCTGCTTTCACTTTTGGACAGATATAATTATTGGAAGTTTTGTCCTGGTATCAATCTAAATTTGCTTTTTTGGAATGTCTAGCCACCTTTCTTGCTTCTACCCTCTTGAATAAATGGAATAATTCTTATTTTATATATCTCACCTCCCCTCTCTAAGGAAAGTGTCCCAGCACAACTCTGCACTGGGGCTGGCTGTTTCAAGTCTAAGTCATGATCCAGCCAGAAAGTTCACCCACATTGACAATGAGCAGGGGGAAATGAGTGAAGTGAGGTACAAAGGAGGGAGAAAAATGGAGTTTTATCAGTTGCAAGCTAGGGTCTTTTTGTCAAGATGTAATCTCTATAGCACAGAGAGGGGGATAAGAGTTTGAAGTACAAAACTATGAGTATCAATTATTGGTCAGACTGGGGTAAAGAAACACAAGAAAAATTATGGAGTGGCAACAGTGCGAGGAAACATTTGTCTGGTTAAGGACTGCTAGGAGCTGCCTACTCTGCAAGCCCAAATACAGTTGACATTGACACCACTATCTCTCCATGGGCCCCAGGGACTGCATTTGCAAAGGTATCATTCAGGTGGAAGGTGTGGATTACTAACTGATGTGTGGAGGTTTCAGAAGGGATCCCATGTAAGCTCTGGCATCTCAAAAAGTGGCATTTAAGATGAGCTTCCAATAATGAGTAGTATTTCCATAGGTAGTAGAAAGAAAACAACAGAAGTGTGGGGGTAGGGAAACATGGGGTATATTAGGGGAAGGACAGATTATTCAGGTAGGCTGGATGAATACAGTACATTTTGGAACATAATGAGAGATAAAGTTAAAAAGAATTCATACAGAACAAGGCTTTGAATGCCAAACTGAGGAGTTTGGATTTTAAGGTTTGCACAGCACTTTACAAATATTATCTCATTTAAATCTCACAACCTGGGAGTAGGTGCTATTATTATCTCCACTTTACAGATGAAGAAACTGAGGCAGGATTTCAACTCAGGTCTTCCTAACTACAGGTTCCTTGCTCTATCTACTGTGCTATCTAGTTGTCTCTAACCTTGTAAAATTGGATTATAATTGAATTGAGTTAAAAGAGAGGGACATGTGACTATATTTTAGGAAGACTAATTTGGCAGTGATGTATAGGATGGACTGATGAGAGGAGAAACTGGAGATTTGCTAGAAGACTATCGCAGTCTTCTCGGGGGATATTGTGAAATCTTGAACCAATGAAATGGCAATGGGAAAGGAAAAGAGATGAGTATGAGAGGTAGAATAGACAGAACTTGGCAAACAACCAACTGAATGAGACGAACAAAGGAGAAGAAAGACTCAAAGGGGACTGTGTCTGAAGCCAGGGTTATGAGAGGATAGAGGGTTTCATTAAAATATCACAAAATCCAGGTCCTGAAACAGGGAGCAAATTTTGGGAAGAGGATAATAAATTTAGTTTTGGAAATGGTGAGCTTGAAGTATCTTGTTCACTCTTTCATTCCTCCACAGCATCTAACACAGTAATTTATACATATGAGGCTCAACAAATATTTGCTGAATGAATGACAGATGGCTTTCTGCCCTGTATGAACCCAGTCCAGGTTGTGGATTGATCTCCCCCAGTGTGTGGTAAGCTTGGAACTCTACCAAATTAGTGGCTAGATTGTCCCTAGGTTGTCCAGGTAGGTGACTTCCCTATTAGGACAAAAAAATTCCCAGTTATGATTAAGAATCAATTAATTAAACAATAAACTATTGAACACCTATCTATCAATACTAGGTACCTTGGAGAGGGAGAATACAAAGAAAGCTTAGATTCCCAGTCCTAAAAATCTTTAGTATATTTGGGGAGACAGGACTAAGGCACATAAAACAATAAAAAAAAATACAGGATGGGGTATGATTCAGTGCTAGGTTCCACATGCATGCAATAGAAGATAGAGAAAGGAGATCGATGTAGGGAATTAGATGGGGAATATTTCATTCAGGTGGAGCCTCAGCTTGTCCTTAAAGCATAGGTAGGAGTTGGATTGCCATAGGTATTTGAGGAGGACATTTCAAGGAGAAGTGCCAGTGTAAATAAAGGTTCAGAAGTAGGAATAAGTTTAGGAGGTACTGTGAGGAAACAAGGCCTGACTAGAATTTCAGAAGTGGGAGATAAGTTTGGATAGATGGGATGGTGTCAAATTAAGGAAGTACTCAAGGGTCAGGCAGAACTTTTAAAAGAAATTTTTTTGGGGGGGGGAAGGACTGCAAACAAAGGAGATGCTTATTAATTAGAGAATAGCTAAGGAAATTGTGGTGTGAGAATGTAATAGAATACAACATAAGAAGTTATGAAAGAGATGAAAGAAATCTGAGAAAAGTTGAATGAACTGATCCAGAATGAAGTAATGGAACTAAGAAAATAATTTCTATAATAACAATAACATTATAAAGGAAAACAACTTTGAAAGACTTAAGAACTCTGATCAATGCAATAAATAGTCATAACTCCAAAAGACTGATGATGAATCATATGTGCCATCTCTTTGTAAGAGAAGTGATGGGTGCAGAATGACACACATTTTCTGACATGACCAATGTGTGTGTCTGTTTTGTTTGACCATATTTATTTTAAAAGTGAGGGCATTTTTAAATTTTATTTTTCATTTGAAGAGAGGAGAGTTATGAAGGAAATGGGGATAGTAATAATGATAAAAAAAGAAAACATTTAAAATATGCACAGAAGTGAGCTGAAGTTCAGACACAAACAGGACAGTATTAGAATAATTGTATTAAATTTATTATGTAACTTACCATTGTACATAATTGAAATTCACAGTTTCATATGCCATTGTCTTTCTGTTCTTCTTTGTTATTTGGAAATAATCATGTTTGTTTATGTCTGACAACTCCATAATAAAAAAAAAAAGAAAAAAATTCCAGTTAGGCAGAGACACTTAGTGTGCATTTAAAAGGTGTGAACAGATGAAATATCTCATTCTTTCCTAGCTACTTTCAAGTAAGGAGGAACAAAAACTCCTGAAAGACTTTGAGTGGGGACTGAGGTAGCAATACCAGCTATTAATGTCCCATTTGGGTCATCACAAAGTTGTAACTACACAGTTTGGCTGTTTCTGTCTCTGTCATACTTATTAAGGGGGGAAAATAAGGCAGAATTTTATGGTAGCAACACAGAAAAGAACAGAAATAAAATGGGTCTCCACCATTTAAGGGATGGCAAAATAAATTAGGATAAATGAATGTAATAATACGTTCCATAAGAAATCACAAATAGGAGGAATTCAAAGAAGGTATTAAGATTTCTTTCAAAAGATGCAACTCAAAATAGAAAGAACCAGGAGAACAAGATAGACGATGAATATAAAATATAAATGAAAACAACACTAAAAAGCAGTCAAATTCGGATGAGTTTTAATGACCCATCCTGATCCTGAAGAACAGCTGATAAAGCACTATTCTTAGCAGGGAAGTGGTAAGACAAGAACTCTTTTCTAGTGCCTAGTATATTGCCTAACAAGTAGTAGATAGTTAATAAGTACTTGTTGTATGACACTAAATACAATGGAGTACAAAACATGCCCTTTGTCCTCAAGATCCTTATGCTGTAGTTACGTTGAGACCAGGTCTAAAAAGTTATGGTAGTATAACCAAAAGAAATCAAAGAATGAGGAAAAAGAATTGTATGCACAAAAATAGTCATAGCAGCTATTTTTGTGTTTGCAAAGAATTGGAACCAAAGGAGGTGCCCATCAATTGGGGAATGGCTGAATAAATTGTTGGTACATGAAAGTAATGAAGTATGTTAAATATACCGCCATAAGAAATTACAAAAGTGATGAGTTTAGAGAAACCTGAAAAGATTTGTGAGAAATGCAGCTGATGCAAAGTGAAGTCAGCAGAACCAGTAAATAATTTATATAACAGTACTGACCACGACAAAAGGACAAGTTTGAAAACCTCAAGATCTTCGATAAATTCGACGACCAAACCTAAATTCAGAGGATTGATAATGATTTGTGCTACTAAGACAGAAAGGGCTGATAGATTCAAGTTGTAGAATGAGATGTACATTTTTGAACATGAATAGTGTATGGATTTGTTTTGTTTAATTATACATATTGGTTACAAGGGTTGTTTTTAATTTAAAAATACTATTTATTAGTAGAGAGGGATAGATACTAGGGAAAAACAAAGAATAGCAATCATTTATAAAAACAATAAATCATTTGGGGATAATGGTAGAAAAATGCCTGTTAATTTAAAAAAATTATTAATTAATTTATTTATTATTATTTATTTAAGAAAATAAATTAGTAACTCAAGAAAGTCCATGGTAAGGACCACAGGGTTCAGGCTATCTGAGAAGTCTTCATGGAGAGAGTTGAGTTGAGCTAGACTTGAAGGATGCTCTACGATTAGATAAATGGGGAGTTGAAGGATCATTTATGCAAGGTAATGGGGAGCAAAGCTGGGAATGCCCATGGCGTGTATGATGGTGTACTCATACCACTCTTCTTCGTCCCTTCTGGAGGGTTTAGAGGGTTTTGCATAGAAGTTATCACTGGGAGACCAGAGCAACAGTTCGGGAAAGCCATTGAGTGCCTCGAGTAACTAGAAAGAGGCTTCAGAGATGAAGGAGTTATCCAAGATTGCCTGGAAAGTTTGGTTAACCTTTCCATGTCTGTGTCAAGGAAGCTTAAGAAGTGCTAGGTAAGGGGTGACACGCAGCGGGGAAACTACACTTCCCAAGAATCCTCGCGCGCCCACAGGCCAACACCTCCTTCTGGCACGCGCGTCTCCTCCCTTTCCCTCCCCCTTTGCTCTCGCACCCGCTAGACTATCTATCGCGAGAGGACGGGCCGCGGCGGCTATAGCGGCAGTGATCTGTGGTGGTGGTGGTGGTGGCGGCCGAAGGCGGCGGCGGCCATTTTGGTGAGGCCTCTGGAGTGGCGGTGGCGGCGGCGGCGGTTCGCGGGGAGTGGCATCTCCCCTCCCCCCCACCGCCCTCCCACTTCCGTGCGCTTAGAGAGTTGGAGCTAGAGACGGGACAGCGGCAGTACCGGCAGGCCCAGTGAGACCTCGGGCGGCCGCGGCGACAAGAGAGGAACCCTCCCCCCTTTCCCGGCGGGGGGGGGGGTGGCGCGCGCGCCCCCGAGGACGCAGGTAAGAAGAGGGAGACAAGATGGCTGATTCCCCTCGTCCCTCCCTCCTCCCCTTCTCTCCTCCTCCCACTTCTCGACGACGAATGATTGCGCGCGCATCCTCGCTCTCCTCCCTCCCCCCCCCTTTCCCGGGTCGCTGCGCGCGCATCTTCGGCCGGGCCCCGGGGCCAGTGCGCGAGACTGCCGGCGCGCGCCCATAGAGAGGGACTGAGAGGCCAGACGGGCCAAACGGGGCCCCGGCGTTTTATCCTCCCCCTTTCCCGCCCTTCGCGCGCGTGCACGGGTGAAGGAGTGTGAGAGGCGAGCGCGAGATCCAGGTGCGCTCTTGCCCGCGCGTGTCCGTGTCCCCTCCTCGCGCCCTGCTCCCTGTTCTCGGTCCCTTAAGAGCGCGCAGGAAGGGAGTGGGTAGCGCAGCGTGGGCCGGGCAGTGCTTGTGCGTGCCCATCTCCGCGGGTGGGGGGCCGGAGGGCGGCTTCCCGAAGCTCACCTGTCCTTTCCCCTCCCCTCTCATTTCCTCCCGGTGTAACAGTGATGGGCTAGGCCGGGGACCCTGGGTTCCTGCTACCCCGACCTGCCCCCGCCCTCGCCTCTTCCCTTCATTTGGGCGGGAGCCCTGGGGCTCGGGCAGCCCTGCCAGGGCTCCCCACCCCCTGCCGCGCACGCGCTGCCTGTCCCAACTTGGGGTGTGTGTGTGTGTGCGCGCGGGGGTGCGTGTGTAGTGTGTGTTTGTGTGTGTTTGTGCGTGTTTGTGCGCGCCTGCCCCGAACCCCTCCTCTTCTTCCGCGGACCCGCGTGCGCGCACCTTGGGTGGGTAGGCGGAGTTGGGGAGGGGCGAGCGAGTGGGAGGAGCCGGGGGTAATGTGGGTTAGAGGAGTCCGAGGTCGGGCCGGGTTGGGGGCGGTGGGGAGCGGGGATCCGGCTCCCTCTGCTTGGGCTGCGGCAGGTCGGGGTGAAGGGGCCGGAGGAGGGAAGTGTGCGGAAGCAGCCCCGGCATTGACAGCTTGTGGGGCAGGGCTTCTTCCGTACCCCAGTCATGCTGTGATCTTAGCTCTGGTACTGGAGTTATTTCTGCAAAGAAGTGTATTTGTGAAATAAAACTGGCCTTCCTCTTGGTGCCTTCTCTTTGTGCCACTCCTCTGGTAGGGTCCGCCGAGGATCTTTGCCCTAAACAGACAGCCAAGGACGTTTAAAGTTTCTTTCCTTACACTGTCTCTTTTTCCTGCTCTTCCCCTCTCCCTTGGGTGGCAGGAGCTTGTTCCAGTGGTGAATGCATTCCGTTTTCATAGTGCATGCTTTTGCTTACTCTTCTCTGGAACATGAGAACTTTCTTCCTCAAAGCTCTTACTGGAATCTTTTCCTGGTAAATTTGGATACATTGAAAAACTCAAAAGCAGGTAGGATAGAATAAATATGTGAATTTATAAGGAAGTAGTTCCTCAAAACTGATGACTCCTTTCCCTCACCTTCATTTTAGGTGTGCTCTCCTTTGGTACAGCGGCACCGTGGAAGTGCAGACTTTCACGGCGGGTGTGGTTTCAGCTCACACAGGTGAGAGAGAGAGAGAGAGTGTCCTTTTTAAAAAAAATCAATGGGGAGGAGTTTAAGGTATCATCTATAAACACTTTGCAGGATTTCTGGACTCTTATATTGAATGCTGACATAATATTTGAATGTGCTTTTTGTGAGAGATCGGCTTCACTACTGAAGGGACAGTGTTAACTTTAGTATTCTGAATGAAAACGTTGGTGAATAAAGTGGGTTTCCACTCTAGTGTTTAGAAATTGAGAGTAATGAGATTTCCTTATACTGCTTCTGCCTTTGGGAATGGCTGTGATCCCTTGGTTTGTTCTTTCCCACTCTTTTGAAACAGGTACTCCAGAGGCCAGTGGACCCGAACGGAGGCTGGGACGCCCTGGGGGGCCCCGGGCCCTGGACAGTGGGTCCCGGTGGCCGGTGGCCCAGAATGAGGCCAGCACCCAGCATGCCCTGCAGCCGGTCGCCAGCCCCTCGGCTAGCAGCAGTGGTGACGACGATACCGTCATCCTCCAGGCACCCTACGTGGAGCCCAGGAGTGGGACAATGCAAAGTAGCCCCTCTCCTGCCCACCCTCAACTTCCAGTTCTCCAGACAGAGGTATGAAAAGAAGAGATTTTTCTCCATTAGAAAATGTGGTTCTAAGGTGGGAAGAAATAGAAGTTAGGATGGAAGAGTTTTGCTTTGAGAAGAAAATAAATGCTAAGAATATTCTGCTTCTTCAAAATGCCTTGTAATACTTCTGTGTATGGCCTATCTCCCCCAACTGGGGCAGCTAGGTGGTACAGTGGATAGAGCACCAGTGCTAGAGGACCTGAGTTCACATCTCACCTCAGACACTTGCCACTCACTAGCTGTGTGACCTTGGGCAAGTCACTTAACCCCAATTGCCTCATCCTGGGTCATCTCCAATCATCCTGATGAATATCTGGTCACTGTTTTCAGATTGGCTCTGGAGGAGAAGTAGGGCTGGTGACCTGTACAGCCCTCCCTCACTCAAAACAAAGTCAAGTGCAAATCATGTCACTATTTCTCTGATGGCATGGTCTTCTTTGGCAACAAAGGATGAACACACATGCCCCAACAGAATTTAAGTTTCTTGAGGATAGAAATAGTTTTATTTTTGCCTGTCCCCATTGCCTGACACCACAATCCCTTGCATATAGTATAAGCATGATGCATTTCTGTTGAATTGAGACATTATTCTCTGGTAGGTTGTATAATATCTCCTGGGTGAAAAGCAAGAAATTTAATATGCTCATGGTTGTTTATGGTACCTGTAAGAATCTACTCAGTTGTCTTCCTCTTCCCTAGCAGATGGTATCAGACAGCATGACAGGAAGCAACCCAGTATCCCCAGCCTCAACTGACTCTCCAGCCTCCAGTGGGGCAGGTGGCATCTCTCCCCAACACCTAGCCCAGGACTCTTCCTTGGATGGGCCTCCTGGCCCCCCTGATGTCTCCTCAGTGCCAGTGGTTGGACTTGGCTTACCTCAGCCTGCTGACCCAGCCAGTAAGGGTCCTAAGTGGGAGAAAAGCCATGCTGAGATTGCTGAGCAGGCCAAGCATGTATGTATTTTCAGGTCCACCCTTTCCCTACCCCCACCAGTCCTTGAGGGTCTGCAAATCTCTTTTGGGAACCTTCTTACCATAGACATAGCCACTTCTGTCCTATTTTCCCATTTTCTTTCACCTATACTTCTAGGATTTATTTGTCTTTTCTCATCTTCACTGTCAACCTCTAGCTTTTACTCTCTGCATTTTTTCTTGGTGTTTGTTCCTCCATCTTAAGTTCTTTTTTCTATCACTAGGTGTCTTACTTCCTGAGGTAATTTTTCTCAGGAAAGGAGTAGGCAACAAGGAGGGAAACCCAGGGCAGTATTTTCGAGTTCTTTAGAGCAAGGACAGAGTAAGAATAAGTCCCTATCCCATGTATCTCTGGGAATACATCCTTTTGATATATTTACTCATCTCTTGTGCATTTCCGTGGAATGATTATTGTTGGGAGCTGTCAACCTTTGTTTGCTTCTTTACCCCACCAGGAAGCAGAGATTGAAACACGAATTGCAGAGCTTCGGAAAGAGGGCTTCTGGTCACTAAGGCGACTACCCAAGGTTCCTGAACCAGCCCGACCTAAGGGTCACTGGGACTACCTGTGTGAAGAAATGCAGTGGCTCTCTGCTGACTTTGCTCAGGAACGGCGCTGGAAACGGGGTGTGGCTCGTAAGGTAGGCACCCTTTGCCCCTATTCCCCTTACTGAATCCCATGCTTTGAAAGTGTTTTGTTTAAGTAGAAGAAGCCTATAAGGTCACTTAGGACAGTTGAAAGAAACATGCTGGAATTGTAGTGCTCCTGGGGATGAAAGGGGATGTTGGGGAAGTAAACTCTGGCCTGTAGATATTCAGACACATTTTGGTCTCCAGATTTTTTACTTTTTTTCTTAACTTTTTCCTTTTTGCAATTTCTTCTGTTGGGAGGAGGAGGATGAAACATGGGGGCCAAGTTTCTACAGTCACTCTCAATTTTATATACTTCTACCACCAGGTAGTACGCATGGTAATTCGTCATCACGAGGAACAGCGGCAAAAGGAAGAACGGGCCAAGCGGGAAGAGCAGGCCAAGTTACGACGGATTGCTTCATCCATTGCCAAGGAAGTCAAGCAGTTCTGGAGCAATGTGGAGAAAGTAGGAGTTTGGGAAATGGGGATGTGTTTGGACTTGGTCAGAAAATTTCTGCCCATCTCTACGGGAGAGATTTGTCAGCCTACCCCAGTACTTTTTAAGACTTCTATTGATCAACAGATGTTTAAGTACCTACTAGACAAAATGAAACCTTCAGGGAGCTTACATTTTATTGGGAGATGAGCATATATAGGTATATGCAAAATAAATAGAAAGTAATTAGGAGTTGAGGTTGGAAAGAGGTGCTAGCACCCATGGGGATC
This sequence comes from Notamacropus eugenii, assembly GCF_028372415.1. Lineage (NCBI taxonomy): Eukaryota > Metazoa > Chordata > Mammalia > Diprotodontia > Macropodidae > Notamacropus > Notamacropus eugenii. The sequence goes on along the minus strand of NC_092874.1, from coordinate 377,934,877 downwards.
AGAAAAGGTTTTATTTAGAAGATGGCTCTTGAAGTCATTCTTGAAGGTAGTTAATGACTTGAAAGGTATTCTTAAGAAGTGGCAGTAAGGGGACAATGCATTTCATCCATGAGGGACAACTAGAGCAGAGGCAGAGAGATGGAAAATAGATGGGAGTATATGAGGATTGTACTATAGAGTGTATGAAAAAGAATCGTGTAAAGCCTGAAAAGGTGTATTGGGCCAATCTGCGAAGGACTTTACCTGATAGAAGACTTTACACTTGATCCTTGAGTTAACACGAGTAGTGGGACTCTATGGTCATCATACCTCTACTTTAAAAAAAATTATGTGGAGGTTGGATTAGAATGAGGAGAAATAGGAGGCAGGGAGACTAGAAGACTGGTGCAATAATCCAGGGCAAGAGGTGACAAAGACCCCACTAGGGTGGTGACTGTGTGAATGTAGTGAAAGGGAAAGATGAGAGAGTAGCAACTAAAACATTTTGTAGCTGAAAGGATATGTGGTGAAAGTAAGGACTCAAAGATGACAGCCTGAGTAATTAGGATGGTGGTACCCTCAGCTAGTAATGGGGGAGTTGTGAAGGAAGGGGGAATTTGGTGGGAAAGGTGATCATATGAGTTCTTTCTGGACCTGTTGATTTTGAGATGCCTATAGGACATCCAATTGAGAATTCCAATAGGCACAAAGTGTGCTCAAGACAGAGTCCTAGGATACACCTACCATTAGAAGACCTGATGTAGATGATTAAAGGAGACTAAGGAATGGTCAGAAAGATATAAAGAGAACCAGGAGAGCACACTCACAAAAACCTGGAGATGAGGAAGTACATAGTAGAAGAGAGGGCAATCTATAGTGTCCGTAACAGAAGTCATGAAGAATGTAAACTGAAAAAATGCCACCATATTTCGCATTTGAGAAATCATTGGTAACTTTGGAGAGAGAATTTCAATTAAATGTTCAGTTTGAAATTGAGAAGGGAGTCAGAGAAGAGGAAGTAGAAGCCAAGTATAGACTGCTTTTTGCAAGAGTTTGGCTTGAGAAATATAGGGTGATACTTTGAGGAATGGTTACAGTCCAGAGATAATTTTAAAAGATGAAGAAAGTTGGGTATGGTTATAGGCTGCGTGTAAGGTACTTACATGGAAAGGGAGGGATTAAAGGTTTACCAGGAGGTGGGGAGTAGAGAGCAATCTACCAAAGTAGGCAGGAGGGAATTTGAATGTGAATGAATGAATAAAGCATTTATTAAGCATTTCCTATATACAAAGCACTGTGCTGAGCATTAGAAATAGAAAATCAAATCCCTGTTCTCAAGGAGCTTACATTCTTATTGAGGAGAATACACATATGGAAGATTTCAGCTGCATGTCAGATGGAAAAATCCCATGGTCCTTAGGGTACAGTAGCAGAACAGATGTTAATACTCTTCCTTTGATATCATTTCCACTGATAAAATCATGTCAGTTTCTTGTGTTAAATGACTTGATAGTGCCAAGAACTTTCCTTACTGGGTCTTTGGTAGCTGTGTCCGTAGCACCTGTAGGAACCCTTGGCAGACTGCATCTCCATAGGGATGATGACTGAGCTTCCTAAGCCAGAGGAGGTACCATTCCAAGGGTCTTGGACTCAGGGTCCTTAGCTGTCTCCATCAGGATCTGAGGGGAGGTGGTGCTCTAGGTGGTTGTGGTGGTCTGACTTGCCTAGCACATGTTGCCTCCTACCTCTCCACCAGGTGTCCCAGTGCTTTAGACAGGGGTGGCTTGCCTGCCCTGTGTGTGGCAGTTGGATTTCAATTGGTAGGGATAATTGGGCCCTTCTCCATAAGAATTGCTTCCTTGGATGATGTCTTTGAGAGCCAGGTGGAAATAAAGACTGTCTTCAGATCAAGGTCACATGAGAGGTTGGCCTTGGCAAGAAAAGTCACCTTAACGTCAGAGTACCCCAATTTCTTTTTTGTAATGCAAAGTGGGTCTTACCTGGTAATGACTGGCATAGGCAAAAGGTAGGCAGCTTGTGGAGAAAACACAGGCCCTGTTTTCAGGGTATCATATGTAGCAGCTCTGACCTAGATTTCTTGTTCCCTGTTTATCATAGGTGGTACAGTTCAAACAGCAGTCTCGCCTAGAGGAAAAGCGAAAAAAAGCCCTAGACCTTCAACTTGACTTCATTGTGGGCCAAACAGAGAAGTATTCCGATTTGCTGAGCCAGAGCCTCAATCAGCCCCTTGCCCCAACCCCAAGCAAAGCTGGCTCTTCTCCTGGCCTTGGTTCTTCTCACACTGGTTCAGCTGCTTCTAGTCCCCCACCTCCTGTCCTTCCCCAGCTTGATGATGAAGGTGGGTGCTCTTGAATCAGTTTCTCTACCTTCTCTCCTCAGAACAGTCTAAACCTGTGACTTAATTATCTTCATAATTCTGAGTTTGTTTTTATGTTCTAGATGGGGATTTTCAGCCACAAGAAGAAGAAGAAGAAGATGATGAAGAGACAATTGAGGTAGAGGAGCAGCAAGAGGGCAATGATGCAGAGACCCAGAGGCAAGAGATTGAGCTGCTTCGTCGTGAGGGAGAGCTGCCCTTGGAAGAGCTACTACGTTCTTTGCCCCCCCAGCTGCTAGTGGCATCCTCTAGTCCCACCCACGTCCCTTCATCAAGTGATGCTGACTCCCAAGAGGTCTTGGAGGAGGATGGTGAAGAAGAAGAACCTCATCAGGGCTCAAAGGTACAAAGGAAAGGGCAGGGTAGAGAAGAGGGATGAATTTTTGGTCTTCTGTAGGTTTGAGGAAAGATTAGAGGCTTAATGTCAGAGCCTAAAAATGAGATCAGTCAGTGGATGTTTGTATTTGACTAATGCAGACTGGGTCCAGGTCTAGACCCTGCTTTGTAATAAGTGGAGTAACTGGAGGTTTTTGCAGTACTCTGTCTTGGTTAATTAGACCATATTTAGTTCAGTCCCAGGTCCCACATTTTAGGAGTACTGTTGATAAAAATGTAAAGTACCCAGGGGAGGATAGCCAAAGATGGAGAAGAGCCTCAGATTCATAAAGGATTGATTCCTGTAAGGTTGAAGAGACTTGGGGTGTTTACCCTGGAGAACAGAAAACCGAAAGGGGATATGATAGCAGTCTTAATGTATTTGAAGAGCTGTCAGTTGGAAGAAGTAGTAGTTTTTCTTTGTAGCTCTTAGGCCACTTGGTAAAAGTTGCAAAAGCAATTTTAGGTGTCTTAAAGAAGCATTTTCCCAGTAGCCTCAGGAAATAGTGGAGGTACTCACTGGATTTATTCAAAGGCTGGATGACTATTTGTCGTGTATGTTTCAGAATTCATTTTCTGTTATGAGTTGGAGTAGATGCCCACTGGAATTTCTTCCAGCTGGAAATCTATGATTCCGATTCTGGTATCTGAATTTGGAGAAGGTCAGGGTCTGCATTGAAGGTGTTGGTGTTAGCATGGGGTGGTCTTCTGGGGTTCAGCACTTCCACAGGTCTAACCCCAGACAGTGGGGCTGAGACTTGGTAGCTGGTGCTAAGAGTAAAAATCCCTTGGTTACTCTTGCCCTGGCCATGCCTGTGGCAACAGTGACTTGGGGGACAGTAGGATTAGGGATCATTCTATGGTGTCTGAGCTAATATCTATTTCCTGTGCTCCTAAACTGACTTCTCACTCTTTTCATTCTCCACTTAGAGAAAGCACCCAGCACCTGTCACCCATCGAAATAAACAGCTGTGGCATCCGGATGAGGAGGATGAAGAGTTCAGAGCCAATGAGGATGAAGGTTCATCTTTCAATTACTCTTTTCCTTTACCTTGTGGATTGTACATAGCTTCTCTCCATCACTGACTTTGTTTGCTCCCTTCCATAGGAGAGGATGAAGAGGATACAATAGCAGCTGAGGAACAACTGGCAGGGGAGGTAGACCATGCCACGGAGCTCAGTGAATTGGCCCGAGAAGGTAAGGGAGCTGGGAACGAGGTGTTGTAGAATTTGATAGGCTTACTGCTTCTGAGAATATAGCACTTTTCACAGGTCCACCCCAGCTGTGGGGCTAGGATTTGGTAGCTGGTGCTGAAAATAACCCTTCAGCCCCCCTCCCCTGCTCAGTCTAAAACAATGGCTGTAGCATTTGTGGGGCAAAATAAGCTGAGACAACAGGAACATTGGAGAGGAAATAGAAGGCTGATCCTGGTGTGTCCCCTAGGAGAGCTTTCTGTAGAGGAGTTGCTACAGCAGTATGCAGGGGCCTATGCTTCAGATGCTTCAGTCCCAGGCTCAGGAAGTAGTGAAGATGAGGAAGATGAAGATGATGCCACCAGCTCTGAATCTGAACAAGATCAGGAAGAGGAAGAGCATCCCCACGAGGATAGTAGCAGTCAATCTGGTATGTGGGAATTGAGGAATCATGGACTTAGAGATGGGAAAAGACCTTAAAGTATGGAAGTAGAAGTAGTAGTTGAGGATAAGGTGTGGGTAGCTCTGATCTCTGTCCATGTCTACACAGAATCTGCTGAGGAAGCAATTGAGGAGGAAGAGGAGAATGTTTCAGAGGAGGAAGAGGCAAGTGAGAATTCAGACTCAGAGGAATCAGAGTCAGAAGTGTCCGAGCAGTCTGAGGAGGCCCAGCCTAGGAACCGAGCAGATGAGGAAGAAGAGGAAGATGATGACTTTGGAGTAGAGTATCTTCTGGCCCAGGATGAAGAACGGAGTGAAGTGAAGGGAGACAGTGGCCCTGCTGCTCCAGGGCCTCCTCCATCACTAGGACCTAAGAAGGAGATAACTGACATTGCTGCTGCTGCTGAGAGCCTCCAACCCAAGGGCTACACCCTGGCCACCACCCAGGTACCAGCTGATCCCATCTTTGTCCTCACTTAGTCATACCTGTCTTTGTCTGCTATGTCTCCCAGTTATACTTGATTCTGTTCCTACTCAAAACACTTGCTCTAGCCATTCTTCGAAATTAGTCATTCTCTCTTTTCCTTCCCTACCAGGTGAAGACTCCAATCCCCCTTCTGCTTCGGGGCCAGTTGCGAGAATACCAGCATATTGGGCTGGACTGGCTGGTCACTATGTATGAGAAGAAGCTCAACGGCATCCTTGCTGATGAGATGGGACTGGGGAAGACTATCCAGACTATATCCCTGCTGGCCCACCTGGCCTGTGAAAAGGGTAACCCCAGAAAGAATCTAGATCTGGGGACTTTGCCTTGATGCTATAGGGGGAGGCTGTTTCCCTTCAGGCTCCACATAGCTTCCTTGAGAGTAGTCCTTCTGTCACTGGGTGAGAAAGGTGGGGTTGAGAAATGAAAAACGTTTAAACGTGGATGTTGAATATTTGAACTGTTTAACATGTAACCTGGTTACACATCTGACTAAGTGCTAAGGATTGATGCTTGGAAGCCAACACCAATTACTGTGAGACTGATATCTGGAAAGGAGTACAGGAATTGGGAAACTGTCCCTACCAGGGCTTTGGACACAAAGACAACAGGGTTGACTGAAGAGTACTGGAATATTCTCTAATCCTCTCCCCTTGTAGGTAATTGGGGGCCCCACTTGATCATTGTCCCCACCAGTGTGATGTTAAACTGGGAGATGGAACTAAAGCGTTGGTGCCCCAGCTTTAAAATCCTCACTTACTATGGAGCTCAAAAAGAAAGGAAGCTCAAGCGGCAGGTTAAGACTTTTGCTATTCTTATTTGATCACTTCTGATCTTTCTATTGATTCTGTGTTCCTTGACAGCCTCTTCTTGCCCTCTTTCTTTTCATATGTCAAAAATTTGTTTCTTCCAAACTACCCCTGAATCCCTAAAAGGCCTTTCCTTTGTTCCTCCCTTCCTGTTTCTTATCTCACCCTCTTAGTCCTTATTCATTTCTCCTCTTTAATTTTTCTTCTTTTTTTTCTTGTTCTCAGGGCTGGACAAAGCCCAACGCCTTCCATGTTTGTATCACATCTTATAAGCTGGTGCTGCAGGACCACCAGGCCTTCCGCCGAAAGAACTGGCGATACCTCATCTTAGATGAGGCCCAGAATATCAAAAATTTCAAGTCTCAGCGATGGCAGTCTTTACTTAACTTCAACAGGTGAAGATGGGAAAACTTAGGGAAAATCTCATGATTTGACAAAAACAGTCTAACGATCTACCTAAATTCTGGGAGATAGTCCCAAGAAGATAGTTTGAGCCTCCAAGGCCTTGCCATGACCCTCCTTCGCTCTGTTCTGTGCTTTCCTGTAGCCAGCGCCGTCTGCTCTTGACGGGGACACCGTTGCAAAATAGCCTAATGGAATTGTGGTCCCTGATGCACTTCCTGATGCCCCACGTCTTCCAGTCTCACCGGGAGTTCAAGGAATGGTTTTCTAATCCTTTGACTGGCATGATTGAAGGCAGTCAGGAGTACAATGAGGGTCTAGTCAAACGGCTGCACAAGGTAAAAGAAAGGAAGAATAAATTAAAATATAGTCAGTGTGTGTGGAAAGATCACAGTGCTTTGCTCAAGTAGAATAGTCAGTGTTCATACTGTATTCACAAAAAGCACATCTCTTTTTTGTGTTACAAACAGGCCAACTTTTGCAGGGAATGTACTTTGTAAGGAGGATTGTTTTGGGATTTGTTGGGAAGTTTCTGTTGTATCCAAACAACATCACAAATTTTAAAAGAAAAATAGCTTAGATTTAGATTCACATGAAAATCACAACTAGAGGTAGAATAAAATGTAGTAAAAAAACACTGAACTGAATAGAAGATTTGAGAACAAGTTCCATTCTGCCGCTTACCTAGCGATAACTTCAGACAAGTCATTTGAACTTTCTGGGCCTTAACGTCTTTCACAAAATGAAGAAGTTGAATTAGATGATAGCTAATATTCTTTATATTCTTAATATTTCTGTTAAGCAATATTTCAGAATGCTGGAAAGGTTAGGACCCCGAGGGTTGGGAACATAGCCAAAAGGCCTCTAAGAAAAGGAAGACAGCTACTAACTAGAAGTGTTGTTTCTCCCATGATTTGCCAGGAGAATGTGGGTTGTAACATGGAGGAGGCATGGTGATGTTAGGTGGAACATGGCCAGAATGAGCCTATTGGTGTAGCAGTGGTATCCAGGTTTTGCCCATGGTGGTTTTCACACTCCTAACCTCTGCCTGTTTGGCCCCAGGTACTTCGGCCCTTCTTATTGCGCCGGGTTAAAGTGGATGTTGAAAAGCAGATGCCCAAGAAGTACGAACATGTAATCCGTTGCCGTCTGTCAAAGCGACAGCGCTGTCTTTATGATGACTTCATGGCACAGGCTACGTGAGTCTCTCTCCAAGGTCATAAGCATAGGTGCTAGACTTGCAAGTAATGAGTTTTTGTCCAAGTGGCAGTAGGAGGAAATTTCTGGAACCTTACCCATGTTTTTCTCTTTTTTCCTGACAGTACCAAGGAGACACTTGCTACTGGTCACTTCATGAGTGTCATCAACATTCTGATGCAGCTGCGTAAGGTCTGCAATCACCCTAACCTGTTTGACCCCCGGCCTGTGACTTCTCCTTTCATCACTCCTGGCATCTGCTTTAGCACTGCTTCACTGGTGCTTCAGGCCACAGATACCCATCCTCTGCAAGTAAGTAACTTCCCCCTGATTTTTTTTTATCCATTAGTCTTTTACCTCACCATATCCCCTAGCCCAATACTCACTTTACTGAGTTTAGTGACTGACTTCTGACCCTTGAACCTCTCTCCTCCCTTCTTGTGCTGACTGCCCTGTCTCATCTCTGCCTGCCAACTTCTAGTCACCTTTGATTGGCTTTTGACTTGACCTGTCTTTCTCTGGCTCCTCTGATGACAGCGGGTGGACATGGGCCGGTTTGACCTGATTGGGCTGGAGGGCCGAGTATCTCGTTATGAGGCTGACACATTTCTGCCCCGGCATCGCCTCTCTCGCCGGGTACTTCTAGAGGTGGCCACTGCTCCGGACCCCCCTCCTCGTCCCAAGCCTGTCAAGATGAAGGTTAACAGGTACTAGGGCTGATGGAATGGATGGAAAATTAGAAGGAAAATAGAGTAAATATCAATAGTAGAGGAGGAATGATACGGGAGAAAGCATAAACAATGGATGTTTAAAGTATTCTTCTCAACACTAGTAGGGAATAATCTGTAGAGAATGCTAACAGGGATTTGGGAACTTATGATGGGTTGAGTTTGTCTAAGTTTTTTTTTTTCACTGTATCTGCTTTTCTGAGTCTTGTTTGTATTTCCTGTTTTGCATTTTTATCTTTTTTTCTCCTTTTTGTATGTATAATTTCTCTTATTTTTTTGCCTCACCTTTCTGTTCTCTTTGGTTTTTCTCTATGATAGGATGCTTCAGCCAGTGCCAAAGCCAGAAGGCCGGACAGTAGTTGTGGTGAACAGCCCACGGACACCCTTGAGCCCTGCCCCAGCCCGACCTCCTCCAGGCCCTGATCACTCAGCCCAGCTCACCTCTGGCCCAACCCCTCCAGTGCTGCCAGCCCCACTACTGGTGTCATCCTCATCCCCTGGGGCTCCACTTAGCCCAGCATCCCGGCCCCCTGGCCCAGTCCTGCTACCCCCTGTGCAGCCAAACAGTGCTTCCCTCCCCCAGGGTGAGTTGCAAGGGAACCAAGGTGCTGGGATAATTTAGAAGTTCTTTTTGGGTCTGAGAAAAAATAGGGAGTGAAAGAGGCTTGAGGAAATGTTCAGGGAAAGGGAATAAGGAGTGGTTTGGGTGGAGTGGAAGAGACCATGGGACCATCGTACACCTGTAGAACACACAAGGTGCTGATAGTCCTCTTCTTTGTGTCCATAGTGCTGCCACCCCCTCTGGGGGTGCTGGGTGGAACCCCACGACCCCCCACCGCAGCCTTGCCCTTGAAGCCATCTCCTCCAGCCCCAGTGCGCCTGAGCCCCTCTGCTCCACCTGGTTCATCCAGCCTGTTAAAGCCCTTGACGGTGCCACCTGGCTATGCTTTCCCAGCTGCAGCTCCTCCAACCCCAGGGCCTCAGCGCCTCATCCTCTCCCCTGACATGCAAGCACGCCTGCCCTGTGAGTCTTAAACATTTTGGAATAACTCAGGGATGGGGGGGGAAGAAAGGACTGCAGAGGAAAGACCTTATTCAGTCCCAGAGAGACAGAGGAAGAGGAATTCAGGATTGCTGGAAAGGGAGAAATGGGAGGCAGGGAGGGAGAATGGAATTTGTTAGGATAGGGTGAGTTTTCAGTGGGTTCATGTCAAAAGATAACGCAGGACCTTGGAGAGAACCTAAAGCACACAATATGTGTGTCTCATGGGCAAGGGGATGTGACTAGTGGAGTGAGGGCCAAGGAACAATAAGCTTCTCTGTCTCACAGCCGGCGAGGTGGTGAGCATTGGGCAATTGGCCTCCTTAGCACAGCGGCCGGTGACCAGTACAGGGGGTAGTAAACCCCTCACCTTCCAGATCCAGGGCAACAAATTGACTTTGACTGGTGCCCAGGTGCGCCAACTTGCTGTGGGGCAACCCCGCCCGCTGCAAAGTAGGTAAAACCCACCCCCTGTCCTGCCCTGCCCTCTGCCTCCTTTTCCTTACCTTGTCTCTGCCTTTGTTCCTTTTTGAGTTTCAACCTCATTGTGTCTCCTTCCACATATAGTACACACTGGGGGGAATAGATTTTTATTAGGTCTTAATAAAAGAAGGAAGAAAGAGGCTATTGATATGGGGAGGTATGCCCTTTTTCTCTATTTTTTCCCCTATTCTCACCATCGCCCCTGCTTTCCCTAGTTGACAGCTGCTCCCATCCTGTTTCTCGCTTTCTTCTCTCTCTCTCCTTCTCTTTCTCTCCCTCCTTCTCTCCCCCTCCTTCCTTCTCTCCCCCTCTTTCTCCCTCCCTCTCTTTCTCTCTCTCTCCCTCTCTCTCTCCTCTTTCTCCCCTCTCTTCCCCCTCTTATCTTTCTCCATTCTTCCCCTGTCTCCTCTCCCACTCTCTTTCCTTTTCTCCTTCTCTTCCTGTTTTTCTCTTTTCTCTTTCTTTCTTTCTTTCTTTACCTAACCCAGGGAACGTGGTGCACCTGGTGTCAGCAGGGGGGCAGCACCAAATCATCAACCAGCCTGCCCATGTGGCTCTCATCCAGGCAGTGGTCCCGACCCCTGGCCCCACCCCTGTCTCTGTGCTGCCTTCTTCGACCCCCAGCACCACCCCTGCCCCTACTGGTCTCAGCCTCCCGCTTGCTGCCAACCAGGGTGAGGCTCTTAGCTTCATCTTCATCCCCATGCCAGCCTTGGTTCCTCCAGGCATCCCTTAGGCTTTTGTCTGTTGAGTTTGTCCATCCCATATAGCCTTCCCATAATGCTGCTTCCCCTTGCAATAGCTCTGATGTCTTATCATCAGTCGTTCTGTTCACTCAGTATTCTGTTCATTTTGTGGTTTCTTCTCAATATATTTTCCTCTTGCAGTGCCCCCAGCCATGGTGAACAGCTCAGGAGTGGTGAAGATTGTAGTGCGCCAGGCCCCTAGGGATGGATTGGGTCCTTCACCGCAGCTGGCCCCTCCACCCCGACCTTCCAGCTCTGGACTTCCAGCGATACTAACCCCACGACCTGCACTACCCTCTGGCCGGCTACCTACCCCTACACTGGGCCCTACCCGTGGCCCCCTGCCCACACTGGTCAGGCCCCTGCTCAGGCTGCTACATAGTCCCTCACCTGAGACAACTGGTAAGTCTCAAAAGCCAGAATATCTAGGATCTTTGCTGAGACACAAGTGAGTCCAGAAATAGTACAGGGGGTAGTAGGGTATACAGGGTATGCTATGTTGAAATGTACCATGGTGAGTGAATTCACTGAATCTGGTTAGTCTTTCAAAACAATTCCTATTTGTGGAGCACTTCAGGGTTTGCAGTATGCTTTTCGTCATAACAGTCCTATGAGATAAGTAGTACAAGTACTATTTCTCTTTCATAGATGAGAGTAACTCCTAGAGAGTTTGTTAAAGGACTTGCCCAGGGTCATATGCAGCTAAATATTAAGGTTTAAGATTGTACCCACATCCTTTTTCTATTCCTGTAGTCTTGTTATTACACCAAGCCAGTTCTGTCTGTTGGTTAGGTTTTGGGTTGCCTTGAAAATTCTTAACAGTCCAAGCCCCTCCTCTGCCCTGCAAGTAGTGATTAAACTCATACTGGAGCCCTTAAACTGAGTCTCCCTGGGACCAGTGGGGTCTTGGTTTTACATCTGTCCTGATCCCAAGATATTTGGCTAGAACTTTGGAAGTTAAGATTGAACAGCTTAAAGACGAGCAATCTGTAAAGTTAGTTGGAAGAGCATTGCCCTGGGAGTTAGGAATCCTGAGTGTTCTACTTTTTTGTTCTATCCTTAGCTAACTGTGACCTTGGGCAAGTCATCAGCCCACTCCAGGCTTCAGTTTTCTCTTCAGCACAATAAATAGGTTGAACTAGGTGATCTTAAAAATCCCTTCCAGTTCTAACATTCTGTGATTTTAATGATGTGATGGGTTGCTGATGTTGATAAGGCAGGAATATGAATCCTTCCTGGGAAAGCAAGTAGTTAGAATGTTATTTGGAAATAGGAGGGCACTGAGGGTATAGAGTGAGAGTAGACTTCTGGACTAACTCTTACTTTTTCTCCACAGCATCAGTTCCTGGCTCTGCTCCTGTCCCCATTTCATCATCTTCCCTTCCGGTCTCAACCTCACTTCCTGGCTCAAACTCATCTCCTCTCTCTAGTCCTATCTTGTCTCCACTTCCTGTCCCAGTGTCGTCTCCACTTACTGGTCCTGTCTCATCTCCTCTTCCCATTTCAGGTTCCACTTCACTCCCTATTCCCATCTCAGCTCCACTTTCCAACCCCAATTCATCTCCACTCCCTGTCTTAGCACCACTTCCTGTTTCAGTGTCAGCCCCTGCTCTCTTGCCTGCTGTGGCTTCTGCTGTCTCAACACCTGCTTCTTCAGCCCAGTCACCGTTAGGAGTTGCCTCATCAGCTCCAGCCTTGACACTGGGCCTGAGTACAACTTCTTCACCCGTACCAGTCCAGGCTCCAGTCCACCCTCCAACTCTGGCATCAGCTTCTACAAATGTTCAGAGCCCTAACCACACTGGAGCTCCAACACCTACACCAGTCCTGGTGTCTGCTTCAGCTTTGGCCTCCCCTGTTCCAGCAATATCAGCCCCAGCTTCAACTCAGGCTCCCATCCTGACTCCATCATCTTCAGCACCTCAGGCTCTGACTTCTTCACTGACTCCAGGGCCAGTTCCACCAACAGCAATCCTGGCTTCATCTCCACTTCCATCACCCGTTCCCATTCCTGTCCTGACTCCATCACCAAGTCCTACTCCTGTCCTGGTTCCATCACCGACTCCAGTTCCAGTCTTGGCTCCATCATCAGTTCCAGTATCTACCTTAACTTCAACTCCATCGTTGGTGCCAGCCCCAACTCCAACATCAACTCAGACTCTGGTACCAGCTATAGTCTCAACACCTTCAGTAGGCCCACCTTCTACCCAGACTCTGACCCTAGCCCCAGCTTTACCACCAGCTCTTAGCTCTTCTACTCAAACACTCTCTCTGGGTCCAGGGCCCCCTCTGGGTCCTTCTCCAGCACAGACCCTCTCATTGGCTCCAGTGTCTCCCCTGGGTCCAACTCCAGTTCAGACTCTCTCATTGGCTCCTGCAACTCCTCTGGGTCCAGCTCCAGCTCAGACACTTTCATTGGCTCCTGCAACTCCTCTGGGTCCATCTCCAGCTCAGACACTTGCTTTGGCTCCAACTTCCCCCTTGGGTCCGACTCAGACACTTTCTCTGGCCCCAGTACCTTCATTGGGTCCTGCTCAGGCACTCTCTCTGGCTTCCACTCCACCTTTGGGTCCATCTCCAGCTCAGACTCTCTCTCTGGCTCCAGCTTCCCCACTGGGATCAGCTCCAACTCATGCACTGACTTTGGCTCCAGCTCAGACACTGAACCTGACCCCAGCCCAAGTTCCAGTGCCCCCTCTGGGCCCAAATCCAGCACAGACACTGACTCTGGCTCCAGCACAGACAATGTCTTCAGCCCCTCTGCCATCTTCCCTCCTGGCTCCAACTTCAGGCCCAGCTCCCTCACAAGTCACCATGGTTTCTCGGCTGCCTGCTCCCAAGGAGGAGCCTGAAACTCTGACACTGCGTTCAGGCCCCCCTAGTCCTCCTCTTCCGACTACCTCGTTCTGTGGAACCCGGCCCCGACGCCAGCCACCTCCACCACCCCGCTCTCCCTTCTATCTGGTAAGTCTTCAATTTCATAGAAGGAGGATTGGTTTGAAGTAGAATAGTGTCTCATTTAGTAAAACTCTTGAGGAAAATGCAGGGATGGTTACCTCTTTTGCTGGACACGTTAACATCAATTATTCAGCCTTCTAACAAGATGATAAGACATTTGAATAGTTTTAGGGAGTTTTTGGTGTCTCGATTTTTTTTTTGAGGAAAGAATGGCCAACCATCTCTTTCTAGTTATTCCTTATCATGAAAGTGGGACGGCATGGTCTAGAGCCTGACCAGCTCTTTAATATATCGCTCACAGGGTGTGTGATATTGTGTGAGTGCACTGAAGTTCTGTAGAATTTATATGCGGAACATGTTAAATGTTCTATAGCCTGGGATGGAACTCAGTCCCTAATAGACCCAGACTTCTCAGTGAGACACTCCTCCTTCCCCCCTCCTCCCCCAACCTTTCCCTCTGTACCTCTCATGTTTCATGCTGGCTGGAGTTACCTCATCTTCAAATGCTGCCAAGTTGACATTGCCCTTACTGACTCAGGCTACCCTCAACCACCTCTTACTCTCCCACCCCGAAAGAATTTTGAAAGGAAAAAAATTTGTGTTTGACAGATGGCACATTCAAATTAACCTCTAACCTGAATTTCATTGGCATGCAGACTACTAGCCTTCTGTTCCTGTGTTCTCTTCCTGTTACTTGGCATATAATCCCATCCTTTCCCTTCCTTTTTCCCTCAAGCTCCTGGGCTAGAAAGACCAAGAAACCGGGCAGAACCTTGGAGTGTCATTTTGACGGTTTCTGACTCTTGCTTATTTCTTTCCCTATCCCATCCCGTCATTATCCATTCCTTTCTTATTCCTATGGCCTCAGGTCCTTTTACCAGGAGAAGCCACTTGTTCTGAGTTAAACACTGGAAGAGTTGGAAGGGATAGCAATTAGAAAGTTAGTTTGAAAATGGTAAGGTAAGAATAGGGGAGAGAGACTGGACTGCTTCTTTCCTTCTTTCCTCCCCACAAAACAAACACAAGTTTTACCTGAAGGCAGGGAATTGGGATGAGCTGATCTTAAGAACTTCATCAATCCTGGAATAAGAGTAAAGATTTCAAAAGGATTAAATTCTTTATTTTGATTTTATAACCTGGATTTCTGTTTAATTACTTTATCTTATCCTTCCCCTCAGCAAAAACTCAGCTTCAGATTTGATTGGCTATCTTTGTACAGAATTTAATTGCTTGAAGGCGTATTGGATCTTCTGAGAAGATAACCAGTGCCATCCAGAGATACCCTGGAGGTCTAAGATTTAGCAGAGAGTCCTTTTAAAAAGTGCCCCTTTCTAGGCTTTGCCTTGGGGGAGGGGTTGTTATTTGGGTTCTTTTTTTTAATCTTTATTACTTCTTTGTTTTGATTTCCATGTGTATTTTTTCCTCTGTATTCTAGTGAAATTGATATTCCAGTAAGAGCTACATTTATTTAATAGGGCAGCTAGGTGGTACAGTGGATAGAGCACCAGAGCAGGAGTCAAGAGGACCTGAGTTCAAATCTCAACTCAGACACTTGACACTCAGTAGCTGTGTGACCTTGGGCAAGTCACTTAACCCCAATTGCCTCATGCTGGGTCATCTCCAGTCATCCTGATGAATATCTGGTCACTGGATTCAGATGGCTCTGGAGGAGAAGTGAGGCTGGTGACCTTCACAGCCCTACCTCACTCAAAACAAAGTCAAGTGCAAGTCATATCATTATTTCTCTGATGGCATGGTCTTTGGCAGTGAAGGACGAACACACATACATTTATTTAGCATATTAGCAGTGTCTGCTTGTTTGAAATGAGGTTTGCCATAAAGGATCAGAAGAGTCTTAAAGTCTCAAGATTTTCATTGACTTCTCTCTGCTTATCCCATCCTCAGGATTCTCTGGAGGAAAAACGGAAGCGACAACGGGCAGAACGCCTAGAACGCCTCTTTCAGCTGAGTGAGGCCCATGGAGCACTGGCACCAGTGTATGGGACTGAAGTGTTAGAGTTCTGTTCCTTGCACCAACCTGTTGCAAGCCCAGTTGGACCCCCTGTCCCTGGCCCCGGCCATCCTGCCTTTTGGACTTATACTGAGGCTGCCCACCAGGCTGTGTTGTTTCCCCAGCAGCGTCTTGACCAACTGGCAGAAATCATTGAAAGGTTAGCAAGAGTTGATGCTGGTATATGGAGGAAAGTCTATAGTATGAGGTTGAGAAGTCTGGTTCTATGACATAATCTTATGATTGTGTGGATTAGAAGGAAGGCAGGGTAAAGGAGACCTCTGGGAGCTCCAGTTCCCGGTCTCTTCACAATGTCTGTCCCCCACAGGTTCATCTTTGTCATGCCTCCTGTGGAGGCTCCTGCCCCATCCCTGCATGCCTGCCACCCACCTCCTTGGCTGGCTCCACGCCAGGCAGCCTTCAAGGAGCACCTGGCTTGCGAACTCTGGCCCCGGGCTCGGCCTCTGCACCGTATAGTCTGCAATATGAGAACCCAGTTCCCTGATCTGCGGCTTATCCAGTATGACTGTGGTAAGTTCATGAACTAGGATGAGTATGCTAAAAACAAGTCATGATAAACTTTTGTTTCCTTTGTTGATAGAATTGCTAAAGCCTTCTGGGCAATGTAGGGCATTCTGTGTGACATGGTGTATCTGAATTTCCCATTAGGTGTTTCACTTGTATTATGGACAGGATAAAGAAATGTGAGCCAGCTGGATGATAGCTGGATTGATTCATAAGTGATCAAAGAACCCTTAAAATTTTTGAATAAGTGATTGATGTCAACGTAGAAGACAGTCTTTAGTTGTATGCCTTGAGGCCATATTGAATTGAATGAAAATATGAATAGAAGGTATGCTTATCATATTTTTAAATGGCACAGAACTGGGAGGGATAGCTGACAGATTGAATGACCATGCTAGCTAGTTTTTGAAAGTTGAGGGAAAAAAGATGATATTTAATAATGAACAGTATAAAGCCTTGTGTTTTTACTTTTAAACAAATCAGCCACACAAGTACAGGCTGAGGGGATGCCAGGCTTAATGGCAGTTAATATGACAAAGATCTGGGGATTTTAAGTCAACCAGAAACTCTGTATCATTCATTGCTGTGTTGTGAATTTCAGTAAAATTAATGCAATTGTTAAGGGCATAGTGCCCAAACTAAGTGAGCCAGTAGTCCAACTATATTCAATCTCAGACCACCCAAGAAGTATTTTGCTGTGTTACAATAAGAACTTAGTAAAAACTGAAATACATGCAGATAAGGTCAGTAGTATGCAAAAATTGTTGAACTGGGAACATTTAGCCTGTAAGAGAAAAAATTGGGTACATAAATGTTGTCACATATTGGAAGAGCATTTTTAGGGACAAGAATCAATTGATGGAAATTAGGAGACAAATTTCAGCCCAATTAGAATGGCAGTACGTTTTCTAATAATTAGAGTTGATAAAAAGAGGAATATAAAGAATGATGTTTGTGAATTTTTTTTTTATTTAGAAGTGATTAATCCCTGTAAACACAGCAAATTGTGAAACTACAAACTTGTTAATTGCTCTTGATTTTTAAAATGTGCATTAAATTTAACATGATAGGAACAAAACTGCCTTGCTTGTCTGTGTCCCTTTTGAGCTTCTTTCCGTTCTGTGCGTATTTTTAGTGCTTTTTTCTTGTTTAAATCATTCTCATTACCCTCCAACTTCTTCCTTTTCCCTCTCCCTCCCTCCTACTTCACACACATGTAAAAAGCCACCTTTGTAACCAATAAGTATGGTCAGCAAATCAACACATGGTGAAAAATTTTTGGTCTGTAATACCCTCCACCCCACCCCTGACAATTCTTGTGACATCCTCAATCCCCTATTGCCTGATGGGCCTTTGGGTAAAATTAAAACCAGAGTGGTAGTAGCATATTGCTGAGGGAAGAAGCAGATTAGTGAAGTTTTTAAGTAAGGAGACTGTTGTAATCTCTGTCTTCCACTCCTGGACAATTCTTGATCTCCCTTTGGAGATATAGTGGCAGAGAAGGGAGACTTTATCTCCAAAGCCTGATTTATGACCTGAGTCCACTGTCCTTTTAACCCACAGTCTTACTGCTCTCATAGAATATAGGTCTTTCCCATGCCTAACTTCTAACTTGTGCTCACTGTGTTCCTACCCTCATGTTTCCTCAGGAAAGCTTCAGACACTTGCAGTGTTGCTAAGGCGGCTCAAGGCTGGGGCACACCGGGTGCTCATCTTCACCCAGATGACTCGAATGTTGGATGTATTGGAGCAGTTCCTTACCTACCATGGTCACCTCTACCTGCGACTGGATGGTTCTACCCGTGTTGAGCAAAGACAGGTGATCCAGGAGTCCCTGTCATCCTTCAGCCCTGAAGTGCTTTGCATCTTCAAAGTCTCTTCTCCATTCCTTGTGATCCTAAAGCCTCTTGTGTTTCTTAGGTCTTTGTGGCCTTTTTCCCTGCTTCTTATCTCCTCCCTGCCTAGACCCTTTGACTCCCAAAAAAAGCAGGATCCTATCTCCCTACTACTTGTCTTACAGTCACTGGCTCTTCCTTTTGACTGTGATTCTATACCCTTTCCCCCAGGCTTTGATGGAGCGGTTCAATGCAGATAAACGAATCTTCTGCTTCATACTGTCAACACGCAGTGGGGGTGTGGGGGTGAACCTAACTGGAGCAGATACAGTCATCTTCTATGACAGTGATTGGAACCCTACCATGGATGCACAGGCCCAGGACCGCTGCCACCGCATTGGCCAGACAAGAGATGTGCACATCTACAGGTACTATCTCCTGCACACCCACAGTCCACTTTGTGAGCTGCCCCATCCATGGCTAGACAGGTTTCTCACCCTCGTTGGCTCTGTCATGGAAACAGTTTTCCCCCAATCCTCAGGCTTATCAGTGAACGGACTGTGGAGGAGAACATCCTGAAGAAGGCCAATCAGAAGCGAATGCTGGGGGATATGGCCATAGAGGGCGGCAACTTCACCACAGCCTATTTTAAACAGGTATCCATCTAGATCAGCCCTGCTATAATAAGCCTCCTAAATACCTTAATGGTCTCTTTATACTTTAGAGGCATCAGAGATTAATCTTTTAAGTCTCCAAACTCTTTTTTCCAACTAGAATGCCCCAGCTGATGGAAACGTAACACATTCCCTACTCGTAGAACCTTCCCCTTTCTAGACTTATTCATTGATCCTGGCCCCTTTCCATTCTCATGAACAGCAGACAATCCGTGAGCTGTTTGACATGCCCTTGGAAGAGCCAGCTGTCCCTGTCCCACCCGTGCCTTCTGCCCCTGAGGAAGAGGAAGAAGCTGTAGCCAACAAGCAGACCCATATTTTGGAACAGGTGAAAGAGAGAGCACATCACGCTGGAGCCATGTCCCGTTTCAGCTTTTGGACGTGTTGAAATAAGAGTGATACTCTCCATGCTTCCCAGGCCACTAGTCAGCTCTTACTTTTAACAGTAATATGTAGATTATCTATCATTCATTTTATGAATGACTTTTAAGTCACCATGCCCTGTCATTTTGTCATTGTGCGATTAAGAAACTTAAGGGAAACATTTTAGACCCATAATGTCTTCCAAATCCAAAGAAAAATTGGTTAGGTAGTATTTTGAATTGTTTGTGCTACTTCTTCCCTGTTAGCATATTGTAGGGGGCTTTCTGCCTGAGCCAGAAAGAAATGAGTTAGAGATCTACAAAATAATTTGAATTAGTTTGTTTTAGGTTAGTGGGTTCCTGTGGGCCAAACTTCTGACTCCATTAAAGAATAATATATTGGTAGTTTGGGGAACCCAGAACGTACTTGGGAGCTTTGGTATGGTTTGGCTTAGAGTTAGTTTTGTTTCAGCAAGTTGTGGACTGTGGATATACACCAACCTGAACGATTGCTTTTGAATATGGATTTGAAGGGTGGGATAGTGGTGGTTGGTGAGAACTTTAAAAAAAGAAAGCCTAGGGTTCTAACAACTACACCCCTTCCCTCTTTCCACTTCCTAGGCACTATGCCGGGCAGAGGATGAAGAAGATATCCGTGCAGCCACCCAAGCCAAGGCAGAGCAGGTGGCAGAGCTTGCGGAGTTCAATGAGAATGAAGGTTTCCCCACTGGAGAAGGAGAGGAAAGTGGGCGGCCAGGGGCTGAAGATGAAGAGGTATCCCGAGCTGAGCAAGAGATTGCTGCCCTAGTGGAGCAGGTCAGTTTCTGTGTCTTACCTTTTTTTCTCCCCTTGCTTCATCTTTCTAGTCCTTACAACCCTCCCCTTAGCCTCATCTTTTTCCCTATCTCCACGCTGCCCTCCCCAACCCCTTTTTAATTCACTACCTAATCTCTTTCTTTCCTTGGGTTTCTCCCCATCCAGACTTGCTAGTCTCAGTTATTTGAGTCTACTTCATCTCAGTTCATCTCATTTCCTCTTATTCCTCATTCTTTCTTCCCTTCTGCCTTCCTTTACAATGAGGATAATGAGTGGCAACCCTGTTCCCAGTGTTCATGTCTATCTCTCCCTTCAAGCTGACCCCTATTGAGCGCTATGCCATGAACTTTTTGGAGGCATCGCTGGAGGATGTGAGCCGTGAGGAGTTGAAGCAAGCAGAAGTGAGTGTCTACCTGGACCTGGGCTAGATGTAGAGATCCCTTGGCCTTTCCCATACCACTGAACCCCATTTCTCAACTCTTGCCCCACTTCATCTTTGTTTTTGGCAGGAGCAAGTAGAGGCTGCCCGAAAAGACCTAGACCAAGCTAAGGAAGAAGTATTTCGTCTACCCCAAGAGGAGGAGATGGGGGCCGGAGGTGGGGACGAAACCATCTGTGGGACTAGTGGAGGCAGCCATCGCCGAAGTAAGAAAGCTAAGGCCCCTGAGCGTCCAGGAACCCGAGTGAGTGAAAGACTTCGTGGAGCCCGGCCTGAAACACCGGTGGCAAATGCTAGTGCTACTCCTCCCGCTCATCATACACGCAGTAACTCCACTGCCCCTCGTCATAGCCGAAGCCCTGCCAATGAGAGAACTCCACGGGCTACCTCACGGCCCCGGCTTGTTTCAGTTCCAGCCCCTGTCTCTACACTAGCTCCTGCTACCCCACCAGTACTTAGTACCCAACCACTTTCCACCTCTCCACTAGTCCCTAGCCTACCACCAACCTTGAGACCTGAGGTGGAACCATCAACGCAGTTGGAGCCACTCCCTCAGTCACTGGAGCCTAAGTATGAGGAGTCAGTAGTGACTGGCCCCAAGACCCCTCCACTAACCCCTTCCTCCACAAAAGACCTGCCATCAAGTACCGCTGAGCTCCCTATACCAGAGGAGAGTCTCTTCCCTAGTATACTTGTCCCAAGCCCAACCCCTAAGATAGAGGCAGTTTCTAATGGCCATGAGCTGGATCCTCCAGAGCATGTTGAGGAGACCACACCAATACCACCGAGTGATGAAGAGTTAACTCTAGCCCTAAGTGAGGACAATGATCTTGGGTCCCCGTTTTCTGGAGCCCCTGCAGAACTTTCTCAGGAGCCACCAGACATTCAACAGCCCGTGGAGGTTCGAGTCCCATCACCCAGCCCTGAGAAGTTCGACGTCCCTGCTTCGTTGGAGGTTACAGGTCCATCAGCTTCTTCTTCAGCTGCCTCTTCACCTGAGAGTCCTTCACCAGCTCGTCCTCCCAGACGTCGCACCAGTGCTGATGTGGAAATCCGAGGACAAGGGACAGGACGGACTGGGCAGCCCCCAGGTCCCAAGGTACTGAGAAAGCTGCCAGGCAGGCTGGTCACTGTGGTAGAAGAGAAGGAGCTTGTGCGAAGGCGACGACAACAGCGTCCTGCTTCAACACCGCCAGCAACAGGGGCCTCAGAGATTGGGGTCAGCCCTGGAAGCTCTTCAACCCGGAGCAACTCTGAGCCTGAGTCCTCCCCTCCTCTGGGAGGCTCCTGTGATTCTGTACCCCTTACCACTCTGCCTCCCCAACCCCGGCGGCCCTTGCCTGCTCGCCGCCGCATTGACCTGGGCAGTTCTAGTGGGGACAGCCCAGAGAATGGAGAACAGGGACAGCTAGGTCTACCTGTTATGAAGCGCAAACGTGGTCGACCACCCAAGAACAGGTCCCCTGGGGATGCAGGGCGTGAACTACATGAGTTGCTCCAACCTGTATCCAAGGACAAGGCCAATGGGGCTGAGTTAGTGGCATCACCTGTGGAAAAACGAAAGCGGGGGCGGCCCCCTAAGGCACGAGAACCACCTACCCCAGGAACCCTGCCCATTCAGGGAGGTGGTGGCACTGAGAGCCGGACACCGCCACCCCCTTTGCCACCTGCCCCTCCCCTTCCTCTTGTCCCTTCTCCTGTGCCTGCCTGCCCTACAGCTGTCTCGCCCTCCCCACCCAAACGGAAGCGGGGCCGACCCCCAAAAAATCCACCATCACCCCGGCCTAGTCATCCACCAGCTTTTGAGCATTACAGTTCCTTGGGTCTTGAAGCTGGTGGAGGGGGAAAACAGCAGCAGCAGAAGCCTTCTGTTGAGAGTGAGGGTAGCTCCTCTGATGAGGATGGGGGTCGCCCTCTTACTCGCCTAGCCCGCCTCCGCTTAGAAGCAGAGGGTCCCCGGGTTCGGAAGGCAGAGGGATCTGTGGCAGCCATCCCTAATAGGGATGACACAGAGTCAGCAGAAAGTGGCACTGTTGGCACTGATTCAACAATACCCCCTGTACCATTGCTCCCAGTACCCCGCTCAACCCGGCTGCGTCCGGGCTCCCTAGTCCCCCCACTGGAGAGTGAGAAGGTGCCCCGAAAACGGGCAGTGACACCAGCCATTGGTGGCCCTGTCCCAGCCAAGAGGAGGTACCCACGACCTCGAAGCCCTTTGGGGGCTGAGGTGTCAACAGAGGAATCGGAGGCTGAGGCCTCAGGCGAGGAGGAAGCTGAAGGTGATGGTGTTCCACGCCGCCGGCCTCTGTCCCGACGCCCAATTGTGGCCACCCCTGGGGACCAACGTGTCCTGCGAAGCAGTACCCCTATGAATACAGTTGGCCCTTCCCTCAGCCACAGAGGTCGGAAGGCTAAGACGTGACCAGGCTGTCCCTCCACTCTGGCTGGCCAGCTCTGCCCCTCCATCCCTACAGCCAGTCCTGACTGTTAAACCACTACTTGAAGTCTGGGGGGAGGCCTTCAGGGGAATAGAGGGGGCCTTCCCCCCCACCCCCTACCAAAGTTGGGGGGGAACTGGTTGTCATGGAAACAGGGCTCTCTTTACTTTCCCCATCCCTTGGCTGGGCAGTGTTAAGGGTGGCAAGATGGCCACTGTCCCCACCCTCCTATACTTGATTCCCCATCCTGGCTGTCTTTCACAGGTCCCCACCCCCGGGGGGAGGGGAGGGACTCGTTTCTCTCCGCGATGAGTTTTTTTTTTTTTAAGAAGAAAAAAAAGAAAAATAATAAACTTAGTTTCCGTATGAGCATCAGCGTAAGGAGGCTTCTGATTTCCTGGGATGCTGGAGGGTGGGATGGGGCTTGGGCTTCATCCATTTCTCCAGTCTTGCTCCAACTCTCCATTATCCCTGTGACCTAAGGTGATAAGAAAACTTTAGAATGAAGTCTCTAAGAATAACATTTTTCTTAAAACAAGTTTCCAAGAACATCATGACGTTCAAACAAATTGTCTCATCCCCTTCCATCTTCCAGAAGTTGACCCCAGCACCCCTCCAATCTCAGACTTGTACACCTAGGAATAGTATCCCTTTGCCAACTGGTCATTCTTGCCTTCTCTTCTCAGAAGTCTGGTATAGCCTAGTTTCAGCTGCCTGCATCTCCCTCACTCTGGCTTCAGCTTTCCATCTTCCAGACTCACCCTGCTGCTCAAACAGGTTTGAGGTGTCCCCACCCCACTCCTCCCCTGTAGCACTAGCTCTTAGGGTGGGTGGATAGAGAGCCATGCCCCACCCCTAGGCCCAGATCCCTGAGTCAGAAGGAGATGTCTCCACCCAAGCCAAACCAAAATCAAGAGGCAGGGAGCTGAAATTAAGAGACCTACTGCCAGGTAAGAACCCCTCTTCCTGTTTGACTTCCCCTGATTTTGTCACAAACCTCTTGTATCCCTGTTCATCTCCCCATTAACCATAACTATGTTACCTAAACCTAACTTTAAGCCTACAGTGACTTAAGTTTACAATTCTCCCACGCACTCATTTCCCTTCATTCACATTCATTACCCTTCTTTGCTTTTTTTTCTTCCACTTCCTCATATATTTTTCTCAGTTTCTCCTGGAACCTTCTTCCCCTTTTATCTACCAAGTCTCTCCCCAAACCAGTGATTAATTTGGACAATCCTATTTTCATACCGGTTTATTTCCCGTGGGGAAGAAAAGGTAAGGAAAAGGAAGTCCTAGGGAAAGAATTTAAACAGTAAGCCACCTCATGCATGAGTCATTGCAAAAACTTGTTAAGAAAATTCCCAGTCAGACAACATTCCTGAGAAATAGGCTCTGCTACTTGCTGTTCTTAAAAGAGGATCTGAGATCTTAAGAAGGAGAGCTAGTGCTTGACTTCCCAAATACCCTGACATACTGTCCTCTACAGGTGATGGGAGAAGAAGAAAAGGCATTGGAGACCTTGGTGAGCATAGAGACTGATCCTCCTCCAGCCTCACCTGTTGGCTGCAGCTGGTACTCGCTCCGATGTCTTGCAGCCACTAGCATCATCTGTGGCTGTTCCTGTCTTGGAGTCATGGCTCTTGTGTTTGCTGTCAAGGTGAGGGATGTAGGACTTGTGGGGAAAGGGCAGGAGTGGGCTAGGTGGGTGGAGTCTAAAGGAGTGGGGATAAAAGAGTGAAATGGAGGATGGCAGGATACATTTGGGCACAAGTAAGACAATCTACAACCTGGACCCCAGACCAGGTTCTTTTGAGCTACTTGAGCTCAATGTGCTTTGCACATTAGTAAGCACTTAATGTGTTATACATTTTACATTTATACATTCATGTAAAAAAAAAAAGCCACTTTCAAATCCTGTGGATTTGATAGAAAAGGATAAAAAATGGAGGAGGACCTAATGGTACTGTCCCACACTTAAATAAAGCTAAAGTGTTTGCATACTATACTTCATTTACTATTTACAGTAACCCTGCAGATTGAGTTGAATATAGATTATGCCCATTTTATAATTAAGTAGTTAAGAGGAACCAGAGATGAAACACTTCTCAGAAACTAATAAATAAGATATGTAGAATTTGTGTTTTGAGCCAGTTAAATGAAGGATGAGAAAGAAAAGTTGACTGACCTGGCATCCTGACTTTACAGGCGGAGGAACGATGGAAGGCCGGGAAACCACAAGAAGCATTGTTTTTGGGGAATCGAGCTAGGAGGTTTGCCCTATTTAGTATTGCAGTGTGGATTGGAGCACTTGTACTGGGACCCCTGCTCCTCTGGCTTCTATCATACGCCATTGCCCAAGCAGAGTGACCTTACTGGGACAAACCTGGACAGCATGAAGTTGCCCTGTGGCATCATAGGCAGACCTCACCTACAGCAAGGTCCTTCATCCTGACCAGAACAACAAGGGCCCCCAGGTCCTGGAAGGTATTTGACCACCTTTCAAAAAGTGATTTCCAGAAGCTGTCTCCCCAGCACACAGACTACAGAGAGCCTATCGGTGTGGATGATAATAAAAGGTTTGGACTTGCATGGACTCACTCCTGGCCCTGGGGCCTTAGCCCAGACTTGGAGTTGGAGAACAGGCAGCCCTGATTCCATTACAATAAATGTTATAATTAAAAGAAAAATTTTAGGTGGAAGGAAATGCCCTTATATGGTTGGTCTACACCACCTTTTTCAGTCCCCTGATCCTGGTGATAACTGTTCAATTTCAGAGGGTGGGAAAGACAACCTCAGAGAACTGCACCTTTTTCAATTCAGCAAATATGAAGTGACTGTTCACAGTCTTTGTCACCTGACACATGCAGCCCTTGACTTTACAAATCTTTATCCTCACTTGACACACACACACCCTTTAACTTTACAAATAAGAAAACAACCTCCACAAGGTTACCTACATGACATAAATACGGTCACACAGCTAGTAAGTCAGAACTAGAATGTGTCTCCTATCTCCCAGACCCTTGCAAGATGCTGTATAACCAGCACTTTATTTACTGGGCTAAAGCAAGGAAAAGGTTTTGGAGGGTGGGGGAGTGGGAAATGGTTGGTTGGGAAAGGGATCTTTTCTGGGATCAAATCTTCCACCATTCCCCCAAACGAGACCTTGCCGCAGCAGGTTAGGGAGGAACCCTGATGCCAAATGAATAGCGGGTCCGGGGTAAGAATTAGCCCTTCTTCCCCGTTACCGGCAGGTGGAGACAACGGACCGGCTGCGCGAAGGGAGCCTGGACTCGCGGAGGGCAGCCAAAGTGAGTGCCCTTGGTTCCTCGTCAGTGGACTGACCTCAATGACAGGATTAGCTTTGAGGTCCCCGGGTCGGGTTAAACCACGTCTCGGGGCGAGGATACTCGAGGGGCTCCTATAACCGAGGACGTGGCCGGCACGTGGCCATAGCTTCGGGTATCCAGCGCCACTCCTCTCCATCACCCCCCCACACTTCAGAAAGAATAGTCAGTATCCACTTCTGAACTCCATCATTTCCGGGGTCCCTAGTCAAACGTCCCGCCCACTTATCTGCTGTTGCTGCGCGCCGATTGGGCAAAGCATTCACTTGTTCCGTCCGAGAAGGGCAAGATCCACCCCCACCCCCACCCCCGGTCTAGCGTCGGCTTTCTATTGGCTGGTGCTCCCAGGCCCTCGACCGGGAGATTGACAAACGGGGGGGGAGGAGTGGAAGCGAGGCAGCGGTGCCTCTGATTGGCCGAGGGGCTTGGCCTGAGAAAGGTGGGGGTGGAGTCTGAAGCCGAGGCCTCTGCCGGAGACTACTTGGAGCAGCGCCCCAGAATCTTGCAGTGAGCGGCCTCGTGGAGACCCCGAACCTCCTAGGACACCCCCCATCCCCCTCCCCTTCCGCCCGGTGGGTGAAACCGAGCGAGACCCCACGCCCCCAACCTCCCCGCCCCCCCGCCTTCCCAGTGCGCCTGCGTGCCAACGGTCCCACTCTTCCTCCCCTCTACCGCGGTTCCCCTTTTCCCCTTCCCTCCGCACCTTCCCGACCCCCCGTCCCTCCTCTCCCTCTTCCCTCCCCCCAACCCTTCCCTGGACCCCAGGCTTCTCTTTAGGGCACCTCCCCCAAGCCCAGGCCCTCAGTGTCTTCCCCAGTGCCCCCCTGCCCCTCCCCCTCCCCCTCCCCCTCCCCCTGCCCTTCCCTTAAGACCCTGGCTCCACAGCCGCTCGTTCGGCGCTTCAGGGACTCCCGATGCGTGTCCCCCCAGGCTCAGCCCCGGAGCTCGGGCTGGTGGGCCTCACTGCCCTCCTTCCCCTCCCTTGCCACCCTCCCCTCCGTGTCCTCGCAGGCTCCACAGTCTTTCAAGATGACTCTGGACGTGGGGCCGGAGGATGAGCTCCCCGACTGGGCTGCAGCCAAGGAGTTCTACCAGAAGTACGACCCCAAGGATGTCATTGGCAGGTAGGGCCCGCGGGGAGGGGGCGGGCAGCGCCCCCGAGGGACCTTGCCCCCTCTCCTCGCCCCCCACCCCCCAATAACAAGCTGAACTGGAGAGGAGCCAGGCTTTGGCTTTGATCCTGACCGTCATCTCTCTAGACCCTGGCTTCCTCTTCTGTAGACTGGGGGTTTTAAAACAAACCCAAACCCTCTGTCCTGCCTCCCTACTTCTAGTCGGGACCGAGTACCATGCCTTAAGAAACTTGTTAAAGGCTGTTGAACCTGGAGAAGAGAAGACTCAGCCAGGGTCCTAGCATCTTAAATTTAGAGCCAGAACGACCCTTAGAAGTCACCTAGTCCGATCCCCTTCCTTTTACAGCTAAGGTAACTGAAGCCCAGGGATGAAATAGCTGTTGTCCTAATGGAAGAGGAATTGGATTTAGGATCGTACTTATAACAAAAAAAGGTCATCTGGATCAGTTGCCTTGTTTTATAGAGGAAAGACCTGAGGCCCAGAGAGGTGAAAGTGTCTTGCTTAAGGTCACCGAGGAAGTGACAGAGATAAGATTTCAACAGATCTATTGTTCTACTTGGTCTCAGAAAACACCTAAAAGCCATGGGTAGCAGAGTTGCAGATAAGCAAAACATTTGTGACCACTAGAGCTGTGGAGAAGTAGAAGAGCCTGTCACCTCCTGGCTGCAGATCTTCATGCACAGGCTTGACAGCTGCTCAGAGGGTCATTCATTCACCCAGGGATAGTAGACTTGGTACTTTGGTTTAGATGTAGTTTGGATAGGTGACCTCTGAGGTCTTTTCTTTTAAAATTTAAAGTTTTATTGCTAGCATTTGTTTCACATTCTTTTCACTTCCCAACATATCCCTCTTCTCCATCCAAGCAATTACTTATAACAAGGAATATAAAGAGGAAAAGAAAGTTCAGCAAAACTAAACCAACAAATCAAGCAAGTCCCATATATTGTACAATGCCCTACCTCTGTAAACAAGAGGGAAGACACCTCTCTCTTTGGGGGGCCAAGTTTGGCCATTATTATTTCAAGTTTTTATTGTTTATATTTTCCATTTATACAAAGTTGTGTTTTCCTGGTTCTGTTTACTTGACTTTGAATCAGTTTATATGAGTCTTCCCATGGGCTTCTCTATAGTCTTCATATAAATCATTTCTTACAGAGCAGCAATAATTCATTACATTTATGTGCCACTACTTGTTTAGTCATTTCCCAATCAATTGGTGTCTATTTTGGTTTTGATTCTTTGCAACTCCAAAAAAGGCTACTATAAATATTACAGTATATGTGGGATCTGATGTCCCTTCTAACACTGAGATACTGTACTTGTTGTGGATGGACAATTGCTTTGCAAGAGTCTGTCAGGGCGGGTAGGTGGCACAGTGTGTAAAGCACTAGCCCTGGAGTCAGGAGGAACTGAGTTCAAACACAACCTCAGACATTTATTAGCTGTGTGACCCTGGGTAAGTCATTTAACCCCAATTGCCTCCCCTCCCCCCAAAAAAGTATCTAAACATTGTACAAATATGAAGGACTATTTGATGCTCCCCAAAACCACAGGGCATTATTGTCTAAATATGAAGTTGAAGTGAGACATAGGCATCATTGTTTAGAGGGAATAGCATTGGACATGTATCCAGGAGACACCTGGATTTGAATCTTGACATTGGCATTTAATAGACACAATGATCTTCCACAAGTCATTTAACCTCTCTGATCCATATAAAATGGAGATATTTGCACTCCCTACCTCACAGGGGGATTGTGAGATGTCTTTACAAACCTTAAATAACTATCATAAATGTAAGTTAGGTAAAGAAACACATTGCCTCTGTGTAACCTTGGGTATTATGATGTTAGCAGTGAAGCAGACTCCCAGTCCTTACATCCTTTTAATTAATCAATCAACAAATCTTCCTTGAGTTATTTCCTATAGACAAGGTCTACCTAAGCAGGCAGCTGGAAACAGAGTAGGGGATAAAAGATAAGAGGGTTGGGAAGATGCCATAAGGTGATCTGAACCAAGGATAAAGCCCAAGAGAGGTTACCAGGTGGGTAGAGGGCAGCAGAACGTGCAGGTGGTAGGCAGTGAGAAGAAAAGGTTCGGCCCTCCCACTGTCCCTTTTTTTTTTTTTGTCCCTCCCTGCCCCCTTCTCCCCCATCAGGGGCATAAGTTCTGTGGTCAGACGCTGTGTTCACCGTGCTACTGGCCAGGAGTTTGCAGTGAAGATCATGGAGGTTACTGCTGAAAGGTTGAGTCCTGAGCAACTGGAGGAGGTGCGAGAAGCAACCCGAAGAGAAACCCAGATCCTGCGCCTGGTTGCTGGCCACCCCCACATCAGTGAGGCTATACCTCCTTTCTTTGATAAACTACCCCTGACCAACCCCCAGTTGTCCCCAAAAAGATTCTCCCTTCCATCCCAGTATTGCTTGTTCATCCCTTCTGGCTTTGTGCCATTATGAATTCATAACTCTTGGACCCCATAACTCCCCATCTTATCTGCTTTTCCTTTCCCTGTAAGAGCTCCCATCACCTAACAGTAAAAAAGCACCCTTAATGTGTCTCCTTCTCCTTTCCCTTTCTCTGTCTTTGCTTCTCTTTTTCCCTCTTTCCCCAGTCACCCTCATCGATTCCTACGAGTCTTCTAGCTTCATGTTCCTGGTGTTTGACCTGTGAGTATCTTCCTGTGGAGGTTTGAAAACTTTGCATAGCCTTGTGCTGGCCCACTTCCCTAACTTCACCCCTTCTCTAGATGTGAGAACCCGTTCCCTACATCTTTCACAGTTCGTTCTCTTCGGCTGTAGACTTTGTTTCCCAGGCTTCCCTCCCTTTTTCTTTTGCCTTCTGTGCCTCCTTTCCTAAGAGTGAAAATGACTAATCAATCCTAAGGTAATATCTTTAATCGGGAAGACATTGAAAAAGGATACATCATTGAGCTAAAACAGACCCTAGAATAATACTTTTTAAACATTACACTGGGTTGATACCCTGTGTGACCACATAAGTGAGGGACATCCATTCCTCTGGCACTTTGACAGTTCATAAGAAGTAGGCCCTATTTAACTAGCCTGAGTGATTATCTCAGTTTTTTAAACTTATGCTTGTCAGTCATACAATCTATTGTAGACCCTTTGGCTTCTTCCAAGAGAAGAGACTATAAGAAACGGTTTCTTTCGTCTTACTTAGTACTATGATGATCTTGCATATAGTGGGCATTTAATAAGTATTTGTTTAATTGAACTAAATTTAAGGAAGACATTGGCTGGATCCCCTTAACCCCCCCATCAAGGTGCATCATATTCCCATTGACTTCATCTTTCAGGATGCGGAAAGGAGAGCTGTTTGACTACCTCACAGAGAAAGTTGCTCTCACAGAGAAGGAGGCCAGGTAAAAAGGAACCCAGGGGATGAAAACCAAAGGGAAGAGAAGGGCAAAGGCCGTGGTACCCAGGGAGTGAGGGAACTAAAAGGGAAAAAGGCTTTCTGTGTCCCACAAAAAGCAGGGCATGGGGGAAAGAACTGCTAGGTTGGAAAGGTGCTGGCTCTGCAACTGCAGAGGAGATTTTCCCCCCAGGTCTATCATGCGGTCTCTGCTGGAGGCTCTCAGTTTTCTTCATGCCAACAACATCGTGCACCGTGACCTGAAGCCTGAGAATATTCTCCTAGATGACAATTTGCAGATTCGACTTTCTGATTTTGGATTTTCCTGCCAGTTGGAACCTGGCGAGAGACTTCGAGGTAAGGGGAGGCTGTCATCCTCAGCAACTAAATCTTGGTTGGGAAGGGACCAAAGACCTGATGAGAAAGGTGACTGGGAAACATAGACCTTATGTACAGAGACAAGGAGAAGTCACTAAGGATGTTGGAAGCCTGTGTTCAGGGTAGAGAAAATGATCATTGTGGGGTAACATGGAATAGTCACAACTTGTCCAAAAACAAATACAGAACAAAAATGGAACCTCAGTTAACCGGCATGCAGGAACAAGCAGAAGACAGTCTCAATTTCTGGGCGAAACAGACAAATCACTTTAAAATAAGTTAATAGCAATGTATTCAAGGCACCGACTTAAAGGTTACATGACCTAGGTTTCCTTTGCCTTCTGTGTTAGACAAACGTTATTGACTTTCAGCAAGTACCTCCCTGAGGCTCTACGTGATTCCTATTAACAAAAAGATGTTAGTTCCTTGAACTGTTAGAAGTTAGTGTTAGAAGGATTTTCAGTAACAAGGTTTAAAACAAGAAGCTTTTATTAGCTAAGAAAAATGAATTAATCATTATACCACATTCCCCAAACATTCCAGTTTTACTATCAGTGACTTATACATAATGGGTCCTTAAAGATATTGAGAATGTGGAATTGTGCTGGTAACTAGGGAAACCTTCACATTAGAAATAGATTTAGAAAGAGGTGTGATTTAATGGTTTGGCAGAGAAAAGGGGGTAGTGTTTTCCAAGAATAAGTGCATTGCAGGTTAGAAATGAGCAAATTGTGTGGGATTATAAACAGATTTGGTTGACTGAAGTATTGGTGAATAAGAAAGTAAGATTGGAGAGAGCCTTGATGTCTATCTAGTCAAAGAAATTATGAATTTGATCAAATGTATGAACAGGAGGGCTGGCAAATATTTTCAGCTGGGAGGGTGATAAAAGGAAAAGAATATCTGAGATTCCCCCCAACAGCTACAGATATAATGGATTGGAGGAGAGGGAGAACCTAGAGGTAGGGAAACTAGCTACGAGTTTTAGTAATCCAAGCTCCAGGGGCCAGCAGTAGGATATTAGCAGCATCCCTAACGTATCCTTATCTCTCCAGAATTGTGTGGGACCCCAGGATACTTAGCCCCGGAGATTCTGAAGTGTTCCATGGATGAAACTCACCCTGGCTATGGCAAAGAAGTTGACCTGTGAGTCACTAGTTACTTGATTGGTCTTTTCTCTCCCATTTCATTCCCCATCCCCATCTGAACCTGGTGGTCT
This sequence comes from Notamacropus eugenii, assembly GCF_028372415.1. Taxonomy (NCBI): domain Eukaryota; kingdom Metazoa; phylum Chordata; class Mammalia; order Diprotodontia; family Macropodidae; genus Notamacropus; species Notamacropus eugenii. The sequence continues at coordinate 377,903,085 of NC_092874.1, read as the reverse complement.
TCCCTTCACAGCTGGGCCTGTGGGGTGATCCTGTTCACACTCCTGGCTGGCTCTCCCCCATTCTGGCATCGACGCCAGATCCTGATGCTAAGAATGATAATGGAGGGCCGATACCAGTTCAGGTCACCAGAATGGGATGACCGATCAGCAACTGTCAAAGACCTGGTGAGTAAATCAAAGGCTCAAAGGGGTGGGGGAAATGCAGTAGTAGTTCAGGAGTCAGGAGAAGAAGTGTCTCATGGCCCCTACCCCTCTCTTAGATCTCAAGGCTACTCCAGGTGGATCCTGAGGAAAGACTGACTGCAGAGCAGGCCCTGCAGCATCCCTTCTTCCAACGCTGTGAGGGTAGCCAGGCCTGGAGCCTTTCTCCCATCCAGCGATTCAGGGTAAGGAACAGAGAGCAGATATTACAAGACAGAGGTTCCTGGGAAAACAAAACCCACTACTACCACACATCTACCTCACTTTACCCTTCCCTTGGACCTAGGTGATAAGAGATGACATTGTTTTCGCTGGGACTCAACTATCTTCAGAAATCTCAACTCATACTTTTAGTGTGTCCGTGATCTTGTTTTTCTTGTGGTTTTCTTTCCTCTCAGGTAGCAGTATGGACAGTGTTGGCTGCAGGCCGAGTAGCCCTGAGCAGTCGCAGGGTAAGGCCAATGAGCAAGGGAGCTCTATTAGGAGACCCATATGGGCTCCGACCAGTGAGGCAACTCATTGACAGTTGTGCCTTCCGCCTCTATGGACACTGGGTAAAGAAGGGCGAGCAACAGAACAGGGCTGCCCTCTTCCAACACCGGCCTCCTGGCCCATACCTGGGCTACAATCCAGAAGAGGAGGGAGATCCAACCAACACTGACGATGAATCTGTTGTTGCGTAGTTAAGACCTCCATCGTGGAGCCCCCAGAAGTCTGCTTCCCAGCCCGAGAGCCTTGGGAAGGACAGATTTCCCAATCTGAGAGCTTCAATCAACTCGGTCACCTTGGACTCTGGCCGAAGGCATTCTTCCCTTCTCTTGTGCTCTCTGATGATGATGCTACTGGAAAGGGGACCAACTCTGTGCCCCCATCCCTGTTGCTCAGGACTACAGGACTTGAATGGAAGGAAAAGGGACCAGCTGAGAATGATATTCACATCTTTGCTGTTGCTGTCCATTTTTCATGTGAAATAAATCATCCTGCACACTGGGAAACAAGCTGTGTCTCAAGATGGAGTGAGAAGGTGCTCAAAAGGGGACCTGGGGGAAGGAACAGGGTACTTCTGGCCCAGGCTTTTATTTGGGTAAATACCCCAGGGGTGACTTGGCTTTGCTTTTACTCTTGGAGACCAAGGTAGGATTCTCAAGGGCAACCAGCCTGCTATTGAGCTGCTCCTCGCCAGCCTTCAGCCGTTCCTCCACCAACTGCCTGAGCTGTCCTAGCTCATGGGTAAGCTGGGCTGTGATGAAATCCCGGAGTATATCGCCTGGACCTGGGGTTGTTGAAAAAGTGGTTCAAACTTGAGCCAAAGGAACCTTTTACATAAGAGAACCTCAGTCCCACATTGTGAGGAGAGAGGATTCATGCATGGTGTATCACAGTGCCTTATCAGGGAATGTCATGAGAGGTAGGAAATACACTGTTCTCAATTCAGTATTCTCAATTTAGTCCTTAAGGAGCTCCCTTTGGCTAGAAGGAAGCCCACCTAGAAAGAATGGGAGCAGAAGACATTTTTTTCTACAGGATAAGACAGAACAGTTTCCCAGGGAGGGCTTAGGGAAACAGGTGCCCCTTGATTGCTTACTTGGCTCTTGCTCGGTTTTTATTTCTGGTTCTGGCTCTTCGGGAACAGGTAACACCGTCTCCACTACCTTTTCTTCCTCTTGTACTGAAAGATGAAAGGGAGTGGAGCCATGAGCCCCATGGCATACTTCCCAACCCTCTTCCCAGGCCTAGTTTAATCTCCACCCTTCTTACCATCTGCTGGGGGCTTTACTTCAGGCAGACCTATATATCGCAAAGACAAGTCTAACCGCACCTGGGAGAGCAGAGGGAGTTCGAGAGGAGGGAGAGAGGAATGACAACTATGTTAAGATAGAGAAATGAGAAGGAATAGACTGGAAAGTTTCGTGTATCCTGTGGGACCAGTACCTGGGGGGTGAAGACATACTTGTAGAGCTTAAAATGACGGAAGTAGGTGTTGATGATATAATCTGATAGACTCAGCAGCTGTTCCTCTCCAAATAGGTCAATGCTGAAGGGGGGCCGCTGTGGGAAAGGGTAGGAATATATAGCTTGGTTCTTTTTCTTACAGAACCTTCAGAACAAAGAAAGGAAGAAAGTACTATAGCTTTGGCCTCCTAGGACTTGAGGTAGTTAAGGAAGGAAATAAAAAATTCTACAGGATGGAGCATTGGATGGGGATGTTTTAAATTCTTCAGAGTCCTCATTTCCTCTGTATTGGGACTGACCCTGACTCCATGGCAGAAGAGGAGGCTGGTGAAAAATCGGAAACAGTCTTCCACGTTGCCCAAGGGAGTTGCTGTGGAGAAGGAGAAATGAGTGACAGTGATAACTCCCTTAATCATGTGGAAAGAAAGGAATAAAATGACCTAGGTTATAGGAATAAGGACTGGGCCTCTTAACTCTTAATGATAGATGGAACTCTGGAATGAGGTAACCCCCTGTTTATGCAAGATGGCACTTTCTCTGCAACTTCTTAAAAGAGTTGCCTAGAAACTGAGAAGTTAGAATTTAGGTTACTTGTTCAGTGTCGGTCTGTATCAGAGGTAACTCTTGAACCCAGGGCTTCTTGGTTCCAAGGCTATTATATTTCTATTCGCTACTACCTGTCACTGTCACCTGGAATAAATGAGATTTCTCTCTGTCCGCCCCCCTCCCCAGCCCATTTGCTCTTCTACAAAAGGTTGAAGTAAAATTCTTGAGATCCCTCCCAATATTCTACTGTTAACCATGTTCATAAGTCAAATCAAACAAGCATTAAGTGTCTACTATGTGCCAGGCACCGTGGCACCGAGGAGCACAAAAACAGTCTCTACCCTCAAGAAGCTCGCAACCTAATGGAGACAACATGTACAGAATGATAGCTACAGGATAAATAAGAGACACGGCTTCTGGGGTTACTAGCTCATTTCACTGCTGCACCGGGACAGCCTCACCCTCGCCCTTACTACTACTACAGTTGCTCAGCCAGGACCAAGCAAGCACTATTTGGTGCTCATCACTGACCTTGCCTACCTCAGGCTCTCCCCTCCCACCCACCTTTCTCAGCCTGGATGTGACGAATCCTTGCAAGGCCCTTCTCCCAGGGGGTCTCACCAACTCACCAACACAGGCCTTGTGGAGGTCCTGAAGCAGAGCGCAAGCTGCTGAGGTCTGCTCCTGAGAAAAACGCTGTTGCCGGCAGAAGATCAAGGTGTGGCAAAACATATCCAGTAGCACTGCCTCCCTTGGGCTCCTGTCTGTCAGCCCCAGGCCTAGCAGTTCTGCCAGCAACCTTGGGGTGGATTAAGGTGAGGGTAGAGAGCAACCAGTTGAGGAGTAAAAGATCCTTTTCAGTCACCCCATCCTGTATTCCTAGGAAAGTATCTTTCCTCCTCCTGTGAGCGCCCTCCCTCCCTGTTTTCCTCATCCATTCAAAGAAACAGATTATTGGGGTGGGGAGGACCTCTGAAGTAATCTATTTCTGAACCCTCTTATTCACTTAGCCCGTACTCCTGCATCTCTTCCAAGGTGGTGGTTTTCTCCAGTAGGTCCATAGAATGTACATCCAGGTATTTCCTGCCATTGGAAAAGAAAAAAAGGGAGGTAGTTGGAAGGTAGCTAGGAAGAGGAATCCACCATGTGCCAGTTGGATTGAGAGTCAAGAGCCCTAGTCCTAAATTTTATCAGCTTTCTGCTTGGCCCTCTCAGGGCCTTTTCCTTATCTGAAAAATGAAGCCGCTGGACTAGGAGAATCCTAAGGCCCATTCCCTGCTGACCCCACGCTGCTCACACCCCTACCCACACCTAGCCCAGCCCCACCCGCAGGCCCAGGCCCAGCCCCGAGCTCACCACAAGCAGATCCGGGGCTCAGGAAGTGGCGGCTGCGAAGAAAGAGGGTTGTGTGACAACGCTGCTACGTTAGCGGCCTGGGGATCTCCGCTCTCGGGTGGCTCGGTTAGGCCGCCCGGGCGCGAGAGCTCCCCTGCGGTTCACAGGCCGCCCCACCTTCCCAGGGACGCGGCGGGAAGTGCACGGAGGACATGGGTCCTTTCTGCGGTTCTTCGCAAAGACTGGGCTGAAGTCCTAAAGGCCGACCCGACCCGCTCCCCGGGATCCCAGGAGGGGGGTACCGCCCCCGGGAAAGCTCAGGTAATACACCTCCGGCTGGGCCTCCGGGAGAAACAAGCGCGCTCCGCCCTCACCGGCAGCAGGTTGGCGCCCGGCTCCTCGGGGCTCTCTCTTTCAGGTTCCGGCTCGGGCTCTCCATTTGGCTCTCTCTCCATCTCCAAATTCAGTTCTGCTTCCTGGTTCAGATCCGGGGCCGCGTCCGGCAACCCCTCAGAATTCGGGTCCAACCCCAATCCCGGTTCAGAATTTAGTTCGGAAACTCCGCTAGATTTTCTTCGTTTCATCGTGCCACCCGCTGTTCCTCCGCCTTGTATGCCTTCGGGCCTAAGCTACGGGTCCGAGCATGGAGGCCCTGCCCTCTGTGGGAACATGTCAGCCAATCGAGATCAAGACATAGTCTTGTTCAGCCAATCCGTGGGAAGCGTCGTTGCTGGGGTCAGTGGTTGCTAAGGCGGCTCGAGGGCGGGGGTAAAGGCGTGACAAGCGGGAAGAGCGGACCAATAAATGAGGAAATGCTGCGCAAGCGCAGTATCTTCCGCCGCGAATATGAGCGGTCTCCTCACTACTACCAATAAAGAGGAGGGTGGAGTTACCGGGACAGGGGCAAGGCGGCATGGAGACGGTTGCCATGGTACGTGGTCGTTTCACCAATCAAGGAGAAGAGGATGGGCTGCTGGGTAAGAAAGCGTTCCGGAGGCAGGAGGCGGTTCTAAATGAGTCTCTGACCAATAGGAGAAGAAAGCAGACAAATTTAGCTACGTGCCCTCCCACTCGTCGGCGCCTGCGCGCTTTGGAGGCATTCGATGCGACATCCGGTGACGTACATCATGGCGGCGTTCGGCCGAACCTGGGACAGGTGAGGGGTCTCCTGAGACCGTCGGGGGCCAGGACCGGAGGAAGGAGGCCGCCGGCCACCTGGGCAGCTGCCTGGAGAAACTGAATCCTCCCTGGGAGGAGGTAGGTAGGAAGGAGCCGGGAAGGAGCCGGGCCTCCCCGCCCCCACTGGGATCCTGAGCCTCCCCGGGCCCCGCCTCTCCCTCAGGTGAAGGGGGAGCCGCCTCTGGTCGCCCTCCTCCTTTCCAGCCATGTCTGGGGCCGGCAACAAGCGCGCAGCCGGGGATGGGGGCTCGGGCCCCTCGGAGAAGAAGCAGAATCGGGAGGAGAAGACCACGACCACCCTTATCGAGCCCATCCGCCTGGGAGGCATCTCCTCCACGGTCAGTGCGGCCCCTCCCCCCTGCTGCGCACCCTTACCCCGCTTCCCACGCCTCACCCCCGCCATCCCCCCCAGACCCACTGTATTTGGAACCCTGACCGTGGCCAAGTCAGTTATGTGCCCTCGGAGCTTCAGGGTGCTCTGTAAAGCGAGGTTAACTCACAAGGAAAGCCCCCGCGTTGTCCTCATTTAGGTAATTGGACCTATCCAAGTCTGATCTCATCCTCCCGAGAAGAGATCACAGTCTGTCTACCCGTCTCTCATCTTTTCCAGTTCTTGTCTCTGACTTTATGTAAACGTTCTGCGGGGAAACCTGCCCAAAACACTGAAGGTCTGCTTGTTCCTTGAGTGTTTGGGGAGAGCCACTGTGGCACTCCAGCTGTCCCTCTGTTATCCTTCCAACCCAGTAGAGACTCACTCACTTTTATGGCTAGATGTTTTTTGTTGATATGTTTTCACTAATATTTTTAATGCTTTGTTGATAGAAGGCTAGACTTTGAGTCAGGAAGACATGGTTCAGAATCTCGCCTCTGATACAAGTCACAATTTCTCTAGCCTCACTTTCCCCTTGTGGGAAATTTGTAATGCCCACTTTGCAAGACTGTTACGTAGTTTAAAAGATCATATGTAAAGCACTTTACAAACTGTCGGGTGCTGTTTAAATTCGGTTGTCAATATTAGGGGCCCCCTTGTTAGAAGTTACAATGAGATTTTGACTCACCATACTTTCTATGGGGCCTTGCTTTCCATTTCTCTTTTTCTTAACATTTTATTACAGCCTTTCTCACTTTTTTCTTATGTTCTTTTACTCACTCTGCCTTCTACAGGAGGAGATGGACCTGAAAGTGCTACAGTTCAAGAACAAAAAGTTGGCAGAGCGACTGGAACAACGACAGGCGTGTGAAGATGAATTGAGGGAGCGAATTGAAAAGCTAGAAAAGCGCCAGGCCACCGATGATGCTACATTGCTCATTGTCAACCGCTATTGGGCCCAGGTATGTCTCCATCAACCATGATTCCTGCCTTTTTGCCTAAGTTTAGCTAGTCCAGAACCCTAGAATCAATCCCCTTCCCTCTTCTAGGCTATGCGTCTTCATTTTCTTGTTCCTTCTACCTCAGACCCTGCGCCAGTCCCCAGTTTTTTCTTCCTTGAAATCTTTTTAAACTTCTGCTTCAGAGTTTTCATCGTCCCCCTTTGGGGAAAGGTATTTTTGCCATTGAAGCCTCCAGAAAAGTCATGTTCTCTTGTGACACCCTCACAGCTGGATGAAACTGTAGAGGTTCTACTCCGACGGCATGAGGGACGAGGAGAATTACTATCTAGGATAGAGGAACCAGGAGCTCAAGATGGCACTGAACTTGATGGGACCCCTCTGCCTGAACCAGGAACCACAGACAGAAGAGGTGAGACCAGCAGGGGAGAGATAGTGAAAAATTGTGGAGAAAGTGATAAGCAGAGTGGAGACTGTACAGGTTTTAAAGTGACATATAAATGTTAGTTATCAATAAAAAGCCCATTTGTTAGGAGTTATGGTAGGGTTTTGATTCACCTCACTACACTTTCTGCAAGATCCTGCTTCTCATTTCTCCTTTTCATTATTGCTCTTCACACCCTATTGCATACCCATGTCAAATATAACAATCTTATTTGGATCTCTGTTTCAGATCTTCCCACCCTCCAGCTTCGGCCCCCCCTGAGCGAGCCAGCTTTGGCTTTTGTGGCAGCCCTGGGGGCCAGCAGTAGCGAAGAGGTAGAACTTCAGCTCCAGGGCCGAATGGAGTTCTCCAAGGCAGCAGTGTCCAGAGTAGTTGAGGCCTCAGACCGACTGCATCGTCGAGTAGAAGAACTGTGCCATCGAGTCCACAGCAGAGGTGAACCCAGGAGCACTCAGCCCCTTCCCTGTTCAGAACTGAGGCATATCAGCTTTTATTTGACTGCAGATGCCCATAGCAGACCTATTTATTACACATGTTCCCCAGTTCCTTCTAGGAACCTTTAGTTTGTCATGTAATTTCCTGCTGCTAGCTTTTTCTTCTGGTTGCCATTGTCCTCTCATTGGTCCCTACCTTTCCAGGGGAGTGTGAGTCCCTCGGAGAAGGACTTAGAGCTTTAACCAGGGAACTTGGACAAGACAACAGGCGACTACAGGACTTGACCACCCAACTGCAGGAAAAGCACCACCGAATCTCTCTGGAAGTAAGACTGCTGACATGGGGCACTTGGATGAATGTGGGAAGGAGATAAGAGAACACTCAGCCCACCCCTTGCTACTTCACCTCCACAGTACTCAGAACTCCAAGACAAAGTGACATCAGCAGAGACCAAGGTGCTGGAGATGGAGACGTCCGTGGAGGATCTGCAGTGGGACATCGAGAAGCTGCGCAAGCGGGAGCAGAAACTCAATAAGCATCTAGCTGAGGCTCTGGAGCAGGTGGGGATGGGGAGAGGACACAGGGAAGACCAGGGAGCCGGCTTCTGAACTCCCGTGATTCTGGTTCTTTTTGTTCCAGCTCAACTCAGGCTACTACGTATCGGGGAGCTCAGGGAGTTTCCAAGGGGGCCAAATCACACTCAGCATGCAAAAGGTGAGCGACTAGTCTTCCGAATATATCCCCATCACTGCCTTAGAACCACACTCTCTTAAGGTCCTTGAAATTCCTCCCCCTCTCTGAGCTCCCATCTTGGTTGTCTATCTCTGCTCGCTTATACCTTTCTCTTCCTTTATCTTGCTGCCCTGGCCCAGTTTGAGATGCTGAATGCTGAGCTAGAAGAGAACCAGGAGTTGGCCAATAGCCGCATGGCAGAGTTAGAAAAGCTTCAGGCAGAGCTACAGGGCGCTGTGCGGAGCAATGAACGGCTCAAGGTGAGGGGTGGGTCGGGGAGCAGAGAATAATTCAAAGGAAGAGGTCACTTCTAAAAACTGGGGAAGGATTTGGACCAACCAATGCAGAACTTTATTATTCTGTTACCCTTTTCAACTCCCAGGTGGCCCTTCGGAGCCTGCCTGAAGAGGTGGTAAGAGAGACTGGTGAGTACCGACTGCTCCAGGCTCAGTTCTCTCTGCTGTACAATGAATCCTTGCAAGTGAAGACCCAGCTAGATGAGGCACGGGGGCTACTTCTGGCTACCAAGAACTCCCATCTCAGGCACATTGAGCACATGGAGGTAAGGGAGTACAGTCATGATAGGTTTGTTATCTGTTCCCAATCCCTAAATCATCTTATCTTCCTTCTACTATCTCCCAGGAAAGACCCAGGGCATCATTTACAGTGGAGATCCTGTGATGTAGCATAGTATTTGGGAGAGTGGGAAAGGGAAAGGAAAGAAGCAGAGCCAGCATTCTAATGCATATCACCCAATTCCATTCTAAATATAGGGAAAAAAAGACTAGTGTGAACAGGGGGTTTGTATAGTTGTTACAGGTTTGTAATTAGGCATCAATAGTTTTCTGTCCCTGAGGTGCTGCTTTTAATTCAGTATACTTTTCTTAAATGTAGACACATCTCTTTCCTCAGGGAGAAGGGGAGATGTTTGGAGAGGAGAAGATGAAGTAGGATTGTGGCTTATTTTTATTTTATTTATCATTTCTTGGTGGAACCAGTACCATTGTGCAATAAGAGATATCTTTTATTCTCCTTTTCCTATCAGGAAAGAAGTAAAAGTGCATTCTGCCTAAACTCTGTCGCATAACAGGGAATGTGGTTGTATTGTCTTTTGAAGGAAAGAGAGAAATGGGGTCATGACATCTTTAGGGCTTAGCCTAGGCCTAGGACAATGTGTATTCTAAAGAGCAGTGGATTCAGGGTTAGGAAACTTGGTTTTCCAGTACTGGGTAGGAAGAGTCGATGAGAGGCATGTTCCTTCTTTGGCCTCTACCTCCTAATTTCTGTGCTCTTGACCGTGGGCAGAGTGATGAGCTGAGCCTGCAAAAGAAGCTTCGAACTGAAGTGATTCAGCTAGAGGACACATTAGCGCAGGTGCGCAAAGAGTATGAGATGCTTCGAATCGAATTTGAGCAGAACCTGGCAGCCAACGAGCAGGCAGGTAAGGGATGCTGGAGGTGAAGGGCATCCATGGTCTCATCGGGGTGAACCTCATTCTTGAGACTGTACTGTAAAGACCAGTGGACTTAAAGTCAAGAAGCCTGGTTTTTCTAGTTCACCTCTGTTGTCTATGACATCCTGTTTCACCTTCTGGGGCTCCATTTCCTCTTCTGAAATGGTGACAAAGTAGGGCTCTCACTCCCCCTCAGAGGTTTTGGAGAATCACCTAATTCAAATATGTACGAAAGGGGTTTGTTATGCCTTTCAGTTCATTTTTTTTCCCCAGAAATTTAATTGATTTTCAGTTTTCAACAATCACTTCCATAAATTCCAAATTTTCTCCCTCTCCCTCCCCAAGACTGCATGCAGTCTTATGTGGGCTCTACACATACATTCTTATTAAACACATTTTCACATTAGTCATCTTACACAGAATTAAAATGAATGGGAGAAACCATGAGAAAAACAAAACAAAACATAAAGGAAAAAATAGTCACTTCATTCTGCATTCCAACTCCATAGTTCTTTCTCTGGATGTGGATGGCATTTTAAATCGTGAGTCCTTTGAAAATGTTTTAGGTCCTTGTATTGCTGTGAAAGGCTAAGTCTTATCAGAAATAGTCCTCACACACTATGGCTGTTTCTGTGTATAATGTTCTCCTGGTTTTGCCCACTTCACTCAGCATCAGTTTATATACATCTTTTCAGGTTTTTCTGAAGTCTGCCTGTTTGTCATTTCTTACAGCACAATAGTATTCCTTTACATTCATATGCCACAACTTGTTTAGCCATTCCACAATTGATGGGTATCCCTTTGATTTCCATTTCTTGACCACCACAAAGAGAGCTGCTATAAATATTTTTGTACATGTGGGTCCTTTTCCCATTTTTTTGATCTCTTTGTGATACAGGCCTAAAAGTGTTATTGCTGGGTCAAAGGGTATGCACATTTTTATAACCCTTTGGGCATAGTTCCAAACTGCTCTCCAGAATGGTTGAAAGTGTTCTTTAAGAACCATAAAGTACATACCAATGTCTCATAGTAGTTTCCCAGCATTCTGTACTTTTATAACTCCTTCTTCACCACTTTGAGGGGAAGTGAAAACCTAAATGTGTGATACAAGTGAGCTTCTGTTGTCACCCTTAAGTTCCCTCTACCCACCTTTGCCCTTAGGGCCCATTAACCGGGAGATGCGCCACCTGATCAGCAGCCTGCAAAATCACAACCACCAGCTAAAGGGCGATGCACAGCGGTATAAGAGGAAGCTGAGAGAGGTGCAGGCGGAGATTGGCAAGGTCAGGGACTTGGCTGAGACTACACCAATGGGGCAAGTCACTTGACCTTTCTGAGAGTTTTTCATCATCTATAAAACAGAGATGATTCATTACTCACAGAATGGTTGCAAGGAAAGCACTTTGTGATTATAAAATTGTTTTTGGAATGTGATGTATTATTGAGATGTGGGGTAAGCATAGTGCCTGGTACATACCATAGGCACTGGAGAATTGTTTATGGTATCGTGATTTTGTAGATGGGGCTAGCAAAGTATTGCTTAGAAGTCTGTGGGCTGGAATATGTGGCAGGGTGGGCTGGAAAGTCTTAAATGAACCAGGCTTTGATGAGAGTGTTCAGTGCTGCCAAGGACCTCATAACCCTGACATTTCTTTCTGGGTTCTCATAGCTCCGGGCACAGACTCTCGGCTCAGGCCCTTCAGCCCCATCCCAGACTGCCTCTGAGGATCAGGGATCAGGAGGAGGGGGAACGTTGGCCCCCATGAAAGAAGAGGAGAATTCTGGGTCAGGGCCAGCTGCTCTCCAGGAGGTCAAAAAAGAGTCCATCTCAACCCCAGTAACTCCCACAGCCAGCGTGGTGAAGAAAGAAGAGCCCCCTTTTGAAGAGGAGGTGCCTCTTACTCAGGCCCAAACCCCACACCCTACACCCCAAACTCCTGCTTCCAGGAGCCGGGAGACTGAGCCTCGAGGTAAACGAGAACCCCGGGACCGTGAAGGGCCAGGTTCTGGGACCCCAACATCCTCTTCCTCAAGGGGAGATCGAGACAAGGCCAAGGCTGAGGAGAGCAAGAGAAAAGAATCAGAATTACTCAAGGGACTTCGAGGGGAACTCAAGTGAGAACCAGCCTCAACCCCTCACCTAGTTATCCCAAGTCCTCTCTTCCCCCTGTCCCTTACCCTCTTCCTTATCGTTTTTGTCTACATTTGTTCTGTCACATTTATCAGCTGAAAGGCAAATAAATTTGCACAATTGAAGAACTGTAGTGCTCAGAGTGCTGGTTCTGGGTTCTAGTTCTGGTTCCATCACTCACTGTATGACTCTGAGTAAGTCATCTCCCCACTCTAGGCCACATTTCCCACATCTACCAATTGAGGGGAAGTTGGAGGATATGGTCTTTTCCAGCTCTCGTAGTCACTATGATATTTCAAGTACCACAGATGGCTTCAGTCCCTGCTTGGCATGTGTTGTACCTATTGCTTGTTCCTTCCTTATGACCTCCCCCTTTTGCCCTTCCTTCTGATCTCCACCACATTGTGGTTTCTTCCTCTGACCTCCTTTTCCTCCCTGCCTTCTCACAAAATCTACTTTTTTCTCCAACTTGGCTTCTTCCCTGCCCAGGAAGGCCCAAGAAAGTCAGAAGGAGATGAAACTGCTTCTGGACATGTACAAGTCTGCCCCCAAGGAGCAGAGGGACAAGGTGCAGCTCATGGCTGCAGAACGCAAGGCCAAGGCTGAGGTGATAGAGACTGGGGAGCACGTGGGGTTGGGGAGCTCCTGCCAACCAGGGAGAGAGATGGGAGGGAGGGATGTGGATTAAAGTGAGGATGATCGATTTCAAGCCATTCTGTCCTCTGGGGAGAGAGAAGAAGGCCTTTTTCAGGATCAGTGCAGCATCAGCAACATTTTGTGAGTCTCTCTTGTTTCAGCTTAGAAACATTGTGATTTGACAGCCAAAAAAGCTTATGAGACCTCAGGCTGTGTGAGTAGCAGCATAACATAGAGAACTGTGGCTGTCCTAATCTTGGTGTTCATTTGTGGACCCCATGCTGAGGTGTGTCCATAGGCAGGCAACCAGCGTGGTGAGAAGACTTAAAACCATAGCATGTAAGGACCAGTAGGAGGAACTATGGGTTATCCTAGAGCACTGAATACTTAGAGAGGACAGATAATGGCTTCTCATCTTCAAAAAGCTATAATATAGAAGAGAGAGAATATTCTGTTTGACCTCATGGGACGCTCATTTAGAAATTGTATTCACATATTTTGCAAACTTGTTAAAATTAGAGCAGTCCAGTATTAGAGTAAGCAGTAGCCTGTGAGTTTTCCATCACTTGAGGTCTTCAGTCAGTGGCTGGATAAATCACTTGTTAGAAATATGGCAGAGGGATTTTTATTTCAGGCAGGGGCAACACAAGGCAATGTCTGAGACCTATTCCAATTCTGAGATTGAGTAATGATTCCAAGGAGGTAGTGGTAGCAGCAGCAGGAGGAGATAAAGGAGAAGTGACTGCAGTGAGAAAGATTCTTTTTAGCCTCCAGGAAGGCAGAAAGACAGACTTGTTGATGGGGTAGACTGTGCTTGGGCTGGAGAAGAAGGGGCATGGGAATGGCTTCTGGGATGGAGGGATGCGGCTAGAGTAAGCAGCCAAGGCTATCATGGTCAAGCGAGATAAAGACAGTAGGGTCAGTCATGGGACTGTCCTGAGAACAGATGGTCTCACCTCGGTTCTGAAGTATATCTGAGAAAGAGCAAGAAGAAAGAACTCAGGCAGGTCAGGAGTGACAGCCACTTCTGGGATTCAGGTTGGGGTGAGTTACATTATCTACAAAAGGAAAAAGCCAGTGGTAGTGGAAGGGACAGGCCAGACTTAGTCCCCATACCTGCCACAGGTAGATGAGCTTCGGGGCCGCATCCGGGATTTGGAGGAGAAGGAAAGGAAAGAGAGTAAGAAGTTGGCAGATGAGGACGCTCTTCGAAGGATCCGGTTGGCAGAGGAACAGATTGATCACCTGCAGCGCAAACTCGGGGCCACCAAGCAGGTATGGAGGCCAAGTTGTCTATTTGTTCCTCATCTCCCTATGCCTCCTCCCCCTTACTCCCACCAACCCCAGATGTGTTCCCCCAGGAGGAGGAGGCACTGCTTTCCGAGATGGATGTGACTGGTCAGGCTTTTGAGGACATGCAGGAGCAGAATGGTCGCCTTATACAACAGCTGCGGGAAAAGGATGATGCCAACTTTAAGCTCATGTCAGAGAGAATCAAGTCCAACCAGATACATAAGCTGCTCCGGGAAGAGAAGGATGAGCTGGGGGAGCAAGTCCTGGGCCTCAAGTCTCAGGTGCAGGCACTGGCCAGGGGGTAAAGAGGGGGGCCACAAGTGAGGCAAAGAAGTCAGCAAGCACTCAGGTGCCGTCATCCCCTCATACTCTAGGTGGATGCTCAGCTTTTGGTGGTACAGAAACTAGAAGAGAAGGAACGAGTTCTTCAGGGCAGCCTGGGGAGTGTAGAAAAGGAGCTAACCCTACGGAGCCAAGCCCTGGAGCTTAATAAGAGGAAGGTGAGAGCATGGGCTGGGTGAGTAGACATTCCAGAGTTCCCCTGGCCCCGCCTCCCCCTCCATTCATTCACCATTTGCCTTCTGACCTTTAGGCAGTGGAAGCAGCACAGCTGGCTGAGGACCTCAAGGTGCAACTGGAACATGTGCAGAGCCGGCTTCGGGAAATCCAGCCCTGCCTGGCCGAGAGCCGAGCAGCTCGAGAGAAGGAGAGTTTCAACCTCAAGAGGGCCCAAGTGAGGACAGAGATAGGGAAGGAGATGGGGACTCAGACTGATGATGTCAGGAGCAAGGGTTCTAGGTACTGATCTTTGATGATCTTACCCTAGGAGGACATTTCTCGACTTCGGCGGAAGCTGGAGAAGCAGAAGAAAGTAGAGGTCTATGCCGATGCTGATGAGATTCTACAGGAGGAGATAAAGGAATACAAGGTGAACAGGCAGGGTGGGATTGAATGGGACAGGGCAGGGCAGGTCCAGAAGTTCTAACTAAGTGAAAGGATGAGAGACTTTGGGCATGGGGGAAGGTAAAAACACAGTGGTGGACTAACTAAGCTATGCCTTCTTCATGCCCTGTGCCAGGCCCGGTTGACCTGCCCCTGCTGTAATACCCGGAAGAAAGATGCTGTTCTCACCAAGTGCTTTCATGTCTTCTGCTTTGAGTGTGTGCGGGGCCGCTACGAGGCGCGCCAGAGAAAATGCCCAAAGTGTAATGCTGCTTTTGGGGCTCATGACTTCCACCGTGTCTATATTAGCTGAGACAACCTGCATCCAGATTCCCCAACTTCTACAATCTCTTGGTTGAGCTACAGGGTTGGAGGACCAAGGCCTGCATGGTTTCCATGGTGCTGTCAACTGAGCCTAGACCTCAGGAGTCATGCCTCCAAGCCTCTCTTCCTTTCTGCTTTGGAACTTAGCCATCCAGCCCTCAAACACTTCACCCATTTGGCATGTGTGAGTTTATCCAGTCACACCCTCAGATCTTGATTTTTCTGGTTCAGAACCCAGGCATCCTGACCCCCAAACTCACTTCCAAGATTGAACTCTCCTGGTGAAAACACCCTCCGCTCTGGTCTGTCACAGAAGTGGCTCACTTTGGAAGAGGTTGCCTTTCTCCATGTGGCCTTATCTGGACCCAGATTGGCCAGGGAAGGTGATTCTGTAGTCAGGTCTGCCTGAGCTTAGTGTGGACTTGCCCCTCTGAAGGCTGATTTGGGGGAGAAGAGTTATTTTCTGCCACATTATTCTCAATCCACAGGGAAAGTTGTTCTGATTCTGGTCTGTAGCCAGGCCTCATCCATAGGTTTTTCTTCTCCCTCCGTCCCCTTTCCCTTGTTGCCTCATTTCCAAAAGCTCTCTGGCATTCATCCCCTTGGGGCTGTTTCTCTTTATTGATCAACCTGGCTTCCTAGGAAATTTCCTTTCTCTTTAACAGGATGAATCAGGAGGCATTACAACCTCAGTCTCATTCCCAGAGTAAGATTTCCCATGTTAACCTCCACCTTGAGGAGCCCCCCAATGTATTTGTAACTGCTTCTGGATCAGGGGCTGGCCCCTCCAGGTGCTGAGCAGGGATGGGCATTGAGGGAGGTCATCTCATTTTCTTGGGGCTGTTGGGTGACCCATGAAGGAAGGTGTGCTGTCTCTCTCTCCCTCTCTCCCTCTCTCCCTTTCTCCCTCTCTCCCTCTCTCCCTCCCTCTCTCCTCTCTCTCCCCTCTTTCTCCCCCCTTTCTTTCCTCTCTCCCCTTCACCCCTCCCCCCTCTCTCTCTCCCCCTCCTCCCCTCTCCCCTCTCTCTCCCTCCCTCCCTTTCTCTCTCCCCCCTCTCCCCGTGTCTCTCTCTCCCCTTGCCCCTCTCTTCCTCTCCCCCCCCACCTCTCTCTCTTTCTCTTTTGCTCTCTCTTCTTTCTCTTGCTCTCCCTTTCTTTTCTCTGTAAGGAGCTGACAAATTCCTCTCAACCTGGTGCACCTGGGTCTTTCTACCCTGGGGCCTGTATTACTGGATGAGGCTGGGACTACATCCTTAGGTCAGGAGGAGGATCTCTCTCAGAATGGTGAGGGGCTCTGGGATCCAGTGCAACTGAAACTGCCCCACTGGCAAAGCCTTGGCTCCCTTTGTGACAAGGGTCAGGTGTTCCACTGCTCTGCATTTTCTAGAATCCCTGTGCCCAGGAGCTTTGATCCACTGTGCATTTGCTATCTAGACCCCATTTGTCTCTCCTTCCAAAGTTCTAGCCTTCAGCTCCATCCTTCTTGGGTGTCCTGTCGGATCTGGGAGGCCCGTATGCTAGAGATGGAGCCGAGTCTTCAGAGCTGGAGGACTTTAGGTTAGTTCGCCCCTTGGGCTTTCCCTGAGCCCCCTCATCTCAGAGCCCCAGTTTCCCCAGGTCCTCTGCTTCCATCTGATGATCACAAATGGAACAGGAAGTAGTTCTTAGAGGGAAGAGAGGAAGAAGTTACTAGAGAAATCTAAAGACAATACCATAGCTGAAAAGATTTTCCAGTAACAGATTTTCACATCTAATTATTCTTCTTCATGTCCAGCTTCCATCTTCATCCTTCTCTAGTCTATACCTCTCCCACCAACATATCTCATGGCTTCATTACCAAGGAGAGACAAGATTCATTTTCAAGTTTTCATGTGCTTGGACCCAGATGTCCTGTGTGACCCAGATTTCTTGTATGGCTGGTATTTGTTGTGAAGAATAAACAAACCTTTCCCTGAAGATCATATTGATATGAGTGATTCAGACACGGTCCATTTTAATAGTCTGTCCAGGCCCTAGGAGCTCCTTATCCTTCTCTTCTCCAAACTCAAACCAATTCTTTTCATCTTAGTCCATGCAAAGTGTACTGGACCAAGAGCCCAGAAGTGTAAGAGTTAACAGAGCCAAAACTGGAAGAGTGTGCTTTAGACAAATCCCTTAAGCAGAGTTTCTGGGCTTGTTCCCTCCCCTAGATAATTTATAGACCTGACCAACAACTATTGATTCTGTGTCCTCATGCTTTTCATTTGGATGGCCATCACCCTAATGCAGCCCATCTCACAATTGGACTATTGTAAGGGCCTCCTAGTTGGCCTTCCCACCTCCAGTCTCTTCCCATCTCTCACAGGGCTGCCCACATAATCTTGGAAAGGCAAAGGATCAGGCCACTCAGATGCTCTCCCAGTTAACTCTCCTGAGGTGCCCCACTAAGTGCAATTAATTGTGCTCGATGCTGGAAATAATGTGACAAGTATGCCCAGAAGTATTCTACAACGTGGTTAGTGATGATGGCAAAGGAGAGAACCAGACAGAGTCCTCCAGGAACGCAGAAGGCCAAGAATATCTTTGGCTGGAGTAACACGAGAAAGCTTTGTGAAGGCAGTAACATCTGAGCTGAGCGGTGAAAGGCAGCCCTGATTAGGAGAAAGGGGCAAGTGTGAGGGCTATCCCTAACAACTGAGTGATTGAATATGAAGGGGAAGGGGGGAGTCAAGTTAGGAAATGAAGCTGGGTTTTGGCTGTGGTGGTGATTATTTTAGTTTCGACGAGATGGGCTAGGTGTGCCAATAGGGAGGTGTCCATTAGATAGATGGTAATGTGGGAGTGGGTCAGGGGCAAGTTTATTAGGAAGATTTGGGAATCCTCTGCCTTTGGGAGTAAAGGAAAGCATCAGAGAAGAAAGTATAGAAAGAAAAGAAAAGAGGGCCTAGGACAAACGATTAGGAGATACACCCCAGACTCCCCACCCTGGCGTTCAGGGTCCTGTATGTTTGTAAACACTTCACCTTGGTCCTTTATGCATTCCAACCAAAGTAACACTCACCCTCTTTGTATCTTTGCTCATTTTCTCTGTACCTGGAATTCCTTACCATCTCTACCTATTGACAATGTCCTATTCCATCCTTCAGAGTCTAATTCTGATGTTCCCTTGTCCACGGCGCCTTTCTTAATCCCTCCAGCTGGAAGTGATGACCTCTCATCTGATCTCCTAGCACTGTTCTCTGGTGCACTTAATTCACATTCTCATTTGTATCACAGTTAAGTGTGTAGATATATTAACTCCTCCTACAAACCGAGCTCTTAGAGGGCAGGAATCATGCTGTATTTGTGTCTGTCCAGTACCTAGTTAGCATGCGGTAAGTATTATACATAAATGAAGAAATCGCAAAAAAGAACAATTCATTTGCCTTGGGTCTGAGAATAAGATGGTGTGGCAGGCACAGGCCTAGGATTCAGATTTCCTGGTTCTGCTGAGGGCTTGATGAGTAGGCCGAAGCCATCCAGAAGGAAAACTACTCATGCGTTAGTCTGTGCTGCTAGGTCTTAGCTGTCATTTTCCTATCCGGTGGCTGGAGAGTTGGAACTGCTTGAGCCTTCAGAGATTTATCAGGGAATGGGGGATTGAAAGGGGTCAGGGATGCAAAAAGGTTAAACCCCCCCATGAATGGAAAGAGCCAAGAGAGGTCAGGGAGGGCAATAAGCCCCTTCCCAATACTTGTATAGCTTAAACAACCTTTTCACACACACTGAGCTCCATTCTCCCAGAAATAGGCCAAGGTTATAGAGCAGAGAGCAGGGCAGTGCTCTTAAGCTCAAAGTTAGGTTTCTTTCTGATGAGCCCATCCAGAACACCCCATCTGTTTACCAACACCTCCTAGGCCTAGGTTGTCAGAGAGACCAGGCCTACCTCCCTCTCTTGAGTGAATCCTCCTCATAACACCAGCTTCCTAGGCCCAGAAGAACAAAAATTGCCCTCCTTCCTGTCGTCCCCTGCTCTTTTTTGTAGACCTTCCCAGCCTCCATGGCTTTACAGCTAATATTTTCCTCATCCTAGTCTTTCCATCTTTGGTACCAAGTTTGAGTGACTGAATCCAAAGAGCAACTGTGGAAATGTTGCTTATTGAGGAGAGAGAATTGTTAGGGAAAATTCTGTTTCCTCTCTCTAGCCTACGCTTCTCACTCTCTTGATCTCAGAGGTCAGTCTCAGTTGAGGTGGCAGGGATTCTCTTCCTTTCCCTGCCCCAACGATCCACAACCCACAGCTCATTAGCAAGAGGGTTGTTTTTAGCACTCCATGTGTGCTCTCAAGACGCATTGATCCAGACACCTTGGTTTACATACTTCTCAATTTGTTTTTCTTGATCATAAGTGGCCAGGCTGAAACTGAGCCTTAAGCTCTGGGTGGTGTCAAGGTAGGATAAGGGCTAGTTATTCCAAGACAGTTGGAAGGAGACTAAATGCTTGCCACACCATGGACGGGAGGGCTTTGCCTTCACTGGCACCTGAGCTGAAGCTTTTCTCCCAGAATGGGTACTCTTGATCCAGTGGATTAGTTTGGTTTTGGACCAAACTAAAATTTTTGTGGTAACTCTTACTAGAGAGCCAGGACAGAGACAGCCACCAGCCCTCTGGTTATTCTGGCAGTGAATCAGTAGGTGCAGATGAAGCATGGAAGCTTTGTCTGCAGTTCCTGTAAAGGTTAGATTGTTTACCTTCAAGAGCGGGTGTGCTAGATCAGCCCGAAGAGAGGATTCTGCAGGGCAGAGGAAGTGGAAGGCACAAAACATTAAATAAACTGCAGGAAGTACTGAAAATAGTGTGGCAAAGATTATATGTAGTTGGGTGGAGAATTCATGGGGCTGATCCTTTAGCATATACATCTTAGCTGGGCCCAGAGAGAACAGGAGAAAGAGAATGGCTCGGATTACCTTTGGAGAGCTACACTGTGCTTTAAAAACATTTTATGGGTACCTGTTGATTTTACAGCACATTCATTTATGAAGGACAAAAACTAAAAGATGGCTCTGGGCCATTCCTTGTAACAAAGATTTTTTTTAAAAAAGTAGTTCAGCACTGTGCTTGACAAAGTGTGTAGTTTTCTACAGTCATCGTCCCCAGGTCAACCCCACCTCTGCACAGTGCTCTTAACAATCCTGAGCATCTTCTTGAGTGGTCCCACTCTTAAGATCAGTATTATTTTTGGTTCAGATCTGCAATTTATAGTTACCTGAGTTATTAAGATGTTAAATTGCTTACCTAGGGTTACACAGACATGTGTCAGAGATAAAACTTTAAACCAAGTTTTTCTGATTCCAAAGCTGGCCATTCATAACACCATGCTGCCTCATCGTGGGTAAAGAAAGGGAAGTTTCCTCACTAGGCATTCACCCCACCAATTAAATTATAGGTCCAGATCCATCCCACCCCAAAAAAGGAAGCATCACAGTTTACTGGATAAAGAGTTGACCTGAAAGTCAGGAACCTTTCTAGGCCAAGTCCCATCTCTAACACATGCTGTGTGGTTCTGGACAAGTCACTAACCCTTTGTGTCTCAGACAACTCTCCAAGACTATACATTTCAGAATGGTCGCTGATCTGCAGCACTGGAAGGGGGTTTCTCACACCAGTGAAATCATAGGTGTATATCCTTCCCCCCCCCCCAAAAAAATTATCTCTGCCAAGAAAACCCCAAATGGAGTCATGAAAAGTTGGACATGACTGAAACAACAACTACTGAATCAGTGGCAGGGAAAGAATGTTTACTAAGCAGTGATATGTCAGAACACAAAGTATCAAACATGTTTTGCATTTTCCTCCTTTGCAGAGGTGAGAGACTGAGATACTGTGGATATGGAATATTCCCCGTCAGACTTAGTTGATGTATAGTTAGTTTTGCTAAATGCCCTTTTTTCTCTGGTATTCTTTCTCACAAGGAATGGCCCACTGGGGAGAGTAGAGAGAGGCAAGTTTTTGAAAAATGAAGATGATGTAAAAACAAAAGATACTAAAACATTTTTTAAAAAATTAAACATGATTATTATAAGATTATATACTCACCTTAAGTGGCTGGCTCAGGAACTTAGAGATCTTTTGGTCTAACCCTGTCACTTTTCAGAGGGAAAAAATAGAAATGGGAAAATTCGCAACTTGCAAATAAAAGAGCAATAAACAGTAAATGAGTGCCAGAGTCAGGCATTAAGTCTAAGGTGCCTGACTCCTGTTTATTACATCACAATTAGATCATTTCTAAAGTCCCTTCCCATCTTAAATTTATTATACTATGGTGATGCTTTTCATAAGCTGCCAATGGTCTATTCCTTGAACTAGATACAGAAAAATAAATAGACTTGCATCTTGATCTGCAAGGCTCCCACCTACAGCTAAAACCTCACCCTTCTCCTGAATTCCCCAAATTGTCCTTTGGGATCATCCCTGTTGTTTTAGGTCCTGAACCACACTTGCCATGGGTCATAAAGTCCTCTGTCCCAACAGCAAAACTGCTCTGAGAACCTCTGCAGAGAAAATGAGCAAGACCAGTACAGCAGTGGAAAGCAGGATGTTAGCCTGGTGAACCGGGGTTATGGGGTTATGCCACAGCAGTGATGCCAAGGCTGTAGAAGGAAGGTACTGAGTTATAAAGTGTTAGGACTGGAAAGGGACTCAAGAGACCATTTCTCCCATCTCTAAGAGAAAAAAAAAACGGCCAAAGGGGAATTCACCCAAAGTCAAACAGTGCCAAGAATTTCTGAGCTCTAGTCATATCCGCAAGACTCCTACTCCAACTACTGATTATTATAATGAATTTGGTCAGTAAAGCCAAAGTTATCATGACGAGTTTACAATGAAAGTCTGAATTTTTCTCCAAATTGATACTTCTCTGTCTGGATTTCTGACTCAGACAAGAAGTTGGAAAGGACGGTGGCCTATACCAGGAAGTTAGCTAAGGTGTTAAATAGGGGTGAGAGGATTTGGTTCCCTCAGTCAGGAAAATCCAGTGGAGAATGTTCTTATCATAAAATATAGGATCAGAGCAAGTCAGATATGGAAAAGACCTTAGAACAATTCCAGAGCTAAAAAGGAGCTTTGGGAGATCTAATCCATCCTTTTCATTGAACATAAGGGAATAACTGGAACTCAGAGAGGGCAAGTCACTTGCTCACTATCAGGTAGCTATTAACAATAGCTAAAATTCAGACCCAGGACATTTGACCTAAGTACAGGTTTTTTTACATTATGCCACATTATCTACTTTTCAGAGCACAAATATCCCCAGAATTAGGAGAGGAAAATTGAACTGAGTGATGACTATTATCATCTGGAGCCTGAGCAAGTGGCTGGACCAGGTCACACCCAATACAGCAAATGGCTTACCTATACTTGGGACTGAGGCTGGTGTAACAAGGAAGAGAAATGAATCTATGAACCTGTTTATGATTCTTTTTATGAGCTGAGATGCTGGATTGGGATTGCGATCATCCGTCTATGAAAATGATGAGTCCCACATCCTAGAACACCTGTGTTGTCAATTGCTGAAACTCACACAGCAGAAACTAAGCCAGTTATAACTGATCGACTGTGCTTAGTGGATGGAAGAAGACAAGCAAAACCCTAATTAATGAATTAGTTGATGATTCTCCCCTGCTAAGGTAGGATCTTTGTAGCCCAGGAAACTGTCTCTGAGATCAGACATCTCCTGGGCCATTTTTCAGTCTCAATTTTAATCCCACTACAATTTTACTCCAAGACTCAACTCTAACCTTTCCCTCTGGCATTACTGCCCAGCTTTGGCCCTGGCACTACATCCAACTTCACCCCTTGCTTTTACTACTGGTCAAAGCTGAGGAGGTCCACTGGAGGCACCCTAAGAAAATGCCCTAACATCCTCACGCCAGCCTACCCTATAGAAATAAAAAACCCATTCCTACTTAATCTTGAGCTGGTGGGGGAAGGATAACTATCTTCTGAGAGTACTGTAGGAAAAGAAAAGTCCATGGTCTCCCTAGCTGGATCTAGTGTCCTATATTGTTCTGTAAGGAGATATTAGGACATAATTCTTGTCACCACTGCCCTTACCATGTGGGAGTAGTCACTCCATTAAAATATAATCACTTCTCCCCCCAAATATACTGACTCCCAGTAGGAAGGGAAGAAAATAAACTAGACACCAGGAGAGGGTGAAGGAGCAGAAGCTGAGAGAGGGACAGCGTAGTGTGGAGGAAGGAAGCCTCCAGGTCTGAAGCTTTCTCCTTCTCCCATAATCCACAGTAGTGACATCAATCAGCTGGGAAGTTGGCTAAAGACCCAGCTAGTCAATGCAAGAGAAGGGCCATACCTAGTGAAAGATGAGGTTAGTGCTGACGACAAAAGCCTTTCATTACACATTTCAAGGCCTGGGGCTTACCAGCTTTAATTCCTCTGGTGCTAGGTCAAGGGAATATCACCCTTGGGGACTTTGCACAGATGGAATGTGGTTTGCATCAATTGGGAGGAAAGCCCCGGATGAAGCTCTTAGTGTCCTACTGGTACACTTGTGAGGTTTTGGGGCTAGGCCAGGACTGGGATGGAGCTACTGTTCCTATTTAACCAACTCCGGGGCTCTCCGTTACCTCCTCGATCAAATACAAAATCCTCTGGTAGTCAAACCCTTCATAACCCAGCCCCCTCCTGCCTTTCCAGTGTTCTCATATTAAATGGTAACTGTTTCTCTTTTACCCAGGAAGCCTGAGGGTCTTCCCCTTCCAGTATGATTTTTTTTTAATTTTATTAAAAGGGACCATTCCTTGAGTAACTACTTAAAGAGTTCATTGAATGGATGTGAGAATCCGATAAGATCTTTGCCTAAAAGGACTAGGGTCTCATATTGCATCCTGGGCCATCTCCAGTCATCCTGATGAATATCAGGCCACTGGACCCAGATGGCTCAGGAGAAGAAAGTGAGGTTCATGACCCTGCACAGTCCTCCTCCACTCAAATCAAAGTCAACTGCAAGTCATGTCATCATCTTGATGTCATGGTCCTCTACGAGAACAAAGGACACACACAATAACAACATCTTACTCCCCACCATGTACTCTTTCAGCCCGTGACACTGGATACTCCATCTCTCAGCTCTGGGCATTTTCTCTGGCTGACTGCCATCCCTGAAATGCTTCCCTGAAGCCCCAACTGAAATCCAATTTTCTACAGGAAGCCTTTCCTGACCCCGGTAAATCTGAGTACTTTCCCTAACTACCCTGTTGTTGGTGCCTGTTTGCATGTTTCCAGTGTGTTGCAGGCTGAGGGTCTTTGGCTCCCCAGAGCTTAACACAGAGGCACAGAGCCTGGCACATAGAAAGCACTTAACATTTGACTGACTCCTATCTCAGGCTCAAGGGTTAGTTTTAGGGTTTCTGGTTTTTGCTTGATTTTTTTACTTGTAGCAGGGTGGAGATGGTTGTACTTTTCTCCAAAGTATCTGGCAGGGTGCAGATGGCTGTATTCTTCTCCATTGTCTGGCTTGGGTGGCTCTACTGCGATCAGCCTGTGTCCCAGCATTCTCTCTCAGTTCTACTCCCTTCCAGAGACTGGAAAGGGACAGCAGAAGAGGCTCAGTTCCACCACCAATACAAGAGTTGGGATACCACCTGTGTAGGTTCCCTAAGGGACTCTTCCCTTCTTTTCTCAGGACCTGGGGGGGGGGGGGTCTTCTCCCACCTAAGAAAATTCTTTGCATCAGATGTGGAAAGGATTATTTCTTGAGAATGACCAGAGCAGCAGTAATGGAGTGTAAAAAGGTAGACAAAAACCCTTGAGTGAGGGAAAGGACCAGGATTTAGGAAGAACCAATCTGGGTTCTAGGACAATAGGTCATGTGCAAGATGTGTACTAGATTGAACTGGGGGACAATGGAAGCAATGAACTTCACCTAGCTCTTTCTTGGGAAAAGGGTCAGCTTTTGTCAACTTAGTCTAGGGTCTGAAGTTCCAGCTCCTTTTCTCAAAGGTGAAAGGGCAGTTCTCCCCTGATTTCTTCCAAAGACCCTTCCTCTACAATCAAATGCATGAGACTCTGGATAATAATCATAAGGACTGAGGCAGTGTGTCAAATGACGAGGTAGAGAACTTGACTCCTGGATGCTAAGATGCCAAGTCATGAATTCCAAGCTGTGGTGAGGCAAAATGCCTTCCCTTCCTTTGGTTTGAGAATTAGGGCCTAGGATTGTTGAACTAAAACACTCACTCCCAGAGATGGATTGTGAATAACCACACAAACTTTCCAACTGTCTCCAGGACACCTCTTTCAATGTTTGGTCCTTGTGAATGGTGCCACTTCCTTAGAATTCAAATCTGGCACTGGGGCTTTGATTTAAGAGCACTGACTTCTGCCTTTTCTAGCCCTTCTGAAGTAGCGAGGTTAGCTTTTAGCCTACAGACAAATAAGTTCTTGTTTGAGCCATCTTGTGCCAATAATAGGTCAAGTCTAAGGTTCCTCATTGGCACTGGCAGCAGAGAGCACCCAAATGTGGCCAGTCTTGAGGAGAGACTGCAATTACTGGTACATTTTGATCCAGGATGAAGGAGGAGACAGAGGCGAGAGGAACTCGGGAAATTGCATTCCCTTTATTCTCTTCAGCTACTCCACACAACCACCAGCGACACAACACTGTTTCTGACACACAACACTCAAAGGAGGGCACCCCTCCCAGCCCACTGGTGTGGAAAATGAGGAGCCATAGGGCAGTGAGGGAAAGCTAGGCCAACTTGACCTGGATTATTATGATTACCACACCTCAAACAATGGTTCAAGGCCTTTGCACCTCACTGCTCTGATGGCGTCAGATCTCTTCATCACTGAGCTTCCCCAGGGCTAGCAAGTTCCCACCTAATTTTAGAGCTCTGAAATCTTCCAGTTTTGTCTCTTTCAGACCCTTTAAACCCCACTCTGTCTAAATCAGTTTTCAGCTTCCCCTTACGCTGACATCTCCAGCTTGCCAAATCATCTTGGCTCCTTCCTCACCCTGGCCTCTCCTGGTGATATTTTATTTTACTGAGAGTCGAATAGTACAGTCCTAGAATGAGGGGGAATGACAAGGAGCTAGCAAAATGGATCAGGTAGGGATAGTCTTCCCTGAAGCTCATTTATTTGCCCCATCTTTAAATGCAGCTAGCTCTGGGATGGAAAACAATGAAGTATAACAAGTTGGTGTTCCTGATTTTAGGGTGGGGCAAAGCCAACAGAGAGAGGACGCTGACATGGTGTGACTGCCCATCCAAACCATAGAGATACTTGGGGCAGCAGGGAGCACACATAGCTGAACAGAACAGTGAAAGTCACCAGCCCTGGGATTGGAGATCCATGTATAGGACTGAGTAAGTTTAGGGGAAAGAAAAGGAATTGAATGAAAGGATTGGATCCAAAAGGCCCTCTGACGTCTTCCCCCTTTCTGCCTTGAAAACTCCAAATCCCAACCAGATCAGGCTCCCACCCTAAACTCTGTATTAGAGAGAAGACCCCAATCCCTCCCCCCAACCCTATAACATGCGATCATCCTAATATTCTACAGCCTATCTCCTCTACACAGCCTACAGTACAGCCCTCATAGGGCTGGTTTCTGAGAACTACCCTTAGCTATTGCTCTCCCCTACAGGACTTTTCCCTGGCCTTTTTAGGGTTTCCCCTACCATAGCTCCTTAGGGCTTATCATTCCTGTTTCCTAAGGGGGTGGGGATGCTGTTTGCCTAGCTTTACAAAGGTTTTATCTCTACAGTTTAGGGTATTTTTGCTTCTACTGGTTTAAAGGATTGTTTTTTTCCTTCTAGACTTGAGTACTTCTTTTCTTCCTTCAGTTTGTCCAACTTCTCCCCCATGCTGGTGCAGAGGGGAGCTCTTTTCTCATACCTTGCTTATAATTTAAAGGAATGCATTTTTTGTGGGCCAGGGATGTAAATCTATAATAGCTGACCCTTACAATTATCCTAGAGGGCACCCCCTCTTATTGCCATATTATAGGGCTCTCCACTCCAGTCTGTCTGGGTTGATCATTGTGGTTTGAAATGTAGAAGTGGGCTCTTCTCCATATAATTTAGTGCTCCTTCTACAGTCAGTTCCAGACTGCCAGGGTTTTTATAACTTCATGTGGAGCAGTATTTTGGGGAGAGTTTTTTTTGCCTATATCCCCAAAAAGAGCTTTCTCCGTCAGAGCTTGGCAGGAGTTTCCTTAATAGCTTTGTAGCCTTCTTTGGGGAAATAATTCCTAGGACTTTCTCTAAAGTTTTATACAGCAGGAATCCTTAGTTTTATGGCTAAGACTTTAAGGATGGAATTTTCTTGTGCCATTGAACAGAGTCCTTTCTCCTCAATATTTTACTTTTTTCCTATATATTTCAGGGCCAGTCTCCTTTGAGCTATTTAGTTAGCTCCCTTACAGTCATGTAACCCCCAACCACCTCCCCCATTACGGGGCCATTACTGTAGGCTTACATGATGTGTATTCTCTTAGAAACTGGAAGGGGGTCCCTCTAAGAAAGCAAAGTTTTATTTCTTTGGGTTTTCCCCTTCTAAGGTTTTTGGTTACACAGTACTGAGCTATCTAAAGAAAAGCAGGGCATGTGGAAGTCACCTCACTGCAGAGCCCCATAACCCCAGAAGGCACCTGGGAGCCTGGAAGTAAAGGAAAACACTAGGAGATTAAAGGCATAAGGGATAAAAAAAGGAGGGCGGGTTTACAGCCAACTCTTGATTACTGCAGGGCGAAAAGTCTTTGCTTAATAAACATTTAAGGAAGGCAGGAGTGGAGAAGAAGAAGAAGAAGAATGCCATGCCCACTGGTCCATCCCACCCAGCTCCTGTAAAAAGGTTGGGTGGGAAATCAGTATCAGGTCCCTGGATCATCCAAATTTCATTCATCTAAAGTCTGTCCTTCTCTTCCCCCCAAGTAACCAAGAGGTGGCTATAGTTTGACGGCTAAGGGAGAATTTAGTCACAGGCTTCAAGTCTCTAAAGGGCTTTATTCTTTGGAGGATGATTAGCAGCTATTCTCTCTCTCCAGAAGAGGACAGAACAAGAGGAAATGGGCTATTGCTGCAGCAACTGAAATGGAGGTTAGACATCAGGAAGAACTTCCTAGGAGTTCAGAACCTGAGAAGGGGGAGGACAGGGAGGAGGAAAATTGGAATCCTTCCCTGGAGAGAAGACCTCAGAAGATCTGATCCGGCCTCCATCTGTGGAGTTTTGACACTAATCTTACAAGATTTTGGTAACACAGTGAAAACAAAGTTTCTCCTAAAATATATCCTGCTGTGGCTTTAGTTTTACCAAGAAAATCTTACTGAAAAAACTTATTTCTAAACAGTCTCCTGAGATTTATAGGGACCTTCCAATAGTTTTATGCTGGAATTTTTGAACTCTTCCCCCCAAAAGCTTCATAGTTAGAATGAGGTTTCCCATCCATCCTACTCAAGTATTTTACCTTCACAATTTTAGGGTTTTTTTTTTCTACTAAAGCCTTAACTTTTTCCCTTTCAGTTTTATAGGATTCCCATATCCCTCTTCTTTTCCTCTAACTCCTACAAAATAGGACTTTTCTCCTATATTTATAGGATCCTCCCACCACAATTTATAGGACTTTTCTCTTACCATTTCAAAGATTTTCCCCTGTAGATATCTTGGGATTTTCCCTGCTTAATGGTTTATCTAAACTTTCCCCACAGCAGATTAACAAGGGTACATTTTCTTCATAAGGATTCCCATTCTCTTTCCATTATAATTTAGTGCAATTCCCTGACCTCTGATCCTGCCCCTCTCCCCAACAATTTCACCAGGATTTCCCCCAAAGGAATCATCCAGGAGAGGTTCTAAGAGATGATTCCTCTGCTAACTTTTCAGGAAAGAAGAGGGAGGCTATTCTACAGTTGTAGAGAAGTTGTTTCCCTGCCTCTTTTTTTAGGGGTTTCCTAACTTAAGAGCTTTAGAGGATTCTCCCTCCCTTTCTAAACCCTAAAGTTTCACAAGTATTTTCACATAGTTTCATAAAGATGTCTACAGACACATGGAGCTTTCTTCCTACAATTGTATAGGGCTTTTTCTGACTAATATTTATAGGGTTTTTCTGCTACGGACTTATAGGGTTTTCTTCCTACATATTTATAGGGGTTTCTATCCCCAACAGTTTTTTTCTCTACAGCCTTCTAAAGGGCCCCCCCAAACTTTGCATGGTTTTCCCATCACTGATGCGTAGAAATGATTTTCTCTCGTGTCCTTCCTTTCCTTACAGTCTTATTGGGTTTCTTCTCCTTTCCCCTATAATTTAATAGGGCAGCAAGGTACTTCCTCTCATGACAGAGAGCATCCCCACACCTCCTACTTCAGCCTCATTGGGTGACACCAGGATGGCTACCCTGGTGAAGGAGAAGGGTTGCTCTTTCTGTGAAGCTTTCTCCACACTCAGGACATATACAGGGTTTCTCTTCTGGTTCACTTTTGGGGCCATCACACTGACTGCTGCTTTCTGTCATGAGTGGTGCTTCCCCATCCTGGCTCGTGGGCAGTGTGGCTGGTTCTGGGAGGTTCTCCCCAAATGTGGGGGGCTTTTCTTGGGTGTGGCTCCCTTGGTGCCGGATGAGGGCCAGGCGGTCCAGGAAAGATATGCCACAGACAGAGCAGCTGTAGGGTCGGGCCCCCAGAGGACTCTTGAGGTGCTCTAGGAGAACAGAGGAGCTTTTATAGGGCTTTTCTCCTGCATGGACCTTCTGGTGCTGCAGGAGTTCAGAGCTGAGGCTGAAGCTTTTTTGGCATTCAGGGCATTTGAAGGGTTTCCCACTCAAGATGGGGCTGGGTCCTGCCCCTTCCCCAACACCAGTCCTATACTCAGGAAATATATAGGGTTTTTCATTTCCATGGGTGAGCTGATGCTGATGGAGCACAGAACGGTCCAAGAAGCTTTCCCCACAATGAGAACAGATGTAGGATTTGGGGGAGAGCAGTTCCAAACTCTGACTGAAGCTTTCTCGACCCTCAAGGTTTTTAGGGGTTGGTCCAATATGGTCCGTGCTGTCACCCTTCTCAGCAACTGGGTAGGATTTCCTCCCAAGGAAGGTCCTCTGGGGGCGGAGCTGAGAAGGGTGGGGAAATGGACGTTCAGTGCCATCAGTGGGTTTGTATGGGTTTTCTCCAATATGTATTCTCTGATGCTGCATAAAAATAGCCTCATCATTAAAGCCCTTACCACACACCAAACACTTGTGTGGTTTGGCTCCAGGCGGTGGGAGCAGAGCTGACTCCCCAAGCCCCACTGAGAATTTATAGGGTTTCTCTCCTGCTGGGCTGGCTGGCTCTGCCCCATCGCCAAGAGCTCCCCCAGAGGGAGGCTTTCCACCTCCATGTATTAGTCGGTGTTGCAACAGCTCAGCTGCATCCACAAATGCCTTTCCACACTCAGGGCACAAGAAGAGGTTCTCATCCATGTGGGTACGGACATGGGTGATGAGGTTGGAGCTCTGGCTGAAGCTCTTTCCACACTCAGGACACTTGTAGGGTTTTTCCCCAGTGTGGGTCCGCCGATGCTGAATGAGATGGGAACTTCGTATGAAGCTCTTGCCACAGTCAGGGCACTTGTAGGGCTTCTCGCCTGTGTGGATGCGTTGATGTCGGATGAGGGTGGAGCTCATTATGAAGCTCTTACCACAGTCAGCACAGATGTATGGCCGCTCCCCTCGATGGATGCGCTGGTGGTTAATGAGGTTGGAGCTGACACTAAAGCTCTTACCACACTCAGGGCATTTGTAGGGTCGCTCACCTGTGTGGGTGCGCTGATGCCGCAACAGCGTAGCACTAAGAGTGAAGGTCTTTCCACACACTGGACACTTGAAGGGGTCCTCCCGGAGATGAGTACGCTGGTGCTTAATGAGGGTGGAACTGTGCCCAAAGCTTTTACCACATTCTAGGCACTCATAGGGCTTCTCACCAGTGTGTGTGCGCTGATGCTGTGTCAGCTCTGAGCTCTGGATAAAGCTCTTGCCACACTCAGTGCACCGATATGGCTTCTCACCTGCATGGATCTTCTGGTGCTTGAGAAGGTTGTGGTTCTGGCCAAAGCGCTTGCCACACTCTGTGCACTTGTAGGGCTTCTCGCCCGTGTGGGTAGCCTGGTGTTGGATGAGGTCTGAGCTGCGGTAGAAGGCACGTCGGCACTCCCCACACTTGTAGGGCTTCTCACCCGTATGAGAGCGTTGGTGCTTGATGAGGTTGGTGCTCTGGGTGAAGGCCTTCTCACACTCAGTGCACTTGTAGGGCTTCTCACCTGTATGTGTCCGCTGGTGCTGCACAAGGTTGGAGCTCCAGCTGAAGCACTTACCACAGTCAGGGCACTTGTAAGGCTTCTCTCCTGTGTGGGTACGCTGGTGCTGCACCAAATGGGAGCTCTGAGTGAAGCTCTTACCACACTCAGAGCAGGTGTTGGGGCGTTCACCTGTGTGAATACGCTGGTGCCGGAGCAGCTTGGACCACTGGCTGAAGCTCTTACCACACTCATTGCAGATATAGGGTTTGTCACCCCCTGAGGGCCGGCCCTGGACCAGCTCACGAAGGCTGGGCTCATTGGCTGTCACTATTGGGGGGCTGTTCCAGGTAGTCAGGGGCCCCCACTGCCAGCCTGCTTCACATGCCTTGGTCCAATCAGAGGGGGTAGGAACTGACTCAGAGGCTGGATTATCCAAAGGAATCTCCTCCAGGGGCATCTCTGGGGGATCCTTGAGTTCTGGACTATGGGGTGGGTCTCCCAAAGGCAGCTTGTCCCCTGACCCCTCTGGCTGAAGACTCTCCTTCTCATTTTCACTTCTAGCACCTATGAGAGAAAGGGAAAATCCAAACTCCAGTTCCTTTCAGAATCCAGGGGTCCAGACCCAATATATTCCTTTGATTTTCCCCTAGACCTGCTCCCCTCCCAGAACCCTGACAATCTACTCCCCAGTCTGTCTCTTGTCTTAGGACCACAGTTCTCCTCTTGTTCCCCTCACCTTTATGACCATCTCTCAGGCTCTCCTCGGGGCCCTGAAGATCTGGGCCCCATAACTCTGCCCCTTGCTCCATCCTAGAGATCAGGGCCGGTGTGGGGTTCAAGGGACCCTAGGGAAGGAAAGAGATGAGAATGTGACAGGGCTGGGAATTGATTTTGCACGCTGAAGACAATTGAAGGATTTAACTGGGTGTGAAAGTGTGATTCTCTGGTCATGTTTATTCTCTCTGAGGCTCAGTTTTCCCTTCCTCAGGTCTCAAGACCTTTCCTCCCCGTTTCTTTGGTTCTCAGTCTCCCCTCTTTTCTCTGGGCCAGTTTCTTGATCTAGGTTTTGGTTTTTCAGGAAACCAGTAAAGTAAATTAAGAAGCCCAATTAAAACCTCATTAGGCATAAATACTTTGAACTCTGTTTTGGGCATAGACAGCATTAGCCCTCCCACAGTGGGGTGGGGGAGGGGAGAATATGAGGTTCTCACCCCACACCATAGATGCCTAGGGGCTGGGAAACCAGGCAGGTAAACCTGTTATTTCACCAATCAGGGAAGCTCATTAAGGTTCTAATTTTTCTTCCTTAATAGAGTTGCTAATTAAGGCCAATAAATGCTTGCTTTATGAGGCCTAGAAAGAGGTAGGGTTGTTTTTGACATTTAAAGGGTTAAAAAAAAAAAAAGATCACTTGCCTTGGGGAGAACAAGTTTTCCAACGGTATAGGAGTACTTTCCCCTTCCCCGTTATTCAAGTATTGGGACAACCTCAGGAAGAGACTTGGGTTTGGCTTGCTGGTCTCAAGCAGAGCAGGAAAAGTTGAAGTTGGAAATATCACTTAGAAGTAGATGTTATTAAGCACAGCCAAAGGAAGGCAAAAAGAAAGGGAGAGAGAGAACTCCCACGGTAGTTCCTGGACCACTTTCCATAGACTGAACAAAGTGTACTTCTGAGCTGGGAAAAGAATACACCTTGCTGGCAACAAAGGATAGCATGACCTACAGAAGCAGTTCACATCTAGGTAAAATTTCAATTATCTTCTGCTCCAATATAGGATTAAATTATATGAAGAGCCAGAACTAAGATAAAAATGAAGTAACCTCCACTTAAATCTTTTCACAGCTTCATAACCCTTCTTAAGTTTTTTTTTTCCTGAGGTCAGGAAAGTATGATGCTTGCTCTTCAAATGGTACTTAGGGAGCAAGACACTTCTAGCTCTTCCTTTAAGACTTTCCAAAATATGTCTAATTCAATACTTTTGAATAAGAGATTTTATACGAGGATAGCAGAAAAAGATCAAGGGGGTCAGAGTGGCCCCAAAGATAGACATGGCCAACTATAACTCAAAAACAAATGATGATGCCTCTATATGAGAATAAGAAAACAGGATATAAAAATGGTGAGTGTAGGTTTTGGGGAGGAAGGGGAGGAGAATGGTAGGCATAGGCAGTGGTATACTGCAGTCAGTTCCTATCAGCTATGCCTATTATTACATTTTCAGTGGGAGCATTTGTACCTCAGAAATTAGCCTGTGCTTCAGATCAGGGCTTGATTTAGTGTTTTGTTTGCTAGACTTAAGGAAGTGATGAAGAAAATGTTAATAATGCTGATTAAACTTAAAAGCGTGTCAAACATAAATTTGTTGTTTTCAGGGAGTCAGTTGTTAAACATTTACCAGCATACCCCTGGATATAGGATATGTATAAGTGCTTTTGTGCTTGCATGGGAAGGGGAAATCTTGGAGAGAGACCAAACAAGAGAAATGGTAATGAAAAAAGAACTGAAAGATTAAACAGGAAAGAATGTTGACTACATCATGTCTTTTTTCCTCTTCTTTACAAAAGGCAGACCCCAAGGAAAATATTACAAAGGATAATAAGTAGGAGGCAGAAAGGTTGGTCTTTAAGAAGCAATCCTTTATCCTTCAAGATTTTTTTTCTTAGATTAAGAAAGGCTTCCAACTGATAGATGCTTGGGAAAGGGTAATCCTGTCTGAAGACAGAAGAAGAGAAAGAACTGCTCCTTACCACCCTTTCCCCAAATCTTGTCTGTATAAGCCTGGGGAGAGAAGATTTTCTAATTTTCTAATATGCCTTGCTACATATTAGCATTTCTGGGGAGAAGTGGGAAGGGTTCAATCTATATACAGAGGATGGACTGGCAGGAGATATATACATATGTATGTATGTATGTATGTATGTATGTATGTATGTATGTATGTATACACACAAATATGAACTGGAATTATCAGAATCATTGACCCAGAGTGGAAAAGAAAGGGTTAGTGGAAAGCAGCACTGGGCCTAAGTAATAAGTTAGGGTGACTCAGGGCAATCACCAGGTCCACCTGAGGAAGAAAATAATTTAAAAAACAAAAAAAGAGTAGAAGGATGACCAGAGCCCCCAAAGTTTTTCTGATTTCTCCCTTAAAAGATCCCAAAGGACCTAGATGATTTCCTCTATATTTGTAAGGAAGCCCCAAAGTGAAGGAGGTGGGGAAACAAACACAAAAAGGAGAAGGAATCATCCTCAGGGTCACCCTGAAAAAGGGACAGAGAGAGGAAAATTCAGATACCCTAACCTCCAGGCCCTGACTCATCCCAATACACGATTCTTCTAGCAGAAGTCAGGAGTTCTACCCCCCAACCCAATTCTCTCCTAGTTAATCTTCCAATCTACAACCACAGCTCCTGACGCCACCAAGAATCCTTGCTCCCTTGCTCCCAGATCTCCTTTCAGAACTGAAGCACTCACTAAAGGGTTCCTGCCCTATAACCCCTAGTCCCTCTTTAGGTTTAATTCCATTTTCCCAGAATGCTCAAGCCTCTAGTCCTCCCCATCAGCCTAGACCCCCTCTCTCTACCCAGAATCCTCTAGCACTCTCCTTCTCTCCCTCCACCCTAACAGCCCCCGCCTCCCACCCAGGGGAACAGGATGAGGATATTCCTAACAGCTTCCAGAACCCAGGTGTCCAGCTTCCCAGTCCTCCTAGGTTCTTTGTCTTTCCCCCTTAGGTCACTCAGGCCCCTCTCGACCGCCCCCACTTCCCATGAACCCAGGTGTCCCCGACTCACGGCTCTGGGGGCTGGGAAAAGCTGAAAGGTAGGATACAGCCCCAGGGGACTTAACCCCTTAAGTATCCTGCCTTAGGGTTTTGGCTAGATGCTGAGGACTCTGAGGTCCTTCTCAGGGGGCGATCCCAGTCTGAGGACCCGGGACCAGTTCAGGGTGACTGGGACGGAGCAGGAAGTGACCCCAGCTTCCCGGGCCCCTCTAGCCTGGAGACAGAGCGCCAGCTCTATGGGATTTAACCCTTCACTGCCCACAGCACCAGAAAAAAGGGGAACAGTGGAAGTCAGGGGGCTGGGAATCGGTACTCACTCTTACACTGTAAGAAAAGAATAAGGTCTGGAGGCAGGAGCTTGAGGACTTTTAGAGGCGGAGACAAGGCTTAAGGAAAAACTCAAACACTCGAAAATATTTCCTGATTCAATTCTTCTCATTTCTAAGTAGGGCATGGCAATATTTTCCAGAAAACTGGATATCTGATCCATCTATGCTGATTTTCCCAGAGATGTTTCAGCAGTACCCTATCCTTGTTCTGTCTGGGTCCAAACATGGAGAAGGACATGGACTGACTGAGCACAGGAGCTAGGAGCAGAGAGTAGAAATTCTTATATTAACAGAAGGGAGCATGGGGCTTGAGAGTTGATCCAGGGACCAGGAAACAGAAAGGTACACGACAGCGCAGGAGGATATCCTAAATATTAAATTGTTGTTCAAATTAAATGCATGAGAAATATTAACTATTAACTAACTTAACTAGCACTTGATGAGTTCTATGATGAGAATTTGGGTCCCAGCTCCACCAGTAAGGAGCTCTGAGAAATGAAGGAAGTTATTTTACCTCTTGTTCATTTGTAAAATTAAGACCTTCTGCCTTTCTAATTCTGTCTCAAAATATTTTTATGCGCCATGTTTTGCCTATACCCCAGACTCACACACCTTAAAAGTAATCACATTCCTGAAAATTCTTTCAATAATACTCTTAGTTGTGTATTTTCTGGTTATTTAGGTGGTTCAGGCAGCAACACAGAATAAAATATTTTATTTTTAAATGTTTTACTGATATCTTTCCTTTCCAGATCACCTTCATTTCCAAATATATTTCTCCCCACTCTTCTACCGATAGGATCATAAGGATTTCCTTTCTAAAGGACAGTAGGATACTCAGGAATCCCAATTACCATTTTAACTGGAGTTAAATGGACAAAAATGGCCTTTGTTTTTGCATATCTCCACCCACCCCAACGATAACTATCCTTCCCTTCTGTGTTTTCCTACAATCCCTGTTCACCAAAGCCAAGTGTAGAAAACAGAGCACTGACTTAGAGTCAGAAAACCTGAGTTCACGTGTCTTTGACACTTAGGAGCTATAAGACCTTGGACACCTCATTTACCTTTTAGTTTTAAGTTTTAATTTCCTCAGCAAAATATAATATACCATAATATAAGAAAATATGATATACTACCTACTTCAAAGGGATAATTGTGAAGGCTAAATGAGACAACATACATAAAAATTGAGTAACCATAAGGTGGTAAATCAGTATCAACTGTCTTTTCTATGGCCTTCTCCTTCTCTCCCAAAAGTGTCTTTCTTCCTCTTCACTCTGCTTACATAAACATTCTTGGTAAACTCTTGGTTGGGTGGCCCAATAGTCTGATTTAGTGGGGTAACTATTCTAATCCTCCTTCCCTATGGGCAGGATGCAGATGATTCTCTATCTCCTAATACCACTGCCATTGTCCAGACACACATCTTAATTGCCCAAATGTAATGTGCTAAAGAGAAGCCAAGTATGCCACTTCTAGGAAATGGGAATCACTTGGGTAGACCTTCCACTGGTACTTGTCTGCTTTTCCTAATCAAGATTAAACCTCCTCTCGATTTCTCTATTTCTTTTAATGGTATCATCCTCCTCCTAGTCTCTCAGACTCAGTTATCTTTGCTTGCTTCCGTGTCTCCCCCCCTCTCCCTTTATAGTGCCATGGATTCTTCTTTTATAAAGTTTCTTGAACCCACCTATTTTTTTCTAAGCCCATTTCCTTAATCATAACTCTTTAAGCCCCCCTATCACAGATGCTATAAAGGGGATTGCTGCATGAGGTGGGAGATTTGTCCTCAATGACTTGTAAGGTCTCACCCAACTCTGAGAATCTACAATTCTAGTTTATACCCTCATTATCTCTAACCCAAACTATTACACATCAGCTTCCTAATTGATGTCTGCCTCTCCCTTCTATCAGTTCTCCCTGCTCCGATCATCCTCTACTTACAGCCACATTAAACTGCCTCAAACAATGTTTTCATCAAGTCACTCCTGAATTCAGAAACCTTCAATAGCCCCCTACTGCCTTAAAAAAGGTTTTTGTCAGCTGTTTCAAGCCATAGAAAATTGTGCATGCCTCATGTACCCACATGTCCAACCATCAACATGGCACTGGATATCTTTTCCTATAAATATCTTCTTGTCATCTCTACCTTAATTTGTCCCAAACTGACTTCATCATCAATTAATTAATAAACATTAGTTTAGCATCTGCTCTCTATCAGTCACTGTGCTCTAGGGATTAAAAATACGAAGAATGAAACAATCCCTATTCAAAAGACTTACATTTTAATAAAGGACATGACAAATACGTATATAAGTATACACAGAATAAATATTAATTAGTTAAATGCAGAGTAGTTTGGGAGAGAAGTCACTAGCATTTGGTGGGGAAAATATCAGGAAAGGTTTAATTATGAAGAAGATGGTACTAGAACCATCTCTTAAAAGAAGAGAGGGATTCTATAAAGTGGAGGTGAGGAGACAGCATGTTACATGCATTGGGGACAGTCAATGTGAAGGCATGGGGACAGAAAATGGAGTGCTATGAGTGAGGAATAAAGAGAAGGCCAGTTTGATTGGGAGGAGGAAGAATGTCCAATAAGGCTGAAAAGATATGCTGGGACCAAGCTGTGAAAGAATGGCTTTAAAAACTAAAAAGAACTTAAACTTGCTCCCACAGACAACAGAGAGTCACTGGAGTTTATTGAATAGGAAATTAAAATGGTCAGATCTGTACTTAAAGAAAAACATTTTGGTGGCAGTATGGATGACAGATAGATAGATATTCTCCCTGAGGCCGGGAGAATAGCGAGGGGTTACTGCCATCACCCAGGTGAGTGGTGACAAGGGCCTGAACTAAAGTTGTGGCCATGTGACTAAGGGAAGGCACCAGCTGTAGAGACATTGTGGCAGCAGAAAGATCGAAATTTGGCAACTTATTGGATATGGCAGATGAAGGAGCATGAGGAATCAAGAATAACACCATAGTTAAGAACACAATGGACTGAAAGATCGGTTATATCTCCTGAGGAAATAGGAAGTTTGGAAGAGGGATAGTTTGGGGAACAAAGAAAATGTTTTGAACATGCTTTGTCTCCAGAATATCCAGTGTGAAATTTCCAATAGGTAACTCGTAGTCCAGGACTGAATTTCAGGGGAGAGACTGGGGCTAGATATCTCATTCTGTAACTCATCAAAATAATCCGTAATAATCAAAACAATGGGGGTTGGTGAAATCATCAAAAGAGAAAGCATAGACAGAAAAGAAGAGTCAACTCCAAACCCTGAAGAACATTTCCAGATTTGTGAAGAGAATATAGAGGATACTGAGAAAGAGCAGTCAGACAGGTAGAAAGAACCAGGGGAGAGGACTGGGACAAAATCCCATGGTACCCAGGAGGATGGAGTGAACAGCAGTATCAGATCAAAGAGACAAGTCAATAAAGATGAGGACCAGGGAAAGACTGTCAGAACAATAAAGGGAGATGGACGACTTTAGAGAAAGTCATTTCAGTTGAGTGAAGAATCAAGAAACTAGACTGTAGAAGAGGTTGTGGAGAGGAGATGCGGAGGCAATGGGCATGGGTGGCTTTTTCTAGTAACTTGGCCTAGAAAAGGAGGAGGGGAAAAGGACAGCAAGAATGGAGAGCCAAGTCTGGTACAGGCCTTTTAGGGGTGGGGAAGACTTGTGTGTGTGGCTCTGGCTCCTGACGGCATCTCCACAAGAACTAAGCTAGGGATATGCCTCTGGGAGAATTATGATGACGTGTAAAGGAAATGCCTTGAACAGAACAGAGCAGAAGTTTCAAACAAGCACTTAATGCTGAACCAGATTAAGATATAATTGGGAAATATTTCACAAAATAAATATACAATAAAACAGATAATATTAATATGTGGTTTTCTAAGTCAATATGTGGCCCAAAGGAGTCCATATGTATAGTTTAGTAGATACTGTTTCTGTCCAAGAGTAACACCACTGGGCTAGAACTTTGGGTAACTGCTTTGGGTAACATAGTAAAGAGGAGGTTCTCTGATTAGCTTTGGAGGCATTCAAAAAGACCGGTCAGTTTTAGCAACATTGTGCAACATTGTTTATCTTCAATTAGATCCTGGTGGTATGACGGTATCCAGGGAAAAACTGGGTTTTAAGAAGAAGGGCTTTGGATCCTTGCACCCTCTGAAACCAGAAGAGCCCCTGAGAAATGGAACCTCTTTGGTCTTTTAATTCCTTTTTTTTTTCTATTCTAGGTACAAGGAGTAGGGCCTCCAACTTGGTCATCAGAGGGAGCCACAGGATTTTAGAAGTCAGAATCCAGGCTGGATGTTTCCACCTAGCACTGGAGAGTGACCTTTGAGACCCTAACCCAGGGGAAGGACTCATCCAGCAGTGCTGCTGCTACCTTTGGACACAAACTTGATGGGACCAATACTTACGTCATAAGAAATGAACTAAGTTATAAACCTAATCCCCTCTCAAAGACCAAAGTACTACAGAGGAGACTATGACCCCAAAGTTGGGAGTATGTATTTGTTTGTATATTTGTTCTTGGTATACTTGTGAAGTAAATATTCCACAAGCTACTTATGTTAATTGGTTAAAATTAACTAACATGCTTAGTCATGGGGAAATGACGTTCCCCCACCCCTTTATAATGGAGGGAAACACAGGCAGTGGAAGTTCCTGCCAATACAGTGGAGAAGAGAAACCCTACATATTCCTCAGGATGTCCTAGAACTGTGAGAGGCTAATTGATGTAACAGTCCTGTCCTTTAGAGAGTGAGACCAGAGTAAAGAAATTTCACAAGTTTGAAGGAAACAGCGAGGAAACCAATTGATGGGGAGAAGTCAAAGATTAGAAGGGGCAAAGAGACAACAGAGGTTGGAAGGTATTCTTCATCCATTGGCTCTACTTTCTACCATTCACAATCACTAAGTAATTCCTTCCTTTGAAATATCTTTTGGATTCACTCATTCTCTATTCTCAGTTCTGCCATCCTAATCCAGGGACTAACCAATTCACACCTGGATTACTACAACATCTTTTTGAGTGGTCTATTTCCAGTCTCTCCCTTCCAATTAATATAGTTCCTAAACTATTTTCCATTTTAGGAATTTTCTTCATATTACTCCTCTGTTCAAGAGCCTACGATGGTTTCCTATTACATGCCCCTTCAGATTCAAGGCTCTTTGTACCTGAGACCTTGTTACCTTTACATCTTTATTTCCCATTCCTCCCTAATACACATACTTAATGTCAGTAACACTGAGCTCCTCCCCGTAGCTCCTTTACTATTTGTTTTCAATACTCACCCTGCTAGAACAACATCCTCCCATGGAGAACATTCTTTGAAGCAGTATAGTTACATAACATAACCAAATTCAAATAGAAACAGGGACATAAGGAACCCTGAGAGCTACTGTTAATAGTTTTAAAATATAACATCATCTATGTTTTGTTGTATTGTATTTATTTTTAAAAATATTTCCCAATTATGTTTTAATTTGGTTCAGGCCACACTTCGGAGTGTTATGGCTATATATGGCTGCAGGTTTGACAACTCTGCTTTATAGTCTACTTCATGTCCTTCATGAAGCCTTCTAACACTGTGCCAGAACACAGCGATCTCTTCCTTCTTGAAGCACTTATTCCACATTACCTGTTTCATATCAGAATTTTTTTTCTTGAGGTTGTAAACTCTCTGAAGAAAGAAGTCATATCCTATCCTGCATGTGACCCTCCACATTGTGGCTGCACAAAGCATTCAATTCTTTCTTAAGCCTCCCTTGCAGGTGCAACCATATTCCAGAATCACAGAATCACAGAAATTTTAACTTAAAAGGACCTGAGAGTTTACCCTTATCTCAACAGGCCAGGCTCAAAAAGGTTAAGTGACTTGCCAAAGGTCAGAGAGAAAACAGTGGCAGCTATTCCAACGTTCTTGTCACCACACATCAATAAATTGTTAATATTTTACACATTAATTCTTTACTTTATCAAATCTATGACATCAAAATTCCTGACACAGGGATACAGCTGAGGAATAAGAGCTAAGACTTCATTCCCTAGAATTCCTCTGGGATGCAGGAAATAGTCATCAATGAGAGAAACTATCTAGATCCAGAAGTACTGAGTGAAGAGACTGAGGGGAAGGGGAGCTTCAAAAGCAGGACTGCTAAAGGCAACCATGCATACATTGGATGGATTTGGTAAAGGGGAGGGCAAGAGCATGTAGAGCAGTCCCCTTGCCTCCCACCCTGCCATGGCATTCATGAACCCAGGGATCCTGGAAGAATCCTGAAGTATCCCAGAACGCAGTCAGAGGCTTCCAATCTCCAGCCTGCCATCAGATCCTCAACAGAATACCAGCCTACTCCAAGAGGCATCCACATGTAAGGGTGGGAGGACAGCCTTTCACTCTTATGTGAATGCACAGGATACTTGGCTGAAGTCTTTGAAGCATATACAGAAAATCCCTACCAGGCTTTTTGATGAATTATGGAGCTGGAACCAGGAGAACATTAAAAATGCACTAACTGGCTAAAACATTTCTTCTTTTCTCTGGTAAGTCTGGCATTTCAGGAGGCCAAACTGTTGTGGATTTATTAGGGTAGGGGGGAAGGGGCCTCAAGCCCTCTCTCACCCAGAGCCAACATGAAGCCAAGAGTGGTTGGCCCTGCTGTTGTTTCTGATTCTGAATTGGCTGTCCTTTCCTGCCTTTAGGTTAAGGAGACTGGAGAGGGCTGCAACCTTGTGAAGTTCAGAAGTTCTGGAAAACAAGCCATCAGAAGTCTGGGTGCTAGAATCCAAGCCAGAATTTTCCAGAAATCAGACAGTGTGAAGCAAAGAACTGAGTGATTTGCCCTGCCCAGTTCCACAGTAACAGAGATGGAGATTCATCTATCTATCAGCTATGCCACATTTAGTGGGATGAATGCTATACAGAAAATGCATTAAGCTTAAGCCCACACTCCCCAAAGGCAATGGTCATATCAGGAAAAGTATGCTGCCCTCCATTCCTGCTCCCAAATGTAGAAATGTTTATACTTCTCTTTTTGCTTTATCTGTGCAAAAAAAAAAAAATATTCTTTGTAAAAGCCAACTGATAGAATCGAGCGCATGGGCACTAGATGGGAAGGACATACCAGAATGAAAACTTTTGCCAGTACATACCTGAAACTATAAGGGGTACCCTAGAAGCTCGCACTTCAGATGTAGCTCTGACCTTGCTGTGCATGAGTGAATCCAGAGAAGATTATATAAGTCCCAATAAAGTGGACAAGACTACATCCTAATATTTTTACTATTGGGCCATGAGTTCAAAGTAACTGTGTCCTTTCTCCAATATGCTACAGAGAGAATAACGAGGATTAAGGAAATATTCAATTATAAGCCCCCTAGAGCCTGAAGATGGTTGCACTTATTTGTGTATGAAGGCAAGAATGTATTTATTGCTCAAAAATGTTTCCCTTTTTATTTATGTCTTAATAGAAGACAGCATAACTTAGGGGACAGAAATCTGACTTTGGAGTTGAGAAGACCTGGGTTCAAGCTTCATCTCTGACACATAGTAGCTATGTAATCCTGTCCAAGTCATTTAATGCCTCAGTACACTAGACAACCTTCAAAGATTCTAAGTTGGAGAGAAATTACCTTAGTAGACTGGTCCAGTGCCCATTCTTATTTCTAATTAAATGTTTCACTCTATACAAGATCTGGGGAAAATAGTGAGATCTTAGATTTTAATTTCTCAGGGGTACTTTAGGAACTTTCCTTCTACTTGTATTGAGTTTCTTTAAAGAGATCCAGTACCCCTTTTCCCTTGGGATAGCTAGGTGACACAGTGGATAGAGCACTGGGCTTAGAATCAGGAAGACTCATCTTCATGAGTTCAAATACAGCCTCAGACTAGGGGCAGCTAGGTGGTGCAGTGGATAGAGCACCAGTACAGGAGTCAGGAGGACCTGAGTTCAAATCTCACCTCAGACACTTGACACTCACTAGCTGTGTGACCTTGGGCAAGTCACTTAATCCTGATTGCCTCATCCTGGGTCATCTCCAGTCATCCTGATGAATATCTGGTCACTGGATTCAGATGTCTCTAGAGGAAAAGTGAGGCTGGTGACCTGCACAGCCCTCCCTTACTCAAAACAAAGTCAAGTGCAAGTCATGTCATTATTTCTCTGACGACATGGTCTTCTTCGGCAATGAAGGATGAACACATAGCCTCAGACTAGATATGTGACCCTGGGCATGTCACTTAATCCTGTTTGCCTCTGTTAAATGACCTGGTGAAGGATACGGCAAACCACTCCAGTTGCCAAGAAAACCCCAAATGTGGTCACAAAGAGTCAGATACAACTGAAAAATAGCAACAACCCCTTTTCCAATACTGAAATGATTTTGAGCCTATGTTTCTACCAGATTGGATTGTCTTTTTTTTAAAAGAATTCCAACCCATTCCCCAGTTGATAAATAATTGCAGGATGTGAATAGGCAGTTTTCAGAAGAATAAATCAAAGCTATCTATAGTCATATGACAAAACACACTAAATCATTGTTGATTGGAGAAATGAAAATTTAAGCCACTCTGAGGTATCACCTCACACTTATCAGAAAACACAAATGCTGGAAGGAAAGAGGTGAAGAAAGCTACACTAATAAACTGCTATAGGAGTTGTGAACTAGTCCAACTACTCTGGAGAACAATTTGGAATAATGCCCAAAGGGTTATAAAACAGTGATCCAGTGACTCCTTTGGCCCAGCAACATCACTTACTAGGTCTGTATCCCAAAGAAATGAAAGAAAAGGGGAAAGACTTTATATGTACGGGAATATTTATAGTAGCTCTTTTTGTGGTAGCTAAAAATTGGAAATTGAGGGGGTACCCATCAATTGGAGAACAGCTGTTTGAGTTGTGGCATATGATTGTGCCAGAGTATTTTTGTGCTATAGGAAATGACAAGGGGAGGGATTTCAGAAAAAACGTGGCAAGACCTACATGACCTGACAAAGTGAAGTAAAAAGAATTGGGAGATCACGGTGCACAGTGTAATGATGATTAACTTCAAAAGACTTGGTTACTTTAATCAATGCAATGATCCAAGACAATTCCAAAGACTCATGATGAAAAACTGCTATCCACTTCCAGAAAGAAAACTGGTGAACTGAGTACAAGCTGAAGTATCGTTTTCTTGCTTTCTTGATCTTTTTGGCCTTTTCTTTTGCAATATAGCTAACATAGAAATACGTTTTGCATGACTTCACATATATAATTGATATTATTTTGCTTTCTTCTCAGTGGGTAGAGGAGGAGTGGGAGGGAAGGAGAGAATTTGGAACTCAAAATATAAAATAAGGTTAAAAATAAATAAGTTTATTTAAAATAAATAACAAATATTTCCAATTTGATTTTATTATCTTCCAGATCCTAATGTCCAATCTTGCTAGTGTTTGTCCTTCATTTTTGAAGAGGGCCAATGATGATGTCTTGACTTG
This sequence comes from Notamacropus eugenii, assembly GCF_028372415.1. Classification (NCBI taxonomy): domain Eukaryota; kingdom Metazoa; phylum Chordata; class Mammalia; order Diprotodontia; family Macropodidae; genus Notamacropus; species Notamacropus eugenii. The sequence continues at coordinate 377,858,283 of NC_092874.1, read as the reverse complement.
TGTGTGACCTAGATTTAAATGAGGCAGAGTTGCACAAAGTCGTCAGTCTCACTCTCTCTTCCTGAGTCATCAAAGTCCAGAGGCAAGACAAAAGTCGAGAGGACTGGCAATAGTCCAGGATGCAGTGGATGACCAGGATGTCTAAGCGCTCCATGGTACCTGAAGGCTGTTGGAAGAAACTGCTCTCATCTGCCCATTCTTCCAGGGGAAGTCTTCACATGCATGGGGTAGATACTCCCCTAACTTACTGAAGGGTTTGAGCTTACCCGCAACCCAGTTTAGCCTATCTGCCAAGATAGTTTTACTGGGGCATGGTCTCTGCTCATGCTACAACTTCGTGGAACCAGAGATGAGAGTGCCACATAGACACCATAAGTGGATGAGCAGCCCAGAAAAGGGCTTGGCAAGCCCTCACACCAGAGGTGCTAGTGACTCTTGAACACTCCATACACCCTCCAATCTTGCATCAATTGCCTGTTGTACATCTTCAACTAGACCTCAGATATGTCCCCTGGATGGTACTCTCATATCTTACCTGAACTCTTGTGACAGTTTCCAGACTCTCCCTTCTACAACCAAACTTCATAAAACTACCAAAATGACCTTCCTAAAGCATTCCCTGCTCAAGAGCCTTCAGTGGCTCTTGCCTTAAAGATAAAATAAAAGCTCCTCTGTTGGCATTTCAAGTCCTTCACCATCTGGCCTACTTGTCCAGGCTTACTGCACATGACACCTCTTTTAAATTCTAACCAATTTGTCTACTTGCCATTCTCCACCCAACATTCCTTCTCTGACCTTTTCAAAGACTTTCTCAAATACCCAGAAAGCTTTCTGACCTCTCTTTCCTAGCTTTCTTCAGGGCTCAAGTCATCTGCTACTTCGTATGAGAAGACTCTTGATTCACCTCCTAGTACTCTTTTTCTCCTCCTCAAATAGAACCATTCTTCATTTTCTATTAGTCTTTCCAGTGCCTAGCAGAGTCCTAAACATTAAGAAATGCTTCTTAGATTTGACTGCATAAATTTGATGGTTATTGTAAACTCTATACAATTTCCCTAGTGCAATCCAGTTCACCTTCTTCCTACTTAATTCTGAGCCCAGCTCACTATGCATCTGCAGTGTCCGTCACACACATACACAATTTACACTTGAAAAAGCTCTGGAATGCAGGGGAGTATGGCGAGACTAACCCTTGTTTCCCTAAACCTAATTAGCACATCATAAGCAAGAGAACCCTGAACTTCAAAGTTACTGAAAAGAACAGCTACCCCTACCTGGAAAACAAGAATGCAAGCAGGAAAATAGCAAAAACTGGAAGGTTTAGCATTAAAAAAAAATCTTCAAGCATACGATGCAATGCTTTATTGTCTCTAGATGTTTTCATATCTTGAACTACAGAGTTTCCTTTTAGGACAAGGTTGAGTCTATTTACCAGGGATAGTGTTATTTGTAAGACATTTATTCTGCTGCTAAATTATGTACAGTGCAAAAGTCTCCTCAGGGTTGAGCCAACTCGTCATGCTTTTCTGTGGTTTTTTTACACTTAAGTCTGGCAATGCTAGAAAGTTTTTTTTAAAGGGATTTTTAAAAATAAATTTTTTATAGGATGCCCTTTGGTTCAATTTGATAAATGGGGTCGCACTACCTCTCAACTCCTCTTTTTAAAGAAGTCAAAATATAAGCAGATTTTTTTGCTCACAAGAGAAACGAAAACCACTTTTAACTCCTATTCATAATTATCCCTTCGGCAGGTGGAAAGTAAAGGGTTATTCCCACTGAGATGGCAGAAACCTTGGCTCCTAGAGAGGCACTTCCTGTCTCTGTCCCAGACTCCAGGGTTTCTGAGTTCCCTTCCTCTCCCGCCCCCTTGAGATTTCCCGTTGTAGCTAGAATGTACTGTTTCCAGTTTCCTGTCTCTTCTCATTCCAAGCTGTGAGTTGGAAAGGGAAAGGTTGGGGTTTGGAGGACCACTCTTTCATAGAAAGAGAGAAACTTTGGCATGGTTGGGAATATTAAGACCAGCTTTAGAAGGGACCGGGACTAGACCCAGATAAGTGCAGATGGTCAACTCCAATTTTCACATCTCCAAGGAAAGAGTGAAAAAAGAATAGTATTCTCCAAGAGTTCTTTGACTCCTTTGCTTATTCATTTGTTTTCTCCTCCACTTTCCTGTCCTGTGCTTCTCCTTGGCCTAGTTTGAACAAACAAATATGCTGTTTCATTTCAGGTCTGTATCTTTCCCCATTCCTTGATAGCCCAGTTAAGACTAAGATGATTGTTGGGTATCCCATGTATTTTTCCTGGGAAGAATAAGGTCAACACAGTCCTGCAGAGATCGCCCTCTACTGGTTCAGCAGGTAAGGGGGCATTACACTGTGTAAAGATTCATTCATTCCTGTTGCCCCCTTTCAGACCCTTTCTCTGACTTTCCTTTACCGTACTTATTACAGATAAGTTTATTCTGGGATTCAAGGGCTCTTCTGCCTTGCTGTCAATCTCCCCCATTTCTTGTAACTTCCCTTCTACGTATGATCAATATTTACGCCACGTCAAGAAATTAGCCTTTTTAAAAAAACCAAAATGCCTAAGACTAATTTCATTGTCTTCCCCCAAAACTGCGTTCCCCTTCCAAATTTCCTTTTTCATTATCCAGTTACTCAGGAATAGAACACTTCCCTGCTCCATAACCAAGTCCTATCGATTCTTTCTTTGAAAGGTCTGTTGTCCCTAGCATCCACCTGCCAAACAGAAGAATTGATATTTTATCCTAGAAACAACAGAACCACTGAGAACCACTTAAATAAAGACTGACATGAGCATATCTGAATGTTATGTATGTATCAATTTGGCAGCAGTGTTGAAGTAAATTGTAATGAAAAGAGACCACCCTTCCTCTATACAAACCCTCCAGTCCAACCAGACTGGTCTAAATCACCGTGTCTGAATTCATTCCTTGTGAGTTCCCAATTGCACATTTTTGGTTACACCATTCTCTTTGTCCTTCCCTCAAAAGAATCTCCTGATTTTCTCACTATTTATCTAAATTTTACTCATTTTTGAGGCCCTCTTCTGTGAAACCTCCCCTGACCAAACTCAACCTAGAATAATTTCTGTATTCTGTACTCACTGTAATATTCGTCTATACATTCAGTTGACATTTATGATATACTACCTTATTCTGTTAGTTATATTCTCATGTGTTTATTTCTTGTCTCTTTAACTACCTTGTAAACTCCTTCAAAGCTAGGACCATATTCTTTATATCATATTCCACTGTACCCAGTACATAGTAGATGTTCAATAAGATTTGTTGAATGAATGCAGCACAAGGCTTGCCACAAGGTGACACTATACACAAATGGGCCATTAAATTCAACAGTATACATTTACTGAGGATCTCCCATGCAGAAGGTCTTCAGCTAGTTACTGAGGGAGAAGTAAAATTAAATAAAATAGAATAACTATCTTAAAGGAATTTATAATCTAGCAGAGGAGATAAAATATGTCCAGAAATAATTTGATACATAAATAGAATGTGTCAAGTGCTTTAAGGGAGATACAAAGTACTATGAGAGCTCAGAGTAGGGAGAAATTACTTCTGGCTGGTGTTACCTGAAAAAGACTTAATCAAAGATAATTTGGACTTGATAGCTGAGTAGAATTTCATTAATTAACGGGGAAGGAATATAATTAGAATGATGTGAGCAAAGGCATAGAGGTAGGAAAGCCTAGATTTTGTTTGAAGTGAAAATAATGCAGTTTGGTGGAAATGTTGAGCAAAGAAAGGGAGTAGTATAAAATGAGTTAGAAAAATAGGTTGAAGCCAGATTGTGAAGGGCCTTAAAACTTTTAGATTTTAATCAGTAGGCAGCATGAATCACCAAGGACTCTTAAACAGTTAAAGGACATGTAAAAAAAAAAAACAAGTAAGCATTAGGAAGATTAATCTAGCAGTGAAAAGACTACAACTAAGCAGGCCAGTTAGGACATCACTGGACAATAATCCAAATTATAAAGTTAATGAAGGTCTGAATTAGGGCAGTGGCATTAGGTATGAAAGGGAAGGGTCTAATTTAAAGAGAGACTGTGGAAAAAGAAGAAATAATACTTTGTGACTGCTTGGATGTGACATGATTCTAAGGTTCTGAGCCTGGATAATGGGAGAATAGGTAGGGCTATGAACATAATATACTGAAGGAGGGAAATGATAAGTATGATCTTGGATATATTTTATTCCTGCCCAGGATTCACTATCATCATTATTATGTTCATTGATATTATAGTTATTATATTCATCATTATTATGGTAACAGTGTTCATAACTACTCTGCACCAAAAGTAGTCACATAACTAAATAATAGCATTAGTGCACATTTAAAAATTTTTAAGAAACCAAAAAAGACACTAAAACCTTGATTAAATAAAATATTTGCATTATAAAGGAAAAAAACAACTTTGAAAGATTTGAGAACTCTAATCAATCCATGGTTAACCATGATTCTAGAAGATCAGTGATGAATCATACCTCCCATCTGGAAAGAAATGATAGATTAGAGGTACAAAACATAATTTTCTGATATGTGGATATATTTTGCTTGCATATCTTTTGCACATTTAATTTTTTTTACTTTTGTTTATTTGGGGGGAAGAGAAAGGGAGAATAACGGTGATATCCAAAAAAGAAGACTGTTCATGAAACATTTGTAAAATATAGAAGGAAGTTCAGATATAAATAGAACAGTATTAGAAGTGCCACGTTCAATTTATTACATACTTTAAAAGACCCAACAAGCTATATGTAATTGAGTCAGTTTTATATGTAATTCTCATTTTCTGTTCTTTGTATATGAAAATAGTCATGTTTGTTGTTATCAGTCATATTTTTTAAATTCATAATTTTTTAAAAAGAAAGAATAAGGAGCTGAAGCAAAATCTGTTATGCTTCAGCTGAAGTAAAAAAGGCAAGGATATCAATCATGATCTCAGCAAAAAAAAATAATTAAATGAGATAATTTTAAATCTTTCAAAGTTGTTTTCCTTTATAATGCAAATATTTTATTTAATCAAGGTTTTAATGTCTTTGTTGGTTTCTTAAAAATATTTTGCTAAAAGGTACCGTAGACAATGAATTAGTATCAATATTGCGCATATATGCACCAAATGGCATTCTGGTGTTGTTCAATTGTTTCAGTTGTGTCCAACTCTTCATGACCCTATTTGAAGTTTTCTTGGCAAAGATCTTGGGGTGGTTTACTATTTCCTTCTTCAGCTCATTTTACAGCTGAGGCAACTGAGGCAAACAGAGTTCAGTGACTTGCCCAGGGTCTTGTAAGTGTCCCAGGCCAGGTTTGAGTCTTCCTGACTTCGAGTCTCATGCTCTATGCACTGCACCACCCACCAAATGGGAAAGCATTCAAATTTTCAAAGGGAAAGTTAAATGAGTTACAGGAGGAAATAGAGAGAAAAATTATACTAGTGGAAGATCTCACTTTATCCCTTTTAGACTCAGATAAATCTAACTGTAAAATAAACTAAAAGCTGAGGATATAAATAGAATTTTAGAAAAGTTATATACGATAGTCCTTTGGAGAATATTGACTGGAAATGAAGAGGAGTATAGGCACACTTCAGAGATCTTGTGGGTTTGGTTCCAGACTACCTCAATAAAGTGTATTTTGCAATAAAGTGAGTCATAAAGAGTTTTTTGGTTCCCCAGTGCATATAAGAGTTATGTTTATACGACAGTCTATTACGTGTGCAATAGTATTATGGCTAAAAAAACAATGTACATACCTTAATTTTAAAATACTTTATTGCTAAAAAAAAAAAATGCGAATCATCATCTGATCTGTCAGTGAGTGATAATCTTTTTGCTGGTGAAGGGTCTTGCCTCAGTGTTGATGGTGCTGACTGATCAGGGTGGTAGTTGCTGAAAGTTGTAGTGGCTGTGACAGAAATGAAGTTTGCAGCATTGACTGACTCTTCCTTTCCCTTGAACACTTAGAAGCTATTATAGTTATTAATTGAGCTAATTTCAATATTGTTCTGTCCCAAGGAATGGGGAGAACTAAAGAGAGGTAGAGAGAGGAGAGAACTGGTAGCCAGAACACACAACATTTATCAAGTTCACTATCTTACATGTGTGCAGTTCATGGCACCATAAAACAATTACAATGGTAGCAACAAAGATCACAGATCACCATAAAAAATATAGTAATAATGAAAACAGTTTAAATAGTTTGAGGATTACTAAAATATGACACCTAGACATTAAGTGGGCACATGATGTTGGAAAAATGGTGCCAACAGACTTGATGGAAGGAGAGTTGCCACAAACCTCCAACTCTCAAAAAACAAGATTTCTGCCAAGGGAAATAAAGCAAAATACAATAAAACAAGGCACTCTCACAAAAATTAACCATGTAGTAGGCCTAAAAACCTCACAAATGCAGAAAAACATATTAAATGTACTTTTGGGGGGCCATAACGCAACAAAAATTACATTCAATAAAGAGCATTTGAAGCATAGATTAAAAACAAACTGGAAACTAAATAACTAATCCTAAAGAATGAGTGGGTCAAAAAACAAATCATAGAAACAACTAGTAACTTCATGAAGGGTACCGGCCACAATGATGCCACGTGCCAAAATCTGTGGGAGTGTAGTCAAAAGCAGCACTTTGGGAAAATTCATGCTCTGAAAATGCGGCGACTCAAAAAGACAAGTTCAGGCGACTCCTTAACAATGCTTTAATAAATAAAAGAGACAAAAAGCTGCTCAACAAATTGGGAATGGAAGTAAAAAACTAGAAAACCAACAAATTTAAAGTCCCTAATTAAATACCAAAATAGAAATCTTGGAAATCAAAGGATAGTTTAATAAAATTTGAAGTAAAAAAACCTAAAACTAAGTTGACTTTAGGGGGGAAAATAATAAAGTAGATAAAGCATTGACTAATTTGATTAAAAAAGGAGAAGAAAACCAAATTACTGGTATCAAAAGTGAAAAGGATAAATGCACAAACAATAAAGATGAAATTAAAGCAATTATTAGAAGCTATTTTGCCCAACTTTATGTCAATAAAACTGACAATCTAAATCAAATGGATAGTTAGCAAAAAAAAAAAAAAATTAGTTGCCCATATTAAAAAAGAGGAAATAATGTACTTACATAACCCCATCTTAGAAAAAAGAAATCAAACAAACCCTGAGCTCCCTAAGGAAAAAAACCCAAGACCAAATGGATTTAAAAGTGAATCCTACCAAATATTTAAAGAACAATTTAATGCCATTTAAACTGTTTGGGCAAATAATTAAAGAAGGTTTAGCAAATTCCTATGACACAAATATGGTTCTGATAGCTAAAGCAGGGAGAGCAAAAACAGAGAAAACTGTAGACCAAATTCTCTAATGAATACTGATGTAAAAAATTTAATTAAAACACCAGCAAGGAGACTAGGCTAATGTATCAAAGATCATACTCTATGACCAGGTGAGAATTTAAGACAGGAACGGAAGGCTGGTTCAACATTAGGAAACATAACCAAAACCAACAAAAATCACATGATTATATCGATAGATGCAGGAAAAGCTTTTGACAAAATCTAATGCCCATTCCTATTAAAAACACTAGAAAGAATAAGAATAAATGGAGCTTTTCTTAAAATGGTAAGTAGTTATTTATCTAAAACCAAGAGCAAGTATTACTTGTAATGGGGATAAAATAGAAGCCTTTACAATAAGGTAGGGTGAAGCAATTATGTCCATTATCACTATTATTATTCAGTCTTATGCTAGAGATGCTAGCTACAGCAATAAAACAGTAAGGCAATAAAAAGAAAAAGAAATTGAAGGAATAAGCACAGGCAATAAGGATACAAAATCATCACTTTTTGCTGATGATATGGTGGTATATTTAAAGAACCCTAAAAAGTCAACTAAAAACGTAGCTGAAATAATTAACAACTTTAGCAAAGTTGCAGGATATAAAATAAACCCACACAAACTATCACCATTTCTATATATTACCAACAAAACCATTTAAATTCCAGAGAAATTCCATTTAAAATAACTACAAACATGATAAGCAGTTGAGCATCTACCTGCCAAGACACACATAAGAACTACATGAATACAATTACAAAACACTCTACACAAATATAGATCTAAATAAAGGGAGAAATATAAATTGTTTGTGGCTAAGCTGAGGCAATATAACAAAAATTACAATATTATCTGTTAATTTATTTATTTAATGCCATACCAACCAAACTACCAAAGAATTACTTTATGGAGCTAGAAAAAAATAATAACAAAACTCACTGAGAGGAACAAAAAGTCAAGAATATGCAGGGAATCAATGGGGGAAAAAATGAGAAGGAAGGGGACCTAGCACTACCAGATCTCAAACTACATTACAAAGCAGTAATCGCTAAAACAATTTAATACTGGATAAGAAATGCAGTAGTGGATCTATTGAACAGATTAGACACACAATATATAGAAGCAAATGAGCACAGTAACCCATGTTTTACAAACTCAGAGATCCCAGCTATTGGGATAAGAACACACTATTTCACAAAAACTGTTGGGAAAAATAGAAAGTAATCTTGCACAAACTAAGCAGAGATCAACACCTTGCACCATATATGCAGATAAGGTCAAAACAGGTACATAATTTAGGGTGAAATCAGAAGCAAATGAGGACAGCATGGAAGAACCCATCAGATCTATGAAGAGGGGAAAAGCTCATGACCACACAAGAGATAGAAAGGTTTATGAGAGGATAATTTTGATTAAATAAATTAAAAAGGTTTTGCACAAATAAAACAAAGGCAACCAAAATGGGAAACAATTTTTACAGCAAATTTCTCTGATAAAGGTCTCATTTCTCAAATATATAGGGAACTGAACCAAATTTATAAAAAATAAAGAGTCATTTCCAGTGGGTAAGTGGTCAAAGGATATGAACAATTTTCAGAAGAAGGAATAAAGGCTACCAACAGTCATATTTAGGGAAAAAAACTCAATCATTAATAACTGGAGAAGTGAAAATTAAAACAACTCTGAGGTACAACTTCACACCCATTTGATTGGCTAACATGACAGAAAAGGAAAAGTGACAAATGCTGGAAGGGATGTGGGAAAATTGGTTCATTAATGCACTGATGGTAGATCTGTGAACTAGTCCAGCTGCTCTGGAAAACAATCTGGAACTCTACTTTTTGATCCAGAAATACTGCTACTAGATCTATACTTAAAGGAGAATTTTTTTAAAAAGGAAAAGGATTCATATGTGCAAAAGTAGAGCAACTCTTTTTGTGGTAGTAGAGAATTGGAAATTAGGGCAATAAACTGGAATTGAAAATAAAATTAAGAAAAAGGGAAAGAGTTTATGTATATATTCTGTGGGTATAAACTAGAGACAAACTGGTTGATATGAAGACTACTCAAAACTAAACAATGACTATAAAAATTTCATTAGTAAATAAACAGATCAATTATAAAAGCCAAGTACCTGAAAAACAGAAAATAGAAGGATCCTGAGTGAATAAAGAAAGAGAAGGGGCAATAAGGGAGAAGGAAACAACAAATGGTATATGGACTAGAGTGAATAGTCAGGAAAATTGGTAGATAAGAAGGGAAGCAGATAAGGACCAATTAGCCATCTTTCACTGGGTTACTGCTGAAGTATCAAAATTTTTGGCATAACCTTGAATAAGTATGTGCCACTCTTAATAAATGTGCTCACAAGGCTTTAATTTCATTTGTAACAATTACATTGTTCTGAAACAATCACAGGGGGATCTCTCTCTTAGTCATTGCTGGCAAAATTTTTGCTAGAGTCCTCCTTAATAGATTGATCCCTCACCTGGAAGATGGTCATCTACTTGAGAGCCAGCGTGGCTTCAGAAAGGGCGGAGGAATAGTCGATATGGGTCTTTGCTGCCTGACAACTCCAGGAGAAATGCCAGGAGCAGAACAGAGGTCTGTACACAACGTTTGTAGATCTGACCAAGGCCTTTAACACTGTTAGTTATGAGGGGTTATGGAAAACTATGTCAACATTTGGTTGCCTGGAGAAGTTCATCAGCACCATACATCAATTTCATGATGGCATGTTTGCCCGGGTTCTGGATAGGGGACAATGTTCCTGTGCCTTCCCAGTCACCAATGGAGTGAAACAGGGCTGTGTGCTTGCTCTCATGCTTTTTAGCATGATGTTTTCAGCCATGTTGACAAATGCCTTCAATGAGGATGAACATGGCATCAAGGTCAACTACTGTACTGATGGTAAGTTCTTCAATTTGAAAAGGTTACAAGCCAAGACCAAAGTGGAGGGAGTGTTGGCGTATGATTTTCTGTTTGCAGATAATTGTGCACTCAATGTAGCCTCTGAAACTGAGATGCAACAAAGTATGGATCAATTTTCTCCTTCCTGGGCTAATTTTGGCCTAATAATTAACACCAAGAAAACACAGGTGGCTCCATCAGCCACCACCATACCATCCATACGTGGAACCATCAGTTACAACAAATGGAGAAGTTTTGAAAGCTGTGGATAAGTTCACTTACCTTAGTAGTGTACTCTTCAGGGATGTATACATTGACAATGAGATTGATGCAGGCATTGCCAGAGCTAGCTCAGTGTTTGGAAAGCTCCAAAGAAAAGTTTGGGAGTAAAGAGGTATTAGACTGACAACCAAACTGAAGGTCTACAGAGCCGTTGTGCTGACCTCACGGTTATATGCTTGTGAAACATGGACAGTCTACCAACGCCATGCCAGGAAACTGAATCACTTCTATTTGAACTGTCTTAGGAAGATTCTGAGGATCACCTGGCAGGATAAGTTACCAGACACTGAAGTCCTTGCTTGAGCTGAACTGCCAAGTATTCAAACTATGCTTCAGAGAGCGCAACTCTGATGGGCTGGCCACATTGTTGGAATGCAAAATGTATGGTTGCCAGAAAGACTATTTTATGGAGAATTCGCATGGGGTAGGCGATCACATGGTGGCCAGAAGAAACGATACAATGACACTCTTAAGGTCTCTCTCAAGAACTCTGGATTTGACTGTGCAACATGGGAAACACTGGCACAGGACCGCGCAGAATGGTGTGCCCACATCAGAAAGGGTGCTGTGCTCTTTGAGCAAAGCAGACTTGAGACAGAACAAAGTAAACGCAGGATGTGCAAATTTAGGATATCCACCCCAAATATTCACACGGACTGTCTGTCCCCAAGCTGTGGTAAAGCATTCCGAGATTGTATTGGTCTGATCAGCCACAGTCGGACACGCTGAAATTTCACTTTATCATGGTGATGTCATTTTGGTCATCTTCGAAGATGAAGGACAACAACTAACCAACCAATCTCTGTGAAAAAGTATTCCCAATCCTATGCTCAATGAAATCCAAAGCAAGAAACAAACAGGAAGACAAATATGATATGTATCTTTCAAAAACTATACTGAGAAAGCTTTTGTTGACAAAAAAGGAATCAGGGTTTCTCCCTAATTTATTTTATTGTTTTCTGATGAACATTTAACAATGTTGTGATACCAAAAAGTTACATACAAAATAAAAGTGTTACTGATTTTTAAAAACCCTCTTTATTCTATTTCATATATATATATATGTATATATGCTTAGTAAACTCTAGAATTTATTTTCCTTTATATTGAATGGAGGTATGGGAAGGTTCATTGATAGCCAAAGGGTACAAGGACCAAAAAAATTTGGGAACCCATATTCTATAGGTCAGAGGCCTAATAAGATCTCTGACTTAATTTTGGCAGAAAAGAAGCGTCTCTCTGGGAACATCTGTTCATATACAAGGTAGGATGTCTTAACCACAAAAGAGAATGATCACACTCACTCCACAAGGCAGAAAATCCCAGCACTTTCCCTAGGATATAGACAGTATGAGGTAGTAGTTTATGCAAAGGCATAGACACTGTAGCTGGAATGCTGAGTTCAGAAAACAGCTAAGATAGCCTAGTTTGACTGGATCATAGAGTAAGGCAAGGACTGTAATATGAAATGAATTTGGAGAGATAGGAGCCGGAGAGCTTTAAACACCTGTTTATCCTATTTTATCCTATTGAAAAAAGGAAGCTACTAAGGGTTTTAGCAGGAAAGCGCTATCTTTAGAATGTATTTTAAGAATACTAATTTAACAGTTGTGAAGAGAATGAACTGGAGAGAGGAGATATTAGAAAAAAGAAGACCAATTAGAATCCTGTTACAATAATCCAGGCAAGATATCATGAGGGTCTGAACTAGGATGGTGGCTCTGAGTTTTCTCAACTGTAAAGTGGGAGACTAGACTAGAGAATCTCTAAGATGCTTCCAAGCTCTACAGCTATGATCCTATAGTAGCCCAATAGGGGCATGAAATATTTTGGAGGTAAAATCAATAAGACTTAGAAACCAAATGCATACAAGGGGGAAAAAAGAATAATGTGTCACTCCAAAACTGCAAAGCTAGGAAATTGGAAAGATGATGAGTAAGTACCCTCTTTAGAAACCAGGAAGTCTGGAGGAGGGTTTGACGGAAAAAGATAAGTTCAATTTTGAACACGCTGAGTTTGAATGCCAACTTGGTAACCATGTCCAGTGTGTAGCAAGCAATAAATTCAGGAGTCATTTGCTGAACAGATCATTCAAACCATGGAAGTTGACGATGATATCAGTGAATACAGAAAAAGAGGGCCTGGGAAAGAATCTTTGGGGATACCCATGATTAATGAATGAGAGATGAAGAATGTTCCAGAGAAGGAGAATGAGAAGTGATCGGACAGGTACAAGAACCAGCAGAGAGCACTGTCATGGAAGCCAAGAAAGTATATAATCACAGATATCAATAGTTACAGAGAGGTCAAGTATGCTGAAAATTTTAGAAAGATCATTGGATTTTATCTGATACTCTTCCACCTACTTGTCTTTCAAGATCTTTTCAGGTAAAAAAACTCTGGAGAGGACTAAGTACCATCATGCAGGAGATCATACCACTGCAGAGGAGGTTAAATTGGAATATAAGCACCATCCATGAGGCATGGACATGCTTAGACCTAAACCATTCCTGATTTTGGTAAGGAGCTTTGGGAACCTAGGGCACTTTGAGAGAAAGAAGAGCTCCCCTATTACCTACTGAGGCAGAAGAGCTGATGATGTTCCAAAGGAAGTGACACCTCTCTTCCTTTCTGGTTTCTAATCACATCAGGACCTACTTCCAGAGTAGAGGAAGGGTGGCCTTGTCCTATTTATCCCCTACCTCAGCCTCTATATATCCATGAGTATGTGGCATCTACCTAGGCAAGCCTGAGTTTAAGCTGTTTTCATTTTTTCTTCTTCCTAAGCAAATGTGTACTTATGTGTCCTCACTTGGAGGCAAACTTGTGAGTGCCACAGGTCCACAGATACTAGACTCAGTGAGTTAGTACTAAATGGTAACAGGTAAGGAGTCCTTGATGACTACTTCAATATTCTCAGAAAGAACAGCCTTGACCATTTTACAAGCAGATACGTACCAGGAATTGTTTGAAAGTATAGAGCCAAAATGAAATGTAAATGTATCTAATCAGCAGTTCCACAAACTGCTCTAGGTTCTAGAGATTTAAGCTTCCAAGCAGATTCTAATAGTAGTTATATGGCAACTATGTGGTGGATAGAAGGTGGGGCTGGGAGGAGAAAGACCTGAGTTCAAATCCCAACCAAGACACACTTATCAACCATGTGACCTTGGGCAAGTCACTTAACTTCTGTCTGCTTCAGTTTCCTCAACTGTAAAATGGGAATAATAGTAGCAAACAGTCTTCTACTTTTAGCATTTCTTTTGTGTGTAGGAATAAAATATCTCAGATCTGCTTCATATTGTACAGTACTTTCTATTCCACCCCCCTTTAGGGAGAAACCTGAAACCATAACCTAAGCTGCAAGTAAATTTTCCCTCCAAATGAGGTGATAAAGATTTGACAAGCAGAAATGTGCATAAAATGAATCTCCCCCTTTTCATTAGTGGCCAAACCCTCCCTAGGTTTGAACCTGGTACAATTACATACCTGAGTCATACCTGAGTCCAGGGTAAAGGGTCCCCAGATTGGAGAAAGGAATAATCTAGTACTCTGTTTCAGTACTAGCAGGGTTGTTCCAGTTTACACCAGCAAAAAAAAAAAGCTGAATCTCAAGGCCTACAGCTCTGCTTGGTAGCCCAGATCTAAAGTGATTAATTTCCCATCTACACTATCCTAAGTGCAAGGAAAGAAGGTGGCAAAAAGAGAGGTAGCTCCTCAAAGAGAAGAATCTATTCATATTCTTGCCTCTGCACACAATGAGAGGAACACAAGACGAAACTCTGACAAATAACTCTTATGCTTGGTCACAAAATGGCTTGGAATGGATGGCTTTTCGACTTTCCCCTTGTATTCCAAAAATCTAAAGGATGAGGATCAGTTCCCTCGTCTCATAATCACGAACCTTTCAATGCTCTTTACAATTTTCCTTTTTCCTTATTACTAAAATAGGGGAGTTTCTGCTCAAAGGTAACAACCTACCAAGGTAGCCATACTAAAAAGTTAAGAGACCATGGGTTTACCTGAGTCCAGGAAGGAAAAAAAAAAAGAGTACGACACCCCCCCCCCCATCCTTCTTATTTTATGTGTTATTCCTGCCACTTACTTATCATATATACCTAGCCTCAGATATAGCTCAATTTTCTCACAACTATTTACTTTTCCTTGTATCTATGGAACTGCAGGACTTACCTCCACTCCACTGTGGGCTTGCCTTCTCTTCACCACCCCAGGTCCATCCCATGTGACCTAGAAATGAGGCAGCAATGGGACCAGTCAAGCTGAAAGACTGGAGAACTGCTCTTCCTGATTTCACACAGTGTAATTGGGCAGAGTGTACAATAGAGGCCAAAGCAGGGCATCGTAAGGGGGCAGCAAGTTTTCAAATTCAGAGAAGGGTTGGTGGGAGAGCTAATCCAGAAAACCACACTGGAACCTGTGCTATTATTTAGACACGCAGAATCTATATTAATACAAAAATACTTGTCATTTTTCTTGTCTTAGTAGCCTTGGTTTTTTTTTTTTTTCGGTCAGATGTGTAATTTCATTGGCATAGGGAACTCTCAGTGAGGAAAATCCCTCTATCAGCTGGCATCTGTTCTGCAACTTCTAATCTTAGAGAGTTGGCTGGGGGGCATTAAAAGGTTGAATGATTTGCCCAAGGTCACATAACCAGAGGCAGGACTTGAACTGAACTTGGACTGAACACAGGACTGCCTGTGTCTGAGACCAGGTATATCCACTATGTGGGCAGTTGTCTCATGATCCTGGACCAAGGTCTAAGGTTTTGACAATCTAGATGCAAAGTCTTAAGAGTCCTAAAACCTGAGTTTAATTTCCAGCTCTGCCACTTGTTATCTGATCTGAACAAATTGGTGAACCTCTTTGTCCATAAAATGGGGATGACAGGACCACCTAACTCAAAAGGCAAGAAAAGCATTTTGGAAAACTTTGAAGCGGTACTTGAGTTAGTATCATTATTAGAATGGCATCACAGGAGTGAATTCTGAGGGAGAATCTCAAAGTAAAACTGGGAGGCGACTTTGCCATTTGAAAGGTGGTTAGTTATTGGAATGGGATGAGGTGCGATCAGGAAGAAAAAGAGTTTTTAAAAATGTGCTCAGCCTTTCCAGGTGTTCTTAAATTCTGGTCCTTCTAGGGTTAAGTGACCAGGAAAGAGAAAAGTGGTTTATCCATTTTTGCTTATGTTGACAACTGTAGAAAGCAAGCCCGGGGCCCCAAGCCTGGTGACTAGATGGGGTTCTAATGCCCTTTAGGAAGTCATTCCATCTTTGAGCCTCGGGCTCCTCTTCTGTCCGAGAGGCATTAGAGTCCGCGCCCTGCCTGGGGCTGGTGGTAGTATGTGTATGCTAACTCTGAAATCCGTGTACACTGCGGGCGGTCCCTACACAGGTGAGTCTTCTCCTTCTCTCCACCTGCGTGCTGACCGCTGAACCACGGCCCCTCGGGTTTACGGGCAGCTTTACTTACTCCTCCCATTTCACAGATGAGCAAAGAGAGGCCCGGAGAGGAGCGGACTCTCGGCCCGGATCGCACAGCGGACCCCCTCCCCCACGCCTCGGGGAGGGCTCCAGGCTCGTCCCCGGGGGCCCAGGCTTTCCTTCTCCCCGGCCCCCCTCCCCGGCTAGGAGCTTACAACGCGGCAGGCAGGGCTCGGGCGAGTCCGGGCCGAAGGCGAGCGCGGGGGGGGCGCTCGCCCCGAGCTGGCAGCCCCCCTCAGTCCTCGACCTCAGCCTCCGGAGGAGAAGGGGAGGAGGAGGGGGCGGCGACGGCTGCAGCCCCGGACCGCGCGCTTCCAGAGCCAACCGTTCGTGTGCTCCCGAGCGGCGCGTGCTCGGGGGTGGGGTCGGGCAGGGGAGGAGGAGCGAGAGAAGTCGGGCGAGCCAATCAGGATGGACCTAAGGGCCTAGAGGCGGAGCTTTGGGGCTAAGGCTCGTGGCTCTCGGTTTCCTCCGGAGTAAGTGACCTCCCAAAGAACCGCTCTTCGGCGTGCGGGCTGACCGGGCTCTCTCCCTCGCTACCTGCCCCTGCAAGGGTAGCCAATCAGAAGGAGGAGACCCTTATAAGGCAGGGCCGAGGCGCGCCCTGATTGGCTAGTCGGGTTGTGGGTTCAGGCTTGCCCAGTGTCGGAGGTGTCTGGCAGCAGAGCGCACGTGGGGCTTGAGGCGGCGAATTAGAAAGTTCTCTTTCTAGCTGGGACGGAGCTCCCGCCTTGCCCGGGCTGACCGGGCTGCTGGTCCGGCCTTCCCGGTGCGGCACCGTCGGTGATCGTGGGGGCGGAACCGTCCGGGATTCATTCCAGTAAACCGGTTGTTCCCGATGCACGCTCCAGTTCCGTCTGGGGTGAGATGGAGTGAGTTACCACAGATCTGATGGCCTGAACTTGTGCCCAAGGACGTCAGCCACCAAGTTCTGCATTTTCCGGCTTCCCTTCTCCCAAGTCCCAGACAAAACTGGGTCTGCCTTCCACTGGCAGGGGCATGGACAGTCGTCAGAGCCTTCATCCCAGGGGTGAGGATCTTAAGGGGAAAGGGGTGTGCTAAGAAAAGTATCCCCCACCGCAGGGAGATGGAGAGAATCCGAGGGGTTCCCAGGATGGTGAAGGGTATCCAGGATTGGGGAACCTGCGGCCTCGAGGCCATATGTGGCACTCTAGGCCCTCAGGGCCGCACTTGAGAACCTAGAGAACCACATGTGGCCTCGAGGCCGTAGATTCCCCTCCCCTGTTATATCCTCTGGCGTCTTGGAGGGTCTCCACAACATCCGCTGACCTGTGGAACCTCAGACCATCTCATAGATTTTTAAAAATAATATATATTTTAATATAGTGTGAAAAAAACCTCCTATTTTCATGTGATAAAATTCAGCACACATTATTAAGACATTCTGTGTGCCAAGGCACTGGGCTAGGGGCTAGGGAAACGATGATTAATTCAGGCAGAATATAGGTACCAAAGACCTCGCACAGCCCTCCCTCACTCAAAACAAAGTCAGGTGCATGTCATGTCATTATTTTTGGCCATCTTTGAAAAAGAAGGATGAACACAACCAAAGAAAGACCAAAGAACTCTTGAGTTTTTGGAGGGAGACCTTGGATAGAGTGCTGGCCTGAAGGCAGGAAAACTTGCCTTTCCCCAGTTCAAGTCTGGCCTCAGACACTTACTAGCTGTGTGACCCTGGGCAAGTCGCTAAACCCTGATTGCCTCAGTTTCTCATCTGTAAAATGAACTGGAGAAGGAAATGGCAAACCACTCCAGTATGCACCAAAAAAAAAAAAATGGAGGTAAGAAAGGGGAAGATCAAATCCAAGCCCTGATTCAACTGTTTAACTTGGCATTCAGAACTTGTGTTCTAGTCCTAGCCAACTTTTCCTAGGTCATTTCATATGACTTTCCTTCATAGACTTTATGCTCTAGCCAAACTGGATTCCTAGATCTGGCTTGGATTTGATCTTCCTCTTTCTTACCTCTGTTCTTTTGTGCATACTCTCCCCATCCTGGCACTGTGTGTTGAGAGGCCATTCCTTCTTTACGCTCTGCCCAAGTGCTACATTCTCCATGAAGCCTATTTCTATCCCATCAGCTTCATGGAATTTCTCCTTCCATGAAACTTTCATATCTCTCTGATCTTTCTTATCATATTATTCCTGTATTACTAAAGTTTTAACTCTTCCAGGTCAGACTGTATGTCATATTTTATCCATCTCACATGCCTAGCATATAGTAGATGTTATTGTAATGTTGACTTGAATAAATGTTGAGTACGTGAAGGGGAGTAGTGTGAGATGATGCTACAAAGGTTCATTGGTGTTAGACCAAAGATAGCAATTTAAATGTCAAGGTAAAAAAACCTTATTTTCTATTCAGTTATATGCATTGAGGAGTTACTATTCCTTCAAAACAAAATGTATCAATAGAAACTCTATCTTCACAACAACCCTGGGAGGTAGGTGTTATTATCCCCATTTTACAGATCCAGAACTGAGGCACAGAGAGATTGGTGAGGGTCACATAGCTAGTGTCTGAGGTCACATTTGAATTTAGGTCTTGGCTCCAGGCTTGGTATTCTCTCCACTGATACCTCTCATTTTATAGAGGAAGAAACTGAGGCCCAGAGAGGATCATTTGCCCAGCCCCTCTGAGGCAGCCCATTTCACTTTGGGATGACTTAAAGCATTAGGAAGTGTTTCCTTCCATCAAGCCTTGGTTTGTCTCTTCAGTTTCTCTCTATGGCTCCAAGCAGAACCCAGTGTAAACCTGCTTCTCTGTGACAACTCTTTAGATATTTGAAAATAGCTATTATATTCCCCCATGAATCTTCTGTCCTTCATGCTGACCATGTCTTCAGTCAATCCTGGCATGATCTTGAGGCCCTTTTCACCATCCTTTGGACACTCTCTAATTCATCGTGTCTTCCTAAAAGGCAGCTGTTGTCACAGTGGATAGAGCAACAGGCCTGGAGTCAAGAAGACTCTAAGTCAAATCCAGCTCAAATCTTTGCTTCAGTTTTCACATTTATAAAATGGGAATAATAGTACCTACTTCCCTGAACTGGTGTGAGGATCGAAAGAGATAGTATTTTTAAAGCACTTAGGATAGCACCTGGCACATAATAGGCAGTATGTAAGAGTGCCTTGCCTTTCCCTTCTGCCTTCCTAAAAGCTGTACCCAGAACTGAACACAGTATTTCATATGTGGTCTGACCGGGGCAGAGTTTAGTGGAACTATCACTGCCCTTAGCCTTGGGGCACCCCTTCTCAGTGCAGCCTAACATGCTAGCTTTTTTAGGGTGTCTTATATCACACCATTGATTCATATTGAGCTTGCATTTCTCTAAAACACAAATCTTTTTCACAAGAACTGCTATTTAGCAAGTCATACTTCATGTTAAATATGTGAAATTGATTTTTTGAACCCAAGTATGACATGTCATTAATCCTTTAAATTGCAGCCTATTAGATTTAACCCAATTACCCAGGCTGTTTAAATCTTTTGGGATCCTGAGTCTGTCATACAATATGTTATTTATTGCTCAGCTTTGTGGAATCTAAGTCAATGATTTAAAAAACATTAAGCAAGTACAAGATGAATAAAGCACAAATTCCTGAGACATTTGACCAAAGTCTTCCCTTTAAGTTGAGATAGAATCATTAATGATTACTTTTAATCCATTTAAGCATACTATATATAGTCTAGTGTACATCTCCATTTTAGCTTTCTTTGTCAGCCTTAGTTCATTTTGAGCTTTAGTATTCTTGATACCATTCCTATAAGACTATGCCATGGTCTTGTATTCATTTTCTATTAACTACCCTTGCTTGTATCCTCTAAATGTCTTTTTAAAAGTCTAAGTTTGTTGATGGCCTCCCTCTGCATACACGTCAGTCTCTTTAGACAATTCACCCTTTATTTTCAGAATTTTTTCTCATTGTATCTTCTTTTTTTGAAAATCATGCCAAATATATTTCCACATTAGCCATGTTATCAAAAAAAAAAAACAAAATAAAAAAATAAAGTTTAAAAAATATGCTTCACTCTCCTTTTAGAATTCATCAGTTCTCTCTCTCTGGAGGTGGGTCCTTTGGAATTGTCTTGATGCGGAGTAGCTAAATCTTTCACAGTTTATCATCCTTAAAAGTATTGCTGTTACTATGTACAGTGTTCTGGTTCTGCTCACTTCTCTTTGCATGAGTTCATATAAATCTTCCCAGGTTTTTCTGCTCGTCCATAGCTTATAATACAATTGTATCTTCATTTCGTTGTGGAGCTTTCCATCCCACCTAGACTGATTTACGTCTGTAGAATTTTAGCCTATAGGATCCTATTTGCCTTTTTGTCTGAAACCTTTGGAATCTGCTCTCTCAAAATCTAAGTTATATATATCCAACTACTCCCAGTTTTCCTATCTTAAATTCCAAAATGGGGTCATTACTTTCTCTTCAAGGTTGTGATCACTTCCACTCAATCAACCAGTTCCTCCTTGTTGGTGAAAACTAGGTCTAAAAGTTCCCTTGTTATTTCCCCTGCCTTTTAAAGGAGGAAATTATCATGATCTCTACAGTGCTTAAGCAACTTCAGACTGAATACACCCAGCATTTGGGATCAGTGTTAGTGTCATCCTATGAAATTAAATCTTATAATCAACATTAAACAGAGCTGGAGCTTAAGGATAATGGAAATTGCACTGATCTGAGGAGTCAAGAGCTTTGAATTCATCACAGTTTGGACACATCCTATTTGTGTGACCTTGGGCAAGTCACCTCACTGCTCAGTGCCTCATTTGCCTCACCTGTAATGTGAAGACTAGATTAGCTCCAGATCCTTCCAGATATTCCGTCTTCTGGCTTTATTGTCTTTCAGTGCTGACATTTTGTTCTGTAAGTGGAATTAGCCACTTGAAGAACCAATGATCTGTTCTTTGTGCTTTTAGTTTTTATTGGTATTGTTATGTTTACTTGGTTTCCTAGTTTAACCTCCTTCCGCTCCCAGAGAGCACTCTTTCATATAAATTACAATAAAGGGGGCGGGGTAATTAACTTAGTCATGCACTATTCCACAAGGAAGGGAGGTTCATTCTTACATCTCTTCTTTAGGGCCTTCTGCAGAATTCAGTTGATTGTATTGTTCTTTTCATTTGCACTGTGGTTATATGTGTTGATTTCCTAGTTCTGCACACTTCACTCATCTTTTCTTTTCCTTGATTCCTGGAACTTTGGCCTTAAACCTAAACCTCTTCCCTGAGTCCACCGCTTGCCTCCAACAGTTCTCGCCTTCCGAAAATAATGCTGAGGATCAAGGAAGAGGCTGTGGGAAACCAAGTGGAAGTCTAGGTGTCTTTGGACCGGTTCTGGATAGGCCACGCGCTTGGGCCGCTCTCATACATTCAACGCTTTGGATCGGTCCCCAGGACCTAGGGCTCTGCCTCCAGGCTTGATTGGAAGGAAGAAGCAGACCGTGGGCGGGGGGCAACGTTCCTCTCCAAACCCGGAGGATCTCCTCTGCCCCCATCCCCACACTTTTTTGCGCTTTGCCTCATTTCTACTGTATCCTTGACAGTGGCACCCCAGAAAGAACGTTGGGGGAAAGGGAGCTCAAGAAAAATAGACGATTTTCCCTTCTCCTGGGCAGCAGTAACACCTGGGTAGTATCATGAGAACGTGGTGAGTCTGGTGCCCAGCCTACGCCCCTGCAGCGGAGGGGGAGGTGGGTCAGCCCCAGGGAGAGGAGCTGGGGCCCATACTCCCACCCCACTCGCCCGGGCAGCCCCTCTCCCTCATCCGCCAGCTTAGTGATTTACTCTACTATTTGGGACCGACCCGCTGCGCTGTGACTTCTCATTAATTTGGGGGCCAAGACCCTCGAGGCTGTATGGACTCGTAGGACTGGCACCTTCGTTGGCCTGGGATTTCATTGCTGGACACTTGCGAGTGAAGACGTTCCCTCTGCATCGTAGATCAGCTTCCCTTCTTGACTTCAAGTTTGGAAGAGTAGCCTGAGGGGCCGGACTCCTGACTCCCGCTAGGCTGGCTGTCCAACCACCACTACCGAATTCACTGGGGAACCCAACAGAGGGCAGTGTGGTGCAGTGGAAAGAGATGTTCTAGTTCCAGCTCGGCCTCTTAGGCTCACAGGCTCAGACGTTTAAAGCAGAAAAGAAACCTCGTGCTGTCAAACTCAAACAGAACTAGGGGCCGCCCAGCCTATCCCTGCCGGCCTCGTATTAACCGAGGAAACCCCCATATGAACATTATCGGTGTTCTGGTGTATTTTGATTATTTTGTTAAATATTTACCAATTACCCTTTAATCCTGCTGGGGAGCCCCACTCGGCAAAGGGCCCCAAGTGATACCTCCGGTATAGTGAAATCCCCGATTTTACAGGTGAGCAAATTGTGGATGAGCTCCTGAGGTCACATCGCCAAGAGCAGAACTGGAGCGGGAGCTTCCCTCCGTTGGCTGCAATTTTAACTCCTGTAAAATTTGTGCAAAAAGCTTTACCTCTCATGAGTAAAAGAGCAGATGATCTCTGTGGTTCTTTGAAATGCCTGCTATGATCTACTTCATATTCCTGAAACGGTAATATAGTAGGATATATATTATATATAGTATGGTATATATAGTGTGGTATATATACTGCAGTAGTATAGTAGGGTAAGCTGCTATCCTTTTTCTGCTAAGAACATGATGGAGAATTAATCATATTGTGCCTCACAAAAGATGTTCACTAGATATGAGAGAAAATTCTTAACCATGAAAGGCTTAAGAAAAAGGAATGGGTGAAGAACGAAACCTTTTTGAAGTTTTTGTTATGTTTTGGTTTGTTTTTTTTATGGCCAGAGTTACTTTATATGGGTCAAAGGCAATCCTTATTTGGAAGGAACAGAAAGGATGAGATGAAATGGAAATGGGTTAACCAGCCATTTGACAAACGTATTGAGTATGTATACAGGTAAGGTAAAACTGATATGAAATTATTTTACCATAATGGAATTTTGTTAAAATAAATACATTCATAGAAGTTTCCTTCCCCCTTCCCCACTGAATTTGCAAATAAAAAGAAATGCTTTGAATTCAGCATATGGACTAGATACATATAACTCCACACATATCTTTGGGCCTTAGTTTTCTCATCTGTAAAATTTGGGAGTTGAACTAGAGCAGAGGTTCCCAAACTTATTTGGTCTGCTGCCCCCTTTAAAAAAAAAATTCAGTTTGCCCGTGGAAATCTACTTTCTTTAACCCTTTAAGGTTCTGGGTTTTTTTTGAAATTTGCATCATTTCAAAAAAACATATATTTTATGTGACAAATTTAATAATTTATTTTAAATTTGTGGGGTTTTCCTGCGTTGAAGTTTTGATGATGCACCTTATAGTATTGTACTGTAAACAAGTCATTCCACATATTCCTGCAGATGCATGCTGGACTTCCTGACAATGGGTGACAGACTCACCTGCCAACACTTGCTTGTTAAGACATGTCCACCGATTGTTATAACAAGCATTTTGTGTGTTTATTTGGAAAATAATGTAATCACAATGACTTTAACTCTGAAACACAACAGATGAAACATGTACAAATGGTTTTTCAGAATTTTTTTCTCTTCTCTTCTTATACATCCACTGCCTCCTTATTTTAATTCAGTGTCTCCCAATTGAAACCCAGACTACTCCCACCCCTCTGCATTGTTCCGGTACCCCGCAGGAGGCGGTATTACCCACTTTTGGAACCTCTGGTTAGATCCCATATTTCCTGGGGCATCATATTGGTGAATGCTTTGCGTTTCGGTTTCATTTTAAGTGTCTGAGGCTCTCATATGGAGAGATTTGCTTAGCATAGTGCTTTATATATTAGGGGTTCCAAGTAGCAGACCCCTTGCTGCCAAGTAATGGAATTAGGAAGTGGGTTTAGTGATTGAGAAATCCTGAAAGAGAGCTTCCCATACACTAGAGATCCCAAACAACAAATCTGACTTGTCTCCTTAAGATACATCACTAAGATTTGCAATGAACTTGAGTTGTGAATGTTTGTGTGTACTGTTTGCTGATAAAGCACGTAGTTCACTGGGAATAAACTAAAAAGTTACCATTTTCAAGGTGGATACGGGTTGCCCGAGTCATGTTACTTTGTTCCAGAAACCTTGTCAATTGGTCCAGCTTTTCTAATTTGATTTTTTGGCTTGAGGTGGTGTTTTTTTTTTTTTAGTTTTGACTTTCACAAGTCAAGTAGAGGACTCATGATGAAATGTATTACCCATCTGATAGAGAGGTGATGTTCTCTGCAGAACGGGTGTGTGTGTGTGTATGTGTGTGTGTGTGTGTGTGTGTGTGTGTGTGTGTGTGTGTGTGTGTGAAAGAGAGAGAGAGATGGTCAATGTGTGAATTTCTTTTTCTTGACTATAAATGTTTGTGAAAAGGTTTTTGTTTTTTTTCTTTTCTCAGTGGCAGTGGGGGTGGGGGAAGGTTTGCTGAGACAGGAAGAGAAGGTAGATCTTCATGAAAGTAAAATAAAATTTAAACAGAATAAATGTTGACTGTTTTCCAAACCCTTTTCTGCTTAGTTCCTTTGTATAAACAACTTAACATTAAAATTCTGGACAAGAGTTGTTTTGTTTGAGGAAGACCTTGGGGAATTGAGAAACCCTAGGTCTAATCCCAGTATGCCACTAACTAGTTACTTAGTTCTATAACTGGGAAAAAGTAATTTAACTTCTTTGGTCTCTGTCTGCAGAATGAGAGGCTTAGAGTAAGTAGGTAATCCAAAGTTCTGTGAGGCTATGAAATATTTAATGTTTCAAATTGCTCCTTTATGAAAAACAAAAATTGTAAGTATTTCAACTGTAGCTCTCATATGCTTGCCTATGAAGCACAAATAGCACACAATAATAATAGTAATGAATAAATAATAATAGCTATAACATTAAATAGCTCTTCAGAGTTTGCAAAGTACTTTACATATGTTATCTCATTTGGTCCTCTCAATAACCCTGTGAAGTAGGTACCATTATTATCCCCATTTTACAGATGAGTAAATAGACTAAAAAAAGTGACTTATCTAGGATCACGTTAAATGTCCGAGGCAAGATTCTAACTTGTCTTCTTGACAAGTCCATCTTTCTATCCACTGCACCACCTATCTGCCTAACATTTATAAAAGTGGAGATTAAAAAAAATTATTGTTTGAGATCACCCTAAAGTATGGAACTCATTTAAATAGATCAACAAATCAGTAATCCTGTGGTCCATCCAGTAGGTATAGAAATGGTTTTATTATACAGAAAGCTTTTCTCCAATATTAAGATTTATTAAAGATCTACCATATTCAAAGGATTATCCTAAAGGAGATGCAAAAAAAGACTATTCATTGTACTGGGGAAAAATAGGTGTTGACTAAAGTCACTTTCCTCCATCAACAAATCTGGATTGGTTCAATCTGCAATTTGGTCACCTTCACTTTTGCTAATATAGTAACTACCATTGTTTATATAGACAGGGCAAAAAATTATATCAGCATCCAAAAGTGATGCAGGGGTCAATTCTGCCTTATTACATTTTGACAGTTTTTTTATTCCCCCTCCATCATTTCCCTAACTCATTTCCCTTTCTCATTCTGAGTTTAGAAAAGAGCTGTTGGCCACCCAGAGTAAATGCCTTCCCTGGCAGAAAATTTCATGCTGGCTTTTCCTGAGATCTCTTAGTAAAATTAATTTCCTAAATACTTTAAAAAATTTTTTATAAATTTTCTCCCGTGTGCAACCTACCTATATGACTCTAGACCCATCTGTGGCTCCAATTGACTTAGTTAATGTCAGTTGATATTTAGAGCTGAAATGGTTTCATACTCTAGTGTCCATTTTACTTCTCTGTACCTCCTGTCCTGCTTTGCTTCCATCTAGTTGCATTTCACAAGCACAAATAATCTATGCCATAAAAGCCAGCCATACTGTATTACCATATCTTCTGATTATCATGAAACATGAGGGAAATGGTAGTGAGGATAATCTAAAGGTCCTTGGCTTCTGAATGCATTATGTATTTATTTTTGCAGTAGATTTGCTTTACTAATTCTGTTTGATATGGGGTATTATTCCACAGAGCACATACCAGTGACATTAAAAGGAAAGCAAGAAGCTGATAATATGGACATATAACTGGGTACAAACATTTGTTGTGCATAAGCTATATGCAGATTACTGAAGGTTGAATATAGTTACTACCCCTACCTGTGTACTAATCCCTGTAAGGGTATTGTCCATAGTGAATTTCAGGTCCCTTTATAAAGAATGTACTATGAGGCTCAGATGGAAGTATTTGGTGCCAGAGAAGAATGAAAAGCAGTAATCTCCCCCCACAGAGCTTTCTCCCATTTACATAGAAATCCTGGGTTTTCTGCACTGGAGAAATCACATCAAAGATGTGTACTATGGCCAATTGCCTTGGCACAGTTAGGACACTTGGAGTGCTTTTGCCCTATGTGGATTCTCTGATGCTCAATGAGGTGGGCAGTCTGACTGAAGCACCTCCTGCAGTCAGGACATTGGTAAGGTTTTTCCTCGCAGTGGTTACTACAGTGACAGATGAGGTGAGAATTATCTCCAAAACTTTTCCCACACTCATTACATTTATAGGATATTTCTCCAGTGTGGGTATGTAATAAGATTAGAACTATGGCTAAAATCCTTTCCACACTCAGGAAAGGGTTTTTCTCCCATGTGAGTTCTCTAGTGAGTGGCAAGGTTAGAGATCTGATTGAAGCTTTTCCCATATATGGAACATTTGTGGGCCTTCTCTCCCAGGTGTATTCTCTGGTGCTCATTGAGAAGGGAGCTCTCCCAGAAGCACTTCCCACAAGAGAAGAGGGGACATACTTTTAAAGATTTCTGATCTCACTAGGCTACAGATATGGTACAGTGCATGGAATGCTGGACTTGGAGTCAGAGGTCATGGCTACCCATTTCAGAAATGGTGCTATCTTTCACTGTGGCTTTAGGCACTCAACTTCTCCGCACCTCAGTTTTATAGGACCATGGGTTTAGAAATGGAAGAAACCATAGAGATACATTTTACCAGTGAGCAAAGACCAAAAGAGATTAAGACTTCCCCAAAGTCACACGGTAAATGGCAGAGCCACAATTTCACACTTTTTTCGTCTAGATGACCTTTGAACTCCCTTCCTGCTTTAAACTTGTGATCCTTTGACCCCTCCACCGATGAAGATTGTTGTCCCTATGAGAGTTGCCAGATATACTTGTATCACCAGACTCATAATCAGTCTTTTCATATTGGTGGCACCTATCAGGACTTGAGGTTTATTGGCATAACCTTTAAGAGCCTAGTGTTCAACTCCTAATCATTTCTGCCACACTCTAGGAACTGAAATTCGTAGGAGCTGGTAGAAGCAGCCCCCTTCTTCCCACTTTGAGATCTTCCCTTTCCTCCTACCTTTCCCTTTGTGTCCCCAAAGTAAAGTCTTTCACCTAACCTTACATCATTGCCACCTTGGCACCAGCATTACCTTTCCTGAGAGCAGAAGAGCTGATATACACCCTGCTTGTATAAGCCACTTTGAAACCCTGAGTTCTACAGGTGTTATCATTATGGACTGATAAAGACCTTTTTAGACCAAATTGTGATATTTTATACCTGCACAAGAAAGGTAAAGACAGCTATATTGCCTGTGATCCCCTGGAAGGAGAAGCCAGTGTAAATGTGCAGATTAAAGCAGGTTTCCCCAAAGGAAGGAAAAGAAGTATTTTATTTAATGAATCCCAACCTCCGAAAATACTTCTCTGGCATCTAAGTGCAAAATACTGACCACTTAATTTATTAGGTGAAAGTTACATCTGAAGCATGCATGGGTATTGATAATGAGCAAGTCTTTTCCCTCCAGGGCAAGATGCAGGCATGCTTCTGACCTGAACCATTCTTCCTGGGTGACAAGGAGATGTAGAGAGCAGATGGGACTATCCCTCCAATTGTACATTTTTGTGCTTAACTTGGTAGCATCCTATACTTTTTTTGAAAGGGAAGAGTTAAGGCTGGCCATTCAATCCCACTCCACACTCTGCCAATTTTGCACATCATTCTTCCTCCCACCAATATAGGAAGAATCCTCAACATTGTTGTCCAGAAGTTAGGTCTGTTCCCTAATTAGTAACTGGTACCGTTACTTGGGGGATGAGTTTGTAGTGATAATTATTTACTTTATTAATTTAATTAACTAATTTTCATAATATTTTGGTAAATGTGTATATTTTATACAATTTAACAAATAATGTAATTATTATTTATAATTAATTTATTAATTAAGTTAATTAAATATAAACTTGTCTATTTATTATTAGCTGACTTCATCTCCTGTTCCTGGGCCACACCCTTTTCCTAAAACTCTTCTTATTAGTCCACTTTTGTCATCTAAATCCAGTTTCTTGATATTTTTCTAGAATTGAATTTAAATTAAATGAAATTAAAGTGGGGAGTAGAAGGAGACTCCAGTCATCTGTGCCCCAAGATTAGGCATCCAAGTAGCTCTTTTGTTGGGAACCTTGGATATAGCAGGCCCTCAATCTTTAATTAAATTGGCACTTCATTTGGGGCTTGAAGTAAGAAAAGGCCTTGAATAGACTGAAATGGAAGGGAGTTCATAAACAAATTCACTGACACAGGAGAGAGCAGAAAAAGAACAGGCAGCAGAAAGTGATCCAGTTGAACAAGATTGGAGCCTGCATGACGTGGAGTAATATAAGACTAAGAGAGGTAGGTGAGAGCCAGATAGTAAAGAGTCTTGAGTGCCAGGATACTGAGAAAAGCTTGGGGATAAAGATAGAGATTTGAAATTCATATGCACAGAGATGTTAATTCAAGGCGTATCAGTCAATAAGATGACAGAGAGAAAAGAAAGTAGAGAAAGAAGAGGGCCACTGACAAAACTCTTGGGGAAAACTGATACTTAAGGTCTGATGGGAGAAACTAGTATGAAACAGAGGAGTGGGGAGAGGGGTGGAGAACTATAAATTTCAGGGTGACAGATGAGGAAGGTCAAGGCACCAAAGGCTAAGACATCCTGATCAACTAGGTGGCACAGTGGATGGCACACCAACCCTGGAGTCAGGAAGACCTGAGTTCAGATCTGGCCTCAGATACTTATTAGTTGTGTGACCCTGGGCAAGTCACTTAACCCCAATTGCCTACAAGTACACACACACATATGCATATGCGTATATGTGTGTGTGAGTAGATAGATAGATAGATAGACAGACAGATAGATAGATAGATAAAAGCATACATATCTATATATAAGCACTTTAAAATTGTTTTAATAGCAATTTAATGCATCTAATCTCATCACTATTACTTATTAAAATAGCTTGATAGTTGATCATGCAATATTACTTAGGGCAAACTTTGGCATTAAATATTAACATGGTCAACTTTTTTCACTGTTACTTTCCATTTATGTGTAGCTTGTGACTCTTTTTTCCGTGAAACTACCCAGCAGCCTCTGACAGAAGAAATGTTCCTCATTTTCCAAATGGGGGACATTTGGTTGTGCAGGATAATTGCTCCGTACCTCCCTCTTTTCCATTCAGATTTCTCCATGTCTCAGAACCCCAGGTCTCCCACTCTAGCCCTAGCCTCTATTGCTGTAAGTGGAAAAGTTTGTCTGGGGCATGGAAAGGTTCTTAACTTGGAGTCTGTGAACTTTTTAAAAAATATTTTGATAATTGTATTTCAAACACAGTTGGTTTCGTTTGTAATTCTATGTATTGTGTATTATGTATTAAAAACATTACTTTAAGAAGGGGTCCAGAGGCTTTACCACACTGTCAAAGGGGTAAAGAATATCTGGTTAGGGTTTGCAAGAGGATATTCACAAGTCTAAGGAAAAGGTGGGGATCTAAGAAAACTATTGGGGAAAAGCCCCATCAAAGAAAGGAGGATGAATCAAGAGAAGGGGAACAGGCTCAAATTTGTATATTAAGACGAGGAAGAGGCATGTCACAGGAGGAGCACCAATGTGAATAAAGCCTCATTAAAAGTAAACTTAAAAATTAAAATTATGACTAGGGAAAATGGCCTGAGGTATTGGGGTATGATGAAGGAAACTCTAGTTCCTCTGATAGATTTGATCCTGCTCCCATATTTCTATTCGTTCTCAATCTGTATCTGTTCCTCTTCCTTCCCAAGGGTTAATGATAGATGGGTATGTCAGGGAAAGGAGAAACCTTCCAGATGTTCTGTCCAGATGTTACCATTTCATCTTAAGCCCTAAGAAATGGCATTTGAAGGAAATAGCTTTGAAGAATTAAGACGGTAGTTTAAGCAGTAAGCTCCAAAGTAAAAATTCAGATCATTCTCCCATAGTATGCAAGTATAATGGAGACATCTTGGGGTTTGGAGACAGGCTGCCTGGGTTCTGAGACAGACAGAACCAAAAAAAAAAAGGTGCTTACCCATAAGAAGCACATTCCAGTAGTTTTCAAACATGGTGTGGCTCTACAGTACCCCTGAATAGGGCCTAGCTGCTCCTTTTGGGAAGGAGACAACCTGAGATTCCCCAAATGTGTAGAGTCAGACCAAAGAGGGGGATCTGAGTTGGTAAAACACTAGTTAACCCAAAAGTCCTCATCTGAGTGGAACAGGAAGTTGCCTTCCTCAGCCTCTCTAGGATGCTAGAATATAGGCACTTCCTAGACTTAACCCTTCCCTCTCCAATCAGAAGGAAAAGAAAATCTTTTTGATAGACCCATTAATTGAAAGAACTAGATTTATACCCAGTTACTTCCAGTATTCTTATATTTACAACCACAAATCACTCCGTTCTATCAAGCTCTGTCAGTGACTTCCACAGAATAGTCTTGAATTTTAAGATAAGGACAAGAAAGTGTTAACCCTGAGTACAGGGAATTTGTAGTTTCTAGTCACTTACTCTGACTCTCAGTTTCCTCACCAGTAAAACAAGAGCTTTGGACTAGATAATCTCCAAAGTCTTTTCCAGTCCTGACATTTTGAAACCCTAGTCCCACAAAAAATTTATGTTGAGCCATAACCTGGCAATTTCACCTTTGTATTATCTCTCTACTATGCTTCCTTTACTCCTCTGATACTACCACCATCCAGGTACAGGTCCTCATCACCTCAGATCAGGACTATTTTAAGAGCCTGCTTGTTGGTCTGCCTGCCACAGATCTCTTCCACACTCCATTCCGTCCTCCATTCAGCTGCCAAAATGATTTTCTTAAAACCCAAGTTCAACCATGTCACTCCCCTTCTCAGAAAACCCTAGTGGTTGCTTATCACTTCTGAGAGCAACTAGAAAATCCTGTTTAGCATTCAAAAACCTTCATAACCTAGTGCCCCTCCTCTACCCTATGTGGATGAAGAGATAGCAAAGTAGACTGATAGGAACTGTCATACAGATAAAAGGAGGACAAATAAAGAGCAGTCCTACAAACCCAGAGAGAATATTCAGAAGAAGCTGGTCAAGAGCATCAAATGCTGAGAAGCCAGAAAGGATAATTGGCAATTAAGAGACCATTGGTAATTTTGGAGATTACAGTTTCAGTTGAATGATGCAATCAGAAGCTAGATGGCAGAAAGTTTAGAAGAGAATAAGGGAAGATGTAAAATCACTGATTGTAGCTGTTTTTCCCCAAGGAATTTAGCTGAGAAAGGGAGAGGATATACAAGATGATGGTCGTTGGGCATAGTAGGATCCAGTGAGGTGTTTCTTTTTAAAGATAAGAGAGACTTGGATGTATACGTAGGCAGGAGGGAACGGGGCCAGTAGACAGAAAATGATTAGGGAAAAAATGAAGATGATGTTGATAGCAGTCAGCTGGAGAAGATGGGAAGAGATAGAATCAAGAATACAAGTAGAGGGGTTGGCCTTGGCAAGTCATGCCATCATCAGATAACACAGTAAAGGAGATAGTGGAAGAATGCCAGAGGGCTGTGAGCTTAGGAGGAGGGGAGAAGTAGGAGCTGTTATTTAATGGCCTCAGATTTTTCAGTTGAATATGAGGCAAGGTTCTCAGCAGAGTGAAGAGAAGGGAGCAAAGAAAGGCAAGAAATTTTAATGATCATGTGTAAAGCCTGTAAAAGCCAACCACTGCTTCTCTGTATGCTGATCTTGTGTTTAATAGCAACTTAAATCTGGGATCCTATTTCTTGTGAAATCTTCTCCATGACTTAGTCATACAGAATTCCCCTCCGTAAAATTGTAGATCTTACAAAAAACAAAAACAACATAAAGACAATTCTATTTTGTTTATTTGAAATGCATATATCTGCTATGACCAACTTCAAACAACATGCACAGTTCAGAGTATCATACTGTTTCTCTTTTTTTAATTAGAACACATTTTTATTGAGTCCTTATTTTTAAAAAAAAAAATTCCTTTATACTTTTACTTTATTAGGTTTAAGGTTTTTAAAAAATAATTTATTTATTTTTAGTTTTCAACATTCACTTCCATAAGATTTTGAGTTTTAAATTTTCTCTCTCTCTCTCCTCCTCCCCCCTCCCCAAGATGGTGTGCAATCTGATATATATTCTATTTATAAATTCATATTAAACATATTTTCACATTAGTCATGACTTAAAGAAGAATTAGGACCAATGGGAGGAACCATGAGAAAGAAGAAAGAAAACAAACCAACAAAAGAAAAGGAGAGCAAATAGTATGCTTCTATCTGTTCTTTCTCTAGATGTGGATAGCATTTTCCATGGTGAGTCTTTTTGAGTTGTGTAGATCTTCTCATTACTGAGAAGAGCTAAGTCTATCAAAGTTAGTCATCAAACAATGTGGTTGTTACTGTATACAATTCATACTGTTTCTTTGTTTCATTTGAAGTTTCACAGTCATCCTAGACACAACATCACTATCGAATAGTGATGCAAAAATATTGAATAAAATATAAGTAAAGAGCCAACATCAACATATTAAAAAGGTTACATATCTTGACTAGGTGACATTTATACTAGAAATGAAGGACTGGTTTGGTATTTGGAAATCTACACACACTATAGGTTACGTTAATAACAAAAGCTAAAATTCACATAATTTTATCAGTGGATGTAGAAAAGGGTTTTGACAAAATATACCTTTTTCTGTAAAAATCAATATACTTGAAAACAGAAATAAATAGCCCATTCTTTAATATGGTAAAGACAATCAAGACCAAGGAGCACCATTATATATAAGAAAAATGATAGAGATCTATCCATTAAGATGAGGGGGTAAAGCAAAGAAGTCTATTGTCAACATTATTATCTGACATGTTTGGGGCAGCTAGGTGGTGCAGTGGATAAAGCACCAGTGCAGGAGTCAGGAGGACCTGAGTTCAAATCTCAACTCAGACACTTGACATTCACTAGCTGTGTGACCTTGGGCAAGTCACTTAACCCCAATTGCCTCATCTTGTGTCATCTGCAGTCATTCTGATCAATATCTGGTCCCTGGATTCAGATGGCTCTGGAGGAAAAGTAAGGCTGGTGACCTGCACAGCCCTCCCTCACTCAAAACAAAGTCAAGTGCAAGTCACGTCACCATTTCTCTGATGATATGGTCTTCTTTGGCTACAAAGGATGAATAAACACAATCTGATATGGTGCTAAAAGTCAACTAAAAATTAACTGAAGCAATATCATTAGCAAAATAGCAGGATATAAAATAAACTCATATAAATCATCAGTTTTTTTCTATTTAATAGCAATAAAACCCAGCAGAGAGAAATTTCATTCAAAATAATTATATCATGTATAAAAAATGTGGTAGTTGTAGTGTCAATGCAATATTCACAGTGTCTACAGTGGCCATGCATATACTGGCACAATTCTGAATCATGAAATACAACAGACTCTCCACATGGAAGACAGAACCAAAACATTTATTCAGACACCAGAAAGCCAGATGCGTTACAACAACAAAAATCTATACACAATAATAATGCAGAGGACAACACCATCCCCAAGCCTTCCCCCTGCTAGGATTCCCACAAACCAGCTCCATTAAACAAATCACAAGCAGGATCTCTTAAACAAAATCACAAACACGCTCTCTCACTCATGCTAGTCAGCAGCTTGCATGCCTGCATCCTTCCTAGCTCTGACTAATTTTCTCTCAGCTCTGTTTTAGCTCCACCTCTTCCTGTTCCACCTTTCCTGTTCAACTCATTCAGCAAGCTCCTCCCACTATAGACTTCATGTGACTCAGACTTCCATGGTCTGAGGCAGGTCACATGGACCTATTAATGTATGGCAAAGATCCCCCCATTTAAATTACCATTACATGCTGCCCCAAGATCTCTCATATTCATTACATAGGTTGGGGGGGCAACTAGTATCAACAGAATTGTAACGAATAACAGAAAATAAGCATATAAAACAGTATCTTAGGGTGGGACTTGAGCAAAGCACCCCTTGATTCCCCCCTTGAATGAATGGAGCCCAAACTCTTGGGGTAAGGGATGAAGGTCTTTTCTTCCATAGCTACTTCCTATTGAGATTGGACGTAGAGTCGTCCCTGCTCCCAGAGGTCCCATTCGAGGAGTGAGTTCCTCTGTTTTCATCTGGAACTTGATTTACACCAGGTCCAGGAGTTACACATCACAATTGTGGACAGGGGGTGACATTGAGCTTAAATGATCAGGCATCTATAGGTGGAGGGTATTAAGCCTGCAGAAAACAAATATGACAAACAAGGTGAACAAACAAAAAACCAAAAAGAAACAAGGAGACAATAACCAGAAGCAGGATAGATAAAGGGTCAGCCATGCTTCTGGAGTACATGAATCCACTATCACAGCCTCATTCACTGTTGTTTACTGTTTTCTAATTTGCACTTTGGGGGTCATCATTCCTGGCCAATCTCCCATTCTCCCTGCCTGTGTGACAAATTTGGATACAATGTTTCAGGAGGATCTGTAGGGAGCAGTTCCCACTTCCCTGCTCAGTCTAAAATCAAGCTTCTTTACTTGATACATTTTATATAGTTCATTAGTTGGAATGCCATCTATTCTTGAAAAATCTACCCCTGCTCTCAATAGAGTGGTAAATATTTCTTTTCTTGTCAATCTATTCTGACTTTGAATCTGCTAGCTATTTACTCTTCTCTCTCCCATACTTTGGGTGAACCAACTCAAAATATCTGTGACCTCCTACTGAGTAAAATCCTCAATTACCTCCCCAAACACTGTGGGGGGAGGCGGGAGGCCTGATTCCCCTGCTTCCTTCTTAGTACTGGCTGAACCTCAGCCCCCTCACTTGTTTCATTCTCCTCCCACACATCCTCCTGGTCTGTGTTTAGGCCTGAATCAAGCCCAGCCTGTATAAGAACTACATTCACTTTGCTATTAACTTTTCAACTCCTTCTGTGAGCCAAATCAATAACAGCTTTTTTTCCTACCACCTGAGATCCTCTAGTTAGCTCTTCTAAAAGAGAGTTTGAATACTGTAGCATAAAAAGCCTCTTATTCAAATCAGCAAACTCCCTTTCCATCTGAACCTTCTCCTTCAGCAGCTTGTCTCTGTTTGTACATACAATTTGATAGCTTATTTGAGGCAATGCCCAGCCCCTCCTATACACCCCTGCCACATCTTTCCCTAGTTCTATTGGTATTCCCTGCAAACATCTTTCTAAGTCTCTGGGTTCTCCCTTCTATAACCTTGGTTCCCAGTTTTCACAAAGCCCTGTGTCTTTAGCCCATTCTCTTGCTAGGGAGGAATAAGGCAAATCTTCCTATCCTGGGACATACATGTTTTCCTCTGTCTCCTCTGCCTTTCTTTCAGTCTCCACACAGAGTTCTGATATTTTGTGATCTCACCCCAGTCACCATTTGTAGCACCAATACAATATTTACAGCATCTACAGCAGCCATGAATATACTGGCACAATTCTAAATCGCTAAATAGAACAGACTCTCTACATGGAAGACAGAACCAAAACATTTATTCAGACACCAGAAAGCCAGATCCCTCACAGCAACAAAAATCCCTACAATAACAATGCAGAAGACAACACCATCCCCAAATTACCATTACAATATTCTACCTACAAGGACACACTCAGGAACTACATGAACACAGTTATAAAACATCCTTGACTTGGAAGCCCTAGGTTTGGGCTCTTCTCTCCTGGTCCCCTTACAAAGATGCAGGTTGACAGCTTCCTTGGTCTGTCTTTGATCCCCATCTGTGAGCTAGGACAGACTTTTATCTAGTCCTCTTTCCATAGTGCCTGAAAACTTCTGGTCTTACAGAACTAGACAGACTTTTTTTTTTTTAACATGGCCAATGCCTGTATTTTTTTAATTTTTATTTTTTGCTATAGTTATTTGTCACAAGGAAGGATTTCAGGCTTTTATAATTCGGGGAGGGGCGGAGATGAGTGCTAGTGTTAGTAATGCCAAAAAATGAAAAGACAGGGACTAACGCATCTAAAAAAAACATACAGAAGAGAATAGAAGACAGTTCAGAGGAAGACAGACATTATGAAATGTGTTGAATTTATCACATCCTTTTTTTAAAAAAAGCTCATATGATAAAAACATTTTCATTTCTTGTGGAGTCCTACTTTTCGGTTCTTCTTTGTATATGGAAATGTTCCCTAATGGAATTAAAGGGAACAACTTCATTACATGAACAAAGATTAGTCTTAAGGTTTTTAAACCCTGGGGAACTTGAAACATTGTAAATTGAAAGCTGCCTCGAAAGGATAACTTCTGCAAGCAAAGAGGAGGGAATTACTCTTTTCTCTCCTTCCTTCATGCTACATCATCCTAACCCCCATTCCAGCATCAGCCATGTAGTTTTGAAGGGCAGCAATTAAAGCAGTAGAAGACACATTCACACACGGAGACAGACTTAAAGAGCTGTGACTTCTCACAGCATAGAAAATTCTGGGTACGGTTGAGAGCAGACCCTGGGAAATTAGCTGAGCCACCAATTCACCAGAGATACTGCATCCAAGAGGAGCTTAACAAGACTTTCTTCTGTGAAAAGGGAAAAGAGCTTAAGACTTCCAAGCTCTTCAGTACATGGAGATGCGAATTGTCTTTGTCATATGTAGCATCCTCATCACTATTGTACTTTAACCCTCTCTTTCCATGGATGCTTATATGTTTGTGGGAAAGCACACTTCCCTTTGGGGAGGGGGAATGTGATATTTTATAGCAGCTCTTTTTTCCAGTATCAGCAAATGCTTTTGCTACAGTTTCTACTGGCTGTTTATTAATGGAATGAGAGGCATCAGAAGCTCATGAACTCTGATTCCTCAAAGTTACTAAGGACCTCTTAGCTGCCAAATTCATTGTCTTTTTTCAGTCCTCAATCCCCTTGACCTCTCTGCAGTCTTTTACACTGTTGATCACTCTCTCAATACTGTTGATCACTCTCTTCTCTCTGGGTTCTTAGGATCCCACTCTCTCCTGGTTCTTCTCCTACCTGACTGCTCTTTTTCTGTCTCCTGTTTCTCTTCATCATTAGATCATGTTTTCTAAAAGTATTTGTCCCCCAGGATTCTGTCTTGACCCCTCTTAATTTGGGGGGTGAATTGGGGGCAAACACATGCTGGCGATAGTGATGCCATCTCATCGGATCCCATGGATTGAATTGCTGAAGATTCTCAAATCTACATATGCTGTCCCAGTCTCTTTGCTGACCTCCAATGTCACATGTCCAACTGCCTTTCAGACATTTCAAGTTGGATGCCTAGTAGACATTTTAAACTCAATATGTCCAAAAGAGAATTCATTATCTTTCCCCCTAAATCCTTACCCCCCCCACCTTCCCTGTTCCCATCTCTCAGGCTCACAACCTAAGTGTCATTTTGCACTATCTCTTACTCCCCCAAATCCAAACTGTTGCCAAGGTTTGTCAATTTTACCTCTGCAACATCTCTCAAATGGTCCCCTTGTCTCCTCTGACACTGCCATCATTCTAGTGTAGGCAGGACCTCATCACCTCACACCTGGACAACTACAATAGCCTGTTGGTGTGTCTGCCTGACTCGAATCTCCTCACTCCAATCCATCCTCCATTCAGTCAACAAAATTTTCCTAAACTGAAGGTCTGATCATGTTAACCAACCCCTCTCCCTGCCCCCCAGTAAACTCAAGTAGTTCCCTCTGCTTGACATTCAAAGCCCTTCATAGGTTATTACTTAGCCCCCTCCTACCATTCTAGTCTTCTTACACCTTACTCAACTACAGATATATTCTTCAGTCCAGTGACACTGACCTCCAGGCTGTTCCACACACAAGACATTCCATGTCTCTTGACTCCGGCATTTTCCCTTTCCTGGAACACTCTCCCTTCTCCACTCTGGACTACTAT
Organism: Notamacropus eugenii; assembly: GCF_028372415.1. Lineage (NCBI taxonomy): Eukaryota > Metazoa > Chordata > Mammalia > Diprotodontia > Macropodidae > Notamacropus > Notamacropus eugenii. The sequence goes on along the minus strand of NC_092874.1, from coordinate 377,819,857 downwards.
CGTCTCTGGCTTCCTTTAAGTCCCAACTAAAATTCCACCTTCTACAAGAAACTTTCTCCAAACCTCCTACCTTCCCCATATTATTTCCTATTTATGCTGTATGTAGCTTATTTTGTACATATTTGTTTGCATGTTGTCTCCCAGCTTAGAATGTAAGCTCCTTTGCCTCCTTTTGTATCTTCAGCGCTTAACAGTGCCTGGTATGTAGTAAGCACTTAAGGGCTTATTGATTGATGATTTATTGAGTATAATGGATATCATATTTCTTGCCTTCCCAGTGAGTGGGAGAGGGAGAGAAGAGAATTTGGAACTGAAAATAAAATTAAAATAAAATCAATAGAAATGTATTAAATGTTTATTCTATAAAATGCACTTTCCTGTGCTAGGTGTAAGAGAGAGGAATATAATCTAGGTCACAATTCTTTCCCTCAAGGAGTTTACAGACTAGGAGAACTAGGGATCAAACAAGAGCTCGTGATTATAATGCTTGATAACAATACTTTGCTTGGATGGGAATAGTGCAGAATAATACGAAGTATTTCAAGAGGGAAACAATAACGGTGGAGAATCTGCAAAGACTTCACAGAGATGCTTGAGACCTGGGCTGGGTCTTAAATGATATTTCTGACTATGATGCGAAGGGAGTCCATTTCAGAGGGAGAAGACAGGGGACAGCAGGATGAAATGGAAAAAGAAGATAGTCCGTTTCCTTTGGAAACCATTCTGTCGGTCCAGAAAAGTAGTTTAGAAACCTGTAATCCAACAGAAAGAAAACGAAGCATGCCAATTCACCTTCTGACAAAGGGAGGCATTTAAAATGAACATCGTCAAACGTAGCTAAGTGAGAAATGGTTTTGCCCGACTATGTAGATTCATAGGGAGGTATATGTCTTGTTTTTGTTTGTTTTTTAAATTTGCTGGGGGGGAGGGGAGTGGGAGGGTCAGATTAATTTTTAAAAACAATTTAAAATAGAAGCGGAGATTAGGATTGCAGCCGAGGGAAAAGGATTTCAAGAGATGCCCCAGTCTGTCCAATAGAGACACTTGGGCCCGCTCCGCCCCAGCCGGGGCCAGCCAATTGGAGGCAAGCCAGGCGGGGCCTTTCAAGGAGAACCTGGCAGCTGCAACTGCTTCCCGCTTCCTCGTTCCCAGCTCGTTCTCGCCTCTGCCGGAAGCGATGATTTTGCCGCTGCACCCCGCCTCCTGTTCTCCGTTTGACCTATCAGGGAGTACCTGTCTGACCTGGCTGGAGGCCGCCCCCCTTTTTTAAAACCGAAGCTAGGCTGAGGGTGGAGGAAGGAGCCACGGCTCTATCACCTTGGAAACGGCCCCTCTTCTCTGGGACCTGGGCGGAGGGGCAAGCCCTACCCGTGGGCACAGCAGCGTGGGCGACAATCTCCTGCCGCGGTTACGGAGACCCTGCGGAGCCTCCAAAGCCTCGGACGCCAAGGCTTACGGACCCTGGTGCTTCCCAGCCTGGATGACCAGGGACGCCCGAGATCAGCTGCAGAATGCACGTCCTGGCCGCTCCAGCCTCTCGTGCGAGCTCCGACCTGCGAACCTCTGGATCGGACCTGGGAGTGCCCAGAAAAATCCCGGGGGGGAGGGGCGAGGGGCAGGGAAGAAAAACCACACCACCCCTGTTTTCTGTGTTTTCCCATTTATAAATCATTATATTAAAAACAATTATCTGTGACACGTGTGATGAGAAAAGGTGATGCTGTGCAGGTAGTCGGAGCCAGGGATGGACAGCTCGAGGGCTGCACTTAGGTGACGATAACCTCAAAAAGTTGAAAGCCCCTAGCGCATTAGGTGTGCTCTTCTGAAATCCAGTGGAAGGACTGGGACAAGAATGCCTCCGGATGTGGCATCTGCACCGAGGGAGGTATTACGTAGTGTAGACCCATCAAAGCAGTGTTTTGCAAACCTATATACATATATGTGTATATATGTATGTATATGTATTTTTTTATATATGTATGTATTTTTTCCAATTTATTTATTTATTTTTCATTTCCATCATTTCCACAAGATTTTGAGTTTCAAATTTTCTCCCCATCTCTCCCCTCCCCCGCCCCAGAACACCATGCATTCTGATTACCTTCTCCCCCAGTCTACCCACCCTTCTCTCACACCCCTCCTTTCCCTTATCCCCATCTTCTCTCTTTTCTTGTAGGGCAAGACAGATTTCTATACCCCATTACCTGCATTTCTTATTTCCCAGTTACATGCAAAAACCATTCTCAACATTCATTCCTAAAACTTTGAGTTCCAACTTCTCTTCCTTCCTCCTCCCCCACCCATCCCCACTGAGAAGGCAAGCAAGTCAATATAGGCTATATATATGTAGTTCTGCTAAAGGCTTCCATAATAGACATGTTGTGAAAGACTAACTATATTTCCCTTCATCCTATCCTGCCCCCTCCTTTAGTGTATTCTCTCTTTTGACCTTATCCTTCCCCCAAAATATTTACTTCTAATTACCCCCATCCTCTCATTGCCCTCCCTTCTATCATCCCCCCCACCCCCACTTATCCCCTTCTCCCCTACTTTCCTGTAGTGTAAGATAGATTTTCATACCAAAATGAGTATGCATGTTATTCCCTCCTTAAGCCAAATGTGATGGGAGTAAGCTTCACTTTTTCTCTTACCTCCCCCTTTTCCCTCCCATTGAAAAATCTTTTTCTTGCCTTTTTTTTGAGAGATAATTTGCCCCATTCCATTTCTACCTTTCTCCTCCCAGTTTATTCCTCTCTCACCCCTTAATTTTATTTTTTTAAATATCATCCCTTCCTATTCAACTCACTCTGTGCCCTCTGTCTATATATATGTGTGTGTATAATCCCTCCAACTACCCAAATACTGGGAAAAGTTTCAAGAGTTACAAGTATTATCTTTCCATGTAGGAATGTATAGAGTTCAACTTTAGTAAGTCCCTTATGATTTCTCTTTCCTGTTAACCTTTTCAAACTTCTCTTGATTCTTGTGTTTGAAAGTCCATTTTTTCCCTTGAAGTATTATACTCAGTTTTGCTAGGTAGGTGATTCTTGGTTTTAATCCTAATTCTTTTGACTTCTGGAATATCATATTCCAAACTCTTCGATCCCTCAATGTAGGAGCTGTCAGATCCTGTGTTATCCTGATTGTATTTCCACAATACTCCAATTGTTTCTTTCTGGCTGCTTGCAATATTTTCTCCTTGACCTGGAAACTCTGGAATTTGGCAACATTCCTAGGAGTTTTTCTTTTCAGATCTCTTTCAGGAGGTGACTGGTGAATTCTTTCCATATTTATTTTACCCTCTGGTTCCAGAATATCAGGGCAGTTTTCCTCGAAAATTTCATGAAAGATGATATCTAGGCTCTTTTTTTGATCGTGGCTTTCAGGTAGTCCCATAATTTTTAAATTGTCTCTCCTGGATCTATTTTCTAGGTCAGTTGTTTTTCCAATGAGATATTTTGCATTGTCTTCTATTTTTTCATTCTTTTGGTTTTGTCTTGTAATTTCTTGATTTCTCATAAAGTCATTAGCTTCTATCTGCTCCATTCTAATTTTTAAAGAACTATTTTCTTCAGTGAGCTTTTGAACCTCCTTTTCTATTTGGCTTATTCTGTTTTTTAAAGCATTCTTCTCCTTATTGGTTTTTTGGGCCTCTTTTGCCATTTGAGTTAGTCTATTTTTAAAGGTGTTAATTTCTTCAGCATTTTTTGGGTCTCCTTTAGCAAGCTGTTGACTCATTTTTCATGATTTTCTTGCAGCACTCTCATTTCTATTCCCAATTTTTCTCCTCTCTTACTTGATTTTCAAAATCCTTTTTGAGCTCTTCCATGGCCTGAGACCATTGCATATTTATTTTGGAGGTTTTGGATGTAGAAGCCTTGACTTTTATGTTTTCCTCTGATGGTATGCATTGTTCTTCCTCATCCAAAAGGATGGAAGAAAAGACATGTTCACCAAGAAAGTAACTTTCTGTTGTCTTATTCTTTTTCCTTTTTCTGGGCATTTTCCCAGCCAGTCACTTGACTTTTGAGTTCTTTGTCAAGAGGAGGGTGTACTCTGGGAACTTGCAAGTTCTCAGTTCCTCCAAGGTGGCACAATCAAGGGAGACATGTGCTCTGGTGTGGGAGCAGCTACAAACACTCTTTTCTGCGATTAAAATTCCCTCTCTAGAGCCTCCACTAGCTCCACCATCCAGTACTCCTCCTCACCCCAGGGCCACCACTCAGGGCTGAGACCCAGATCTCAGCTCATTTCCCCCAGGGTCTTTAGACCAGGACTTCAATAATGGAAGCTGCTACCTCCTAGGGATGGGACTAGACCTCTGAGTTCCCTTCTCATGCAGGTGAAAGAGCTTTCTCACTGACCTTTGAAGCTGTCTTTGTCATTTGTGAGTTGAGGAATCTGGGACCCACAGCTGCTGCTGGTGGTGCCTTGAAGCTTGCTCCAGTCTTGTCCCTGCCTCATGGTCAAGGCTGGGCTGTGCTCCACTTCACACCTGGTGTGATAGACCTTTCCTGTCGGCCTTCCAGGCTGCCTTGGGCTGGAAAAATCTTTTACTCTGTAGTTTTCTGGCTTCTGCTGCTCTAGAATTTTTTTAGAGTCATTTTTTACAGGTATTTTATGGGCTGTGGGAGAAGAGCTTCTAGAAGTGCATCCTTCTACTCCGCCATCTTGACCCTACCCCTCATATATATGTATTGTTCAGCTGGCAAAAAAAATGGCTTTAGACCTAAAATAGGGGATAAAATGAAATATAGGCCATACTTTTATTAGATTAGAAAATAAATTAGCTATGTCCTTGGGGGCTTTAAATAGCTGAAATTTAAGGCCTTACAGATTTTTTTACTTAAGTATGACTTAGGTTTCAGTTTCCCCACAGGTTTTTCTAAATTTTCAGTTCCAAATTCTCTTTATCCCTTTACCCACCTCCCACCCACTGAGAAGGTAAAAAATACAATATCCATTATACATATGAAATCATGCAAATATTTCCATATTATTTATGTTAAATAAAGTAAAAGAAAATATGGTTCATTTTGCACTCAGAATCCGTCAGTTCTCTTTGGAAATGGATAGAATTTTTCATCATGAGTCCTTTGGAATTGTGGATCCTTGTATTAATCAGAATAGCTAAGTTTTTGACAGATGATTATCATTTTGATCATGCTGTTACTGCTGATAATATTCTCCTAGTTCTGCTTACTTCACTTTGCATCAGTTCACATAGGTCTTCCCAGGTTTTCTTACAGCACAATTGTATACCACAACTTGTTCAGCTATTCCCCAATGAATAGAGGTCCCCTAATTTTTCAGTTCCTTGACACCACAAAAAGAGCTGCTATAAATATTGTTGTACATATAGGTCCTTTTCCTTTTTCCCTGAAATCTTTGAGATACAAACCTAGTAGCAATATTGATGGGTCAAAGGAATTGCATAGTGTTGTAGTCCTGTAGGCATAGTTCCAAACTGTTCTCTTCAGTGTTTTAATCAGTTCACAACTCTACCAAACATGCTTTAGCGTATATATTTTTCTATATATCCTCCAATATTTGTCATTATCCTGTTGTGTTAAAGTCAATCTGATGTGTATGAGGTGGTACCTCAGAATTATTTAATTTGTATTTCTCTGATTATTATGATTTAGAGTATTTCTTCATATGACTATGTATAGCTTAGATTTCTTCTGAAAACTGCCTGTTCATATCCTTTGACCATTTATCAGTTAAGGGTTCCCACAAATTTATAATCCCCTCCCCAATCCAAAAGACAACCAATAATAAGGTCGCCCCAAATGGAAGTGGTTCAGGACAATAGTCTTGACATTGTCCTTGGATAGTCCAGTAAGCTTTACACACCCACAAGATACCTATAATGAACAGAGATGCCATTCAAGAATGCTTAGCCCTCTTCTTCATTCCTATATCTGAAGAACCAGCAGTGACATTGTAGATTCCTACTGATTTCCTATCTTGACAACCACCACAGTCCTCTTGTCCTCTGAATGTTCACACCTCAATACTTCCAGTCCCAGGACTCAAAGAAGGATCACCCCAAATCCAGTGGCTCAGCTGCCTTAATAGGTTGGCCCCCTTATACCCTTCTTTTTGCTGTTCAAAATGGTGAGAAAATCTGGTGCTGAGAGAGCTGAACGGGAATGCATTTCTGTTTCAGAAAACAGTTGCATTACAGGATGGTAGATTAAGTCTGGGGTAAAAGTGAATGCTATAAGGCTAGAATTAGACTTACTCAGTGGAGATAACCCATTATACCCTCTCTTACGACCTCTCATGAGAACCAAGGTATCAATGTCCAGGCTCCTCCATTCATGGATACAGACAAAGTAGAACTAAACTCTGATTCTAGATATTTGTGACTTGTACTTATGGGGCTACATATTTCTCTTAGGAAAAGTGGGTACAACTGTTATGTTTTCAGTAGGAAAAATACAGAGATAATCATGTGGCAGAACTACATTATTTGAGCCTAGCTAAATAGTGTCCCTTCCTTATAACTAGGAATCCTACTTCATAGACTGGAAATAAAGGATCTTATTTTTTTTTTATGCTCTCTAATTAGGTCTTGGGGGTTGGAAAGGGGAGTTCCCCCTGAAAAAAAAGAGTCCTGCACTTGGAATGATAGAACCTAAGTTCAAATTCTAAATCTGTATGATCTTAGGCAAAGCATTCAAGTTCTTTGTGCCTCAGTTCCCTTTTCTATAAAATAAGTAGTTTGGACTAGATTAATTCTAAGGTGTCTTCCAGTCCTAGCTCTGTGATCTGATGTCCCTCTTTTTATTGTTCACAGGAGGAAGAAAACGGGAGAAAAAATGGCAAAATGTGTATTAACCATTACAAAGTGAAATAGAATCATAAAGCCAAATATATTGTAATGTAAACAAAAAGAAGAATAAAGCAAAGTCTAGTAGCTGTAATGATCAATCTTGGCTCCAGAAGAAACATGGTAGGGAAATGCCCCTCTTCCTTTTGTTGGTGGGGAACCATAAGTGCAAAACATTATGTACAAAGTCAGATGTGGTTGTAGTATTTGTTGCTTTTGCTTTATCTATTTTTCTCTGTTGTAGGGAAGGTGGAAAGAGGGGAAGGGTACTAATGACTGGTATTAGAAATGATTAATATAAAGACAAGGTTTCAATAAAACCTTAAAAAAAACAACAAAGAAAAGTCTTGAGAAGGACTAGCTAGTAATGAAGGAAGAACCTGGAGATGTACCTGCAAGATGCATGGGTTAAATGTAATACCTAAGTTCCAGGGTCCTTGTGGATAAAAGCCCACTAAGCTCCTCAAGGAATGGCCATACTAGAGGGACCACAAGAAGCAACGTCAGAGAGTTTGTCTATCCAATCAGAAGAAGGCCCTGTCTCAGGCTGCAATGGTTCTTGCCCAACTTTTCAGCCCATTTAGATCATTTGTGGAAAAGCCACAAATCTGGAAGCCTCCCCAGAAAGATCATACAAGAGGAAGTTTGGTTACAGTGGGAAATATTTGTTTCTTATTCACCCCCAAAATGCTCATCATCATAGAGGGAAAAACTTTAGCTAATGAATAGCTCTAGTCCTCTGTGTTTTGGGCAGGGGTGGGGGGGATCTTTAGAGAGTAAAAGAAACTTCAGCCACTATGCAGGTCTGTTTCTCAGAGAAGTTTTGGCTCAGTGTGCACCACCACTTGGAGAGGAACACTAAAGGCAATTGCCTTGACTTACAGTCAGAAGACTTGGATTCAAATCTCTATTGAGCTGTTGACCATCTTTGGAAACTACTTAATCTCTGAACATCTATTAACTAATCTTTGAAATGTGATAGATGAATTAACACTATGGTCTCTTGTCCTTTTCAGCCCATATCCCAGCTTAGGATTTACCTCCTGGCCTTAACACAGACTGAGATAGGATGGTGCAGTAGAATCTGGTTGAAATGCTACTTCTGCCATTTAACTACCTTTATAACCTCGGATAGTCACTTAACCTCTCAACTTTTTTCCTAATCTGGAAAATTAGGGGGTTGTACCAGATCAGAGGTGTCAAACAGGGAGGCAGTATGGCCCACAACATTCCAGTGAGTCCAGAACCAGACTGAAATGTAATGGGGAAATATTTAACAAAATACGTAAAAATACAATAAAATGGAGATAACATTACGTTAGAAAACTAAGTCAACATGCAACCCTCAGCGCTCCTTATGTGTGAAGGAGAGTTTGATACCACTGGAGTAGACAGACTCTGAGGTCATCTTCCAGGTCTATAACAAGATCCTGCTGAATGAATAGGCCTTGTACTTATATGCTCAATTACTTCCCTGAGGTTGCTGTTGAAGGCTCTGAAGAGTAAGCCTAACCTAAGGTCCTATAATATAAGACTTGTGGAGAAATATATATTCCATTTCACAGTCAACATAAAGAGACCTTTAACTGTTCCTAGTACTGAAAATGTTTGAGAAACATCTCATTACAGCTCCATTCATACAATGAGACTTGCAAACAGGAATATGTATGGAAGTAATATCAAGAAAAACTTGGCATACACCTGAAAGTAGCCAGTAAAAGACTCCATATGCAACCTGATGCTCTAATAGTAAATGGTTTTCCCTAGGGGTACAACTACAAATCCATCTGAGCAAATAAGTATTCTGTATCATATATAGTCCAAATGATCTTACAATATTTGAAGAAAAATAATGGCCCAACATTATACTCCAATCAGGTCAAGGATACCTAAGCACCCATATAATTTTATAAGACCATAAGAGTACTTTTTGTTACAGTAAAGAATTGGAAATAAAAATAATTGCCTTCAACTGGGGATAGCTGTGGTATAAGAATATATGGGAATATTCTCATATAATAAGAAATGATAAATATGATATATTCAAGAAAGTATAGAAAGACTTGCATGAGCTGAGGTAGAGTAAAATTAGAACAATCAGAAGACCAAGATAATAATGTGACAGGAAACAACTTTAAAAGATCTCAGAACTCCAACCAAAACACTGCCCAATTATGACTTCAAAAGATTCACGATGAAACATACATCCTGCCTTTTGGCAGGGAGGTAGTAGACTAGAAGTGATGAGAAACACATTCTCACACATGGCTGGTGTGTTGGTTTGTTTTACTTAATTGTTTCAAAAGAGGCCTTACTGGAGGGGCAGAGCCAAGATGGCGGAGTGAGAGCAGCTACTCACCTAAGCTCTTAGACAAACTCCTTCAGATACCTCTAAAAAGAGAATCTGATCAGATTTTGGAGGGGCAGAATCCAATAGGAGACAGACTGTGGCAGATTCACAACCCAGGACAGACTAGAAGGTCATCGAGAAGGATCTGTTGTGGGAGGCTGGAGGAGCACACAGCACAGAGCGCACAGGCTGTACCAGCGCATCCCCGCGGCAGGGCCAAGCAGGAAGCCCCAGGTGGTCTGAGGCAGTGGCTGCCCTGCAGAATCTCGGGCATATCAGCCAAGGACAGGAATCCAGTGGGACTGAGTGAGTGAGAGCCTCGGAGCCCCAGGTATCTGCAGTGGCTGCTCCTAAGACTATCAGCCCTCAGATTAAATGTCTATAAGTCACCTACTTGAACTTCTGGGACCCAGGATGCTGGAGTGATCAGTAAAAGCTCTCCCCTTTCCCTTGTTGACACTGAAACACCCATAAACTATCTCCCCAGAAAAATCTTGGAATAGTGGGATCAGCCAAAAGGGCAAACAGTCTCTTAGCATTTGGGGCCAGGAAAATTGTTGAGGGTCCCTCTTGTTGTGACTGAAGGGGACCAGTGCAAGACCACAGCTGTTCCAGACAGCCTCACCTCAGTAAACTGGGAGGAGATCCCCGGGGGGGGTGGAACCTTCAACTGCCAACACCAGGATCCCAGGCATGCCTCAGCACCCCGGGGAATCTGGAAGACACTAGGGCAGACGGGATCACCAACCACTGAACTTACCTAAGCTCTAGCTCAGCAGAGGAGACCTGCTGTAGCCAGACCACCCCTCCCCCACACTTAACACAGCTAGCTCCAGGAAACCCAGAAAGACTTCACTTGACCTCTGCTTTCTCCCATTAGCCAGCCCAGAACCAGGTAAGCTGCAACATTTTAGCTTCTAGCTGAAAGAACCAGAGGCTACAACACACAAAGCCTCAAGTTCAAGGCACAAGAACTATGGGACAGAGCCCCCTGTGCCCCAGAAACAGAGATCTACTTTAAAAGCCAGGAAAAGGGTGACCATCATAAGAAGCAAAGCAGAAAAGACCATAGAATCTTTCTATGGGGATAAGGACCAAAACATGAATATCAAAGAGGTCAGCATTGAGACTGTACTCCCATCTGAAACTTCAGAAGGGAATATGAACTGGTCTCAAGACCAAAGAGTATTCTTGGAACAACTCAGGAAGAATTTTAAAAGTCAAATTAGAGAAGGAGAAGAAAAACTGGACAATGATTTTAAAAATATGAAAAAAGAACTGACTGAAGAGAACAGGTCTTTAAAAAGAAAATTGGAAAAATGGAAAAGGAAGCATAAAACCTAATTGGGAAAACTGAACAAATGGAAAAGGAAGTACAAAAACTAACTGGAAAAAGTAACTCTTTAAAAGGAACAATTGGACAGATGGAAAAGGAGGTGCAAAAGTTAACTGAAGAAAACAATTTTATAAAAGAGGCATACTGAAGGGAAGGTCTAGATTAGTTGAAATTGATAGGCATGAAATAGTAGAATATAAATAAAAACATTTTTAAATGCACAGAACAAAAAAAATACCGAAGGGATATAGTGATTTTGTTACTACCTTGTTAAGTGTAATATGTATTTCTTTAAGCTACATAACAAATTCAAAGTTTCTTATATGATTTCATTCTTTCTATTTCGAAATGTTTATGTTGGTGACTAAGTTCATAATTTAAAGAAATGTTTAAAAATATCAAAAGGGGAACTTGCACAGAGGAGGATTTAAGTTGTAATAGAAGAAGGAAAGAAAATGGAAAAGAAAGGGTAGAAGGGAGAGCACAAGAGGAGAAGCGAGAAGAACCCTAATACTTATAGGACCCAGCACACAGTCTATCTTCTCATTCTCCTCTTCCTCATTTCCCTTCTCCAATAGGAGAAATATGGATATTTATGGATGTCTGGTGTCCACTTTTCCTTGCATCGTTAGGACAGCGCGGGTTCCTGAGTTAATGAATGGGCGGCAGAACCTTGGTGTGCTAACTGAAATGAGAGGATACTTGGCTACAAAAGGTTCTTTATTTGTAAAAAGCCAGGGAGGACACAACAGTTTATGGATCAGCTTTTTAGGCTCAAGGATCTGGGGGGAGCGGACTGCCTTCAGGGGCATCTGGACAGATACGCTTGAGAGGGGGTGCCCCCTCTGAGTCTTCAGTTTCCCCCACAGCTGCCTCAGGCACAGGGGGCACTGGTTCAAAGACTGGGTAAGCTTCAGGAACCTGGAGAGGAGGAACTGGGGATAAGTTCTCCTAGATCCCAAGGATCTTGCCCGCCCCCTCCAACCCCCAGTCCTTCCACATCCCTCATTCCCTACCGCTCCAAAGTCCAGCCTCCTCCAGCCTTTCTCACCTCTGCCTCCAATAACTCAGGCACAGGTTCTTCCTTAGTGAGCATTGGGGGTTCATCTGTCCCACCCATAGTCACACCCCCTGGATCTGGAATAACAAGAAAGCAGGTTACCCCAGGGAACAAGGAGCTAAAGATCACAGTGGGAAGCCAATGGAGGAGTTGTTTAGTTCTTACCTCTTTCCTGGCCCAGTCTTGGGGGCTGAACATCTTCAGAAGTCCCATCTGGTGGAGCAGCAGGTGAGGCTGGTCTGCTAGGCTGAGGCGTTCCCCCTGGGCTGGGCTCTGTGCCCTTCTGCAGGGAGCCCTCTGAGTGGAAGCTCTGATTGCTGTTCTCATCTGCTGGGAAAAGAGGCTGGGAGGGGTGGGCCTTGGGGTGCCTCTGCTTCCTCTACCTTAGGATCTCTTCTCCCTTCCCCCAACCTAAGACTTCCATTCTCCCACCCTCCAGACACCCCTACATACCACTGAGGTCAAGCAAGATGAGGGGACCACCCCCTCTTGGACTGGCTCCCCGACCCCTCCGTTCCCTGACTCGGGGCCTGTCAGCCCCACTTCCTGCCCGTCGACGTTCCTACAGAAAGGAAAAGGAGCAAGGTAGTTCGAGAGTGGTAGAGAAAAGATGAATGAATTAGTTGGGAGAGGGAGCAGGAAAGTTTCCCAAGAAAGGGAAAAGAGTCAGATCCTGAAGGAATTCAGCTCTTTTCAACAAACATTCATTAGGTACCTCCAGTGTTCTGGGAATTGTGCTAAGGTATGGAGGGAATAAAAAAAATTTTAATTGGAGACCAGCCCTCCAGGAGCTGCCCAGTTAAGGAAATGGGACACATGTAACATAATCCAAAGGAATATATAATCAATTCATTGCATACTTGTAAAGATTATTTTATGGGTTTGGGGAGAGGGAGAGTGCAGCTGTTACTGATAAAGCCAGGGAAGCTTTATGGTAGAGGTAATATTTGAGTTAGGCTTTTAAAATGGGTAAAAATTCAACAGGTGAGAAGGGGATGGAGACATTTTCAGGTGCAAGAAATTGGGGACAGAAAGCAATCTACTTTGGCTTAAGCGGTCAGTGAAGATGGAGGAAAGCTGTAGGGGGAAGTGTGCAAAGCTGGGTGATGCCTAGCTGTGGAGGGCCTTGAATGCCAGGCAAAAGAGCTTCGACCTTCAATGGATAGACAACAACAAGAAACCGTGGAAGATTTTGGGCAATGGAGTGGCATGACAAGATATGGCAAGCTGAGGGGTGGGGGTGGGGTGGGAAACATCTGGTAGCAATATGAAGGATAGATTTAGAGGCTATTGCAATAACCTAGGTGGATAATAATGAGAGCCTGCACTAGGGTGGTAGCAAGTAGAAATAGAAAGGAAAGTACAGATGCAAATGTTACTGCAGTGAAAAGATTCAGCAGAGCTTAGTAACATATAGGATATGAGAGTGAAGAATCCAATGTTTAGGGGAGACTGGGATACATGGTAGTGACACTGAAAAAAGACCAAGTAAAGGGGGGGAATCTGGTTTGGGGGAAAAGACTGATAATGTTACAAAGAAAAGAAAGAAAGGGAATAGTGGAGAAGGCAGTATGTCATAAGGGAAATAGAATTCTCTCACCTCCTCATGTGGGTCCACCACAGGCACCCACTTGTAGATACGGAGGGAAGTGTCTCCCACTGTCACCCAGCGTTTCTCCCTAGGGGTGATCCACAGAGCCAGGTCATGCAGAGCCAGAGATTCTCTCTCTCTCTCTCTCTCTCTCTCTCTCTGTCTCTCTTTCTCTCTCACTCTGTCTCTCTCTCTCTCACACACACACACACACACATCTCACCAACACATAAAAACACACAGTTCTATGGCACAGCTATCTTTGGAGAAGGGAAAAACAGCAGTCTAATTGGGATGGACCTAGATATCCAAAGCTTTGGAGGGTGGTCTGTCTGAAACCTTCATCCCACTGCTCTCACTCCATGTTATTACCCCACATCCCTTCCCTTCCTCCCTGTCTCAAACCCAAGCCTTCCAGTCCCTGGGCCTCCATTCTCACCATCTCCGGACCTTTTCGATGGTTGCCATCACCTTCTTGATGTCATCCTTGGCCCGGCTCCTGGTCTCAGCCCTCACCGTCCGGCCCGCCATGAGAACTGAGGTGTCGCTTCTCCCGAGGCCCACCTGGCTTGCACTAGGGATGCTTCCTGGACTCCCCAGACACCTCTGTCTGGGTCACTTGGTGCCCTTCTCCCCTGGAGCTCCCTCTCTGCCTTACTCAGTTCTCTCTTCCTCCTAAGCTATCCCTTTCTCCCCCTACCCCTTGCTCACTGGCTTCCTGTTTCCCCACTTCTCAATCTCCTCGTCGGTTTGATTCACTCCCTCTCTTTCTTTCCCTCTTGGTTTTCCATCCTGTCTTCCTGCTTTTAAAAACAAAAATGTTTTTTCTTTGCTCTCCTCCCTTCCCAGTGCTGTCTGTCGTCTTCGCTTTTCTCTGTGAGTCACTCTTCCTGCCTCCCTCACTGTCTCTCTTTCCCTTTCTTCGGCTCCCTGTCGTCAGTGTCTGTCTCCTTCCCTGTCACTTCTTTCTGGCTTCTCCTCTAAGCCCGCCCCTGCCCCAGCCGCCTTTTAGTTCTGCTCTGGCTTGGGGATTTCCCTGCTGCAGCCAGGAAACCAAGGAGCAGTAGTCCCCTGGACCAGACCCTCCGCCCCCTGTGCTGAGTTGTTTCCCCGCCCACTCTGGCTCCCCCACAGCGCCCCCTGCTCTCCAGAGACAGGACCAGGGCCTGGCCGTAGAGGCAGGGCCAGGGCTAGGGGCAGGGGGAAGGGGAGGTCCCTACTCGATTTCGTTTTAAGTTCCTTTGACTGCCCCCTTGTGCCTGTGGAGTTTCAGCCTCTATGTGCATGTGCGTGTATATGTGTATCAGTTGGCGATTATGTATCACTGTGGGCATTAATGCAATTGTATCAAACTGGGGTACTTGTATATCTTCTTCCCTAGCATGTTTGTGAAAGTCCTTCAGGAAACATGTCTCTCACTCTGCACAGCATCTGTGGGTGCTGGTTTAAGAGTCAGCAAGTGGGGTTGTGCCGTGGATCTAAGTGTTTGTGGATACCACTGTTTCATTCCTGGGCAGGCGCCCATAATATATCAGATATCCTTTTAAAATGTGTCTGTCTATCAGTTTGCTTTACTGTCTAATTGGTGAGATTGAGATGTGACTATCTGTTCAAGAATATGGTAGTAGATCTCTTGGTGTGTGTCTGCACATCCCTGTGACTATAATACATTTCCGGTGCCACCTTCTCCAACAACCTCGCAAATCTTTTCCCCTTCCTCCATCCACCCCCCAACTCCTGGGGGTAGTTCACTTGGTGTATCCCCAGGAAAGCTATCCAGTAGGTACATTCTTTGAATTCCAGGCATGCCAGTTCCCTCCCTGAACCCAGGAGTCCTCCTCTTCCTTCCCCCCAACCCCCACCCCAACTCCTAGCTTCTTTCCTCTCAACTGCCCTCTCAGAACTCTGACAGTCCCTGCCCCTTTGCTGTCTGGGTGACCTCATCAGCAAGGTGACAGTTCTCAATCCAATTCCTAGACTAGGAGAAAAGTTGAAGCTCTCTGGGAGGGAGCGCCCCAAGATCCTTATGGTTTTTATCTTCCCAAGACCTATATTCTCGCTCCCAGGCCTTTCTCCGCTCCTCAGGGCAGGGCTAAAAGGTGAGCTCAGGGCCCTGGAATCTGGGCTTGGGGTGAGGTGGGGGGAGTTTGGGGGTGGCCCCTGATTGGTTGATAGTGGACCACGCCCCCTACCCCCCTTTTCCCTCCCTTCTTCTTCTCTCTGGGAAGGGGAGGAGGGGGCATGTAGGGAACCGGGACCAGCCAGGGGACGGAGGGGGCCAACATGAGCCAGAGGGAGGGAAACAAGGGTAAGGGACTTCTGGGACTTGGAAAAATTGGGTCTAGAAGAGAAAGCTGGGAACTGGGCAAGACTGCAGGTTAATAGGAGGAGCAGGGTTCAGTCCTACAAGTTAGGTGCCTGGGGCTGTAATGTAATGTTTGTGTTCTGAAAAGGACAGCTTAGTGGCTAAACAGCCAAATGGATGGATTCTGAGAAAGGAAAGGGATCTGATTAAGAAAATGGGGAAGGACTTGGAGGAGGAAACTAAAAGGATAGGACTTGAAGTGGAAGTGGGGCTGTGGAAGTGAGATGTGGGCTCACCTTAACAACTTATATGTTGAAGAGGGGCAAAGAGTGTGGGGTTGAGAGTCTTTGGCAAAAATACCAGCCTCTGGCTGAAGTCTCATAGTTTGAATAGAGCAGGATGGTCAATTAATGACTGGGAGTGGGGGGGGGGGGCTGGGGGGGAGGGAAAGGAAGGAGATCGAGGTGGGGGAGGGTAGAATGCAAGGAAGCTCTTTGCTCTTTATAAAGGAGAACCAGAGCTAATTGATAAGCTACTCGAGTACTCAAGAGAGATAGGGTCTTGGGAAGAAAGTTGACGAGTGTGTGTGTGTGTGTGTGTGTGTGTGTGTGTGTGTGTGTGTGTGTGTGTGTGCGTGCGTGTGTGTGCGCGCGCGCGCGCGCGTGTGTGTGTGTGTGTGTGTGTGTGTGTGTGACAGAGAGAGAGAGAGAAAGAGAGAGAAAGAGAGAGAGAGAGAGAGAGAGAGAGAGAGAGCTGAACAGCAAAAGATGTGGTGATAGGTCTTTGGGGCCAGACATGGGTTAAAGAACTTGGTCACCTTTGCATGTCGCTTCCTTCTTACTAGTCCTCCCCCTACAATATTAAGCACCATGTGCCTAGCATCTGCCTAAGTTCTTTGCATCCTGGGAAATGTAGTTTTCTCCTAGTCAAGAGTAAAGTGAAGCCAGAATGTGTAGTCAAGTGTTTTCTATACCTGAGGTCTATGAACTTGTTTTGTTTTAATTTTTTGATAACTTTTGATATAATTAATTATCCATTTTATTGTATGAATTTAAAGATGTAATTCTGAGTAGGGGTCCATAGATTTTACCAGGCTGCCAAAAGAGTATGACATACAAAAAAGTTAGGAACTCCTGTCCTAGCATCTCCCCTTCTTGTCTTTGGTGATGTATACAGTGGGACTAGGTTATAAACTGTTAAGAATTAAAATTTTCTAATCCCTTAAGTAACTGAACTCCCAATTCAGAGGAGTCTAAGGCCAATTCAAGTTATTAATCAGTCAACTTGTCAGGATTTGAAACTGTAGTTGGTATTATCAAAGGGTACTCCAGGTATTATAACACATAATCACCTAGGAATTGTGATTATCTGCAATATAGTCATTCAAGTCTCCTGTCCAGGCCCCACACCTCCTTGCTTCCCTACCTCCAGCTCCTGTAGATCAATTTCTTCTTTCAGATAATTAGGGTAGGGGAAGATAGGACTACAGCCCCAATTGGTATAAGGTGAGAATGTGGAATCAAGCCACCAATAAGACACTAAAAATAGTATGTTATGGGAAGAAGGGAGATCTGTTATGTCAGGGGACCTGGGTTTTGATTCCTCCTCATCCTCCCCTGTCCCCTCCAGTGGACTTACAGTCCCATTCGGCCTCATCTTTCTCCCACCTTGAGGCCAAGATCCGTCAGACCCACAGTCTTGCAAGACTCCTCACTAGCTATGCTGAGCAGCTGCTTCAGGAATATGTGAGTACAGAGGTGGGAGGTGGTGGGGTGGAAAAGGGGATGGGGAAGAATGGGAAAGATTACTCTATACCCTTTGAATTATTCCATTTTAGGGGCAAGCCCTGGGAAGACCATCTAATCCAGCCCCACTATTACACAGAAGAAGAAGCTGAGAAGTGGATAGGACTTGCCCAGGGTCACACAGTGAATCAATGTTAGAAGTAGGATTAGAATCCAGGACCACGGATTCTCATTCTAGAGTTCTTGACAACAGACCAACCTTGGCTTTGTCTTAAAGGGTAGGCAGCTTCAGAATTAGAAATAAGAAAGATGAGAACTCATTCCCACATATGTAGAGGAAAATCCACCTCCTGTCAGCTTTCCATTCAGATCAAGCTGTTAATCACCAAAAGCTTTATGTTTCCATTGCCTAGCAGGCTCCCTTCCATCCCCCACCCTATCCCCCCACCCCCACCCCCCCTCCCACCTCACCCTCACCAGCCTTCTCTGACAAGCCGATGAGTGCTGATGAGACAGAAACATTAATACTGGCACAAATGAAACTGGTAGAAGGTAGGAGGGAAGTTTATGCCATGCATCGAAATTCAAATCCCCATGACCCATAGGCTATTGACTGTTAGATTATTACTGTTTAATACTATCTCTGCTACAGGACCTCCCCACTAACACTGGCTTGGAAAAACTACAGTGCAAGTGACAAAGTTCTATTTCTGTTTTTTTATACTTGTGTGACCTTGGGCAACTTATGCCTCAGTTCTATACCTCAGTTTCCTATAAAAA
Organism: Notamacropus eugenii; assembly: GCF_028372415.1. NCBI lineage: Eukaryota > Metazoa > Chordata > Mammalia > Diprotodontia > Macropodidae > Notamacropus > Notamacropus eugenii. Next base: position 377,801,852 of record NC_092874.1, on the reverse strand, counting down.
TATTCCAGATTCTGTGATTCTAATTGGGATCCAACCCTACAAAGGGAAACATTTCTCTGGGAGGTAGAACAGAAGTTTTTCACCTGTAGAACTTTTGGCAGGTGGGGTGGGAAGGAAGAAAAATCTTGTGTTATTGATGAGAAGGATCAATTTCCCTAATGAGAACCAAGCAAAAAGAGCAAAGAGACCTCATAGGTCTCACCAAAGCTGGTAGAAAATAAGGCAATTTTATAGCATAAATGGTTCACATCCAGAGGAGTTGCTCTTGCCTGGGACTTTTATAGAAGACTGGGAATCTGTTGCCTTAAGTTGGATCCTCCAGGGAGGGTCTGTCCAAGGGGAAGAAAAGACTCCTCCTAACACCTCTCCCCACCCTTCCCTTACAGGTCCAGCACCAGGGGGACCCATTCGGGCTGCCCAGCTTCTCTCCCCCAGGGTTACCAGTTCCCGGGCTGAACTCCCCAGCCCCAACTCATTCAGGGCTCCCCACCCTTGAGAGGCTGCAGCTTGATGCAGCTGCCCTGAACTCACTGTCCCCACTACTGGACACCATCCGCCGGCTCCAGGCTGACCTCAACCCTTTTGCCCGTCGGCTCCTCCGGCGGCTAGAAGATGCCTCTCACCAGTCAAGGGCGCTGGGGAATGCTGTAGAGGTTGTTCTGGGGGCACTAGGTGCAACCCCAGGGCCCCCAGGGCCACATCCCATACTCCCTGAATCTCCTGGGGTCTTCCTGGCTAAGCTGTTGGGCTACAGGGTATGTGGGTTGTACCAGGAGTGGGTAAGCTGCACAGAAGGTGACCTAGGTCAGCTGATGAGGGCAGGGCTAGGCTGAGAGAGGAGCCCACCTTACCCCAAATCTTCCCCCATGAAGGGCCACCAACTGGCTTCCTTCCCACTCCATCCTCATCTTCTGTCACTATCCCTTCACTAGCTGTTATCTCCATCTCAGAGCCTCTCTGTCTACTTCATCCTCTGTCTTCCTGTGCTGCTCAGCTTTGGATTGAGTCCTAGGGCCAGTAAATATCTGCTTAAGAGATCACTATAGAAGAAAGTTCCAAGACATTTACCTAGAGGAGCCTTCAGCCTAATTCTCTTTGAAGCCCACACTGTTTCTTGCATCATTACCCCCAATTTATGCCCTATCCCCTCATGGATCTCTGTTGTTCCCCATAGCCCTAGTCCACTTTTTTACCCTTCTATCCTGCTTTCCCTTCCTTATACCTCTAATCCCCTGATTCTAGCACACCAAGCTATGAAGTCTGTGAAAAAGTTCTCCCTGAAAAGGAGATTTTTATTTCTGAGAATAAATTAATTTTTTTGGTAAATTAAAAAAATACCCTTCTATGTACAGTTCTTGGAGTTGGGAGGAACAGTGTTGGGTGGAGGGCGATTGGGGTTGTTTCTTGGGATAGATTAAACACAAATTTCAGGGATGCAATATAAATACGGCATTAAATAAAGGAACTGAGAACTCTTAGACAATGACATCCTTTCACTCTGAGAGCCAGAAAATGAAAGGCTATTATATGCAGAATAGATATGATTTGAAGGAAAAGTGAATGTTTGACATTAAACCATAGGAAATAGCTAACATAGAGAAGACAATGACATCCGTTGAGTGGCAGCAGGAGCCCAAAGTCATGGGTGGTGAGGTAGACTAAATGAGGAAATTAATCCCTCTAGAGGTAGGAAGTGAAATCCATTCACACAGGACATCATACCCTGTACTGCACATGCCCAAATAAGTGCGAAAGCTTGAAATAGCTAAGGCTTATCTGTACAGAAATGGCCTCAAACCACCTGTTCACACCTTTCTACAAAGGAGGTCCTGCCAGCACCACCTGGACGCAGCTAACAGCACTGGAGAAAGCCACTTTGGGGGGCTCTCCACTAAGCAGAAACACTAGGGGAATGGGGCCAATGGCCCCAGAGGACAGATAGGGAGGCATTGCCCCATGGGAACTGGCTAACCCCTAAGGAACAGCACACTGCAAAACTTTCCCTCCCTCTCAAAAGTGTACAGATAATAGGACAGGAAATTGTCCATGGTGAGGCTCAAAAGTTGCTGTTTCAGTCAGGAATTCCAGTCTGCTGACTAGGCCACATATTTGGCCTTAAGCAGAGCCATGTCCCGCACAGCCCTGTCTGTCCAGTGTCCATATTCCCGGGTCACCACATAGCCCCGACATTTTCTCTCAAAGGCAGAGGCTCCAAAGGGTGCGGGGCCAAGAGCGTCCACTTCAGGAGGAATGGACACCCCCAAGGCCATCATGACAGAAGCCATGTTGCCCATCAGGCCCTGGGCTCGGAGCCTTGCAGCCGCAAGTTGAGACAGCAAGATAGAATTGCCAGGGTTCAGGTCAGCCTGGTCATCACTCACAAGCTGGAGGTGCTGGGCCAGGGCTGAGAAAGCCCCTCGGGCCTGGACCAGCCTCTCCCCATCCCCGAGGCCACGCCAGGACATGAAGGGGACAGCTGCAGGGGCCAGGCTGCTCAGCTGGAGCTCAGGGGCTGAGAAGCCTGGGTCACTGAAGGGACTGCCTTGGTACTGGAGCTGTGTAAATGAAACAAAGTACATAGAGTGTAACCAGCATACTCAAGTCACATAGGCCCTTAGGTGGCACCAGGGACAGAGCCCAGGACCTGGAGTCAGGAAGTCCTGGGTTCAGATACAATGTCTGATACTAGTTATGTGACCCTGGGCAAGTCATTGTCTGCTTCAGTTTACTCATCTGTAAAATGGAGATAATAAGTTTGTTATATGGATCAAATGATATAATAGTTGTAATGCATTTAACAGTGCCTTGGCACATAGTAGGCGTTTAATTAATGCTTATTCTTGTCTTCCCCTCCCCCTATAAGAAGACTTTCTCATTTCTGGTGAAAGGATTTAGAAGATACAGAGGATAGATCACTGGACCCAGCTAGAATCCTAAAGACCTGAGTTCAAATTCAGCCTCAGACAAAAATAACTTGTGGTGTGATCCTGGGCAAGTCACTTAACCTCTGTTTGCCTCAGTTTTTGCCAGTTGTAAAATGGGGATAATACCACCTACCTTGCAAAGTTGTTGTGAGAATCAAACAAGATAACATTTGCACACTGTCTAGAAAAAAGTAGGTGCTATGTAAATGCTTATTTCCTTCCTTTCCCTCCTCCTTTGAACTTCTGCAACCACACAATCCTATGAATGGAAAAGATTGTAGATGTGATCCAGTCCCAGATTCTTAGTAAGAAGGGACATAAAGATTGTCTACTCCAACTCATCCCTGACATGAAAATCCACTTGAACAGCAGAAGCTGACATTTTTACATCCCTTTCAAGTTTGCAAAACACTATTCCTACTTCATCATGTTGATTCTTGATACAACCCTGTGAAGATACCACTATACTCATTTTATAGATGAGAAAACTGAATGTAAGAGAGGTAAACTGACCTGTCCATGATGACATAGCAAATGTTAAAGATGGGATTTAGTTCCTGTTCTTTAAAATTCTTTTTGTTTGATTTTTTGGAGGCAGTTGGGGTTAAGTGACTTGCTCAGGGTCACACCACAAGTGTCTGTTAGTATGATTTTAATTCAGGTCCTCCAACTCCAGGGCCGGCACTCTATCCACTGCGCCACCTAGCTGTCATGTTCTCTTCCAATTCTAAGTCAATTGCTTCTATTACACGAACTACCTTTTTATATCATCCCTGACAAGTGACTAGGCTTCTGCTTGAAGACCTCTCATAATGGGGAAATTACTGCCTGCAGAGGCAACTAATTCTATTTTTGTATGGCTCCAAAGGTTAGACAGTTTTCCTTTCTATTAAGTCTAAATTTAATATTTTATCACTTCTATCCTCTGGGAGTCAAAGAGATCAAGTCTAATCTTTCTTCCCCATAACAGCCCTCCAAAGAGCTATTATCTCCCAACCCCATCCCAATAAATATGTAAAATCTGTGTTAACCTTCAGTTTATAGAGGAGGAATCCAGGCACCAGAGGAAAAAAAACATAACTTGTTCACACACTTAATAGCAGAGCCAGAACTAGAATCAGAAATGTGTTGGTATATATTTAACAATCAGCTTTCCAAGAAAAGAAATGTAGGAGTGAGCACTTTTCAATTTCATCTGCACTATTAACATTTCCCCATCATTTTTGAAGTCTAGACAGTCAATGAAACAATAAGTCAGACTGATTTGTAGCCATATGCCAATATCTGAAGTGTGAATGCACACACCGAAAATTTCATAGTTGCCTCTCAGAAGCTGGTAGAAGCTGGTTCCAGCACACCCCCGACTAGAACCCAATTCTCCTGCCTCCTAAACCACTGCCTTCATAGTCTCCCTGGTGGCTCTTGAGGCAATAATAAAAATTACAATAATTTGCATTATATAGTACTTTATAATTTTCAAATGGAATTGAGAGCTTTCTTTGAGTCTCTTCTTTCAGATTCCTATTTCCAGAATCCCCTTCTTTTCCCCTGCTGAAGGAGACTTCTCCTTGAAATCCCTTATTTTTCCCCAAGAGGAAGAGCCTCTGTCTTGCAGCCCCATCTTATCTCCAATGTAAGAGCCTCCTCCCACCTGCCCAGCTGTCCACCCTCACTCACATAAGTCTGCAGTAGCATCGATGTGTTCTTCTGCATGTAGAGGGCCAAGTTATAGGCTTGGTTGATGGGGTCAGCCAGGGATACCGGGGCACCCAGGACAAAGGGTGCCAGCAGCAGAGACAACAGGCAGGGGACAACTGGTTGGGATACAGGAAAGAAAGTCAGAGGCAGGTCTGAGATTTCTCTGTGAGGATCCAACCTCCATTTCTTCAGAAGACAAGAGAGCCTTGTCCTATAAAAATTCCCAGCAGATGAAGAGAGAGGAAAAAAAAAGACAACTCCAGTCAAGCAAGCCCAAAGCACACACCAATATGTGGCCCCAGAATTCTTGATCTAATGTCTTACTCCAGATCCTCTGTTCCTCAGGTCCCATGATTCAGGACTTTTCTCCTCCACAAGTTTCAGCTACTTACCTATCGAGTTGATCATGTTCATTCCTCTTTCCTTTGCAGTCTGTCTCTAGGTCCCTGGGGCACCTGTTCTCTCTGGCCCTAGCCTGAGGTTCTTTATACCTTTTATCCCTGAGGCTTTGGATGGGACAGGCAGAGAACCACACCCTGGAGGAGGGAAGAAAGGGTTGGGGTGGGGGAGCCCAGGAAGCGGGAGAGAGAATTGGACAGAGAAGAGGGTGGCATGGGAAAAAGGGAAGGAAGAAGACTGTAGATGATGAGAGATGTCATGGGAAGAAAGGTTTGGGAGAGTCAGAGAAGAAGAAATAGAGAGAAGAGGGAAAGACAGAGAAAGAAAAAGGATGAATGGGGAAGAGGCCAAGGAGAACCCAAGGTGAAAAGAGTCTGGGAATAGGCAGGTAAAGAGGCTCCCCAATAGTATAACCATGGACCCCAACCCTGCTTTCTCTGGTTCCCCCCACCCTTCCTCCATTGCCTGGTCTGTAAAACACCAGAAGCAAGGGAGGGAGAGGGCTAAGGGCGGGGAGGGGATTATGGGGGACAATGGGGCCGCCCCGATCCCTGCAACTCCGCACGTCCTGAGATCTAGTTTCCCCCAGAGGCGGCTCTACTCCGCCCCTCAGCATAGGCTTCCTCTGTCCTTCAGCACCCTCCCAACCCTACCCCCATCCCAACCTTGGCACCCAGTAAACTATGAAGGCAATTGGCTAGGAGAAGAGGGCAAATGGGGTCCTAGAGAGCAAGAACATCTGGATTCTGAGCTAGGAGCAATTATTTCACAAAAATTCACCAAATACCTGTTACAGTATTTCTCTCTACTGTTGAAGATACAGAAATATAGCACATGTAGTAAGCCCCCTAAGAACTTGAGGCCAAGGACAGTGCATCTGGATCCCTGGAATAGAGCAATGGTTCCCACCCTTTAAGTTACTGGCTGAGAAGCTGGGGGGGAGGGTCAATGAGGGGGAATTTGTCTCTAAGTCACTGCAAGGGGTCTGAGACTCAATATGCAAATCAAACCATGTCATTTTTATCTCTGTTTAGCAAGCATACCATAACATATTACTATTTTTCAAATATATGTATAATTCATTATGATTAACAAAATATAAATTCACTTGCGTATCATTGGATTTATAGTCACCTTTTGTTATCATGTATTTTTTCAATCCACAGACATTAGTACAACTACTATCAGGAGTTTAACATTCTGTCATCTGACATATTTTGTCATATTAGAAAAAGTTGGGAGCCATTGGGAAAGATTTTGTTTTCCTAGCCCCTCCCTGATCCTTAATGGCTCCTGTGTTCATGTGTCACCCACTGCCCAGCCTCAGAGTCATCGAGTGCCTGGGCCCCCACCCTAACCCCATCCAGGCTTTGGGGACAGGATAATGTCCCATCCTACCTGCCCTGAGGTTTCCACTTCTGGGTGGAGGGGGAGAAGCAGCAGCCAGCTGCCTGGGACTTAGAAATACCAGCTTCCTGAGGTCTTGGGGCCAGGGAGTAGAAGATTAACCGGAGAATCAGGGCTTCAGAAAAGTCAGAACAAGAAAAAGGTGACTTGGGAATCAGCTCCAAGATGGCAAGCCAGGAGCAAAAGCATGGATAATATATTTGGAAGCTGATGTGAATCCAGATATCCAGAGAAGAGGAAGGGCCAGGAGACTGCTTTGGCTCCTTGGCAAACAGGCCTTTAGCTGAGGGGACTGTATGGGGGGGAGTAGGTGATGTCAGGGGATTAGCTGGGACCCATTGAGAGGGCTCAGTGAGGCGTGGGGCTGGCAGGAGGGGAAGGAGGCAGGAACCCGATCTGGGACCTATTCACAGGTAAAGGGTATACGTGGAAGCCAGGAGGGGAGAGGGCAATTTAGGGTGCCTGGCTACAGGTTATTCATTTGGTCATCTGGGTATGATACTTCTCCCCCACCACATCAGTACCCCTCTTTCTCGTGCTTTAGGTCTTAAAGTTCTGCCTTTCTTCTCTTTCTAGGTCTTCCTATTACTAAGACCTTATTTTCCCTCTTCTAAGACCTGTTCTCACCTTTCTCTGACCCTCATCTTCCTCCCCTTTCTCTAATTTTCATTTCTCTCTCCCTTTTTCTAGGTTTCTTTATGCCCAGATCTATCCCATCCCCTTGCCTCCAGTTTTATTCCCTCTCTTGTGTCTCCCCTGGTCCCAGAAACTCTTTTTCTGTACTCTGTTCTATCCCTCAGTCACAGAGAGATCCTCCCAAGAAAGCTGAGAATTCTCAAGACAGGATACCTAGTCTCCCCCAGTCTTTCAAGCAAGGCAGCACTAATGAGTCCTGCATGCTGTCAGTGTTGGAGGTACATTCATAGGATCATAGATTTAGCACTGTAAGGGACCTTAGCGGTTACTCAGTCCAATCCCCTCATTTTATAGAGGAAGAAACTAAGATAAAAACAGATTAACTGACTTACCTAGGAGCACACCTCTACTAATGATCTGAGGCAAGATCCGTGCCCAGGCTTTCCTGACTCCTAAATCCATGCCAGCTGCTTCTCACAAGCTGGTAGGAATCCTGATAGTACCACAGACCCCAGGTTTGCTTTAGATTTAATATTACAGTCTACTGATTTGTTCAGACTACTAGTTGAGAGTCTGACACCTTTTTCTGTTCCAAGGCTGGACTTGATTCTCTAGGTATTAATCAACCCAGCTCTTCCTTAGATTTGTAGGTGGATCTGTGATCTTGTTAATATGGGCCAGATTATGGAAGACTTTGCAGGTTAAATGGAGTTTAGATTTGAGGTAGTGGGTAGTTATGGTTCTGGCCCTTAGTAGAAAAGTGATTCTACCAATTTGAATTGATTCTTGCCCCTGTCTTTCTATATAATATCCTTTGAAGATCCATCCAGTGAGGGAAGTCCTTCTTATATTTTCTCAATATGTTAGACTACTAGGGCAATATTTGGACTGACCATTTGCCTGCTCTCCTCACTACATGATCAACCCACCTCATTTTGGAGTCATACTTGTTCTTTTATTTAAAAAAATTAATGTGACTGAGACAGGTAGGTGGCACAGTGGATAGAGCCCTTGAGTTAGGAGGATCTTAGTTCAAATCTGGCCTACACTAACTGTGTGACTCTGAGCAAGTCACTTAACCCCAATTGCCCCAAAAAGCCCCAAAGCAACAAGCCAAAAAAATGGGGGAGGTATGTGGTTTGGTGGGTAGAGCACTAGCCCAGGAGTCAGGAGGTCCTGAGTTCAAATGTGGCCTCAGAAACTCGACACTAGCTGGGCAAGTCACTTAATCCTGATTGCCTTGCAAAAAAAAGAAGAAAAAGAATGTGGCTAGTAGGCTACCTTGTATTTACACTTACTTTACTACCAAAGCCCACTGTCTTTCAATCATCTTTTCCCAAAACTTAGTCAATAATGATGATGATGACGATGACAATATCCTCGAGGAGAATCAATAACTTCAATCTTATTGGCATCTCTACACATAACTTTATAGGTATATCTAATCCCAATTCTATAGGTATGGAAGCAATGTAATTAGTTAAAGGAACACTGAATCTGGAGTCAGAAGAACTGCGGTCTGTCTAATTCTCTCTATGTCATTTAACATCTGAATGACTTAGATCAGACACCTCTTTTGACTCAGTTTCCTCATATGTAAAATGACAGGGTTAGATTAGTGTACTTCCACTCTAAAGTGAACGATATCATGTATTGCCAACTGCAACACTACTGGTATCCTCAGTCTGAATGCCATAAGTAGCTCTGGTCTCATGAGAGACAATCCAGGAAGTGGATAGCACAAATTATAAAGAGAAGAGTATTAATGTCATATTTACTTGGTGCTGACCTGGCTGGAGTAAAGTGCCCATGTTGTGGAGCAGTGGGAGACAAAGTGGTGGGAGGGGGCCAGAGTATGGAACATCTTGAAGGTTAAATAGAGGTTAGACTTGATGTAGTAGGAAGTTACGGTTCTGGCCCTTGGTAGAAAAGTGATTCATATTCTAAGAAGACTAATTAGGCATTGGTATGATGAGGATGGAATGAAAGGAGAAGAGCCTAGAGGTGAAGGACTATATGGCAGTGCTCCTCTGCAACCTTCTCTTTTCCTGTTCTCTCCAGATTAGATCTAATATATGACTAGGGAAGGAAGGAGAATCATCAGCCCAGTTCATTTTCTTTTCTTCCTCTTCCCTCAACTCTCGTTAGGGGCTATATGTCTGGTTCTCCTCCTAGTATGACCATAATTGAGGAACATGAGTCTGCTTAAGGTTCATCTTTTAGTCCCATATCCATAATTCTCTCCATGAAGCATAGTTGTAGTAGACATTCCATTTCAAGGAAAGACCAAAAGAAAGCTAGTTTAGTTCCTGCCTTATAGAGAGAACAGCCTGAAAGAGATACAGTAGGATGTGTTATGTACTATATTTGCAGTCAAGAAACCTGATCTTTAATTGCAGCACCAACTCTAAATTTACTCTGAACAAAAATCACTTCAGTTTCCATTCCAACGTTCAGTTTCCCCAACAAATCCAGATTCTCTGTCGCTAAGCCCAATGCTTGATCCAGGGAATCCCCAGGTAACTGGAGGAGAAAGAGGACAGGATTTGAAGGCACACAATAAGGAATTCAAAAGGGATCTCAGAAGTCCTTTAGTATAATCTGTCCCTGAATAGGAATTTACAGCATCATTGATGAGTGATCATCCAAACTGTCTGTGAAGACCTCTAGTGAGAAGGAACCCACCACCTCTCAAAGCAACCCATTCCAATATGGGACAGTTCACATTATTGAAAAGATATTCCTTTCACTAGATCCAATTCTGTCTTTAGGTATTTTCCACTCATTGTCACTAGTGCTGCGCTAAAATACCTCTGCCACACACAGATCTTCATATACTTGAGTATAGTAACATTCCGTCTTCCGCCACCAAGACTTCCTTTCTCCAGACTAAATAGCCCAATTCCTTCAACCAATCTTCATAAGGCATATTTTCAGTCCTGTCATCTATTCTGGTAAGATGGACTTTAGCTTACCTATGTAAATCCTAAAATGTAGTATGCAAAACTCAACACAAAATTTCAGATGATTCCTGACCAGGACAGAGTGGAACATTACTTCCCTCTTTCTGGACATTGATTCTATTAGTTTAGGACGTCATTAGTTGCTTTTTTTTTTTGAGGCAGCTAAGTGTGCAGTAGATAGAATGCTTAAGTAAGGAAGACCTGAATTTAAATTTGACCTTAGACATCAACTGTGTGACCCTGGGCAAGTTACTTAATTTCAGTCTTGTTTTATGTAAAATGGGGATAATAATAGCAACTACCTCACTGAAATATGAGAATCCAATGAGATAATATTTATAAAATGCTCGGCATACAGTGGGTGCTTAATAAATCCTTGCTCCTTTCCCTCCTTCCCCCCTTTCTGGCTGCTATCTTGTGCTGTTGATTCATCCATTAAATCTCTCAGATCATTTTCTTTTTTCAAAAAAAAAAAGTATTATTGATGCATCTTTTTGTATTATCTTCACTTCCTAACATATCTCACATTTCCCCTCCTAGACAGTCATTTCTTATCATAAATAAAACAGAAAAAAACCAGTTTAACAATATTAACCAACATTGCAATGAAATCCCAAATTATATGTAGTGTTCCATACCCATAATCTTTCACCCTGGAAAAGAAAAAAGGGAGGTGCATTCTCATATCTGTTCTTTAAGGCCAAATTTGGTCACTATAGTTTCACAGCATTCATTTTGGATTATTTTGTTTGTTGGCCTTTTCATTTACATTGTTTTAGTTGCAACTAGGGGTCTAATACAAACCTCCCCTAGCAGCTTCTGGCTGACCCTGTGTTTGAGCTCAGAGTTTAGCCACTTTGGAGATGACAAAGCAATCTCCTTATTGGTCACTCAGCAGGCAGTAGGAGGTGGGGATGACTCAGTGGACCTTTAAAAAGGGAGGAATTCTGCCCTCTGGCTCTCTCTTCTTTTGATTCTTCAGGTGGCATTTCATAACTCTGAGACTTCCCATGAGAGCAGGGGGAAGGGCAGCTCTCTCATTTTCCCATCCCAGAAGAACATGGGAGCTAAAGCGTATGTCCTGCCTACTAAGGGCAAGAAGGGATATTAACGTTCCAGCTGCCTCTTCCATTTTGAATTTCATTCCTGAATGCAGATGCTGGAATAGTGACCTTGAGATGAGTGAGTCCAGTTTTGGAGATGACCTTGTAAATTCAAAAGATCTAGAGGATATTGAGTCCCTTGGTTGGAACTGACTGGTAGCAGAGGGAGTTTGTACAGTTTACTTCACTCTGCATCAGTTCATGTAAGTCTTCCTATGTTCCTCCATATTCATCATACATGTCATCTTTTACAGTGCAGTTAACACTAACTACCTGGCTCCCATTGCCTGAAGGTCAGGTATATTATATTTCAGTCCTCCAATATCCTTACCAGACTTTGGGATGTCTAGAGTTTCTGAAAATGGCTTCAACCCCTACCAATGTTTTTTTTACCAAGTTGGGGGTAGTCCTTTTGTACCTTAGTTACATTTAGGCATTAACAGTTGGGCTAACTTTTACAAAGAAACATTTACTTTAAAAGATATAACAGCAAATATATAAATTTACTCCCACTAATACATGGGTAGCATAATACCCCTTCTCCCCCATACCATCCCAGTCACTGGTAAAGGGAGGAGATTAGGTCAATGATATTGCTTAGTTTCCATATAGCACATAGTGCTAGTTCCAAATCCCAAGCCCACCTTGGGCTAGAATCCCAGCTACCCTGCTTTCTTCCAGTTTCCCTGCCAGGCTAACTGGTTGCAACATCCTGACTGCCATCTTGACTCTCAGTTTGCCGTGGCTCCAAATCCTGGTACTTAAAACTGAGAAGGTCAAATAGTACAAAACAGAGACCCCAGTCCCATTTCTCCAAGCCAAATAAAAGGGTTAGAGAGTGGGGGAAGGTATCTCCCCTTTCAGTTCAGTTTATTGCACCAGAACGCTAGGTGAACTGTGATATTCACCCTCTGGATGAAGCAAGAAAGGGCACAGAAAAGAGAGATTTTCTTATTTTGGAGAGTTATAAAGATGTAGCCTACTCAAATCAAAGGAGGCCTCCTTCACTCACATGGTAGACAAAGGCAGGGTGCCTCCATGTTAGGCAATCTGGACATGTTCCAAACTCCATTATACAGTGATATACTATTCCACATACCATAATTTGCCCAGTTGATGGCTATCTGCTTTGTTTCCAGGTCTTTGCTACTACAAAAAGTGTTGTATTTTCTCAGATTTCCTCCCACCCCCGGTAGGAATTGCTGTCTGGATATCTCTTCCCTTTCCCAGTCTTATGCTTGTAAAGTTGATTGTTTTAAACCTAAGTACAAAGTTTATATTTGCCCCTGTTAAATTTCCTCTCATTAAAAAATTCAGTGCTCTAGCATGTCAAGATCTTTTTGTCATTGAACCTATCAAGTATCCTACAGAGCTTTGCATCATCTTCTAATCTGATAAACATACCATCTCTGCCTACAGCTAAGAAGTTTATAAAAATATTGAATACCACAGGGTTAAGTACCAGATCACACCACTGGAGATCTCCTTCCAAGCTGAGACTGACTCATTAATGACTCTTTGGGTTTAGTTATTAAAACAAGTCTGAATATAAGTACATGTACATATGCAATGACTGTATGTCTTTATTTCTATTGCTGTTCTAGGATCTAGCAATTTCTCCCTATATTGTATACATGTATAGTATAATATGTCCAGAGTTGTATTGGAGCCAGCTCCCACCAGCTCCTGGGAGACTATTGCTAAATTTTCAGCGTGAGCCTTTTCCTCCAGTTGTTGTGTGTTCGTCCTTCGTTGCCAAAGAAGACCATGCCATCAGAGAAATAAAGACATAACTTGCACTTGACTGTTTTGAGGGAGGGAGGGCTGTGCAGGTCACCAGCCTCACTTCTCCTCCACAGCCATCTGAATCCAGTGACCAGATATTCATCAGGATGACTGGAAATGACCCAGGATGAGGCAATCGGGATTAAGTGACTTGCCCAAGGTCACACAACTAGTGAGTGTCAAGTGTCCGAGGTGAGATTTGAACTCAGGTCCTCCTGACTCCTTCACTGGTGCTCTATCCACTGCACCACGTAGCTGTCCCCTTGTTTTCTGAATAATGGTTGGTAGAATGGTAAGACAAAGATAAGGGCCCTGAATGCCAGGCTGAATGTTTACATTTTATCTTGCAAACTATGGAGAGCCACTAAATTTTTTTGAGCAGGGAAGAAACAAGGTAAGATTTGTAGATTGAAAGAATCTTGGGCAACCTTAGAAAGACAGCTTAAAGAAATGAAAGATTAAACAGGAAGTTGTCACTATATTCCCAGCAGGAAATTACCAGGACTTGAGCTAAGATCACTGGGACTCAGGATACAGTGGAGGGGATGAATGAGAAAGAATTATGAAGGAAAAATGAAGAGCTTTTATGACTGGTTAACTTAAAAGGGTTCAATTTAATTCAATAATCATTTATTAAGGAACTATTATTTGCAGAACACTATCCTAGGTGTGGAAGACACAAAGACACAAATTCAGTCCTACCTGACTTCATGAAGCTTATATTCTCCTGCGGGTGGGAGAAGTATGCAATAAGTATGTACAACTATGGTATAAGGAACATTGAGGGAGACAAGAATGTTAACCACTTGGTTGACTCTTTTGCTTTGTGTATTTCCCCTGATTGTTTATGAGCATAAACCAGCAATCTTGATACAGATGTTTCCAGTCTTGATTGCTACCTCATGAGTTAGAGAGAACCTGGGTACCTGACTCAGTGATGTTACCCAATAGGTGATTCCTGCCTGTATGGCAAAAATAAGATTGTCCAGACCATGAAGGGACTAGAGGGATGTGCCTGAATGGTCAGCAGATCTGGACCTCACACAGAGCAAGGCTCAGGCAAAAGTGAAATATATGTTCAGCAGTCCCACAAAGTACTTTTACCTTTTAGGGAAGTTATAATGATGGTGATGAATTGTTGTTTTACCTTGATAATCTTTGTTAATGTATGCCTATGTCTTTTGTGTTGAATGTTTTCCTTTGCTGGTAAAGGAAATAAATTTCAGTCTTATACTTCATATCCATTTTGTATATTATGTATATGTGTATATATAATATGCATATAATATATTTATATGAGAAGAGACACCTTTAACCCATTTGTGAGAAGATACTTGACAGAGGCCATACCTAAGATTTATTTAGAGATTTCCTCTGGTACACTAAGTGGGGAACAATGAGCCAGAGAGAAAGAAAGTGAAAGAAAAATCTGACTCTTCCCTATAGCGTCAGGCTGCCTCCAGGATGAATGCAACCCCTATATGAGTACAGAACACAAACCCTTTGCCTGGGTGGAGCCATAAATACATGCAAAAACATATAAAAATATACATACATAAATGCAGGTAGTTGGCAGGGGAGAACAGATAGAGTGCTGGTCTTCAATCATGCATTTGAATTCAGTATTTGACATTTCCTAGCTAACTGACCCTGGGCCAGTCACTTAACTGCTATCTCCCTCAGGCAACTGTCTAAAACTTACCTTCTAAGTCATGTTTGGGTTTGATGGTTTAGTGATTTGGTAGCTGGAGTTCCCACAATGATGAACCTAGTCAGGGGAGCCTGCTGCAACTTCAAGACCACATGTGGCCCTCTAGGACCTCAAGTGCAGCCCTTTGATTGAATCCAAACTTCACAGAACAAACCCCTTAACGAAAGAATTTGTTTTGTAAAACTTGGACTCAGACCAAAGGCCGGATCCGCGGACCACAAGTCTATACGAGGCTTTGAGGCTGCAGGTTCCCCACCCCTGACCTAGATCATATATACGTGATACCCAAAAGAACTCTTCCCGTGGCTGCTTTGGTAAACTTCCTTTTTTCTTTTCACAGAGAGTGTTTAATACTAAAAAGGCTGAAAATTTACAATACCTTGAAGGACCAAACTGTATCAATGGACGCAGCTCCATTTTTTTTTTAATCCACAAGGAAAAGAAAACAGGGATGGGATGAAATTTTTTTATTTCAAAGCAAACTGTAATAAAAATTTTTTGCGTCGCATCACTTGATGCGTCTGCTTTTCTCTTACTTTCTCTTCGCTTCAAGGAGAAGGCTTGCCTCCCCTACCCTCCACCAAGCTTCCCAAAGGATCGTTTAGAGGATGGGAATAAACACAGCTCCCGCACCTGTCCTCTCAAGCTCCCATCCGAATGATGTTATTGAAGTTCGTATTAACCTCAAGGTGGCGCCAACACATCAGTGAGTGTGTGTGTGTGTGTGTGTGTGTGTGTGTGTGTGTGTGTGTGTGTGTGTGTGTGTGTGTGTGTGTGTGTGTGTGTGTGACAGACAGACAGACACACAGAGAGACAGACAGACAGACAGACAGAGACAGAGAGAGAGTATCGCAGCCTGGAGAACGGGGGCGGTGCTGCATGATCTATTGTCGGTATTGCAGCTGTGCCTGCAAAGACCTTCCTTGCACCCCGACCTGCGGAAAACTCCTTTTTATAAAGTAAGCGATTCAAATACAAGCGTCATTACTGCCTCCCTCTGCACTGGGCTTGCTTGATCCACGGGGAGGGGCCAACCAGAGGCACAGATCCCAAGGGCTTGCTCATCCTCTCCCAGTGACCTGAGGGCCACAGGTTGCATATTTGGACACCTTTGCTCTCCTGTGAGGAAGAACTTCTGTCTCTTACAGAAAGCACTGGGGGCTCAGAAATTCATTGGACCAGAGCACAAACAGCTGAGCCTGCCACTCCCACAGCAAGGTTGGGAGGGACAGGGGGAGGCACACATCACCATGGGGCACTGGGAGAGGCGAGCATCTCTCAAGGTTCACTTCTCTGGCCGTCGCACACAATCTCAGAAGGTCAGAGCTTGACGGAGGGACTACTTGGTAAGATGCTTGTGTAAGCTCGATTAAATGGTGACAACACCTTGCGCTGTGCCTTTAAGAAACCCCTTTAAAGGACAGCACGTTATCACAAAAACTACAAATCCCAGGGTGTCCTGTGTGGGCCTCTTTTCTCTACACACTTGGGACCTTTATGCTCTGCTAAGACGCCAATAGAGGCCGACTACATTTCCCAGCAGACTGTGTGGACCCGACCGGCTTTCCTTTTTTTACGTCACGATCATGACGCAATCTTCCACTGGCCAACATTCCCTCTCCCTAAGGAAGATACTACGCCTCCCAGCATACACAGCGCAGGTAAAGACTGCTTATGCCACCATCTTCGCTAGAGTCCTTTTTTTCACAAGTCTGTAATGAGTAGTCAGGGGCTTCAGACTACAACTCCCAAAAAGCCTATAAATGCTTATTTCATTTTTCTTTTTGCCGCCATCTTGCCTATAGACCCCGCCCCATTCCCTTTTCCATTGTCTCTGTTGAACGGAAAAGAGGTGGAGTCTGGAAAACTGCAACTCCCGTCGTCCCTTGCGTTATCGTATTGCTTTTGATACTGGCGGTGAGTGAGATACAGACAGAACTAAAAGGAGGCGGCGAAGAGAATGTCAATCTCGGTCGCCATCTTGGTTGTAGTTTTATCCTTTTTCCGGGTTCGCTCTCCTTAAGGATTGTTGCAAGCTAGCGGACTACTATTCCTATCGCCCCCCGCGCGACAGGCGAGCCAGTTAGTCCCTCTACCGCCATCTTGCACGTAGTCCTTATCTGTCTTCACCTTTCCATTGTTCCTGACGGGGATAACTGTAGAGGAAAGGACGTGGACGGACTGAGACTGCAGTCATGTCCCTCACGCGCAAAGAGTTGTAGAAGGAAAGAGGCTGAGATCTTGGAGAGGAGCACGGAGGAAGATGCCATCTTGTTTGTAGTCCCTGTTCTTGTTCCCGTTCTGTGTTCCCCAATGAAACTCTCAGGAACTGTTGGAATACAACTCCCGTCGTTCTTGATTTGCAGGGAGGTCCCCAGCCGGGCCGGTTGGCCGCCATCTTCTATGTAGTTTTTGCCCTCTCCAGCGTTCCATTGTCTTCCACGACTGCCCCAAGGGCTAGAAGACTACAATACCCGTCGTGCTCCGCGCCCCTCATTCCAGGAAGGTGGAGGTGTAGGGGGGAAAGGGGGAGGGGTTGGCCTGGAAGAAGGAGGGAGGGAGGGAAGGAGGGAGGGAAGAAGGAGGAGAGAAGGAGGGGGGAGGAGAGGAGGAAGGAGGAAGGAGCTGAGGAGGGATGAGAGAGGCGGCTGGGGCCCGGGGCCGGAGCAGCGCGGGGCCAGGGGGCCGGGGTGGCTGAGACACCCCAATTGCCCCCTCCCCCCTCCCCTCCCCCTTCCTCCTTCCCTCCCTTCCTCCTACTCGAGGGGGGTTTTATTCAAATTTATTTAAATTTATTTCTTCTTAGGGGCGATTGCGGGGGAGGGGGGTGGGGGGGCGCAAGGGCCGGGGTGGGCGGGGCCAGAGTCGCTTCCTTCAGCCCCCCTCCCCTCCCCCCTTCCCTGCCAAGGAGGGGGTCACAGGAGGGTGGAACGGCCTCGGGGGAGGGGGGAAGGTTAAGGTGACCCCCCCCTCCCCTCCCCAGGAACCAGCGGTGGGAAGGACCCGGACCCCGGGAAACGGGGAGGGGGGGGTGGGCCTGGTCCTCAAGAGTAGCTGGAGGGGGCTAGGGTGCTGGGAAGGAAAAGGTGGGACTTAACAGGCCAGAGCCACTTAGGACGGAAAAGGGTAGGAGTCACTGAAGCAGGGAAGGGGCGTATTTGAACCCCTAAACCAAGAGACACTGGGGAAGGACTTGACCTCCCAATAGCCAAGGAACCCAAGAACCTGAGCCTATTGACTTGAGGGTGGGGCTGAAGGACTGAGTCTCCCCAGATCAGGGACTCTCCTGGAAACCTAGCACGAAAACCAGTGGGAGGGCCTCTCCTCCAAGGGGATCCACACCTGAGCACCCCAATAGGTGCTTTCACCTATCTCTACCCACTGCCCCAGCCTCCAGGGGAGGCTGTGCAGCCTCAGGGGGCCGTGGACCCCGGAGTTGTGAGCATCCAGCGCCCTCCACCCCCTGTCCCCACTGCTGATGGCCGACGACCCACCGGGAGCTTCCGAGAAGGGAGAGATGGCTCCTGGGACACGTGTGAGGTGGGTTGATGTCTGTCTTCTTCCTTCTGCGCTTCCCACGAATCTAGATTTCTTTCCCGTCTCCTTCAGTTCATCTTTAGCTCATCTCTGACTCTTTCCAGGCCCCTTCAGTATATCTGACTTTTCCATGGAGCCCTTCCCCATGCCCAGGACCTGAGCTCCTCCTGGCTTCCTTCAATCCTAGCTTCCACTTTACAATCCTCTGGGATTTATATTCCCCTCGTGGGTCTTGGCTCACCCTTGGAAATCTTTAGAAGTTTTCCTAATCTCATTTTCTCTTTTATGGACTAGGAAGAGCAACAGATCTCTACAGAATTAAGGAAACTTGGAAGCCTAGGGGAATTGGGAAGGGAGCTGGGGAATGCCATCAAATTAAATCTCTGGACCAGGAGGATGGGGGTGGAAAACTCGCAGCAATCAGAGATTTCTGGATGGGATCTTGGAGAATCTAGTTCCTATAGAAAGGGAAGTTCAAGGGGTTTCTACACAATTAGGAGCAGAAAACAGTTTAGAGGATCTGGAACTCTTGGGTAATATGGAATCAGATTGAGTTTTGAAATTTTTGAGAATCTGAGTGATTGCCTAGGTAAACTGAGGAATCTGAAGGTAGAAGTGTAGACTTTGTGAAGGAGTTAGGTGTCTTGGAATCTGGGAAGAGGAGAGTTTCCAGGATCATGACTATCTTTTTCTAGTCAGGAGCCTTCTAGGGCGGTGGGAGTCCAATACTGTCAAGGAAAAGGATAGTAGAAGAGACCCAGAAATCTTGTGGGCAATCACATAGGATGGAGGGATATATAGGAGAGATTACAGGGTGCTTGGAGAGATATAGGCTTCTTGAGAACTTGAAAATTTTTGAGAAATGTCAGAAGGTGAGGTGGGATCCTGGTTTTCAAGGCTTCCTGAGGGCTGGGTTGAGAAGAGATTTGTGGGCAAAATTTAGTTTGTTTATGTAGGGTCGGATGGAGGGGGGAGTGTGGAACTCACAGCCTGGGATCAGAGGGGACCTTGGAGGTATATCTGGGAATTTCAGGTTGGGGAGAGCCTGGGGAGAGCTGCATTTGGAGATCGAGGGGAAGAGTCAGGAGCTTCCTGAGGTAACCTCCACTGGGATGTCTTGGCCTTCCTGGGGAGTTTCAAGGTGGGAGTATCAGAGGAGACTGGGCATCACTAATGGGCTCTCCAGGGAAGGGAGGAAAGTGAGGGGTGGATGTGAGGTCTGGAGGCTGAGGGATCAATGGATCAATTGCAGAACTCTGAGGAGTAGAGGGAGAAGGGGTGTGGACTGAATGGGGTGGCCTTTGGCCTCCAGGAGGGAGGGAGGGCAGAGGGAGGATCTGATTGAAGGATAGCCAGGGGGAACAGTTGATTAGATCTCTCAGATTCCATTATACCCTCTGGAGAAGAGCAGAGCTAGACAGGTTGTTGTGGAGGCAAAGAAGGGAGTAGAGAGAAGAGAGCTGGGCTGACTTTTCCTGCCACTTTCCTTCCTCACAGCCCTCGGCGTTGCTGACGCCCCCAATGTCGTCCAGCGGCCGGGGGCCGGGGGCCGGAGCGCGCAGACGCCGAACCCGCTGCCGGCGCTGCCGGGCCTGTGTGCGAACCGAGTGCGGGGACTGCCACTTCTGCCGGGACATGAAGAAATTCGGGGGTCCTGGGCGAATGAAGCAGTCCTGTCTGCTCCGCCAGTGTACTGCTGTGAGTTTTCCCTTTCTGTGCCCCTCAACCCATCAGTTGACTTGCTCAGGCTCCCTTGGTCCATTGGCCATTTCTCAGCCTCTGGGTCCTCCCATTAGACTGGTTATGGTCTTTTTATTCTCAAGTCAGCTGCATTTAGGAGCTGTCATTAGCTGGTAGAATGTACCTTTTCCATGACTGACTCAGAAAAGGTCTCATTTTCTTTTTCAGGGTATTTGCTGACTTCTCTCTAAAGAGTATGTCTTTCTGTTGTACTTAGCCTTGCTGAGCACTAGTCCAGAGCCTAGGTTATGGGAATAGTCTTTGGCACCAGAATGGCTTGATCCAGAGCCAGCTGCCCCTATGCCACATCTTTCTATCTCAGATCCTCTCCCAGGAAGAACAGGGGGGAGGTAATTGATGTGGTGGATTTGTTTGCTGAGAGTCCTCCCAGGGACTGATGCCTAGACACCAGCTCTTCAACTTTTACAACTGTATTCTACTTCCCTTCTCCCTTGGTTCCCCTTCTCTTTTTCGGTCTCTTCGTTGCCCATCTCTGCCCTTCAGTTTCTTATTTTCCAGTTCCTCCTATTTCCCTTTTTCCCTACCCTTTCTCCAAATTGCACTCTCAAGTCACTGGATGTCCTGGTTTCACTCCTCAGAAATTGTGGCATCTCCGTGCTAAGTCACCTATCCCAGAGATGGTTTTTAGGTCTCTCTTTTTTGTCTCCCACTCTTCCCCTTATTAGACACCTATAGACTCTCAGTTGTGACTGCTTTCCTCCCCAAAGCCACACTGTTATAACCTACAGTCTCCTTCTGCCCTTCTCCGATTCCTCTATATCAACCAACTATTGCTTCTGCTGCCCTGTCTAGAAACCTTCAGGTCCATCCCTCTGTAAGACTCACCTGCTATCTCTCCATGCATCAGAGTTAGCCACAATTTATTTTGTGCTCCAGTTCAGTTCAGCATTTACTAAGTGACTGCTGTCTGCTTGAAGGATGTCTCTTTCTCTCTATTTCAGTCATTCATGAGTGTTTGATTAGCCACTGCCCTTTGTTTTCCTGTGCCCTGTGAAGGGGTGCTGCCCGACCATGACCCTGACTTTCCTCTCTTGTCTGCAGCCTGTGCTGCCCCACACAGCTGTGTGTTTGCTGTGTGGAGAGGCTGGAAAGGAGGACACAGTGGAGGGAGAAGAGGAGAAATTTGCTCTGAGCCTCATGGAGTGTACAATCTGCAATGAGATTGTCCACCCAGGCTGTCTCAAGGTAAGGTTTGGGGACCGGGGTGGGTTGCTTGGACCAAAGCAGAAAATCTACAAAATGCTTAGTGCAGGGAGGGAGGAACTGGGAAGGAATAAGGCGAGGCTGGGAAGCAGAGCTGAGGGCCAGCTGGAGGAGAACACAGAGGGATAGTAGAGACTTGGGGCAGCATGTAACAAAATGTAAACAAAAGCTTCTAGGTAAGGCTAGGATATACAGAACCTGCTCTTCCCTTTCCGTTTCTGCTAGATGGGAAAGGCTGAGGGTGTCATCAACACTGAGATCCCAAACTGCTGGGAGTGTCCTCGATGTACCCAGGAAGGCAGGACCAGCAAGGTAGGGTAGGGATCTGAGCCTGGGGAGGCTGGAATTCTGGCTGGGAAGGATTTGGAAGAAGAGGGGGAGAACGGATCTTCACTTCTTCTCTACTCTAGGATTCTGGGGAGGGGCCTGGACGCAGAAGAGCTGACAATGGGGAGGAGGGGCCAGGGCTGGGAAGCGGCTGGAAGCTGACCGAGGAGCTACCACCACCCCTCCCTCGGCGAAAAGGCCCCCTGCCCCCAGGGGCTCCCTCAGAGGATGGCCCTGGACCTCATAAGCGGAAAGAGAGAGAGGTGGGGAATGAACCCCCCACACCTAGGAAGAAGGTAAAGGCTGGGAGGATCGTGCCCTGTGAGGGCCAGGTAGAAGGAATTCTGGAGGATGTAGTCCTGATGACAAAAAAGGAGGAAGGATTGGGAGTCAGCACTTTGTGGGCT
This sequence comes from Notamacropus eugenii, assembly GCF_028372415.1. Classification (NCBI taxonomy): domain Eukaryota; kingdom Metazoa; phylum Chordata; class Mammalia; order Diprotodontia; family Macropodidae; genus Notamacropus; species Notamacropus eugenii. The sequence goes on along the minus strand of NC_092874.1, from coordinate 377,779,991 downwards.
CCCTGTGGGATTTCTGGGAGATGTAGTTCTAGAGCTGGAATGTTGTTTAAGGGATGGGTGGGGAAATGGGGGAGGGTGGAGCATGCTCAGTGTGGCTTGTAAGAATCTGGGAGGTATAGGTAAGGGAGGGGGTGGTAGGGGAACTCCAGGGAGTAGGGGAGTAATTTAGACAGAGTTGGAGAGGAGGAGAGAGCATGCTCAAGTTGGCTCCTAGGGAGGAGGAAAAAGGAGGGGCTGGAGAGGGCCTGAGTAGGAAGAAAGAAGAGCAGGAGCATGCTCAGTGGAAAGGAGACGGTATGATTGAAAGGTGAGCATGCTCACAGTCTTGTCTGGGAAGGGGGCTTCTGGGATTTGTAGTCCAAGGTAGGGGCAGAAACTTGAGTTTTACAAGGGATAAAGGGCCTAATCGAGTTTCTTTGCTTTCAACACTACCACTATCCCACCCACCTGAACAGATAAAAGGAGGAAGAGAGAAGCACCTGAAGAAGGTGAGTGGAGATGGAAGATTGCCCTTTCCCTTTGAGACCTCATCACATTGGAACTGGATGTCCTATTCTGCCCCACCTTAGCCCTCCAGGTGCTCTGGATGAGAGCCAGGATGTTATAGCCTTCCACCTTGGGGCAAGATCTTAAGATCTAAGAGCTTGGGTGGGAGGAAAATCATGGGCCTTCACCTACCATGGAAATAAAAATCTTAGCTGCTTGTTTTTCAGCTAGTTTGTGGAACTTGGAAAGGAGAAGCATGAGAAAGAGAGTACAATGGAATGAGGTTGAAGAACCCTAGGGCTCAGATTCTTAGAGCTGAAAGGGTAGGCTAGGCCATGGTACTGATCTAAGATGAACTGAGATGAACAGTGAATGTCTGAGAGCCCATTCCACCACTTTACTAGCAGAGTAATCATGGGCATATCATTTAACTTGGCCTGACCTTCAGTTTTCTTATATGTAGCACAGAGATAATAATGCTTAACTTACCTAAGTCACAGAGTTGTTGTGAGGACCAAATGAGAAGAGTGTATGTTAAAGCACTCTGTGAATCGAAATACCCTGATGTGTAATGGAAAGAAAAGTGGGCTAGAAATTCAGGATCTGTGTTTGAGGCCCAGGTCTGTCCTTTTTACTAGCCATATGATGGTAGGAAAATCCCTCTACCTCTTAGTTTTGTAATCTGTAAAATAGGGAGAATAATATTTAATACTACCCACTTTACAGGGTTTTTGAGACTTTGTAAAGTAATGCACTCTATAAAGGTAAGTGATTATTAATCTACTCATCCAGTCTAATCCCCTCATGAAGAAACTTAGCAACAGAGTTTAGATAGAACTTAGGTCTCTTGCTCCTTCAGTGTTCTTTGGTTCTCTGTGCACCATTCCATTCTGTTTCTTGTATTTTCGTGGAAATTCAAGGCTGCCTAGAAAAGTCCCTGGGACTTTTCAAGGGTTCTTTAGGGCGATCATGGAACAAATATTTCATCTGCTTTCTCTTCAGAAACCAAAGCCTCCTTCAGCGTCTCCCGAGGGTCCCGCAGCTCCAGCCCCTTCCCCACAGAGGGAAAAGCTGGAGCGTTTCAAGCGGATGTGTCAGTTGCTTGAGCGGGTGCCAGACACCTCATCATCTTCCTCAGACTCAGACTCAGATTCAGACTCATCAGCTACGTCCCTCAGTGAGGATGAGGCCCCTGGAGAAGCCCGAAATGGGCGACGGCCCCCACGGGGCAACTCTGGGGAGAAGGAGAACAGGGGTGGCCGTCGGGCCTGGCGGCCTGGGAGTGGGGGCCCTCTGCTGAGTTGGCCCTTGGGTCCTGCACCCCCACCCCGCCCCCCACAGCTTGAGAGACATGTGGTGAGGCCGCCACCACGAAGCCCAGAGCCTGATACATTGCCCTTGGTAGCGGGGCCTGACCACCCTCTACCACGGGCTGCTTGGCTTCGAGTCTTCCAGCACCTCGGGCCCAGAGAATTGTGCATCTGCATGAGGGTCTGCCGGACCTGGAGCCGATGGTAAGTGCTTGGATAGCTTAGTACAGAGGCTGGAGGGTGGTGTGGCATGGTCCCTAGCTACAGTCGCATAGCAATAGGTTCCCCTTCCTTTGGGCAAACTCATTTCACCTTTCTCTGTATCTCCTCTTTTGTCTGGTAGACTGTGGGTGGAGTGAAAGGTCTGTAGAAATGGCTTTCTTGGTCTGTTGGATGGAGCTGAGCCTTTGCCTGTGTGTAAGTCAGCAAGCATTAATTAGGGTCCTACTATATGGCAGACATTGTACTAAGCAGCGGGTGTACAGAGAAAGGCAAAAGAGCAAAAAAGGCTCTTAAGGTGCCCACAGTCTAATGGTGGAAAAAACATACAACTGCATACAAACAGGATGTCGACAAGACAAACTGGAGGTAACCAACAGAGGAAAGGGTGAGGGTCTGGGACTTAGCTGAGACATGAAGAAAGCCAGGGAATGGAGGAGGGAGATATCCAGGCATGGGGGACAAGCAAATGAAAATGGCCAGAGTCCGAAGATGGAATGTCTTGTTCAAGGAATAGCAAGCAGCTCAAACAATGTTAGGTCACAGAGTAGATGAGGGGGTGGGGAAGAGGGCATAACATATAAAAATACTAAGAGAGGAAAGGGCATTTAATTTGATTTTATTTGTGATTTTATTTGACCCTGGAGGCAATAGGGAGCCACTGACATAGACTGACAAACTGATACTTTAGGAAGCTCGGTTGACAGATGAATAGAGGAGGGGTGCTGTGGGGAGAGGCTTGAGGAAGGCAGACCCACAAGCAGACTGTTGTTAGTATTTTGGAGATACTTTGCACCCAGCTTGCACCTGGGGGGTGGTGGTGGTAGACAAGGAAAAGGGGCAAGGGATGCATAAGCAGAATTCTCTTCCCTAAAGCCAGCTTACGTTGCCCTCTTAAAATTTGTAACTGAGGGACTGTCTCTAATATTACATAGAGATGTAGACAGTCTGTAACTACTTCAGTCATTTGGATTGAACAAGAAGCAATAAACATTTATCAAGTCCTTGCTATGTGTTAAGTGCTGGAGGTACAAAGATTAAAAAATGGCAGTCCCTACTCTCAAGGAGCTTATATTCTACTGGAACAAGCAGGTCAAGGTTGATAATATGTGGAAAAACTGGTTTAATTCAAAGCAGGGAGTGTGAATTGGGGCATAGGAGAGAGCATTGCATTCTAGGAAGGAGAGTATATTTTCACTTGGGGGAAGTATCGTGAAAGATTCACAGGAAAGGTGGCATCTGAACTGATCTTTGAAGGAAGATGAGGATTCTGAAGGACACAGGAGGGGATTGGGGTGGGGATGGTCTGCTTGAATGAAAGTGGGAAGTAGCATGTTAAGTTCAAGGAACTCAGTTCCACTTTGGATCATAGAACATATGGAGGGAAGTAATTTGAAATAAATCTGGAAAGCTAGATGAGAGCCAGATTACAGAAGACCCTAAAAGCCAAGATGGGTAATCCATATTTTATCCTAAAAGCAATAGGGATCCACTAAATGTATTTTTTTTAAGAAGGATATGAACAGATCTCTGTTTTAAGGAGATTATTTTGGCAACTGTGTGGAGAATGGATTAGAAAAGGGAAGAGGCTGGAAACAAATAAATTAAGAGTCATTACAGTAGTTCAGACAAAAGGTGATGAGGGCCTGAACTGAGAGCATATATGAGTGAAGAGGTCAGGACTTGAATGTGAAGAATATTGTAGGGATAGAATCAGAACTTGGCATCTAAATGTGTGTGGAAGAAGAGGTAGAAGAGAGAATCAAAGGTAATTCTTCAGTGTTTCAAACCTAAGTGGCTTGGAGGATGGTGAAGCCATGAACAGAAAAAGAGAAGTTGGAATTAGGGGTGACAGGAACATCATTTCAGTCTAGGACAAGTTGAATTTGGGGTACCTGTAGGACAGAGCTGTCAAGAGTCCCAGCTGCCACATTTAGCCTGCAACATTCTTGAGTACAGCTGAGTGTAAATATAATTGGGAAATATTTAACAAAATAAATGAAAACGTAATATGAGGTAGATAATGTTAACATGTGGTTTTCTAAGCCAATATACAGCCCATAAAGGGATCCTTATATAGGGTTTAGTGGCCCCCATTTCTATTTGAGTTTAATAATACTGCTTTAGGATGTCCAGGTACAGATGACCAGTAGGCCACTGGAAATGTGGAGACTGGAGTTTAGGGGAGAGATTAGGAATGAATATATGGATTCGGGAGTCATCTCTATAGCAGCAGATAAGATTACCAAGGAAGAATGTATAAAGAGAGAGAAAGTAGCCTACAGGAGTTAGTTGCTAAATAAGGAAAGGAGACTGAGAACGAGCAGTCAGACAGGTAGGAGGAAACCTGCCTAGGAGAGAGCTGTATCATGAAACCAAGGAAGGGAGATCATTCAGGAGAAAGGACTGCTCGGCAGTATTGAATGATGTAAAAAACAAGGTAAGGAGGGTGAAGAAAAGTCCATTGGCTTTAACAGTCAAGAAGTGATTGGTGACCATTGAGAAGAGCAGTTTCAGTAGAGTGGTGGGATCAGAATCCATGTTACAAGGACTTGAGAAGTGAATGAATATTTGGTGAGGGAGCTCTAAGGCAGGGAGGATAGACTACTTTAATACTGGAGCAGTGAGGGGATGACAGGGTCTAGTAAACACCTATTATGTGACAAGCACTGTGCCAAGCATGGCTAGGGGAGATCTGAGCATGCTTGTGGGCAGTGAGGACTGAACTCATAAGAACTGAAAAAAAAAATGGCTGATGAGGGGAAGACTCTGAAGGAGATTGGGTCAGCAGCTCAGGCGGAGGGGTTAGCTTTGGGAAGGAGAAAGGCCTTTGAGCAAAGCAGTGGGTAAAGAGAGGTTTGGGAGTTTGAGGGAGGAAGAGTGAGGGTGTACATGATAGATGATAATCTCAGTCTTCTCAGTGAAGTGTGAAGCAAAATCCTCTGCTTGTAGAGATGGGGGTAAAGATGGAGCTGGAGACTTGAGGAGAAAGAAGTTTGGAACAGCTGAGAAAGGGTGATAGAGTCACTCAGAGATGAAAAGAAAGATTGGCATGCTGTCATGAGCACTCATTTGAAGTTAGCTAATGTGAATTTGGAGGGAACTCAGTTAACATGGCTCCAGTAGCTTGGGAAGAGAAAGAAGGTAGATAGTGAGGGGGAACCAAAGCTCCCAGAGTGTGAACACCTCAAAGACAAGAGGGAGAGACATTCAAAGATGAAGGACAATATCTTTTTGAACTTGTTAACCAAAGATTCTGAGTGGAGTGAGGCCAAGAACAAAGGTGAATACAAACAAGGAAGGATCACTGGACCATTGGTCACCATCAAGATAAAGAACAGGTTTAAGAGGTTCTGTGGGAGATGGGGAAGGATAGGGGATTGTGATCAGAGAGAAAGAGGGATTTTAGAATTCAAGGTCTTTAAGTAGAACTTCTTGGGTGATGTTTGATTCTAAACTGTGACTACTGTTGGTGACTGAGGTAGAGCAGAGAATGGAGTTCTGAGGATTGAGGACTTTGATAACCTAGAAGGCCAGGATGTTCACAGGGCCATCACCATAAATACTGATGTCACCAGGGACCAGGAGAAGGATTCTGGGTAGGGGAGAGACTTTCATCTCCACTAAGCTCATTGAGAAAGGAGGGAAAGTGGTTTGGTTGGTAGGGATAGGAAAAAGGACCTAGGCAAATAATAGAGATGGATAATGTGAAGGACTTATTAAGGATAGGGTAGAAGTAGTATAAGTAGCAAATAAAGAGCTAGCCTCAAAGTCAGGAAGGACCTGGGGTTCTAACCCCCCCCCCTCCCCACCTCATGCTAGTTATGGGACCCTGGGCAACCTCTCAGAGCTCCAGGGAATTCTCTGAGGCTGTCATTTGCAGAAGAAGTGCTGGTCTCTATTGGTAGAAGAAATTAGAGGAAAATCTTCACTGAGAACACTCTACATCAATAAAAGCACGACTCCAGGTAAAAATGGTGCAAGGCGCCTCAGCTCTGCCTACTCTCTGCTGTGCATTAAGGATACAGAAAAGTATAAAACATGGTCCCTTCCTTCTAGGAGTTTATAATCTAATTGGGGAGATAGGATAGGGGCACAGATAATCACAAGAGATACCAAATAAGGTTGAAATACCCCTTTAAGCAAGAAATTGCTTAAGTTTGGGCTCTACTACTTTGCTATTTAATAGACATTTTTTAGCTGTGTGACCTTCAGTAGATTATTCTCTGGGCCTGTTAAATAAGGGGTTGGACTAAACGATCAGTGACCTCTAAGGTCCCTTCCAGTCCTACAGTCTATGATTCTGTTGTTTTGGCTGGGGAGTTGAGGAAAGACTTCATGAGGAGGAAGGCACTGGAATATAAAAGTGAACGGACGATAAAGCTAGGAGACAAGACTGTGGCAGGCATTAAGGGCGAGCCTTTGTTTTCAGTAGGTAAAGGCTTTTGTGTAAAGAAGCGATATACAGTAGTTATGTTAATCTGGATGAACTGGCTTGAGAGGAGACCAAGGGCTATTGCTATGGTTCTGGAAAGAGGTGCTGAAGCCTTGACTGAGGTCATAAATAGCACTGAAAGTTAAAAGGAGGATGAGCGTATGAGATTACAGGAGAATTGGCAGGACTTGACAAATGGTTGATGGTTGGGGAAGAGGAGGAGTTAAAAGATGACTTTTGAGGCTTGAATCCAAGATAAATGGGAGAAGGGATGACATCATTGACAGAAATGGAGAAGTCAGGAAAGTGATTTGGTAGAAAGATAGTACCTTTGACTTGTTACGTTTGAGGTGCCTGGGGGGCATCTAGAGAGAGAAGTCTGTCATACATTTGGGCATCTTGGATAAGAACTGAGGACAGATTTGAGAGTCAGGAGGACAGCAGTGAAAGTTGTTGAGTTGAAAGAATGTAGAGAAGATGGTGGCTCAGAGGTTGGCAAGATTGTGGGACTTGAGGAGCCTCTGAGTGCTCAGGCTCAGCTGGACAGATGGGTTGGCTTTTCTTGCTGCTGCTGCCCCAAAATCAAGTGAAGAAGTTGCTAGAGGGCCTTTCTCCTGTAGCTCTTCTCTCCTTCATAACAACATCCATTAGATCATCAGTTCATGGGGAGGAGAGAGAGGTGAGGGGTCAGAGGGAAGAAAGACCAATGGCAAGAGTCCTAGGAGCCAGGACATGTGTCAGGCATCTGGGCTTAAGACAGGACCTGGACGGGGCAGTGAGATGATCTCCTGGAACGCAGCTGAGCCTTGTGGCTTGTGGTCTCTGTCTTCCCCTTGTGGCTCCCAGGTGCTATGACAAGCGTCTGTGGCCCCGAATGGACCTGAGCCGGAGGAAATCACTAACTCCACCAATGCTGAGTGGTGTGGTTAGGCGGCAACCACGGGCCCTGGATCTCAGCTGGACAGGAGTTTCCAAGAAGCAGCTCATGTGGCTCCTGAACAGGCTGCAAGGTATGAAGGTGGGGGAGGCCAAGACAGAGGGCTGATAAGTGGGACTCCCTGGGGCTGAAAGTTTGAACTTGTACCTTGTCCTCCAGGCTTGCAGGAGCTGGTGCTTTCGGGCTGCTCTTGGCTCTCAGTCTCAGCACTGGGCTCAGCCCCATTGCCTGCACTGCGGCTTTTGGACCTCCGTTGGATTGAGGATGTTAAGGACTCCCAGCTCAGGGAGCTACTGTTACCTCCACCCGACACCAAACCAGGTGCTGCCTCTTACAAGGCTCTAGATTTCAGGCTCTTTCAAGGTGATATCTTTCCCATTCCTGTCTACATCCTATTCATTCAATTATTCATCAAACACCAGTTGAGAACTTACTGAGTGCAAGGCTCTGTAGCCTGTGCAAAGATAAATAAGAACAGTCCTTTCTCTGATGGTGCTCACTTAGGAAGTTGATAGATGAAATCCTGATATATATTACTAACACTAGGTTGGATATGATCAATGCCATAAGAGATCACAGAAACACTGTCACATCCAAGGAAAATCAGGCTGTTTCTGACTTGACTGGTTCGCAAAGGTTTGATGAAGCAGGTAGGATTTAAACTGGGATTTGAAGGATAGGTTGTCTTTAAACAGGCAGACATTAGGGGATGAGAATGATGGTGAAAATTTTGGGGAGGAATCATGTAGCATCATACCATCATAGTCCAGCACTCTCATTCTAAAATCTCAGAATTAGTTTTCAAGCACTCATGTTTTATCTCCAAATGTAATACATTTTCTTCCATTCCATGCAAATTGTGGGCAGAAGGAATAGCATGAATAAAAGTAGAAAAATGAGGTCTATGTTGGAGAATTGGCAATAGTTCCATTCAATCAATAATACCTTAATTTTTATGACATGTTCAACTTTCTAGGCCCTGATATATCAATTATCTCATTTGAGCCTCATAATAGCTCTGTAAGCATTAGTAGAATCAAAAGATTTTGGAGTTGGAGAGAACCTCAGAGGTCATGTAGTTATAGTACTCTCCAAGAATAGTCAGCTTCTTCTCAAAAATCTCCACTAATGGGAAACTTATTATTTCTCAATGCTGCTCATTTCACTTTTTGACAGCTCTTAATTGTTAGGGACTTTTCTCTGTCCAACGGTCCATTTAGTCACCCATTTAGTTGTTCTTCATCCATTTCAGTCATGTTTGATTTTTTTTGTGACCCCATTTGGGGTTTTCTTGGCAAAGATACTGGAATGGTTTGCAGTTTCATTCTCTTGCTTATTTGACAGAAGAGGAAACTGAGGCAAACAAGTTTCAGTGATTTGCCTAGGGTCACACAGCTAAGAAGGGTCTGAGGTAAATCAGGTCTTCCTGCCTCCACTCTGTCACCTAAACGCAGACAACAACAGCTACAAATATCACTCATTAAGGACAAACAAAACTATCCGATCCCTCCTCCATGTGAGTCTTTCAGAAACTCAAAGACAACTTTTATGCCCCTTCCCCTGTCCCCCTTTAGTCCACTCTTTTCTAAGTTTAAAACATGTTTGAAGTGATTTGATTGTGAGCTCTCCTCACCATCCTGATCACTCTTCTTTGGCTACACTTCAACTTGTTCATGTTGTTGCTAGAATGTGGCATTTAGAACTGAGCAAATATTCTAAATGCTGTCAGACCATCCTGGCCAGGCTGTGAACTTGCCAGTGTGCTATGTGTTGTGTATCTATACTTGCACCAGTGTTTTTGGCTAGCAAACAGTAAGCATTTATTAAGTGCCTGCTTATGTTCCAGACACTGAGGAAATACACAAAAGGGGGAGACAGAAAGTGTCCTTGAGGAGGTTATGTTCGTCCTTTTCCATTGTCCACTTCACATCAGAGGTGCTAGTCCTCCCTGAAGACGCCTCTGGTGTGAGGGCTGCTCATCCACCTTTGGTGTCCACCGGTCGCCCAACAGTCACCTGTGGCTCCAAAAAGTGGTAGCATGAGCAGTAGCCACACCCTGGTAAAACCAGATTGAGGCCTCAGACCCATTGGTGAATTAGGGGGGTATTTACCCCAAGCATGTGAAGGCTTTCCCAGTGCAGTGGGCAGATCAGAACAGTTTGTTCCAGTGACCATGAAGGCTACTGAAGCAGGCACTGTGGGGTACTTAGAGCTTGGTCAGACGATGAACATCAAGGTTGCCCACTGCATCCTGGGCATCACCAGTTGTCTTGACTTTGCCCTGCTGCTGGGCTTTGATGACTGGAAGAGAGAGTGAGGCTGACACTTTGGGCAACTCTGCCTCTCTTAAATCCAGTTCACGGGCAAGCCAGGACATTACCCCATGATGTCATCAGTCCTCTTAGAGACTAAGGACAAACAACATTACAATGAACTTTCAGTCCCCTAAAACCTCGTAAGTTTGGGAGTTGTTTCTACACAAACTAGATCTGTGGTGTGTTTGTGTCTCCCCCATCTGTACTTCATGCAGTTAAGTTTTTGAACTAAGCATAGGTTCACAGGATTATGTGTTCTTTCCCCCTAAACCTTTTAAAATAGTTATTGATATCTTAATATATCACTCTCCTCTACCCCTGCTAGAAAGTCACCCTTTATAACAAAGGGGGAAAAAAGAGGAAAAAAATAGCCACTGCATCAGCCAAGGCTGACAGTATATGCAGTATTCTGGACTCACAGCGCCCCTCCTCTGCCAAAAGGGTAGATGCATCCTCACGTCTCTTCTTTGGAGCCAAGCTTAGTCATTATAACTTCGCAATATTCACTTTTGATTATCCTGCTGCTGTACTTTCCATTTACACTGTTGCAGCCCTTGTATATATTTTCCCAGTTCTGGTTTCTTCACTTTGTATCTGTTCATATAAAGCTCCCCACACTTTTTCTGTTCATCATTTCTTAAGGTGCAGTGGGATACTCCACATATTCCTATACCACAGTTTGTGTAGCTGTATACGAACATCTACTTTGTTTCCATTTCTTTGCTACTGCAAAAGTTCTGTTATCGATATTTTAGTGTGTTTTAAGTATTCATTGCCTTTCTTCTAATCTTTAACCTCCTTGGGATAGGTCCCTTACAGTGAACTCTGGATAAAGAGTTTGGACATTTTATTCCCTTTCTTAGCATAGTTCTAAATTGTTTTCCACAATGGTTGGGCCAATTCTGAGTTCCACTGATAGTTTATTAGTGTGCCTGTGTTTCAAAAACCATTCCAACATCGACTCTACCCTCCTTTGTTCTGACTCGCTCCATCTTTGCCAGTTTGTTCAACATGAGGCAAAATTTCAGACGTTTTGATTTCCATTCCTCTTGTTATTCATGATTTAGAATAATATTTCATGTGGTTGTTCATAGTTTTACAGTTCTCTTTTACAAGAAAATTGAACTGTTTAGACCCTGTCATTTGCAGACTGGCTTTTATTATATGTTTGCATTATTTCTGTATGGACCTTGGAAATCTGAACCTTCTTAGAGAAATGATGCAAAGATCTTACTGATGAATAGTTTATTTAATAAAATTAATATCTGAGGAGTATTCCATCTATGTCTTCATGCAAGGCATTGATAAATATGTTAAGCAGAATAGAACAGATCCCTGTGACATTCCACTAGTGATTTTCTTCTAATTGGACATCATTCCTTTAGTTGCCACACTTTGGGTCTGATTGATGATTCACCCAGTTCTGAATACTAGCTGTACCATTATCTAACCACAGTATCTCTAACTTATTTACAAATGTCTCAAAATATTCCATCACTTGCTTAGGTGAAATCCATCTCTGAGTACAGCTATGTCAGTCTACAATTCTAGTGAGTACGTCAAAAAAGAAATGAGCTTAGTCTGGCAGGATTTTGTTTTTCTATGTCTTTAAAAAAAGTTATCGATGCCTTTCTTTTATACTACAAAAATTTCTTGATGTCTTTTCTCCTTACCCCCAAATAGATCTCCCCCTTACAACAAAACAGTTAATCAGAGCCAAGGGGCAAAGGGACCCAAGTACAACTTGCTTTGACAGAAATCCGTCATGATTGTTGCTTTCTTTTCTAAGAGCTTATTAAGCCATCTCTTTAGTAATGACTCTAGAGTTTTGCCAGAAATGGAAGGCAGGCATACTGTTTGCCTATCTCTAGTTTTCAGAGTATCTCATCCTCCCCAGTTTTTGAAGATCAGCTTAGCAGTCATCTCATTCTGTTCTTTCCCTTCCCTGGAATTTGATGCATCTAGGCCTGATGATGACTAACTCATTGAGAGTAACTAGGTGCCCTTTTCCTTCCTCTTTCCTTATCTTGAGTTTCATTTCCCTGTTAACCACTTTGTCCTTTAAAAATGCAACACCTGTTTTACAGATGAGAAACCTGAGGCTCCAGGAGGTGTAAAGGAGGAAAATGATATAATAGAGCTGAGACCAAGACTTGCCCTTTTCTTCTATTCCATCAATTCTGTTAGAACTTAGCTGAGCGGAGAGGGTGCCACTGGGTTTTTGGGGTAGGGGAAGTGTGAGAAAGGTATGGTTGTTCCCTTCTGTAATTAACATCGTTAATCTGTTCCTCCTGAGCTCTCTCAGCACCTGTTGTTAACTACCTATGCGTGTGTTGGGGTGGGAAGCATAGATGCTAGGGTTCTGGCTAGTACCCTGAACTGGGGAAAGAGAGTATTCATTTTAGGGCCTGACTGTCTCCTATCCTTTAGGCCAAACAGAGAGCAGGGGACGGCTGCAGGGGGTAGCTGAGCTGCGCCTGGCTGGCCTGGAGCTGACAGATGCCTCCCTCCGCCTTCTCCTACGCCATGCTCCCCAGCTCAGTGCCCTTGACCTCAGCCACTGCGCCCATGTTGGGGATCCCAGTGTCCACCTCCTCACAGCCCCCACCTCCCCACTCCGAGAGACCCTTGTTCACCTCAACCTAGCGGGTAAGCAACCCTCACCCCTTTTCCTGATACCAGCAGCTCCTCAGCCCTCATTGGTAGCTTTGCCCCCCTCCCCAGAGGGAGCCCCATGTCAGCCACTGCTACCCTCAGGTTGCCACCGCCTCACGGATCACTGCCTCCCGCTCTTCCGCCGATGCCCCAGACTTCGACGCCTGGACCTTCGCTCCTGTCGCCAGCTCTCACCTGAAGCCTGTGCTAGGCTGGCAGCTGCAGGTCCCCCCGGTCCCTTCCGATGCCCTGAGGAGAAGCTGCTGCTCAAGGACAGCTAGTGGGGTGCCCCCCAACTTCCCTCAGGACTTGCAAGCCCTTATCTTGGGGCCCCTTTCCCCATCTCCCCCATCCATTACCCAGGGGCTGGCTCTCTCTACCTTCTGACTTGATTCTCCCACATAGAGACTGTAGAACAACCCCCAACCCCCTGCACTGATACATCCCTGGGGGTTAATGTCTTCCCCTCCCGTGCCCCTGCCCACTTCATTGTCCTGGGGGGAAGTGGGGCACAGGTACTGATTTGGGGGAGGGACTGGGGGGCTTGGAAGGAGGGGGGAAGTTTAGGGGGGCAGCATTTAGGTGGAGGGGATTGGGAACGTGGCTGGGAAAGGTTCTGGTGGTGGGGCAATCTGCACATTTCTAATGGGGATTCAGGGGGACAGGGAAGGCAGTGGGGGGAGGGGCGGTAAGCAGACAAACAGAAACTGAAGCATAAAGGAAACAAGGACCACATATTTGGGGGAGGGTGGGGGAGGGTTAAAAAAGGAAAACAGGAAGTGGGAGAAACGGGTGTCAGATTGAGGGCAGCTCAAAGGGAACAACTAAAATTGGGGTTGGGGAAAGAGGGATGAAGTGAGGCTGTAGAGGGAAGGAGGGGGATGGGAGTGAGCTATGGGGGAGCATCAGGCAGGCCAAGGGCTACCCCCTTCCCATCCTTATCACCCTAAGACTCTGTCCCTTCCTCTCCCCTCTCCAACTCTTGACCCGTCACTGACATGGCAGCTAATTGTGGAGGTGGGGGGAGGATAGGGGCCTTTACTGCTGTACAGGGAATCGGGGCCCTGCCAGGGGAGTGAGGGATCTCCAGACCACCCCACTTCCCTGAAAAAATACTTGAACATTCATCTGTACTGAAGTGTTACTTGAACTTAGGGGACTTTGGGGATGGGGAGGTGGGAGTTGGGAGGGGGGAGAGGGTGGGGAAGTGATCAGTTTGAATTGGGTTGTTGGCAATTTGGACTGAGACCTTCCCAGTCTTACTCTTACTGTATCTGTCCTCTCCCACCCTCCCCCAGGGGCCAGACAGCCTGTGATGGGGAGAAGGGACTCCCCAAAGCTGGTTATTTCCACCCCTTCTGTTGTCATGGAAACTTGCATCCCATTTGCCCAGGGAAATGCCACTCCTGGTTGCCAAGGAAATAGCAACCAATGGACACACTCCCAAAGCCAGTGCCCAAGCTGGAAAGGCCCCTCTAGGTTGCCATGGGAACTTCCAGGGTTTTTTTTCTCTCTTTCTCTCCTCTCTTTTACTCATCCCTGTCGCTATAGTAACAGCCGCTCCCCCTGAAACTCCACCCAAGAGGCGTGGCTGGGGGGGGAATCTCTACAGCTAGCTCCACCTTATGGGTTTGTCCTGGGGAAGATACCCCAAGCCCAAAGGTGGGGTGTGGCTCCGGAGGCTAGCCTCAGGCCACATGGACTAAACCACTTGGGGGGGGGAGGGCAGAGGGCAGAGTGAACCACATACCTCAGGTAACAGGAAGGGAAAAGGATGGGGGGAGGGAGAGAAGAGGTGGACCAAAGGCCGGGAGGGTGGGGGTTTAGGGGGAGGGAGAGACAATTTGGAGATGGAACTAGAGAGGATTTGGAAGGATGGGGCACACAAAGGGAAAGGGATAAAATGGGAGCAAGGGGAGTGGGCTGGGCTGGGCTGGGCCCCAGGCCCCCTGGATCTCGGAATTGTACAATATGGTTTGCTATAAAACATAAAACCTTCCAGCTGAGGGCTGTGCTGTGTCTACTTTGTTGAAGTGGAAAGGTGGGGTAGCTTGGGAGGAAACCTGGACTCCTGGTCCCTGGACTCGGCAGCACTCTCGGGAAGGTACAGTGAATTCCTGCATTGAAAGAGACTGAACTGGCTGCTTTCCAGGGTCGCTTAGGATGTTAAGATATTCTCATTTCATCCTCCGCCCTGAGCTGAAGATTTTGGCTTCGCTGGTTTTATGGGACTTTGTCCCCGTAAGATTTAACTCTTCGGACCCAGAGGGGAAGGGGCCTATCTAAGATGCAGACCCTTGCTGCAACTGCGGCCATCCGGCCCCGCGCCCCGACATTTTCCCCAAGGAGATGCCGGGGTTAGGGAGCTAAGAGAAGTAACCCGGTTTCATTCATTCAAGAGGAAGCTGGGAACCAAGATTCCCGAGTACTGGAGAGGGTAGCTCAAGGCAGGCACGTTTCTGGGTGCAGTACTCGGACTGAGGATTCGGTCTCTCCCCAGCTCCTCCCTCATCATGTGGCTGCCCCCCGTCCCCGCCCCTAGAGCCAGTTCCTGTTTCTGCCTCTCCTCCCTCTCGGCCCCTGGGGCTCCCGCCTCCTACTCCTCCTGGGCTCTGTTGGCCTGAGGCTCTAAACTGACTCCTTCCTTCCGGGAACCCAAGCATCCTAGCCCCATCGAGTTCTAATGCTCCGCTCTCCTTTTCCTACCATCCACCCCACTTCTAGAGCTGATCAGCAAACTGGGGATGCCCAAGGGCTCTCCCCCATCTCTGAATTCTTAGAACTATCCCTGTGCCGCTGTAGCCACTTGGCCTCCCTTCCTGAGTCTGCGGGCTCGGCTTTGCTCCCTCTTTCTTAGGACTCGAGTAGTCCAGTTCCCAGAGCCTCTCCCCTTTAAGCTTAACCCCTGTCTCTGCCCCAGGGTCTCTCCTTCCCCCCTCCCCATTTTCCTGGACTCTCCAGGATGAAAGGAGGAGAGGGGGATGCAGGAGAACAGGCCCCCCTTAACCCCGAGGCTGGAGAGAGCCCCGGAGGCTCAGCCACCTACCGGGACTTTGTGCATCGAGGCTACCTGGACCTCATGGGAGCCAGCCAGCACTCACTGCGGGCCCTTAGCTGGCGGCGCCTCTACCTCAGCCGGGCCAAACTGAAGGCCTCCAGCCGAACGTCTGCCTTGCTGTCCGGTTTTGCCATGGTGAGGAGGTTGTTTTCTGAGACAGTGGGGTAAGGGATCGTTGGGGATGGAGCGGTGAGGAAGGAGGTAAGGGGAAGGCTAGGAAGGAGCCTTAGGCTAATGCTGGATGGGGGGGACAAGGGGGCTCCTGGTGGTAGGTGCCCCAAAGGCTGCCAACCCTGCATGTTAAGAGTCGGAATCCGTATGTGCAGGCAGAAGGGAGCAAATCCACAGCTGAGAATAACTGAATGCTGGTCTGACTTACAGTCAAGCAGTAATTTCTGTGGGGTGAGAACAGCGCCACAGGGTGAGGATGCCCTGAGCTTAGAGAGTTTGAAGCTATTTGAGAAGAGAAAGATCCGGTGAGAAAGCTTTGGAATGCAGATCCAGAGGGTGATAACTGATTAAGTAATAAGGAGTACAGGATGGCAGAGTTTTAGAGCTACAGGGGACCTTAGAAATTATCTAATCACACACCTTCATTTTACAGTTGGGGACACTGAAGTTGTAGAGAAGTGACTTGGCCCAAGGTCACCCAGTGAATTAGTGGTTAGAATGCAAATCTCCAGATTAAAAGACCAGTATAGAATCCTTTCCACCAGGCCAGGAGTGAGATGGGGAACTTCGGAACTTGATGGAGTAAGATTTATATGGCAGTGTCATCCTGATGAAAGAAAGGGAACAGGGAGTTATCAAACCTAACTGCTTGTCTGAGCTCTGCCATTCATTCATAAGTGACTTTTACCTCCCTGGGCCTCAATCTCCTTACATAAAATGGAGGGGGGGAGGTTGGCAAGATTATGTCTCTGAAGGGGTGAAAAGTGTGTATGGGGGAGAAAGGTAGGGAAAGGCCAAACTACACATACATTCCCTGTCCCATTCCCTTCCCACCTCTCCCCACTCCATGTTTCTCTCTCTTCAGGGAAAGACCAGGATGAATTTTTGAGGACCAAGGCAACCTAGGAGGTGGTATTGGGGGAAAAGAAAATCTTGGCCTGCTAAGGAGAGTAGTAGTTACTGAATGAAGGGTAAAAATGTGGATAGTGGAGGATGTTATTAACCCCAGAGAATAGGGCACCCCTGTAGGAAGGCCTATAACACAAGGCTAAAGCAAATCTTAGCCCTAAGACCCAAACTTGTTCCTAGGGAGACAGTTCACTCTGCTGCCATGTTGCTGAGGTGACGGCTTAAGGGGCCAGGCCCTCCTGTAAGGGCTGGAGAACTGATGCCTGAGTTCAGTAGGGGAAATGTAGCCCAGGGTAGAGAGTGAGTTCTAGTCTGGAAGGCTGCTTACTAAAATTTTAATGGAAAAGAGGGGCTGGGTAAGAGGATGTGAGACCAGGGAAATGGGAGCAGGGTGCTGGGATGATCATCACAGAGAAGGGGGAGGACTTCTGGTTGCATTTTCTCTGATGAGACTGGCCCAGATCCCTAGCTTTGAGCAGCACCTGTTGCCATCTGCTGTGTCCCAATTTCCTAAAATAACTGGGTCCAAAGTATTCCCCTCCCCCTACATTTTTCCTACCTCCTTACCTGGCTCCTTGCCCTCCTTCCCTCTCCTTCCCCTTCCATCAAGCTCTAGAGTAATTGGGTAAACCCTATTAAATCCAAAGAGGGAATATAGCTAGAAAGCTAAGGTTCTATGAAGGGAGTAAAGTCTACCAGCTGGGTCCAGGTGGGAAGGTTTGGGAGTTAGAAACCAGGTCCTTGAACCCCTGACTCTCCTCTCCAGGTGGCCATGGTGGAGGTCCAACTAGAGACCAACCACGACTACCCCCCGGGGCTGCTGGTGGCTTTTAGTGCCTGTACCACAGTGCTGGTGGCCGTCCACCTCTTCGCCCTCATGGTATCCACCTGCCTGCTGCCCCACATTGAGGCCGTCAGCAACATTCACAACCTCAATTCTGTCCACCAGTCTCCCCATCAGCGACTCCACCGCTATGTGGAGCTGGCCTGGGGGTTTTCCACAGCCTTGGGCACTTTCCTCTTCCTAGCCGAAGTGGTCTTGGTTGGCTGGGTGAAGTTCATGCCCATTGGGGGGCCTGCGGTGGCTCCTGTGCCCGAGATCCCTTCCTCCTTGACTGCAAGAGGTCCAGAGAGCCCTTTACCTGATGCACCAACCTCCATGGGCCCAAGTCCAGGACTATCCCTGACAGAGTCAGTGGTCCCCTTGAATCCCCCAACTGTGACCTCAGTCTCAGAAACACCACCCAGGGTTGGGCCCTCGGCTGTGAGCTGCTCACAGAGGTGCGAGGGGCCAGTAGCCTCACCACATGGGCCTGGGTGGCATGCCGCAATGGCCTCAACAGTGATCATGGTACCCGTGGGCCTGGTTTTTGTTGCCTTTGCCCTCCATTTTTACCGATCTCTGGTCACTCATAAAACGGACCGACATCAACAGGAGCTGGAAGAGCTGAGCCGCCTCCAGGGAGAACTTCAGGCTGTGTGAAATGGGAGTGAGGGAAGGAACAGGGCCTTGGGAAGAAACAAATGGAAGATGGAACTGCAGCTCTCACACAGCCACAGATTGGAAGGGGCCCCAGCAACAGAACTACAGGGTGTCCCCAAGGTAGGCCCAGGAAGAAGGCCCCTGGCAGCCTGACCCAGGAGCCCTAGGCTGAGAGGAGGAGCCCCACACCACCCAAAACAAAGTGGAACAACTCACTCGGGTAGCCCTGAGAATGGGGGAGGGGCATCAGGTCAGGCTGGCCTTTAAGGGAGCCCTAGTTCCCTTGCCTTCCCTTTTCCATATAGCCTATAGTGATAGGGCTTGGCGTATTCTGAGGCCCTCCTCACACAGGCATCCTCTTTGGAAAAATATCCATTTGACTGTGATGGTTCTCATATCATGGACAACTTATTGGTGGCAGCTATGCCCATTTTGGTAGCACCTAAAGCGTTAGTTAGCTCCTCCCATTTCCTAGGTTCTCTCCAATAGATTTATGCTTCCTGGAGGAATTCTCAAGCCAGAGCTGACTTTTCTAAAGAAACCCCCCAAGCATGCTGTTTAAGGATTGCCCCAAATTCAATCTTAGTCCTACCTCTAGAACTCCAAGGCCATGGAATGGAGATAAGTTCTCCTTAGGGTCTAAGACTTGTCTCCCTACACTCCCTCCCCACCCCTTGGAATTGTCAGTCACCTTTCCACTTGGGTAGGTTCTCCAGTGCCAACCTACAACTTCTGCATTTTGTTTCCAAGTTCTTAGGAGCCCTAGGGATAGGTCACACAACATTGCCTCCAAATTGAAGGACCTTTTTATTGTAAGTACTGCCCTGTGGCTCTGATGCCTTACCTTCAAAAAGCGTTTTTTTCATGGTCTTTGTGCCAACATCACCTGTCCCTCTCAAAGTTCCATCTTTTCCTCCTCCTGACCAGGGTAGGAACAGGGGAGAGGGGCTGCTAAAGGAGGAACAGGCTTCCATGCAGAAGGTCCTGTCCAATCATACCCCCACATAGGCTTTGCCTCACGCTGAGCACCCTAGGGATCCCTCCTCTGTAATTATGGTGGATCAACTCTGACATTGAATTTTCACTGCATCTTTTTTTTTTTTTGTACAATAAACCTTGTTTGAAACACATTACCGTGGCTGTGGAGGGTAGAGTAGGGGTGGCCCTCTGTATCTTGGAAGGGAAGAACAACAGATGGGATCATTTATTCCTGGTTATTGAAGAGCAAGGGTAGAGTACTACAATGAGGGCAGAGGCTGAGGAACTGGGGTCTGGGTTCCAGGAATGGAGTGTGCCTTGATGGGAGGGGATGAAGTGGAGTAAAGATCCAAGGGGTTGCTGTTACTTGGAGAGAGCAGAAGTCTAGGCAGGTTGTGCCATAGAGGGAAGCTTCCAGATTTACGAAGATAGAAACTTGTCTTGAAAACTAATAGCAAGCTGTGCCAGGGCTCAGAGAGGAGCAGAAAAGATTAAGCTCTGAGTGGGCCAAGCTGAGGAGTGTGGAGATGGGAGTGGGGGATGAATGGGTGGGCTACCAAAAAAAAGTAGCTATTGGAGATGAAGGGTTGGGTTCACCGGGTATGTGGTGGGTAATGACTGACCTCACCAGCAGGGCCCTGCCAACACATGGGAATGCAGCCTGGGGCAAGGACTCCAGACATAATGGTCTTAGGTACCTCCCTTTGCTGCCAGCACAGTCCCATCTTAGCACATTCTCTGACATCTCTTGGGGCCAGAGTGGCTTCTTCCTTCTCTGTCCAGGGGAACTGTAACACGCCCCCCCTCCTGATTTCCTAATCCCTGACCATGCAAATAAATGCCAAGAGGCTTAGGAAGGGGGACTGTCATAGGGTCTTAAAGGAGTCTGTAATGGACTTTTCATCTAGAAACTGGGAACAGAGAATTGACAGTTCAGGAAAGTATTTCCAGACCTTTTTGGCAGAGGATGGGGGCAGGGTGCTCCAACCCTTCCCATCCCCCAAGGTTTTATTGCATTTCCTCTAGATCCTAAACTTTTTCAGTCTGTCCTCCGAAGCAAGAGGCCATCCCACCACTGTTCCTCGCTTTGCCCCCAAAAGGTCATGGGATTCAGAGATCATCTAGCCTCCATCCTTTGAGAGGGGAGGTTAGGGAGATGCTTGGTCAAGGCATTCGCCTCCGGACGCCGGTGTTCCCAGCCGGATAATGTCTGCACGCTGGGACCACAGCGAGCGGTTTTCTCCGTCCTGGCCCCACCAGGTGTGCCGTGGATAATCCCCATGTCACAGATAACCCTGAGGCTCGGAGAAGCTGTCACATTTGTTCAAGGTCGCCGCCGGTGCCAGTTCCAGCAACTCCTGTCAAAAGCACCGCGGTAATGGCCACGTGGGGAGAGGTAGCTTTGGGGCTCGACTTGGGACTTGGGAAGAAGCCCACCCCTTCACTCCCAGCCCCGCCCCCGCCGCAGCCCTTCGCCCCGCCTCCTATCAAGCCCCGCCCCTCCCGCTAGCTGTCGGGTTCCCGCTCGCAGATTCGCATTCCTGTCAAGCACCGGGACGGTGATCTGCAGATTCGTCCCTCCGATGACAAGCCTATTTCGGATCGCTCCGACCCAGCCCTTTAATTCAAAGTCGGGTCCGTTTGGATCCATCTTCTGTGCCTAATGCCAAAGTAGGAAAATTTAGTGATATTTGCGAGAAACGCCAACCAAGGATGAGAGGCCAAACTGGACTACTGTTAGGGAGCCGAGTGGCCATACGCTAACACTGGCGTTGCTTTTCCGATGTAGACCGGGCACCCCGAACGAAGCCAGCAGCCGGGGCCTGTGGCGAATCTGCGAATCCGGAATTTCTACTCTTCCCAGCCAGACCGATGCAGGAAGTAGCGCAAGTTCCGCTACCGCCGATTCACCTCCGGCGAATCTGCGGCTGCCGGACGAGCTAACCTCTCCTGCTCATCCCCGGCCCGGCCTCCGCCCGTGCGCCCCGCCCCCTTTTCCTCGGGGACTCGGCGCCGCTTCAGCAGTTGCAGATTCGTCACACGTCCAGAACCGGGCAAGGAGAGAGTGTTGGTGAGGTCCGCTCTTCGAGGGATGCGGCCGGCCTGCCGGCTTCCCCCACTGCTTCTTCCCGTGCGGCTCGGAGGGAAGAAAGAGGTGGAAGCGCTCCTCTGCCACCCGCCAGAGTCCCGGAGGCGCCCGTGTCGAATGTGCTCCGGTGAACGCAGAGCCCGCCGGGCCTCGCGCAGGTGGCGGTGGTGTTTGGTGCGCGCGCCGGGGAGGAGGGAGGTGGTGGTGGGGGCGCCGCCGCCGCCGCTGCCGCTGCGGGGCCCGGGTCTCGCGCCGCCGCGGAGGTGGAGCGAGGTGGGGAAGGGAAGGGGAGGGAGCGACTCGCTCGCCCCGAGCGGGTGAGTGCAGAATGCGGTGCGCGCGCGCGCTCGGCGGGGAGGGGACTGCGCGCGCGGGTGGGGAGGGGGCGGCTCGCGGGGGTGCGCGAGGAGAGGGAAGTGCCGCGCGCGCTGCCTCCTCCCCCGCCGGGGCCCGGGCCCGGGCCGGGCCGGCCCGGAGGGTCTCGCGGCGTTTCCGGAGCCCCGCCGCGGCCCCGGAGGAAGGTTCCACCTTCCTGGCTCGGGGCCGCAGGGTCCCTGGGCCCCGGGGAGCTGGGGTGGAGGGGCAGGGGGGGCCGGAGAGCGGGGCACCGGCCCTGGCTGGCCGCCGGTGAGGAGACAGGCGGAGGGGGCGGGGCTTGGGAGGGGCGCGCCTCCGGCTGGGGGGGAGGGGCCGGGCGGGGGGCGGGGGGGCTGAGGGAGGGCTTCCCAGGTCCGGGTCCCTCTGCGAGTGGGAGCGAAGCGGTGTCCCGGGGCCGCCGGCGATGGGGAAGGCGCGGGTGCCCGGCACCTCAGGAGGCCTGGGGGGCGTGTGGCGGGGCTCGGGAAGGGGCTCCTGGAGGCCGCGTCTGGAGGGAGGGGAGGTGAGGAGAGGGAGGGCTTGGGGGGAGCATGTGTGAGGACAGGATGTGTTTGGGGGAGCAGGCTGTGGGGACGAATTGGCAGGCGGGGAGGGGTTATCAGTGGGGGGAAGTTGCCCTGAGAGAAATACGTATGAAAGGGGGGGCTGTAAAGGGCATGAGTAGGGAAGAAGGATTGGGTGCGGGGGCAAAGGGACTTGCAGGAGGGAGGCACGGGGGAAGGATGCCATGGAGGTAGGGCTTTCTGCAGTGTGTATGGGGTGAAGGTTGGACATGTACAGGTGGCAGAAGACTGCGGGTGAAAGGAAGCTGTGGGGGCACAGGGATGTGTTTGGGGGCAAGTATATCTGAGGCACTTGGGGTAAAGAGGTCTGTGTTTGTGGAGCATAAAGTGGTACCTTGAAAGGACTGTGGTTGTCTATGGGGAATGGGTTGGGGCCCTGGAAGGGCTCTGGGTATAGATAAGTATGAAAGAAGACTGGAAGTTCAGGGCCTTACTCCCTTCCTTTAATTGTTCATAGTGTAAATGAGCCAGGATGGACCAGGAAGGAGGGGGAGATGGGCAAAAGCCCCCCAACTTCCAGTGGCGAAACTACAAACTCATTGTGGACCCTGCACTGCACAGGCTCCCTCAGAAGGTTTACCGCTATGATGGGATTCACTTCAGTGTCAATGTGAGTTATTTTGCCTCAACTGTTCCCCCCAAGGTTCTTGGGTAGATAATTTTCTGTCTCCCAAAATTTCTGCTCTTTGTACCCCACTGTTTTTTTTCAGAAAGTTAGAAGTCCTACATTTCAACCAACTCTGGGCCTAAGTTTTTAAATTGTTTCCCCCAAAGTGATTAAATTGCCTTCCCATCTCTTTCATCCCAGGATGCAGGATACAAGATTGTTAGCAAGCTTCAAGATCCCCGTCAACGACTCACATGGTCCAAAAACAGAGACCTTTCCCTCCCAGTTCCTAAGTTTAAGGTAAGTCTTCATTACTTTCATGATCTGATAGTTTTTATGGAGGGTGACAGTTATAGGAAAATGTGCAAATCCACATAGGCAACCAAGGAAGGAGTTTGTCTTTGAACAAGCAAATTGTACATAGCATTTGTGAATAACTGAGTGAAGTGTCCTGACCTAGCAATTCATAATTTCACTTTGTGGTTGAGTCTAGGTGGGCTTTCCTTAGAGGTTATGATTAGCTGTTGTTTTTTAGTTAAGGAAGGTGGCCTTAGCCTTTGGGGAAGGGATGGTTGACATTCTGATGAGAACTTAGCTATGAGAGCAGAAAAGAAATCTAGTTCATGTGATTTCTGAATCTGAGTTTTGTGTTGTATAAAAAATGATGTGGTATCCTAAGTAGTAGCAGCTCTACCTTTAGATCATAGGGATGGTATTAAAGACTCTGGAGTTCCAAAAGTTGCACTCTCATGTAGTCTTGTGATCTTCCTTGGCATGCTTGTCATAGTTGCAGATCTCACAAAATGAGGAGCTAATTTGAATTGGGCTGCATTAAATAGAAGCAATGTCCTGAATGAGAGGGGTTGTGTTCCCGCTGTATTCTGTCCTGGTCAGATCACGTCTGCAATAATATGCTCAGTTCTGGCTGCCACATTTTTAGAAAGACATTAATTTATCTGGAACTTTTCTAGAGGATATTAAAGGAATTTGAGCCCATTACATACAAGATTTGAAGGAACTATAGAGTTTTAGTCTTGGGACTGGGGGCTATGAAGTAGAAACAGATAAAGTCACTGTCTCTAAATATTTGAAGGACTGTTACATGGAATAACAAGTAGAATATATGTGTTCCAAGGTTTACAGAGTACTCTATTTACATTCTCATGTGCTCTTAGGTTTTGTGGCCTCAAGCTGTAACTACAAATCAGAAGGGGAAGTTAGGAGAGGCAGATTTTGTCTAAATAAGAGAAGGAAGGAAGGATGGATTTATTAAGCACCTACTATGGACCAGGCCCCATGCTAATCCCATTGCAAATATTATTTCATTTGATCCTCAAAACAATCCTGGGAGGTCTGTATTGTTACTATCCCCATTTTTGGTTGAGGAAGTAGAAACAAACAGAGATTAAGTGATTTGCCCTGTGTTACAGCTAGTAAGTGTCTGAGGCCAGAGTTAAACTCAGGTCTTCCTGACTCCTAGCCCAGTGTTCTATCTACTCTGCCTCCTAGGTACCTCTGATAATCATTCTAGTTGTTGGAATGGTCCAAAAGTGTATAGACAAGGGAATAAGTTCTATTTAACTACTCTTCTCGGGTAGATGAGCACTTGTCAAGGATATTGTAGAGGGGATTCCTACAGAGTTGTATTGGACTAGATGACCTATGAGGTTACTTCCAGCTCTAAGTTCTGTGTCTTTTCATAGGACTTCTCTGTCTTATCTTTCCCCATCTGGGTGTTCAGGTTTTTGGACTTTGTAAAGATTTTCCTCTTGGTCCTTCTTCTATGGCTTTTTATGAGGTTTATTTTTCTGGTTCCTGCATTCACTTCAGAGGAGGTTTAGGACCATGATTTTACGATTTTGTACAATGAGATCATCTTATTCAAGTCTTCTCTGTTAGCCATCTCTCTTAGCGTTCAATAGAGTTCCCTCTTGCCTATCCCTCCTGCCCATAACACATACACATGAATCTACAGACCAAGGCTCAGTGTCCTATGGCTCTGCCTCTTGTCCATGAGCAGATCTTCCTGAAGGCTCTATTTCATGCCAGGGTGACTCTGGATCCTGACCCAGCTTCTGCTTTCCTTCCACAGCTTGACGAGTTCTACATCGGGCAGGTCCCACTGAAGGAAGTGACCTTTGCCCGGCTGAATGACAACGTTCGGGAGACCTTCCTGAAGGACATGTGCCGAAAGTATGGAGAGGTGGAAGAGGTGGAGATCCTGTTGCACCCCCGAACACGAAAGCATCTAGGCCTAGCCCGAGTGCTCTTTGCCAGCACTCGGGGTGCCAAAGAGACTGTAAAACATCTCCATCACACCCCGGTCATGGGCAATATCATCCACGCCCAGCTTGACATCAAAGGTGATGTCCCTTGCCTATCTCTTACAATCCTGATCTGTTCCTATTTGGAAAAAAAAAAATCTAGATAATTTGGGAAAGGAAGAAGAATTGAGATCCTAAAGTTAGAGATGGGTGAGAGAAACTGACTTCATGTGCTAAGACCAAGGGAGGGTGGAGATGGGAATTTAAAGCTAGAGAGAGAAGCTGGACTGTCAGAGAATGGGCTAATACCCTCCATTTGTTTAGACTGACTTTTTTGATTCCTGTTCCAGGGCAACAACGGATGAAATACTATGAACTGATTGTCAATGGCTCCTATACCCCCCAAACAGTGCCCACAGATGGCAAAGTCTTGAATGAGAAGTTCCAAGGACCTGCAATACCCACTGAGACGGTGAGAAGCTGACACTACCTAGGGTTGGGTCATCTGAATTCTGGGAGACAGATGCCTGGACTCCTGGAGGGAACTAGATTCAGGGTATTTGAGAGATTGAAGAGGGAAAGACTGATGAGTAAGGACTTCCAGGTGAGGAATAAAAGTGAATGTGAGTAGGAAGGGCCTGGGGAAAAGTGCTCGGGTCTTTTTATAAGTGGGAAGGTGCTTGATTCAAAGAGGGTGCAGTGAATATACACTAACTTTCTTTTCTCCCTTTCTCTCAAGACGGAATCTCGACGCCGGCCTTCATCTGATTCAACCTACCCATCAAGCACTTCTGTGCCAGTCACACCTGGAAATGGCACACCCTGTTCTCAGGACACAACTTACTCCGGTAGCCGGCAAGACACCCCCTCCTCCTATGGCCAGTTCACGCCACAATCCTCTCAAGGGACGCCTTATACCTCCCGGGGCAGCACCCCGTATTCCCAGGACTCTGCCTATTCCAGCAGGTTTGGAAGGGGGCAATACCGGGGTTCCCTCAGCTACTGAAGTCTGGGAGCTAATACATGCCAGGCAAAATATCTGAGGCTAAGGAGTTTGCTGCTGTTATTCTTTGAGAAAACATTTATTGAATATCTACTATGTGTGTCAGGCCTTGTGCCAGGTGGAATACATGGTCCTTGTAGTCAGAGAATTTACAGTCTGTTTTAGGAATATGGAAAGCCTGGCTCCTATGGGAGCTATAGGGCCTAAAAACTAGAATACTTGGGTTTGATGCCATACAAGCTTAGGAAGAGATTTCTTATTCTTAATAACCCTTTTTGACTTTTTTTTTTCCTTTAGGCAAGGAACTCCTGGCTATTCCAGTTACCATCCGGATTCCTCTTCTTCTACCACCTCTTCTTCTTTTAAGCCTCGTCGGTCTGAGAACAGCTATCAGGATTCCTATTCCCGCCGACACTTCTCTTCTTCAGCTACCACTGTTGCCTCTTCTTCTTCTTCATCATCATCATCATCATCATCATCATCATCATCATCATCATCATCGTCATCCTCCTCCTCCTCTTCATCTTCATCCTCCTCCTCCTCTTCTCATTACCGTAGTTCTGACTCACATTATCCAGCATATTATGAGAGCAGTAGCCGATACCAGCGCCATGCCTCCTACCCACCCCGACGTGCGCCCCGGGAGGAGCCCCCAGGAACTCCTTTTCCTGAGCGCTTTCCACCCTCCTACACCTCCTACCTGCCCCCTGAGCCCAGTCGCCCTGCTGACCAGGATTATCGACCTTCAGCCCCAGAGGCTGCACCTCCAGAGCCTCCAGAACCTGTTGGTGGAGTGGGTAGGGGGGCCAGCCCTGAACAAGAGGAAGCCAAGAATTCACCTCGTCCAGCATCCCCCATTCGATCTTGCTCACCTGCCCCAGAGATCACCAATGAGAGTGTGCCCTTTGCCCAGCATAGCAGCCTAGATTCCCGGATTGAAATGCTACTGAAGGAACAGCGGTCCAAGTTTTCCTTCTTGGCCTCAGACACAGAAGAAGAGGAGGACAACAGTAGTTTGGGCCCTGGGGTCAAAGAATCTGGGAGTGAGGTCCTTCTGGGACCAACTCATGGGCCTTGCACACCTCCCCCAGCCCCGGCAAATTTTGAGGATGTAGTTCCCATGGGGAACATTGAACCTGGGGCACCCGGAGAATCTCCCAAAGCCAATGGACAGGACCAGGTGAGAAGAGAAAAAACCTGAGAAACAGCTTGAGTTCTGAGAAGGGATCTTGACTTGTCAATTTTTTTAGGAATAAAACCGATGAATTGGGAAGCAGAGAGCAGAATCCTTCTAACCCTTCTCTCCCATGTTCTTTTAGGCCTCTCTTCATTCTTCTGGCGAGGACATGGAAATCTCAGATGATGATGGTGGAGGATCACCCCCAACAGCCCCCTCACCTCCGCAACCTCCACCTCCTCCACCTCCCCCACCTCCCCCTCCACCCTTTCTGGCTCCCCTTCCCCTGGGCTATCCCCATCAGCCTGCCTATCTTCTTCCACCCCGGCCAGAGGCACCCCCACCCCCTGAATATCCTCCACCCCCTCCCCCTCCCCCACACATCTATGACTTTGTCAACTCCCTTGAGCTAATGGACCGACTTGGGGCTCAGTGGGGAGGGATGCCCATGTCCTTCCAAATGCAGACCCAAATGTTGACCCGGTTGCACCAGCTGAGGCAGGGTAGTGGGGTAACTGCTGCATCAGCAGCCCCCCCTAGTGGAGGTTTTGGGGAACATTTCCTTCCATTCCCTCCACATCAAGAAGCTGCCTATACACTACCCTACACTCTGTATACCCCTGGACAGGAGAACCGAGGGGCTTATGCCCGTGAGGGCTATCATCTGCCCTTACAGGCAGAGCCCTTGCCTTCCTCCTCTGCCTTAAGGGAGGAGGAACATCCCCCTTTTGGGGAGGAGGTAGAAATGGCAGAGGGGAAGGCACCACCTCCTGCTGGCACAGTGGGCCGGGTGCTGGCTACGCTGGTACAGGAGATGAAGAACATCATGCAACGGGACCTTAATCGCAAGATGGTTGAAAATGTAGCTTTTGGAGCTTTTGACCAGTGGTGGGAAAGTAAAGAGGAAAAGGCTAAGGTGAGAGTGAGGGCTGTTGAAGCTAAAGTGCACTTGGAAAACTGTTTTATGAGGAATGGTTGAAGGAACTGAGGGTCTTTAGTTTGGAGAAGAGAAGATTTCCCCCAAGGGATAGGCAATTGAGGAGACCCGACTGACTTCAAATTTCCAAGAGGCTGCCATGTAGCTTCAGAGCAAGGATCAGTGTGTGACCATTATTAGGAGGCAGATTTCAACTCACTCTAAAGATTTACTAAAATGTTGGAGCTTTCCAAAAGTGGAATGAGTTGACAATGATAAGCCACCCATCATTAGAAGTATTGTCTAGGTAATTACTCTTGGAGAGGTCAGAGATGAGGTGGGTACTTTGGGTCAAGGTTCACCCATACAAGGGCCTTTCATCTCTGGGATTCCATAGTCCTATCCTTGGGTTTAAGAGATAAATAGGAGTTAAAAGAGAGAAGCAGAACTAAGAAGAAGGAAAGAGGATAGAGGAAAACATTGGAATTGGCTGGATACATAGGATCTAGGATGGTTTTTGGATGAAAGGAAGCACTTTTGAAAGATGCTGGATTACTCAGTTGTTCATACTTGCCTACCCCTTCTTCGCAGCCTTTCCAGAATGCAGCCAAACAGCAGGCAAAAGAGGAAGACAAGGAGAAGACAAAACTAAAGGAGCCAGGGCTGCTCTCCCTAGTGGACTGGGCCAAGAGTGGGGGTGCTGCAGGCCTGGAAGGCTTTGGATTTGGCT
This sequence comes from Notamacropus eugenii, assembly GCF_028372415.1. Lineage (NCBI taxonomy): Eukaryota > Metazoa > Chordata > Mammalia > Diprotodontia > Macropodidae > Notamacropus > Notamacropus eugenii. Next base: position 377,751,308 of record NC_092874.1, on the reverse strand, counting down.
CTGGGCTTCGAGGGGCACTTCGACTACCATCATTCAAGGTACTGGAAACTGGGACTCCTAGAGTCTGAGTGGGGAAAAAATGGGGGATGAGGAGAGTTCCTATCTTAGGGCTGGAAGTAGTAGGAAATAAATTTGGAGTCTAGATAAGCATGTGTCTCTTTTTTATTCTCTCCCTACTTCAGGTAAAACGGAAAGAGCCTTCTGAAATTTCAGAGGGTGGAGAAGAAAAGCGGCCTCGGCCTTCTACCCCAGCAGAAGAGGATGAAGATGGTGAGTAAGGAGAGCAAAACAGAATATCCAGTTTCTGAGAGGAGAGGGGAACTATGGAGAAAAAATTAGAGACTTGGGACCAAGATGTCCAGAGGAGTTGAATGGAGGGGAGATTTTGAAACTGGGTAGAATAGTTTTTGGAGGCATTTCCCTGGATTGGAAGTTAAATTGATCTAGTCTAGGTTCTACTACTAATTTGCTATGACTTCAGGCAAGTCGCTTTCACTATGTATCCATTTTCTTACCTGTAAATAGGCATAACTCTCCCACTACCTATTTCATTAACATAAAAGATAAAATATTGTTTGAAAAATTTTAGAAGTATTAGGCAAATCCTAAGGATTACTCTTGATAATACATTACCATGATAATGCTGATGTCCAGAACCTGATCGAGAGAAGGAAGCTGGAGAGTCAAGTCGACCAGGGATGAAGGGCCCAAAGCGGGAAGAGGAGAGGAGTAAGGCCCAGGGCAAACACCGAAAACCTTTTGCTCTGGACAGTGAAGGAGAAGAGGCGTCACAAGAGTCCTCCTCTGAGAAGGTGAGTGAGATGGCTTTGCTGTATGTCAGCAGCTCATCACAGTGGTTTGGCTGCCTTGTTAGGTCTTCTGTCCCTGTTGCTTCATCTCTCCCTTTCAAAGAACCATGTACATTTTGCTTTTTCAGTCTGGGCACTGGCAATGTATTGGGGTCTATTTTCCAACTTCTCTACTCTTGTGACCCAGGAAATCTCCTCGCTGACTTTATGTAACACTCTGCTCTGGTTAGGGGCTTGGGTCCCACTTCATAAGTGTGGAGAATCAGTCGCTTGTTTTTATCCCTTTTCCTAAGGAGGAAGAAGATGATGAGGATGAGGAAGAGGAAGAAGAGCGCAGTGAAACCATGGAGACCAATAAGAAGACAGCCGAGGCATCTGGAGGTGAGTCGAAGCTATCATTTTGGAAACCTTAAGGGAAGAGTAGGAGAACATTTCCTGTAGACATAGGCAGCTGTTCCCTCCACAAGGTCCTGTGTTTCAGTGTTGCACTTGGTTCCTACGACTTTCCTTAGCACCCCTGGAAGTTCTGGTCCCTCTTCTTGCCCAGTTAAGCATGATGAACTCTACGTGGGTCCTGCTGTGCTGTCTTGACTATCTTTTCTTGACCTTTTCTCTATTTGCCCCTGGACTTCCAGGTGAGGATGAGGAGAGTGCCTCCTCCTCCAAATATTCTCTGTACGCTGAATCAGAAGGTGAGAATGACAGCACTTCAGACTCTGAGAGCAGCACTTCCTCTAGCAGCTCTTCCTCCAGCCCCTCCTCCTCTTCCTCTTCCTCCTCTTCCTCCTCTGCATCTGAAGAGGAGGAGGAGGAGGAACCATCAGTAGTTTCTTCAGCCTTGTCACCCCCTCTGGACGTCCCATCAGACCTCCCTATCCCTGTGGAGGAACCAGAACAAGAGAAGCTTCCAGTTCCACCTGTCATACCTGTCCCTGAGCTGGAGAAGGTCCCAGTGAGGCCTCCAGGTAGGTAGATTTATGAGAAAGTTGAGTATGAAACCATAGACTGTGAGATTATGATGCATAATGTGTATATGCCCTCTGTTTGGAAAGAGGACTTTTGAGTTTTGAGTGAATGGAGGAAACAAGAGTAGCAAAATCATTGTGGAAAAGTAGAAAGATCACTTAGATTTAGTGTCAGAAGACCTGGGTTCAAATCCTTGTTCTCCCTTGTATTAATTTTGTAATTTGAAAATGTCATTTCCCCTCTCTGGGTCTGAGTTTGCTCATCTGTGAAATGACTTTGGTCATTTTAAGGTCAGCTAAGGTCTCCTGTGGCTCTTGATCCTATGATAACATGCCTCTCTGAGTGATAGCCAGTGAATTATTATAATTGTGTGTCCAACATACATAGTATGAGGATAAATCCCAGCTTATTACAAGAACATGTCATATTGAAGTCTGAGTTTGTGATACTCTCTTTACTACATCCCTTTCACCAGGTCCTCCTGAGGAACTATTGCCTGAGACACCTCAACATCCCCCAGAGCCACCAGCTGTCTCCCAAACCTCTCCTCCCCTACCTCTTGCCCCTCGTCCTGAAGAGTGTCCATCTTCTCCTATCCCACTTCTCCCACCACCGAAGAAGCGGCGGAAAACAGTCTCCTTCTCTGCATCAGAGGAAACCCCAACCACCCCAACTCCTGAGGTTCCACCACCTGTTCCACCTCCAGCTAAGCCTGTTGGTCCCCTTCCCCGGAAAATCTCCCGGGGTGGGGATCGGACCATTCGAAATTTGCCCCTGGACCATGCTTCTCTGGTCAAGAGCTGGCCAGAGGATGGATCCCGGGCAGGGCGAAACCGGAGTGGAGGTCGGAGTCGTCTGCCAGAAGAAGAAGAACCTGGGACTGAAGTAGACCTGGCAGTCTTGGCAGATTTGGCCCTGACTCCAGCTCGGCGAGGGCTGGTCGCTCTACCCATAGGAGATGATTCTGAGGCCACGGAGACCTCAGACGAGGCCGAGCGTTTGGGTCCAGCAGGTCCCTCAATTGTTCATGTTCTTCTGGAGCACAACTATGCTCTGGCTGTCCGGCCCACTCCCCCTGCTCCAGTTTCCAGATCCCTGGACCCACTTCCTTCCCCTGCCACTGTCTTCAGCTCACCTGCCGATGAGGTCCTAGAAGCCCCTGAGGTGGTGGTTGCTGAGGTGGAGGAGGAAGAGGAGGACGAGGAAGAGGAAGAAGAGTCTGAATCATCAGAGAGTAGTAGTAGCAGCAGTGATGGGGAGGGTGCCTTGAGGCGGAGGAGCCTTCGATCCCATGCCAAGCGCCGTCGACAGCCCTTGCCCCCTGCCCCTCCACCCCCACCCAGTTATGAGCCTCGAAGTGAGTTTGAACAGATGACCATCTTGTATGACATCTGGAATTCTGGACTTGATGCTGAGGACATGAGCTACTTACGACTCACCTATGAGAGGCTGCTACAGCAGGATGGTGGAGCTGACTGGCTCAATGATACCCACTGGGTCCATCACACCAATATCCTAGACCTCTGTGCGCATGTGGGAGCTATTGTACCAGAAGCGTCAAGTCTCACCTCTCCTTCTTAATCAGTCATTTTAGTAATGATATTTCTGTGAGTCCATTGTTGAGTACTTTTTTTTTGTCTGCCACTTTTCACCTTCATTCTTGTTCATTTCATTTCATTTTTCTCTGCCTAATACATTTCCATGGTCTTAGGAAGGTTATTAGAATTGGCTGTATGTCTCTCTCTTGCCTTCTTTCCCCACAATCTGGCTTCCCCTACTTCACCATTTCACTCTCATGTCCATCTTAGGTTGCTCTCCTTCCAGACTGGGGAGCGGTCAGGGAGAGCTGCAAACGATTCTTGAGCCTCTGAACAGGCCTGGGAGTGGGCCACTGAAAAACCTGTTTTCTTCCTTAACCTTATATCACTCACCAACTTGACCACTCCCAAACGTAAGCGAAAGCCCCTGGATGGACCCCGGGAGCATCAGACAGGTTCAGCTCGGAGTGAAGGTTACTACCCCATCAGTAAGAAAGAAAAGGATAAGTACTTGGATGTCTGTCCTGTATCCGCACGTCAGCTAGAGGGCTCAGACACCCAGGTAATGACACCAGGGCCATTCTCTGCAGTTGACCAGTTTTTGTTCATTTCCCTGCACTTTCCTACTGATGAGGTTCTTTTTCCTTCCCAGGGGACAAACCGGGTGTTATCAGAAAGAAGGTCAGAGCAGCGTAGGCTGCTCAGTGCCATTGGTACATCAGCCATTGTGGACAGTGACCTGCTGAAACTGAATCAGCTCAAGGTGAGAATAACTTTGAGGGAGGTGGGGAGCTCTGAGACTTTGGGGTACAACAGCCATTGGTCTTACGCAAGGAGCATAGCCATAGCAGGAGAGAAGCCTTAAGCAAATGAGTGGAGTTTCAAGGATGGGGAGCCGTTTTGGTTTTTATTTATTTATGTGTATGTGTGTGTATGTATATATACACATATACTTATACATAAATATGTGTATGTATGCATGTATATACATATATATGTATACACACACACACATACACAGATATCATGGTAAACAAGGAATTGGGAATGTCTTGGAACAGAAAAGAAGGGAAAGAATGTGGTCTTTTATCTTGGGGGAAGAGCAGTCCCCCAGCACCATGTGCCCATTGTGTTCATGAATCACAGCCATAGTGAGAAAGTAAAGAGCTTGGTTTGGGCAGTGGGGAAGAAGGCAGGACATGATGCTATCCCTTATGCCTGAATTTCTCCCTTCTGTCTTTTCTACCCCTGTAGTTCCGGAAGAAAAAACTGAGATTTGGCAGGAGCCGGATCCACGAGTGGGGTCTTTTTGCTATGGAACCTATTGCAGCTGATGAGATGGTTATCGAGTATGTGGGACAGAACATACGTCAGGTGAACAAGCTGCCTTGTCTAGCCACCAGCATGAAGATGATGAGGCGTCAGATTGGGTGTGGTGTTCTTAGGGGAGGTGTGGTCACTGCTCTGAGGCAGAACTAGAGCCTCAGAGATAGGCAGTGATGTGGACTCATCCATACATAGGGCATGCCCTCTGAAATCCCTGTTATGGGGACTAAGGGTAAGTGTACAACTAGAAAGCAGTGGTAACATTGGAAGAATCATGTCCATGTGGGTGAATAGAAGGAACCAAATCAACTCAGGAATACTTCATGGAGGAGGTGGAAGTTTTAGAGCTATTTTATGATGAAAAAAGACAATTTAATGGGCATGGAGGAGGTATGAGATTGAGAGAGTTGTTTTATGGAGTGAGCACAGAGACAAGGTAGACAGTCACAGGCCTAAAGGGTGGAAAGCCTGTATGCCAAAGCAAGTATGTGTGAAGGATATTTGGATAACAAATGTGACATCTAATATCATTTATACCAAAAGTTTTCAAGACTTAGATGGGGAAGAAGGAAGATCTTGGTTTTCTCTGGAAAACTTTTTCTGAACTTTCTTGGCTTGTCAGGTGGTAGCTGACATGAGGGAGAAACGGTATGTGCAGGAGGGCATTGGCAGCAGCTATCTGTTTCGGGTGGACCATGACACCATCATTGATGCCACCAAATGTGGAAATCTGGCACGATTTATCAATCACTGCTGCACGGTGAGAGCTGGATCTGGGGGCAGGAACTGGTTTTGGATTACTTATTTGGGTTTGGGAGGGCACTTTTAAAGGTGCTGGAGAGCAAAATGAAGGCAGAGAAAGGGGATACATGACTGAGGAAACTTGGTTTTTGGGAGAAATGGGTGCAGTAGCTAAGGAGCCAAAGTCAAAGCTAATAACTCCCTTCTCCAACCACAGCCCAACTGCTATGCCAAGGTGATCACCATTGAGGCCCAGAAGAAGATTGTAATCTACTCCAAGCAGCCAATTGGGGTGGATGAAGAAATCACCTATGACTACAAATTCCCCTTGGAAGACAACAAGATCCCATGTTTGTGCGGCACTGAAAGTTGCCGAGGTTCCCTCAACTGAGGGCCTTATGGAGGGATTGGCTTTACCCTACCACCGCCTCCTCCAACACACACATATGCCCCTAATTTATTCACGCCACAGGCTAGAGAACCAGCTGGGGCTTGAATTGCCCTTTGACTTAGGTTCTGGGGTTCAGACTTAGACCCTGAGCCTCCATTTCCTGTGGTTCCCAAGATAAGGTGGGAGAGTGGTAGGGGGCACGAGGTCTCTGCAGGGTGAGCAGATAAAGTCTACCCCACCATTTAGGAACTGACACAGGAAAAAAATAATTGGAGTGTTCCCTGCCCCTTCCCCTTGTGGGGAGTATGGGTCTCCCAGATTCTGGGTTGTGGGGAATGCCCAAAACATGAGGCAGGTTCTGCCCCCACTTTTTTTCTTTTCGGAGAAGAAACTGTAAATGTTTTGTAGCTGCTAGCTGCTGTTTCCTGTGGAAACCTGGGGTGCCGGCCTGTACAGATGCTGTTCTTTGAGGGGGGAGGACTTTCCCATCCCCTCACCTTGTTTTATTGGGGGCTGTTCCCCCTACACCTCTTTTCTTCTCCATTTTGGGGTCTCTGGAGCAGCTGGCCATATTTTTCCACCCTCAGGAGAGCTCTTTCCTGGACCCCAGCTAGGAATCTCTCCCTTCCCTGGTATTGATACTTCCTCCTCCCCCAAACCAGGGAAGACAGGGGTCTGTGATTTCCCAGGCCTTGTCGTCTGGCCATATTAGGCCTAAGAGGCCACAAGGGGTTATCTGAAACCTGGGCCTTCCCTTTGGGCTTTAGAGGCATCAAGGCCAGGCCTGGGGAAAGGGGATTTGGGACATGGGAGGGTGTCTCCTGTTCCCCCCTAAGCTGCCTCTGCCCTGTTCTTCAAAAGGCCATGTTCAAATTCCCACCCCATAAGTGGCTGCACAGCTGGCCAGGGGCTGGGAGAAGACAGATGGCATGGGCCCCCAGGATTTGACCCCAGCTGTATCTTTCCCCGCCCCCACTCCTGTTGGCCTGGTTTTGTACATATGTTAATAGCGCGGATGCCTCGGACCCGACGCCACATTTTTATAATTGTGATTAAACTTTATTGTACAAAAGTTGTCCATCCTTTTTGGCTTTGTGGTGGTAGGAATCTGTCGGTACCTGATTATTGCAGAATGGATAGAGATGACTGGACTTTTGAGGTACATGAGCACGGGTAATTTAGGGTTATAAATTTAGAGCTAGAACAGACCTTAAAGATCATCTTTTGTGTTAATGGGATTAGGAAGTGGTATGCTCAGGCACCTGACCATCGTCCCATTCACATCTTGATGCTTAAGTATTTATTCTGGTTCTGCCTGTTAATTTTAAATGCAGAGAAACTTGCTTGGGGACTAGCTGAGGGCATATAACTATTGTGACTATGGGTTCCTTGATCTTCCCCTGCCCTTGCTTCCCTTACCAGAGCCCTTTGCCCTGCCCAACACTGAGGGGTGGGGAATGGGGCAATAGTGAAAGAAAATATGTGAAGGTGAAGAGTGATGAGGGGGTCATCAGCTGAAGCCTTCAAGTCATTTTCCCAGTCTTAACATCCTTTCATTTGCCATGAGTCTAGACAGTCTCAGCCTTGAGGGTCCGGAAACTGAGGAATAGTGGATGGTCACCGCTATAAATCCCACCCCAGGTCCTACTGGCTGGCAGATGCAGTAGCCAGTCTGGGTCAGCAGGAGGTGTTTTCTCTACCAGAATCGAAGGCGGGGCCAAAGGGCGGTTGCTCGGGACTGTAGGTTGGCTGATTCCTAGAAGGGGCTGTACTTAGGATAATAGCTGGGATGGGGGAGGGTGGACGGAAAAGGAAAGCTAAGGGAACTGAATTTTATAAAAAGGGGTGGCCAAGATTTTGTCCTAAAGGGTTTTAGGTGGTGTCTTACAAGCTGTGGGAGCTGACAGACCACTGCAGAGCTGACCTCTTCCAGGTAGGAGGTTCTCATTCTTAGTCCCACTTTGACCTCAGCCCTATCTCCCCTTTTCACTGACATGCAGCCCCCTCGACCCTCTCTTACACAGTTCTGCCAACCTGCCATCCCCCTTTCCTCATCTTAAGTCAGGAACAAAGTGCCGTTGGGGCTCAGAGTTTACCAGAACCGTCCCTTCCCTCCCACCTAATCCTGTTCCTGTCCCTTGATTAAACAAACTCCTGGATATTTTTGGACGGTGAAGCCAGGCTGTGTCCTGCTCTGGCCATAATGTGCATGTTCCGCCTTATACAAGAGTCACAGATGAGCCTTTGTGGGAAATGGGTGAGTATGGCTGGGCAACCAAACATAAGCCATTTGGCAAGAGCAGAGAAGATAGTCCTTGAGATGGGTGGAGGGCACGAATAGGCACTGATCAACATGCCTGGCCCACCTGTCTTTCTCACTGCAATTAGATATGACAGACGGAGGCCCAGATCTGGTGTACCTGGTGACAGGGGGCTGCGGCTTCTTGGGGGAACATGTGGTTAGGACCCTGCTGGAGATGGAGCCCCGGCTCAGAGAGCTTCGGGTATTTGACATTCACCTGGGGCCCTGGCTGGAGGCACTAAACCCAGGTGAGGGAAGAGGAGGTATCTGGACCTATCAGAAACCCACCTCTCCAACTCCCAGGTCCTGTTCCTTCCCAGGACCAAATCCTTTCCCTGCTCCCCATTACAAAGGGAGGCAACCCAGTTTCTCCCTCCAGTCCTCAAGGGGAAGTGTGTTTATGACTGGACTGCATCTGGATGGGGAATGACTCACGGATGGAAAGTGATGATTTGGAGGGTGTTACTCTATTGGGGGTGGGGAAGAGGGGGCCTGGGAGGAACATGTCATGTGGGCCAACATCTGTTCTCTCTCAGGGCCCATGCAGGTGATCCCAATCCAGGGGGATGTGACTCGTGCAGAGGATGTGGTGGCAGCTGTAGCTGGAGCAGATGTGGTCATTCATGTAGCAGGGCTGGTGGATGTGTGGGGACTGAATGACCCTGAGGTCATCCACAGGGTTAATGTTCAGGGTGAGGAATCTTTAAACCTAGTCTAATGGTCCAATCATCCCTCCCCAATTTGTGCAACTAACCTGACCTTGTCCCTTTCTCTCTCCCTCTCCCTCCCACCCACTGGTTTTCCCCTGGAATTCTGTGTCAAGAAAACTTTGCCCAGTGGAGAGTGGAGGTGTGTGTGTGTGCTTAGGATAGGAGGGAAGCTGGGGAGAAAGGAAAACAAACTGCCCCTCCTCCCCCTAGGGACTCAGAATGTGATTGAAGCCTGTGTGCAGACTGGGACTCGGTTCCTGGTGTACACTAGCAGCATGGAGGCCCTGGGACCCAATATCAAAGGACACCCCTTCTACCGGTACTCCTCATCTTCCTCTCTTTCCCACCCCCTTCCCAATTCCTGCAGGGGTCCTGTGCTATAAAATGCTAATGAACTCATCTCACAGCCTTATTGGGGGTGCTGGAAGTCCTTTGTAAACTTTAAAGCAGAATTATGTGAATGGTATCATGGGAAAAGCCCTGGACTAAAAAAAAACCAATTCGGAAAAACCTTGAACCAGAAAACCTGACTCTGCTCGTGGACGTGACAACCTCTCTTGGTCCATTTCCCAGATCATCACTGTTAGGGTGGCATGGACAAATAGACAGGCAAAACTGGTCTCCACCTTTTGAGCGTTGCCTGAGGTACCACTGAGAGGTTGAATGACTTGTCCAGGGTCACACAGTATGTGTCAGAGACAGGACTTGAACCCATATCTTCCTGACCCCAAGACCAGCTTTCTATCCACTCTATCATGTGGTCTTCATCTAAAAAATTAATATAATAGCTGCATGTATTTCACAAGGCACTTGTGAGGAAAACAAGATGATATTTGTAAAGGACTCTGAAAACTCTAAACATAGAGAACTCATAGTTAAGTCCTGATGTATCACACCTATCCCACTGTGTGTAGGGGGTTCACTGTATGCCCTGTCTCCCACATCCAGGGGTAACGAGGACACCCCCTATGAGGTGACTCATACAGAGCCCTATCCCCGAAGCAAGGCCCAGGCTGAGAGGCTAGTCCTTGAGGCCAATGGTAGAAAGGTAAGGGGGTTCAGATGGTTGGGTCTGGGAATCCTACAGCACTGGAGCTTAGAGGGCATTGAGTTCACTCACTGGGGAGACTGAGGCCCATGCAGAGCCAAGACTGCAATTTAGATCTTCCAATCGCTGGTACATGGCTCTTTCAAGGACACAGATAGGAGCCCTCTTGTATGTATTTGTACGTACAGTAATGAAACAAACCACTGGAAGATACCTGAAGTCTTGCAATTTGGGGGTATAGGGTTCACCTGTTTGCCTCCATGATACATACAAATGAATGTAGTTAGGTGAGCTGGGAAGGGGAGGGACAGGAAGCTTGGGTCTCAACAACGACTTCTATTCAGGTCCGGGGTGGACTTCCCTTGGTGACATGTGCTCTACGTCCCACGGGGATCTATGGCGAAGGCCACCAGCTCATGCTCGATTTTTACCAGAAGGCCCAGCGAACTGGTGGGTGGCTTTTCAGGACTGTCTCTCCCTCTGTGGAACATGGCCGAGTTTACGCAGGTGAGGACCAAGCCCTCTGACTGGAGGAGAAGGGTGGGTATCAGACAGTGTATAGACTAAGTAAAGGGCAGGGATGTGTGAAACCTCTGTGCAGACAAAAGCCAGGTTATGGGACAGCAAGTACTGGGGAAGCTGCATGTATGTATGTGGGAAAGGGCTAGGGGGAGAGAGTCTCTTTTTAGCAAGAGTCAGACTTCTGAAAGGGGCTGGCTCCCTGTATGGGTGGTGAGGTACAGGCTGGGAAGGGGACTTGGTGTCTATGTAGTCAAGGAAGGAGACTGGGTGTTCGAAGCATCTCTGTGGGTTGCCTTTAGGGCTAATGGGTGTTTGAGCAGCATCTGATCTGTTCTCCTCAGGCAATGTTGCTTGGATGCACCTGCTGGCAGCTAGGGAGCTAGGCTCCAGGGCTGACACAATGGGTGGGCAAGTCTACTTCTGCTATGATGACTCCCCTTATAAGAGCTATGAGGACTTCAACTTGGAAATCCTGGGCCCCTGTGGTATTCGCCTCCTGGGAACTCGGCCCCTTCTGCCTTACTTCGTGCTATTTCTCCTGGCCACTGTCAATGCTTTCTTGCAGTGGCTACTCCGGCCTTTGGTGGTCTATACAGCTTTAATCAACCCCTATACTCTGTCCTTGGCAAGCACCACTTTCACTGTTCGTACAGACAAGGCCCAGAGGCATTTTGGCTATAAGCCCCTCTATGGCTGGGAGGACAGTAGAGACCGCACTGTTTCCTGGGTGAAGACCAGAAAGGGGTGTCCTGGTCCCCTTCCCTGTGACCGGGCCCTGAAGGTAGGAGACCCTGGGTTCTAGATTCCATCCTCTGATCCTAGCCAAGGGTTCTCCTTACCTAGTGACTGAGCCCTGAATGGTTAGCCTGGTTTCCCATAAATGACCCTATCCAGGGGATTTTTCATCTAAAGACCAAACCCTGAGAAGTATGGCAAGTTTCACACTTTTAGATTCTTTTCTCTAACTCTACTGAGGGAAATTCCACATATGTTCCTAGTGACCATGACTGGGAAAAGGTAGACCTGAGTGCTAAATGCCATTTTCTGACACCCATCCGAAGGATAACTATCTCTCTCCACTGGTGGTGAAAAGACAGGGCCTTGGGGAGGGGTGGACCTAGATTCTGGACTGCGATCAGTGCCTCTGCACTCCCCTCCTCACCCACCACCAGCTCCCAGGGGCAGCAGCTCCCTTGATTCCTAAGAGCGCCTAGGGTTCTAGATCTGGCCTCTAAAGCCTAGCCACGAGCTCCAGGCCTCCCCTGAGAACTCGGGACCCAGTACATTCTGTGGCTCTGTTGGCCGCCTTGTTCTGCCGGAATCCTCCATAAGGCCGAGCTGCCTCGCCGCCTTTACCATAGTGTTACCCCAACATGGACTTTCCCCGTGTCGTGGACATTAAACATTTTGCTTCTTCTGTCTAAATGACTGGCATCACCCCGTGCCCAGGCACCGGGGAAGGGGGGCGGGGAGGGGGCTGGCTTCCGACCACGCACACGACACTGGCCCTCCTGCCCCTGGGGTCCGCGCCCCTCCGGCGTCCGTGCCCCTCCGGCGTCCGTGCCCCTCCGTCTGCCCCAGCAGCAGGCCCCCCCGGCGCTGACCCCCGCCCCCCGCCCCGTCGCGACCCCCGTCCCCAGCGGCGGGGAGGGGAAGGAGAGGCAGCACACGGCCGACCCGCTGGCTGGACGTTTGCTATTTTTCCCGCGGGGCCCGGCCCGGCCCAGGGTGGGAAGGTCTCGGGACGGGACATGCAGGGCTGCGGGGGGGTCAGGGTCGTGATTTTCCGTTTTTCCGTTTGCTTCTTGGGCACCGATGGTGAGGACGTCCGGGGCTTGGGGGCGCGGGGAGAGACGGGGGGAGCCCCAGGGGCCGGCGCCGGCCCAGGACCTTCTCCCTCTCCGCAGCCCTCTCCTGCTCGGGAGCCAGGCGTCCCGGCCCCACCCCGGCGTCCCAGGCACCCTGTCCTCGCTCTGCGGGGGGCCGGGGAGGATGGGCAGGTGGGAGGGACCCTAAAAACCAACGGGAGAAACGGGCGGGGGCGGCAAGGGCTACGTCACGCGACACGCCAGCCACACGGCTGCACAGCGCGGAGGGGCGGGGGAGCCCGGGCCGTCCTGGGTGCGGGTCAGGCTGGACAAGGGCTGCGGGGCGGAGGGGGCGATGCATAGACACAGAGTGTACACGCTTGGAGCGCGCTGGGAGCGTGTGTAGAGACCCACGGGCACATGGGATGTACACACAGTGTGCTTAGTGAGAGGCAGAACTGGGCGGGGGGCTAGGAGGGGGGAGAGGTGCCCCCGGCCACCCCCTCCATGCCACCCCCGGGCCAGCCTGAACCTGCGGACAGGATCCACGGAGGGCTTGGGACTTAGGGAGATACAGCGGATGGCCACGTACTCTGAGGGTGTTCCGTGGGGATAGCGGGGCACACCTTTCCATTTACATGCAAACACATCTGTACCCAGACAAGACACCTGCACACACGGGCACAAGCGGCAAGCATGGATGGAAACATGCCTGTGATGAATCTTGGATGTGTCTCTACCACTCACGCCCAGAACCAAGGACAGAAACCCCAGAGCGGAGCGAAGGAGACAAGACTTGCTGGGGGATGCAGTGGGATCGCTGGGACGTAACCTCCCAGAACACAGGAAGACCCAAATGATGAAGGAGCTCTGATGAGATTCTCAGAGGTTCTCATGGACACCCTTAGAGGGGGGAGTGGAAGAAGTAGAAATGGGGACGACTGGCAAACACAGGATGGGCGTGTGGGCACAGCTACCATGTAGACAGCACAGGGTGAAGCGATGTGGAATTGGCACCCTGCGGGAGCTGTCTCTGAACACAGAGTGGGCAAGAAAATGTGTGTGTATACGTATGTGTATGTGTAAAAATCACAGAATGTCAGAATTTGAAAAGACCTTAGAGCATCTAGTCTATCACCACCATTTTTAGAGGAGGAAACTGAAGCCCAGAGAGGGAAAAGGGAAGAGACATGCCTAAGGTCACACAGACTCGGAGACAGGGCAAAGATTAGGCCCTAGATTTCCTGAATGCTCATTCCAGGATTCTTTCCACTATACAAAATTTCCTTTCCATATGTGTTAATGTATGTGTGGGGTGGGTGGGGATGGTGGGAGAGGAGTTTGTCTGTTTTTGCATTAATTGGCCTTTATCCTAGGCTGGTCTGGGCTTCCTGGTTTGAGGACTTTAGTAGGGGCTGAGGGTGGGTGATGGTGGGGCAGAGAGACTGTGAGAGGCAGTCTAAGTCTGGAAGGGCCTAGTGGCACAAAGACCTCAACCAAAATAGGTTAGAAAGAGACAGTAATGGGGGGAAAGGAGCTCAAATAGCAAATACTTTCTGTTCTGAGAAGCTGGCTCACCTTTTCCTGGAAACAGGCCTCTGCTGACCAGGGTGGGAGAAGTAACTTTCCGTAGACAACCACTCTTAAACAGGTACAGTAACCACAGTCCTTATCTACATACGAGAACATACATGATCTGACCAAAGGGGTGGGTGATGCACATATGCATGAGAAAAGTTGTGGGCTGTGGGAAGTTCACTTACATGTCAACTTCACCTCTAGTGGATGTTCCTTATGGGTTCAGCTATGCCTAAAAATCCCTAATTAGTCACACCCTGAGGGCACATTTATAAAGGCCATGTAGGTGCAGGGGTGGGGTGGAGAAGGAGGGAGACTGAGGGATTATGTCAATGCCATATATCACCAGTGATCCAAGGGTGGCATATGTGCATGTTGGCATATATCCAACCATGTTGGTGGGTGTGCAAATGAACTAGACACATATCTGAACATGGCAATGATGCCTATAGCCTGGGAGAGGGTATTCCATTGTCATCTGTGTCTGGTACATAATTCAGCCAGTGGACCAAAGGGGCCCCTGGAGCCTGTTGCTTGTGTGTGTGTGTGTGTATTTGTGTGCATATGTGTGTGTGTGTATGTGTACTGAGATACACACAAAACAAAGACATTAATACACATACACATACTGATGCATATATACATACACACACACACACAGAGCTGCCCATCCCTGAGAGGGCATGTCTTTCCTAGCTGGGGAATTATTTATTGCTACCATAAGGGAGGTCCAGCCTTGGTTCTCTCCAACTAGTGAGAGGAATCTGGGGCCCCTAGGTGCAGAGAGCAAGGTTGAACTACCATGGGCTCCCAGGCTATGCCAAACTAAACAAAGCCCTGAGTGAAGGCATGGGAGACCTTCCTCCTCACCCCTACACTGCCCTAGCTGCACCACAAGGATGAAGAGTCTACCCACATAGCAGCTGTACTTCCTGGCCAGCCCCCACTTAATTCAGGGAGCAGGGGTTTGGGGGAGAAGAGGGAGGCCCAACCCTTGTATGAACCAGTTCTATGCTCCAGGCATGGCTTTAGAAAAAAGGCAGTTGATACACAAGGAAATACAGTAGTCCTGATGCAACTGAAACAAATACAGAGCAAAATAAAGTTACTAATTAATAGCTTCAGGGCTCAAAATCTAACTATGGATCTCCAGTGTAGGCTGAGTGCATCTCAGGGCATGTTGAGTTCTGCTATGGATGGCAGCCAAGGCCCATGTTACCGAGGCAGAGAGGGAGTAAGTATGGGACACAGCAGGATCACACCATTAGGAGGAAGATGAGTGTTGGACCTAGAACCCTAAAGCAAAGGGCATAGGAGAAACTGGGTCTCAGGGACAGAAAAAAATCCTGCTTCCAGGCCTTTGGCTGCCTACCCCCTGTGTTTTTTTTAGCTCTGTCAGGCTTCAGGAAGTATGTCAAATGCACACCCATTATTTCCCCCAGGCTCTCTCCAACAAATGAGGCGTGTGTGTGTGTGCGCATGTCTGTGTATATGCCTCTGTGAGCATGTGTGTATGTGTCATGCGGCCACCCAGGCCAGACCCCTGCCAGCTTAGGGGTGTCAGGGCCTCTGTATGCACCAACATGAAAGCTAGAGGCAGAGATGGTACCGATAGCAGTCTGTTTGTGTGTATGTGAAAGATCCACAATCTTGTGGCAAGATGCCTAGTTGCACAATATTTGAGCTTGCATCTCCACATGAACTTGTGCAGACCTGCAGGGGGAGGAGAGTGGGGAATGACCTCAGATTAAACACAGATGCACACAAACCCATACAGGACACACAGCTGTGCTGATAAATATATGTGTGTATGGAATACATAAAGGGTTATAGACACACCATGTAGTCACATGTACACACAAACACACACGCAAATATGTATAGATAGGTCATAGAAATATATATCTCTGTGCCCACATATACAGATGTTATACACACAGTGTGGTGGGCTCTGCCTGGGGCTAACATACAATCATACTCCACACACACCTCCTGGAGGTAAATACGTGCAGGAGCGTGCACACACATGCAAAGGTCATTTACACACGTCTAGTAGAGAGGCATATTTGCGTGCGTGCATGTGTGTATGCATGTAAATTTTCATACTGCTTAAACAAAGATAAGTCATACAACAAACACAATAGGTATCTACATAGCGTGTGGATAAACACAGCAAGAAGGTGTATGTGTACACATGGCTGGGAAGAAATGAGCGGGTCTCTGTATACATACCAAGTCACATTGTTTACACCTCCATGTGTGTATCCGAGCACACACACACCCTGACCTATGATCTATGTACATCTAGGGTGAATGGACTGGATGCAGGTGGCTATTCATACCCCAGGATGTCATCCGCAATGTATGAGCATACAGACCTCTGTGTGTGTGTGTGAGTGTGTGCGTGCATGTGTGTGTATAGATGTGGAAGCTGTCCCTCAGACAAACTTTGTCAGTGCCAGTGAGTGTGCCTACAGATCCACGTATGTGACCACACCTTCTCCCACTATCAGAGCCCCTACAATCTGTACTGGACACACATGGTAGGGATTGATGGAGGGATACACTCAGCCACAATGTATATGACAGCTCAGGCCACAGGCAGACACATAGGATGGGGCAATGGGGGAGGGGAGAGTGTGGGGGGAGCCAGCGTGCACGTACACCCGAGCACACACATGCCCACCCTACACATTGCCAGCATGTGGGCCCCCATGGTGCTAGGCCTGTGTGGGGAGAGGCAGGTGGCTAGGGCTCATGCCTGCTGTAATCTACATGCGGAGGAGGGGCATGGGACATGGGGGTCCCACTTCAGGGTGGGGAGGGGATTGCTCAGGTCCATATTATGGACAGTGGAGGGGAGGAGAGGGCACTGCCTGGATCCAATCTTAGGGGCTGAGACTGGAAGAAGGGGGACGGGTAGGGGGAGCTGGGGGATGGATGGATGGATGGATGGGGGAGGGGTATTGCTCCCATTCTGGTGAGGGGGTCTTGGGGAGATGAGGAGAAAGTAAGGGGACAAGTCTACAAGCCCAGCGTCCCCCCGATGGACGACGCAAGCACCACCCCCAGCACCACACAGCAGATGATGATCATGATTTTCTTCTGCAGGTGGGAGAAAGTAACGGGAGACAGAGAGACAGAAAGAGGGAGGTAGGAGAGAAGGAAAGGAAGTAGAGGAAGGAATGTAGAGAGGAGAAAGAAAAGGAAAAGGAGAGGAGAATGAAGGGACAGGAAAGGGGGAGGGGAGAAAGAAAGGAAAGGGGAGGTGAGGAAACGATGAGAAAAGGAGGAAAGAGTAGGTAACAGGGGAGGAGAGGAAGAGAGAAAAGGAAAGAGGAAGAGAGAGGAAAGACAGGAGGGAAGTAAAGAGAGGAGGGAAAAGGGAGAAAAGAAGAGGGAAGATGGAAGGAGGGAAAGGAAAGACAGAAGAAAGGGAGAGGAAAAAAAAGGATTAGAGGAGGAAGAAAAAGAAAGGAAAAGCGAACAGGAAGGAGGGGAGAGAGGCGTTGAAAGTGAGGGGGAAAGGAAATAACGAAGGCGATAAGAGAAAGGAGAACGTAAGGGAGAACAGGAAGAAGGAAAAATATGAAAGAGGGAGGTAAAAAGGAAAAAGGTAAGAGAAAAGAAAGTCAGAAAAGAGGGGAAAAGGAGGAAGGAGAAGAGAAGGTGAAAGGAAAGGAGAAAGGCAAGAACGGAGGATGAAAGGAGAGGTGAGAGGAAGAGGATGGAGAGAGCAATACAGAAGACAAAAAGAGGAGAGAGAGGAGGGAGGGAGTCAGGGGCGGGGGGAGAGAAAATTGGAGGAGGCAGAGGAAAAAAAGGTAAGTTAGAGGAGGAAAGATTGGAAAAAGGGAAGGAGAGAAAAAGGAAGACGGTGAAACAGGAGAAGCAAAGGTGGACAGCAGGTGATGGGCAGGGCCAAAGAGGACGAGGTAATTGGGAATGTAAAGAGAGAAAAGGGATGTGGGCACAGAGGAAGAGGGCAGGAGAAAAAAGACAAACAGAAATAAGGAAGAGGTCAGAGCAGGAGATTAGGTCCTTCCACCCCTATTTCACCACTTACCTCATACTTCTTGCCCTAAACCCCAGCCTTCTGCCTCCCCGTCCCCAACTTCCTTCCCATCCACCTAACCCTGGCCCAGCTCCAGCCCAACCCTCTCACCCTCCGGGCCTTGCTCTGATATTTCACGGCTTTCTTGGTGTCGGATACAGCCCGCTCCACGTAGTCCACAGAGTGTTCCACGTTGTACTCAATTCGATCAATCATCTCCCCCTGCAGAGAGAAGGGCCCGTATGGCTCCAAGTGGTCCAGCAGTCAAAGATAACAGTCTGGAGAGGACCATGGGGTCACACAACTCTACCTGGCTTTCCACAAGCATGGCCATGTCTACAAACATGTCGTGCAGCTCCCGGATGCTGGTCTCCAGTTTGATGATCTCATTGTGCCTTGTCTCAATCTCATTCAGAGCCTGCTTGGTCATCTGTGAGTCCATCTTGATCTGGGGAGGTGGAGGTGGGGGTGGGGATGGAGATGAAGAATGGGCCTCATCAGCAGACACATCAGGTTCATCCCCTTCATTGTGAAATAACTGCTTTGGTCCTAGATCTGATCGAGATTTCTGACAATCCTTAGTTCTGATATCCCCCCAGCTCCCAGAGACCAGGGGACAGGTACTGTTGGAGGCCAGTCCCAACAATTAAGGGGCCCATATGTGGCATGCAGTAGGTACTTAATAAATGCTTGTTGACTGATTGATAAATTACTATGTAAGAGAGGGAGAGTTAGGCAAGACAGAAATACAGGGCTTGAGTGAGAAAAATAATAACAACAAAGCGCCCAAGAGGAGAGAACCCCTGGGAACTGTCGGTGGGCACGGACAAATGAGCCAAAGAGTTCTGTCCTGGGTGGAAGGATAACCACAGAATGCTGAGGTCTCCCCCTCCCACTACCCCGTCCCTCCCTCACATCGTCCGTAAAGATGGCCAGCTTTCCACTCTCCAGCATGTCTTCCAGCTCCTCATTGGTTGTGGTCCTTCCAGCTGCAGAGAGAAAGGGACATTGGAGGGGATGGGGATGACCCAGCGAGGGAGCCAGTTGAAAGACAGGATGGATACCCAGGGAAGGGTCTGGGCCTAGGGGAGTCCCCAAGCCCCTCTTCAGTGTAGGCCTAAAAGAGGTGGGCCCAGCCTCAGTTTAGACCTCTCTGCCCACCCCATTTCCCTCCTGGAACCTGTAAATCTCAGATTGGTCCCAGGGTCTGTGAGCCTCAACCACAGGCCAGGAGCAGGTCAGAATTTGGGGAAAGCTGGGTAGGCAGGGAGGGGAGGGCCAAGTACGCACTGATCTCGAGTTGTCGCTGGATCCGGTCCTTGCATCGGTCTCGATACTTGGACTGCGTTGCATTATATTCAGTCATCACCTCCACGAACTTCCGAGACAGTGTGGAGTGCTTAGGGAGGGGGGAGGAATAGACCCCCAGGTAAGGCCAAGAGAGACAGCAATGAGAGGAGGCAAGTTAAGGGAGGGAGGAAAAGAGAGAGAGAGAGAGAGACCAAGACCGAGACCAAGACCGAGACCGAGACAGAGACAGAGAGACAGAGACAGACAGAGACAGACAGAGACAGACAGAGACAGAGAGAGAGAATGAATGGTGTGGAGAGAAAAGTAGGGAGAGAGAGAGAAAGAAGCAGAAAGAAGATGGAGGAAGAGGTGAAGGAGAAGGAAGAGGAAAGAAAAGAGAGGAGAAAAAGAAAGAGAAGGGCAGGGGAAGAGGCGAAAGAGACACAGATGAGAAGAGAAAGGCAGGGAAAGGGAGACAGAGAAGATAAAGGAGATGGTGGAGGAAGTGGGAGAGAGATACAGTGACAAGAGTAGAAAGATAATGAGGATGAAAGAAGAAGCAGAGGAAAGATAGGGAAGGGAGAGGATGGAAAGAGGCAGAGAGTGACAGGTCAGAGATTAAGAGACAAAGATTAAGTGACAAAGGGGAAGTATTTAAACAGTGGGAAAAAGGTGGGTGAAGGGAATAAAAAATAGAGAGCAGAGGGAGAGAGAGAAGGCCAGGTTTGGGGAACTGGTTAAGTCCTGTTTCCCCCCCTCCCCACCTCTACTTCATACCCCCTAGTTTGGGGATGGGCATCCTCTGTGCCCTTCTAGAGCCCAGGACTGGGCAGGCTTCTGACAAGTCAGATGATTGGGATGTGAAGACCCATCTGGGCCAGGCCAGAGATGACTCCATGAGATTGTGGTACTGCTTGGGACAAAGGATGGCTAGGGAACTTTCCTGGGGAGGGGTTGATCCCTCTTACCTGGGTCTTTCGGATACGGAGGTCAGCTGAAGACCGGTTCAGTCCTTCCTCTTGCTCGATGCTTTGCTCAATCGCT
The DNA here is from genome assembly GCF_028372415.1 of Notamacropus eugenii. Lineage (NCBI taxonomy): Eukaryota > Metazoa > Chordata > Mammalia > Diprotodontia > Macropodidae > Notamacropus > Notamacropus eugenii. The sequence continues at coordinate 377,731,181 of NC_092874.1, read as the reverse complement.
GCCAGGAGAGCAGGTAAGCAGAGTGAAGAGTGTGGAGCAGTGCAAAGGAGAGACCGTCAGGCTGGGAGGGGTGACCCACAAGATTTCCTATGACCCTCCTTCCCAACCTAACCATAGCTTCCTGGGAAAGGCTTCAAGGCATCTGGAATGCTTGAGAAAGCATACCTTGGGTACTAGTGATCTTCTATAACTGGGAATAGCCATGCGCTGATTCCCAATCTTCAGAGAACTGAGAATGTAATAAAATATACTTTGAGCCTAAAATTCTATTAAATGTAATTCAATCTTCCCTTGTTGATGTATATATTAACATTCATTTATTAAGTGCTTACTATATACTAGGTACTGTGCTAAATGCTGATGACACAAAGAAAGGCAAAAAAAATCCACAAAACAACAAAAACCCCACAAAACTCCCTCAAGGAGTTTACACTGTAATGAGAGGAAGAAGGCATGTAATAAGTAAATATGTATGTATAGAAATAAATGTACAGACATAGAACTGATAAAATGCAAGTATCAGAAGGTTAGGAAGGGAAGAGGCAAGGAAAGGCCTCTTGAGGAAGGCTGGAATTTGAAAGAAGCTAAAGGTAGGAGGAAGACCGAGAGTTTTCCAGGAATTGGGAACACAGCCAGTTTAAAATGCATGGAGCGAAGACGTGGAGCTTCATGTAACAGAAAGACTGAGTAGGTCAGTGTAACTGGATCATGGACTGCATGGTGGGAAGTAAAATGTAAGAATACTGGAAATGTAGGAACATTTTGGGCCCTTTTTCAGGCCTAAGGGCTGTGTCTAAGAACTTTGGCTTCCCCATTTTTGCACAGACCTAGGACCATAAAATGGAGATGAATAACTAGTGGCCTGCCAGTCAATGGCAGATTTAAGACGACCAGAGGAACAGTCACATTGCTCAGAAGGCTCCATGTTGGAGGAGAAGGAAACTTGACTTGGAGTCAGAACATGCACTTGCCCTCTGAGACTTTCTGGTGACCCTGGGCAAGTCAGTCTGGACCTCAGTTTCCCGCTCTGTAAAATGGAGTGATCTGACAAACTGAGGGTCAGATTTACATACCGGGTTTGGAATGTTGCCCGTGCTCTCAGATGAGGTCCCTGTGTTAGTCAGTTTTGCCTAAATGTTTTCTTTTGCTCAGGACAGTTTTCTGGTGGTTGAGAGGAGGGGGTGGGGATGGGGTGGGGTTAAAGAGGGAATGACTTTGGTGTTAAAAAAGACAAAAAAGCATCAGTAAGAATTTGTAAGTAAAATGAGTGAATGGCAGCTTTGGTGGCAGGGTAAAAAGAGCGCTGAATTTGGAGTTGGAGGACCTGAGTTCAAATCCTGAGTCTGCTATTATTATTTCCTCACCCCTGAGACCTTGAGTGAAAGGTCAGTTCTGACCTCTCTTACTGTGGTGGCCTTGGGAAAGTCATTTTTCTTCTCCGAGCCTAAGTTGCCTCAGCTATAAAATGAGAAGATAGGACTGAAGACTTTGCATACCCTTCCCAGTCCAAATCTAGTATCTCATGATTGGATTATTTTATTCAGGTCACAGATCCTGAGCTCAGAGATCATCAAGCCCACCCCCTCATTTTACAGATGAACTGAAATAACTTGTCCAAGATCTGACACAGGTACTGTCAGAGGTGGGATTCAAACCCAGATCCTCTGTCTCCAGTGCCTATAATAGTTTCCCTTTCAAGGATAAGGATCTCTTTTTAACATCAAAACATTTCACATGATTATCTGATAATAATAACTAGAATTCACACAGTGCTTTAAAGTTTACAAAGCATTTCAATTTATCCTCACTATAACCCTGGGAAGCAGATGCTATTCATTGCCTCCATTTTATAGATGAGGAAATTGAGGCAGACAGGAGGTTAAGTGCATTGCCCAGGACCACACAATTAGTAGGTGTCAGAGATCAAATTTGAACTCAGGTCTTCCTTCCTCTAGGTCCAGGGCTCTACTCATTGCACTGTCTCGCTGCCTAAGAAATTCTGTTGTACTACTAGTATTCAGAAGCTGAAGAAATGAATATTATCAACGACTAAACAAGAACATATGAAAATGTGTGGGCTCTGCCATAATTTTGCAAATCCTTTGCAAAGTAATTGCGATAATTACGCCATGGCCCTCCATTATAGTCAATGGGTCATAGGCTGGGAGCCCCAGCAATAGATGATCTCCAGAATCAGAGCTAGAAGCCACCTTAGAACACAGAATGTCCTAACTGGAAGGGAACTTGGAACATTAAAATATGGAACCATAGAATGTTGGAAGAGAGCTTAAAGACCATTCAGGACCCACCCCTTCATTTTATAGATGAGAACCCTGAGGTCCAGAGAAGGGAAATGACTTCTCCAAGGTTACATAGTAAGAGACACCAGGATGAGAATTCAGAACCCAGCCCTCATGACTTCCAGGCCTGAGTTGTTTCCACCATACCACAGAGATGTGCTGAATCAGTACTCAGCCTAAGACTTCACAAGCATTTGCTAAGTGTGGATAAGACTGAACTCAACTGCACAGGGCTCAAAGTTCATCCCCTAGGATTCTGGAGAAACAGGTGGGTTTTTTAATTGGTGCCAGTCAGATAGGAGACACACCTGTCATAATAACACCTGCAACCGGCAGCCATTGGAGACAGAATTTCTGTTCTTTTTTAGTATAGAGGGGAGAGTTAATTCCCGGTCACCCATTTGTTTCTCAATAATCAGTAGATAGGGTTTGAGCCTCTGTTGTCTGGGAGTCTGGATAAACAAATGAGATTTACCTGTAAATCTATGTAGGAGATGGTATTTTTTACCTTAGTGGAGAGATAGCATTTTCCCCTAGACTACAGCAGTGAGACCCCGAGGCCTTAGGGTGACGTTCCTCACCTTTCAACTTGGACCGAACCTTGTTGGCCGTCTTCTTGATGTCTGCAGTCAGGTCTTCTAGCTCCTGTTTGGTTTCTGAGAGGTGAAAGAGGGGAAAGGTCAAGTCTTTAGAACTTTAGTTCAAGTTCAATGAACAGTTACTGGGCTCCTAGTGTGAGCAGGAGTCTGTGCTAGTCAGTGGGGGAAAAGTAAAACTGAGAATCAATGAGCCTATAACTGACTAAATCATTAGTCCATTGACTAAGGACTCTCTCTCTCTCTCTCTCTCTCTCTCTCTCTCTCTCTCTCTCTCTCTCTCTCTCTCTCTCTCTCTGTCTGCCTCTGTCTCTGTCTCTCTCTCTCTGTCCCTGTCTCTCTCTGTAAAGCTCCTGAAAAACAATCATCTAGCTTCCACTGATGGAGAACTACTATTGAGGAACTCACTACCTTCCAGGACAGCCATTACATTCTTGGTTATCTCTAATTTATAGGGGGAAATTTCCTAATATGAAACAGAAATCTGCATCTTTGCAAGGGGCACTGGAGTTTTGTACTTAGGATCAAGAGATATGGGTTTGACAGTTCCAAGGGACTCAAGATGGAAAATGCCATCCACATCCAGAGAAAGACCTACAGAGGCTGAATGCAGAGTGAAAAGGACTATTTTCTTTTTTGTATTGTTTTGCTTTTTTCTTTCTCATGGTTCCTCCCATTCATTCTGATTCTTCTATACATGACTAATGTGAAAATATATTTAATAAGAATGTATATGTAGAGCCTATATTGAATTGCATGCCATCTTGGGGAGGATTATGGGAGGGAGGGGGAGAAAATTTAAAACTTATAAAAGCAAATTTGAAAACTAAAAATAAATTAATTAACTTTAAAAAAAAGATATGGGTTTGAGTCATGGGTCTGACATTTGACAGCTGTGTGAACCTAGGAGAAATAATTTAACTTCCCTGAGCCTCGGTTTCCTCCTCTGTAAAATGAGAATAATACTACCTATCTCCCGGGTCATCATGAGGAAAATACTTTGTAAGTCTTTATCAGTTTGAGTTTTTATTATCACTCCTGGTTCTGCCCTCTGAGACTCAGAAGAACAGGTTTAATTGCTGTTCCATGTGGCACCATTCCAGCTACTTGAAGGCAGCCATCATATCCCCCCTGAATTTTTTCTTCTCCTGGTGAAACATCCCTGTTCCTTCAACTAATCATGGGAAACTTGGAAACACTAGAAAACACTGTAGGGTTAATTTTTTTGGTGGGTGAGAATGATGATGAAACAGGAGCCAGTCATGGAGGCCTTGTTCTGACAACCCCATGACTGTGCAGATGGAGGGGAAAGATCAAGCAAACTATGTCATAAGACAGTGACCATGATGTAACACTGGATTTGTCGGAAGATCCGAGAGGCCAGTGTGCTGAAATGAAAAAATGAAAAAAGATGTGGAGTCAGAGGCTGTGGGTTTGCCTTGTGCTACCTGTGTGACTTTGAATAAGTTATTTCATTTGTGTGAACCTCAGTTCATGGATGAGATTGATCTGAGATTCTATGTTCAAGAAAAGGTTCAAGTCTCAACATAATTTGCTAGCCAGGTGACTCTCCTCTCTCTGGGTCTCAGTTTTCCCCTCTGTAAAATGGAGTTAAGATTTTCAAGTCTTGCTCCATTTTGCATATATCCACAATTGACACTTTAAAGTTAAGAGTATGGAGATGAGGATAGCATCATGTAAACCATAAAATGCTTTAGAAATGAGACCTCTCATTATCATCAATTTATCATTTTAGGGATGGAGAAACCCCAGAGATAGCTGGGGCAATTGGTGGAGGAAAAAAGGAATATATGTGAAATATGTTTTGTCCTAGAGTAGCCAGGGGCAGAGAGTAAGACGTGACACCTGACTTTGTGGACCTTTCAGTCAAGCAAGAGGATAAGAGATGCACAGTGAACTATATACTGTAGATGACATTACTTGTAAATGGTTTTTCGATATGAAAAACAAAATGCCATGTGAAGTCCAAGGGGAAGGTCATTACCAACAAGGGGGTTGGGGAGGGAAAGAGCTTTCTGAACTGCACCTACAGGGAAGGGAGAAATTCAACAAGTGAAAAGGGAAAGAGGGAACACGTAGGCAGAGGTAGAAAGGCACTGAGGTAGAAAAGCTTCGGGCATATTTAGGAGACAGAGTGCAGAGTCTACCTGAAGAATATGTGGAAGCATAATAAGAAACAAAGCTGGAAAGGTATTTCAGCATTAAGTCACGAAGGGCCTTAAATGCTAGGCAGAAGAATTTGAACTTTGAGGAAATAAAGAGGGAATTGGTGAATTTTTATTATTATTAGAGGAGAGGAATGACTAGATCTATGTGTAAGAATATGAGGGTGAGAAGGAGGGGGACGTGGGAAGACCCATTGGGAAATCTATTGTAATATACCAGGTAGGTGGTGGTTAGGGCCTGTACAAGAATGTGTCAGCAGTGACAGTAAGGAGGAAGGGATAGAAGCCAAAGATAGTGTGGAGGTAGAATCCATAGGATTCAATGGTTGATTATGACAATGAGCCAGTGGAGGTACAAACGACCTTTTTCCCCTCCCCCTGTCCTGGCTTGAGGACCCCACCCCCCACTCACTTTCATCGGGGTTGGGGGCGGCCAAGATGGCACTGTGCTGTTTCTTCACCTGCTCCACATCCTCAGACAGCTTTTCAATACAGCCTCGGATCTCTTCCACCTGTAGAGTTTGAATAGATCGGGGCGGGGGGGGGGGGGAGGGGGGGAAGAGAGGAGAGACCCAGGATAATAGGTGGAAGGGTTCAGGGGTACTGGCAATGGAGGAAGAGTCCTGGGACTTGAAGGAGAGGTGGTAGTATGGGGTTAATGGTAACAAAAACCCAAGGAGGGAGAGGTCATGAATGAGAGCTAGCCTCAGAGTCAGGAAGACCCGAGTGCAAATCCCTTACATGCTGGCTGTGTGACACTCCAGGCAATGCTATAAAACTATAACTTGTCAAGAAATGGTCAGTGTGCATCATTTTGGAGAGTACCTTATAGAGAGCTCCTGACACCCATGAAATCATAGTTCTAGTAAGGAAAAAAATACTCAAGGAAGTCTGGTAGGTAGATGAGGTCCAGAGGAAGAGGAAACCTAGAGATTTGGGATTTGGGTTTGGGGAAGGAAATGGGAGCTGGGATGCCTGTCAGGACAAGGACTGGGGCCTCCCATGAAATTTTTACCTGTTCAAAGAACTCATCCATGAAATGATCCCGGTCCACATGTACCACCTCCTCTTCATCATCACTGTCTTTTGCCTGGAAAGCAAGGGTAGATCATATGCATCTCTGTCCTGTCAAGGTCAAAACCATTACCCTCCACCCCAGTGTCCCTTATCCAAGCTTTCCACTTTCCATCAAGAAAAAGAGGGAGAATTCTGCTTCTTTGTTCCCCTGCCATGAAATTCAAGGACTGGGTATTGTTAGGGGGAGGTGACTTGTCTTCTCCGCACTCTGGTTCTCCTCATTCACTTTGACCTGGTTCGATCTCAGTCTCCCCTCTTGAAGTCCCCCACTCCCCAGGTCTCTCTGGCTTCTCCCTCAGCTGGCTCTGTCCCCTTTGCAAAGTCACAGCCCTGCTGCCTTCCTGTGGGGAGCCAGACACAGTCAGGACCATAGCCAGGGAGCTGGGACAGGAGAGAACAGGAGAAGGCTCACACAATTCTTCAACCCTGACGTCCTGAACAGGCCTCAGTGATGCTCTTCCCCTCCCCCTCTCCTTCCCACTCCACGCAGTTCTCTGCCTTTCATTCCGCTAACTTGACATCCACTTACTTTCTATTGCTTGGATTTTCCTGTGGCACTGTTCAGCCCCCCACCCCCAATACCCACAGGCAAAAAGAGGCATACACTTACACATTCACACAGACACACCCGCACACTGATACACAAAATGCTGTCATCCACCCACATCCTGATACACAGACATGTACCAACACACAAAGGCCCATACACACACATACACACACATTGACAGATACATGCATCCCCTCCCCCCTGTTCTACAGCCTGGTTCTATCCCCTCAAGTCTCAGTGTACCTAGGACTGCTCACATCCCTCAGTTTGAGAAGAGGTTGGAATACAACAAAAGAGCAGGAGGGGAGGACTCCCAACCCTTTCTTGGTCCTTCAGGTCAAATCCAGGGTCCACCATGCTGAGAGTATCTGGTGTCCACAGAGACGTAGCCCAAGCTAGTGGTCCTACGAGAATCCAGGTGGGACTCCAGATCACAAAACATATCCCAGGCTAAGCCTCAAAAAATACACCCTAGAAAGTGGTTCCAACAGAGTCCCAACCACGATGAGGCCCAAGATGGAATCTTGTCCAGATTTGAATCCGGAAACATTGAGAGAGCCCAGGCAGAAATCCAAGCAGGAAGCCTAGGTGCAAAAACAAGCCCAAGACAGAACCCAGACTGTCTCAGACAAGGTTTAGACGAAACCTAGACAGTACCCAAACAAAACCCAGGTAAAAGTCTCACATGCAACCTAGACAACATCTAGACAGCTTTAACAGAGCCCTGACAGCCTGGACAAACAGAACCAAGCCAGAACCCAGAAAAAGTCTCAGAATCTGGATAAGGCCTCAGTGTCTAGGCAGGGGCCACCTAGACCCCCAAATGGAGCATCAGGAAACAAATAAGTACAAACTGCTCTGGCATCACCGAACCTCAGATAGAGCCCAGAGAGAGTTCTCAAGTGAAACTGGACAGAAACAAGACAGAGCCTAGAAGCTAGAAACTAGACAGAACCCCGGACAACAGAGATTTCAGTGGTCATGTTCCTGTATCACCCACACCCCAGGGAGCCAGCTGTGGAAACTTTGGGGTGTGGTCCCATCTGTCCCTTCTGAGCATGGCAAGTCTTTGGAAATGTTAAGCTGTCATCACTACACAGACCCCACTGACCTGCAGATAGAAACATGCTGTGCTCATTCACAGAGAAAGCAACATACATCCATACGTGCACACAGATACTACCAGACACAATCATCAAAACCAAGAACCCAAACACAAGAATATATATATATATATACACCTGCCAAAACAGTCACAGGAACTAAGTGAACATGATCATAAAACACTTTTTATACAAATAAAGTCAGATCTAAATAACTGGAGTAAAATATTTATTGTTCATGGGTAGGTAAAGTCAATATAATAAAAAAAATGACAATTTTATTTAACTCATCTATTTATTCAATGTCATCCCAATTAAATTAGTAAAAAATTATCTTACTGAGTTAGAAAAAATAAAAACAAAGTTCATTTGGAAGAATAAAACGTGAGGAATTTCAAAGAAACCAAGGGAAAAAGATGTAATGGAAGGAGATTCAGCAGTATCAGACCTTAAACTTTATTATAAGGCAAGAACATTGTTAAAGTGTAAAGTGGATAATTTTGAGTATTTTAAATTAAGATTTTCTTGTATAAATAAAACCAATGTAGCTAAGAATAAAAGGAATGCAGAAAATTGGGGAAAAGACTTTCATAGACAGTCTCTCAGATAGGATGTGATTGTGTTGGAATACTGCTGTGGTGTAGGAAATGAAGAGCTGGTTGATTCAGAAAAACAGGAAAAGACTTGGACCTATGAAGGAAGAGGCTATCCACCTCCAGAGAAACAGATGACAGGTGGGCACATGCATAGCGCAATCTTACATATACATGTATGAGTGTATATATGTGTGTATGTGTATATATATAGCATGTATGTTTATAGATATCTCTAAGTATGTGTACATATGTTTGTATATATGTGTGTTCACAGATATCTAAGTATATGTACATGTGTGTGTATATATGTGTGTATGTGTGTATATATATATATATATACACATATATGAGTTTAATTGTAGCCTTTTTTAAGGTTGGGACTAGGTGAGGGAGGAAAAAAAAAGTAAAAAGTGCATAGCAGAGAATGAAAAAAAACCTACAAGGAAGCAAAGAAAAGCTGGGTAGCTTTGAAAAAAATATGTAGCGTTTATTATATAGGTTTTCTTGAAATGGAAATTTATTATTTTTTCATTGAATCCTCTCATGTTCTTCTGTGTATATGGAAATATTTTTTTCTTTTCTCATTTTGTATTTAAGTTTAAAATGAATTAAAAAATTACCAAAAAATGAATATATGTGCAGGGGTACACACATAGATATGAGAACAGATGGACATACTAAGATGCCCCAGGAATATATGTACAGGGGCACAGACAGATTCAGGAGCATAGGGTAGGTGTATACCAGGAAGAGATACCTTTTGTGGTACATGGTCACACACATACACAACAGGGAAATTTGCACCACGGTACCCCTCAGCATATCCACCTAAGGACAGGTAACCACACAATGAGACACAGCACAGAGAACACACACACACACACACACAGATACAGCTCAATATACATATATTCCATTTCTGTTTCTATTCTGTTTTTTTTTTCTGCCTCCTCTAGCTACTACCTTCCTGAGGCTGCTGACCTCAGTCTCAACTCCTGTCCCTGTCTCTTCCCGGCCCCTTATTTCCATCTCCTTCACGTTCCTGGGCCAGTCTTCTTCCTCTTCCTCCTCCCACCTCATGGCTGCCTTACTTAGCACTAGTGTCTGGAGAACATACCAATCACCCCTTCTTGCCCCACCTGAGCATAGACCTCAGTCCTGGGGTCCCAAAGGACCCACCAAAAGGCTCCTTCTGCCCTCCAAAGGGTGGATGATGGTGATTCAAGAGAAAACCAGGTACAGCACAAAAAAATATTGAACTGAAAAACTCTCCCTGTACAGGCTATTCCCTCTGGAAACTTCTGCTTAAATTCTCAGCTCTATCTTCCTTTCTATAAGTCACTGGATCCTTCCACCTCTCGGCCAAAAATCTGAGAGCTCCCCCATCCCCAGCCCCTTTCCCTCCACCCTATGGTGGATGGCCTTAGAAATTTCTTCTTGAGGCCTAGCTTGTATTCCTTCAGCTGTGTCTCCAATGAATTCCTTCACAATCTGATCTGTGAGGGAAGCAGGGAAGTGGGTCTATTACCCTAATTTAAAAGATGAGGAAATTGAGGTCAAGTATTTGCTCAAATCAAAGGGAAGACTGAAATCTAAGCTTCCTGACTCTCTGACCAGTGATCTTTCTATTAGCATTCACAGCATGCCTGTCTTCTCCCAAAGTCTGAAAATCATGTTACTTTCCACCAACAGGCTGGTTTCCACAGGTAGCTGATCTCTCCTTCTCCACTTGGGTCGGCTCTCTTTCTCCTCTCATAGGAGTCCATCCTGTTAGTTTCCTGTTAGTCATAAGGACAACTGGAGGCCAACCTCAAGGCTGGTAGCTGCAATTCATCAGACCTAGAGTCTCTGTCCAATCTCAGATCACTGTCTCTGGAACCAGATTCCCCCGAGTATTAGTTCTAATTTTGTTATTGACTATATCTCTTCCTCTCAATAGGCTTCAGTTTCCTTTACTGTAAAAAAGAAAAAGCGTGTGTGTGTGTGTGTGTGTGTGTGTGTGTGTGTGTGTGTGTGCGTGTGTGTGTTTTGGACTGGATCTTGGGGGTTTTTTTTCACATTTTTTGGACTTTATTTCAACATAATTGGTTTCTTCTATAATCATATGTATTTCATTTTTGTGCTTTTACAAACATTATTCCGAGAAGATGTCCACAGGCTTTACTAGACTGTCAAAGGGATCCATCACACAAAAAAAGCTTTGACCCTCTGCACTGATCTCCAAGGTCCCTTCTGTTATGGTATGTCTTAAAAGGTCCCTTTTCAGCAGCAGCCTTCTGTCATTCTGTGATTACAAGAACAATGAATAGAGCTTCTTGGTCTTAGAATTATTAGACTCAGACCAAAAGAAAGAGTGTTAACAGGCAGGTGAGATTTTAAATGAAAATGAAAAACGTCTGTTGTTTTTTATTCCTCCCCAACCCCCACAATTTCCAAAATCTTCTAAGGAAAGATTGAGGCTCTGCAACCCGCAGGAGGGGTCCCTTAAAATGTAGGCTATGTGGGAGAATCCCAGCTGCTTACAAGGGTGCCTCCCTTCCTACCTTCCCTACCCCCCCCCCCCCATCTTTTCCCCAAGCCTTCCTCCCAGAACCTCCAACTCAGGATTTCCCTGCCTTGTGCCTCCAGCACACCAGATCTTGGGCTGCTGCCTCCAGCTGGCTCCAGATTGTAAGCCTGCAGGAGGGTACAAAGCTTGGGCCTCCAGCCGGCCCAAGAGCTGTTACTTAAGCACTGGCTCGATCAGGAAAATGCAAGCAGGGAGGAGGTCATCCAAATCCTGTCTTGCCTCCCGCCTGGTAGGTCCAGCCCTTTTAGGGCCCCATAAAGCCAAACTCCTTGCAATCAGACCCACAGATGATAAAAGGGACTAGAAGGGGAGAGTTTGGAAAAGGGAGAGAGAGAAAAGGACACAGAGAAATACAAAATGCAAACGGGAAAATAAAGAGACACACAGAAAAGAGAGAGGACGGGAGAAAAAGAAAGGAAAAAATGGAGAAAACAGAGAGAAGAGAGACAAACCTAAGTAAGAAAGTGAAAGGAACAGAGGCAGAGAGAGCCAGGACACATGTGCAAAAGGCAGGGAAGCAGTGACTGAGAGACAGATGGTGATGGAGAGACATATAGAGATGACAACCCAAACAGAGAGACACTGAGATTGAAACCCAAACAGAGAGACACATAAGCAAACTGGGTGAGAGATCAAATGGAAAACACGCAAGCCTGCGTGCACATGTACACACACATTCTCTCTCTCTCCCCCCCCCCCCTCCTTCTTCCTATCCCTCTCTCTCTCTCTCGCCTACGGCAATGTCAGCTCCCTTTGGAGAAATGATGCCCAAATCTGAGTTCTAACAGGGCCAATGGCTTCAGTCCTTCCGGCTCCCTAATCCGGTCTTCATTCACCTCTCTCTCTCCTCTCTCTTTCCCCTTTCTCTCTTGACTCCTTTCCTACATCCCTGTTCCTCCCATGACCTGAACCCTCTCCCAGTTCCTTTCCCCTTCCATCCCACAGATCTAGGTCCCCTTTCCCTTACCCCCTTTCTAGCTTACTCTTTGCACGTTGAAGGCTCACCTCTCTTCCTTCATTCTCACCTTCTTTCCTTTCCCCCAGGGCCAGCTTCATACTTGGGATCCTTCCAGCCCAATTCTCTTCTCACTCACTTCTCACTGCCTCACTCACTATCTACTTCTCGTTTATATCCCAAGTAGTGACACTAAAGACTTCTTTCCTTCAAGTACACCCTTCTTCCATCTGTACCTTATCCCTCCATGTCTCTAAGTCTCCACTGCATCCCTCTCTGGTCTCCTTTTCTAACTTAACAGGGCTTCTTAACATTTTGAGGGAGTGGGCAGATCATGGACCCCTCTGGTAGTCTGGTGAAGCCTAATATTACCATGGTTTATTGCTTACATTCATAATTGAAGGAAACTCAATTTCAGTTAGAGGTGAGTGAAAAATAAAGGTACATACACACACACACACACACACACACACACACACACACACACACACACACTTCTCCATCCACGATCGCAGACCAACTGAAATCTATCCACAGATCCAGATCAGGAATTCCTGCTTTAATCCCTAGCTCCTTTTCCCCAGATCTCCCTCTTCATGTAAGGCACTTTTCTGTCTGTCGTCCTTGAGCTCATTCACTCTCCTAACTGTTCCTTCAGTCTTCTGCTTTCCCAGATTCTCTGCTGTCGTGTTTTCTGGCCTCTCTATTTCTTCCCAGTCTCTAAATCCAGTTTCTGTTCCCTCCTGACCCCGTGTTCTTTTCTATCTTCACCCTCGAGGCCTTACCTCCTTTTCCCTCCATCTGTCCTTCCCAGTTTTGGGCATCCATTGCCCCTTCTGGTGCCTCCAGCTGCTCCTGACTTCCACCTCTTACAGCCTCCCACTTCCCACCATTCCTTCGGCTCCCTCTTTCCCCTTTCCCCACAGGCTCCATCATTTTCCTATTCCAGATTCCCCTACCAACCCTCTTCTTTTCCCCTTTCCAGTCCTTTCCTTTCCCAAATCCAAGGCTTCACTCCCTAGACTTAGATCACCAATCAATGGCTACCATAGCCTAATAATGTCCCCCTCCTGTTGTTTCTCAGTATATTCTAACGTGCCTTCAAAACCTAGAGGTGACACATCCCTCTCATTTCTCTGGACTATGTCCCTATACTCCAAAACTTTCCAGTTTTCCCTAGTATCTCCCTCCCCAGTCTCTTTCAATTTATTTGTCTTCTCCTTTCCATTTGAACTTCACCCCAAAAATGTGACAGCCAGGACAATCTTCATTCAGTCTCCCCGCTTCCTACCTTTCCCCTCCCAGCTTTCCTCTTCTCTTTACTAGAATTTCATTCCTCTAACTCTTCCTAAACCAGTGGAGGCTTTTACCATCCTACCCATACCACCCCCTCTCCTACTAGTATAAATGGTCATTGATTGACCAACAAGTACATCAAATCCTGATCTCCCAGAATGTCTATACCAGCCCCTAGTCACTCCTCTCAAGAACTCCCCAGCTCCTCCCACCCCTCCTTCCAACATTTGGGTGATAATTCTGCCACCCCCACAATTCCTCACATCCCAACTAGTGTCTCTTTAGTTTACTCAGATATGAAGTTTCCTCCCCTTTCACCTTCCCCTAGAATAACCTTTTCAGAAAATATTCAGGGACCCCCTACATTTTCATTCTTCCCTTTGATACCACAATCCCATAAATTCACTTTATCTCAAGCCATATAACCTGTCTCCCTTTCCTTGACTATCCTTCTTCCTAAAATCTGGGGAGCCCTATCCTTCAAAATGACATCTCCCAACCTTCAGCTCCTTCCTTCTATCTCATGTCCCAATTCCCTCTCCACCAGGAGACTCAGTTTCCTAAACCACTTTTTTTTAAACATTCCCTTTCTCTTGTTGCCCCTAAAATATCAAGGACTAAGTATCAACGTCCCTGCTCGATACCCTCAGCCATCACCCCCTTTTCCCTTCCTTCTGTGGGGGCATCCTAGTTTTATGCAAGGCCTTGAATAAGCCACCCCTTCAAACCAAACACCTTCATTCCTATCCAAATGCTTCCAAGACTGTTTCTTTCAGTCCTTGTCTTACTGTTCCTAATTACTGGAGTCCTTCATGGGCCTGTGGACCCCTCCCTCCTCTTCAAATTCCCACATCCCAGACTCTCCTGGGCTTTTTCAAAATTCTCCTAAAATAGCAACATCTCTGCAAAACCTGTGACCCTCAACCTCTCAAATTCATCTTTCCCCCAAGTCTCCTACTGCCCCTTGGGGGTCCAGAATTTCCTATTGTCTTTCATCTTCATGCATCTCACCTTCTCCCAGACATAGGGGACTTTTGCTGCCCCAAACCATTTCCCATCACGTTCCCCAATCAGCATACTCAGTACCTTCTTGTCACTCCAAGGCGCTTCCCCATCCCACACAAACTATCACGGTGCCTTGTTCCCCTGAGCCATCCTCCGCCAACTCCCCTTTCTCCCACATCTCATATTTGGTCCCAAGCCCAATCCAATATTGGGGTGTCCTGACAATGACAGTTGCTGTCTATCTATTCCTCCTCCATCTAGGCCTTTCCAAGCTCTCTCAGGTTCTTCAAATTTCAGGAACCCCCATTCAGAGAAAAGGTGGGGGGAAATATTTACACAAGCCCATTCCCCCACCTTCCTCTTCCTCAGCTACCCTGGGCTCCCTCCGAAGCTGTCCGGTGTTCTTCATTCCTCAGCACCCCCCCCCAATATTATGATCCCCACTGAAGACACTGGGGCACATCAGCTTGTTACACAGCTACCATTAAAGTCTATTCCAGTCCTCACAGTCTCTCTCATTCTCTCAAATATCATCATATGACAATCTTTGGGCCCCAGACCCCTTCCCCTCCCATCTCCAGGGGACCTATCTTCCTTATTCTCTCCTAAACACATCCTATCCCCTGCTATACACTAGGTACTCTCTTGGAAATACAGAGTATCAGAGGCCCCAGTCTAGCTCCCCAAATTCCTCTTCTCATCTTAGTCTCCTAATCCCTCCCAGGCTTTCCCAATACCCTCAGAATATGGGGGTACACTCTGGAAATACTGGAATCCCGGAGATAACCTGTGTGTGCATCCCATTAAGTCACCTCTGGTCGAATTCTCCGCCCCTCATCTCAATGCCTTCTCCATGCCCCCTCCCCAAATAATGGGGTGCTTGGTGCCCCCTGACTTTCTCTCCCCCCACCTCCTCCCTGCCCCCCAGCTCACACTCCGCAGCTCCTGGGTCCGATCCTTCATCTTGCGGCGGCTTCTCCTCCTCCTCCTCGTCTCTCCCTCCTGCCGAAGCTGTGAGGGGGCACGGGCCAGGGGCGCAGGGCTTCCCCGGAGCCTGGCGACTGGAGGGGTACCTGAGCCACCTGGGTTCCCCAGGGGAGGGGGCGAGGGATCGAGCCTGGCCGGAACAGGGGTAGGATCAGGGGCCTGGGCCGGGCTCGGCTGTACCAGGGCTGCGGTGGCGATGCGGCTGCGGCAGAGGGATGGAGGGATGCGGGAGAGGAGGCGCGGGGGAGGGGGGAAGGTGGAGGGGAGGGAGGGGGAAGAACGGGGTGGGGGGAGCAGGAGGCATGCGCAACGCAGGGTCTGGGGGCGCCTGGGGGATGTAGTCCGAGGGAAGGGGAGGGGAGGGGAGAGAGAGATGCACTAGAGGGAGGGGAAGGGGTGGGAGGAAAGATTCGTGGTGATGGAGAAGGTAAGGTCAGGACAGGCACGCACGGAGACAGGCAAAGAGCTAGACACAGAGACGCAGAGAGACAGAGAGGCAGAGACACAGAGAGACAGAGACAAAGACAGAAAAGAAGGGTGATGACAAAGGATTTGGAAGGGGCAGACAGGGAAAGCGAAGGGTAGGGTAGCAGGGAGGGTAGCGTGTCGGTGTGTCCTTTTATAACAGTTCATGGTTTGGGTTTTGTTTGTATTTTGCCAGTGAACCTGTGCGTTTCTCTAGGACATGCCCTTGTGTTTCTGTGTGTATGTGTGTGTGTGTGTGTGTGTGTGTGTGTGTGTGTGTGTGTGTGTGTGTGTGCAAATAAAGTGTGTGTTTGGAAAATAAAAATAATGTGGATCTTTTCATTGTGATACCAGACATAAATAAGCCAGTTCTAGTCTGCAGAGTCCCTGGTGCAGCCTGGAGCCTAGACACCAGCAGACTCATGCCGCCCTCTCCCCACCCCCAGCAACCTCTACCCCACCACCATCCCCCCCATAGCCGATCTCTACTTGCTGCATTGGTTGCCCAATACCCTTTCATTCACAAAGCTCCCATCCCTGTTAGAGACATCCCAATAATACACTGAAAGATGATATAGACATGACTCCATGAACACAGTTTTTATTTTTTAAATGACAAATAAAAACCAACAGAGGAACCACCAGACAAACACAAACTCACACCTTGACTCAGACGAAAAGATATTCTGGTACATACACAAATCTGGATGGGTCCAGCTATGTAAAGACACCCAGAGCAACAGGAGGAATGGGTAACCAGGGTTTTCCTTCAAAGTCCAAATTCAGAGAATGCTGTATTGGAGGGCACTTGTACATCCTTCAGTAGCTAGAATTGACAATTTCACAATTGGTTAATGAAAATAGAGGCAGTGTGGTGCAGTGGATAGAAAGCTGGCCTCTGAGCCAAGAAGACCCAGGTTTTGAATCTAGCCTCTGACAAATGCC
This sequence comes from Notamacropus eugenii, assembly GCF_028372415.1. NCBI lineage: Eukaryota > Metazoa > Chordata > Mammalia > Diprotodontia > Macropodidae > Notamacropus > Notamacropus eugenii. The sequence goes on along the minus strand of NC_092874.1, from coordinate 377,714,551 downwards.
ATCTATGTGACCCCGAGCAGTCCCTTACCTTTCAGTTCCCTAGGCAACTCCCTGAGACTAAAAGTCGTAGAGAAAGTGCTAACCTGCTTTGAGAGAGGGAATTTCCTCACTTGGAAATTCTCTGTGCCAATGAAGTCATAAATCCAGTTCCTATCCCATCAATAAAAATCAGTTTTAAATAAAGAAGCTAACCAAATGGTCTATAGGGTGAATTCTTCCCCTGAGTTACCCACTCTGCCCACCCCCAATTTACTGCTTGTCCTGGCTCCTTTGTGCTCCTTGTCCTAGTGGCAAAAATCCCTAGGTAGGGCTCATACACAGTGGGCATGACACTACAACTACCATTGTCTATCATCATCATCAATAAAGCTTTATTAAGCATTTACTGTATGCCAAGCATTGTGTTAAGCACAATTGCAGACGCTCCCATTGTAACGGAGGAGACAACATATAAATGATTACAAATATACAAGATATAGACAAATGTTTTAAGTGGAAGGTAATCCCAGAGTGAAGGTACTGGGGGCACATGGAGGGGGTGGAGAGAGGCCCATTTTTACCCTTTTTCCATTAAGAGAAGATTCTGGATTTTGCAGGTTGTTTAGTGCAGAGGGCAAAGGACAGGAAAGTTTGGGTACCTGCATGCTGAGATGTACTCTTACAATTTGAGAAGGAATGATAAAGTCAGAGCCTAGAGGATCAAGGGGGGGGGGTTCTAGAATAGAACATTCATGTCAAGAATCACCATTAGATTGACTCTTCTTTAGAAACTGATCCCTTGTCTTGACTTCCTTGAGTCTGTCGCTCGTACTATCATTAGCATCCCCATCATTCCTTATTCCTCCTTTCTCCTTCATCTTCTACACCCAATTGGCACTAAATGATGTCAATCTTACCTCCACAAGAATTTTCTAATTCAGAACATTGCATGAGGCCAGGCCCTCAAAATCTCTCTCCTGGACTGCAATGAGAATTTCCTTACTGATCTTCCCATCATGCATACATTGCTAGGGAAATCTTCCTGAGGAATAGATCTGAGCAAATCATTCTGCTGTTTGAAAACCTGCAACTCTGTCTATAGGTTAAAGTCTAAACTCCTTGGTCTAGCATTCAAAACCTCTACAATCTGGGCTCTGTCTCTCTTTCCAGACTTATGTTGTCTCCCTCTGCTCACAGGTGGCACAGTAGATAAAGTGCTTATTCTGGAGTCAGGAAAACTCATCATCCTGAGTTTAAATCCAGACTCAGACACTTATTAGCTGCGTGACCCTGGACAAGTCACTTAACCCTGATTACTTCAGTTTTCTCATCTGTAAAAGGAGCTAGAGAAGGAAATGACAAAGCACTCCAGTGTCTTTGCCAATAAAATCCTAAATGGGGTCACAGAATCAGACATGACTGTAAATGATTGAAGTTCTGTCAGAGAGGTCTCCCCATTGTCTCCTTCTCATTGTCATGCTAGGCTCATTCCTGTAAAGCCACTCCTCCTTCCTCTCTGCCCAGCTAAATTCTATCCATCCTTTAAAGTCCATCAGATCTTTGCTTTTCCAAGAACCTTTCCCTACCCACTTTAGATCAGCATGAATTCTATCTTCTCAGAGTGCCTGGCACATAGAAGGCACTTAGTGCATGTTGACTTGGCTTTTTGACTATAGAAATTCTAGTCTCTTCTGCTCATTTGAAATATAATCTATTTGCATTATTATTATATTACTCTGGGCCCAAGGTGATGATGATGATTCAGAGAGAAAGAGGATGACAGAGATGATTGTCCTTGCCATCTGACTAAGACTGAATAACTACCATAAGGTGATGGGATGGCTAGACTCCCAGCTACTGATGGCTATGGCCAGAGATTCAAGTGGCCAACTAAGACTTCAGCAGACCAGTGCTACAAAAACAATACAGATCAATTTCCATTCCCAAGTCTGGTAGGTACAGTTCCTGCTAGGCTGATGAGCTAGAGGGGAAAAATTGCTTTTCTCTCGTTTGATTCCCTTTGGTATAGTCTGTGATCCAGAGCTGGGGTCTAGGACGCACATTTCTTGCCCTTTCCATGATCCAAGGGTGAATGAGTTTCAAGAATTTCCCTAGCCACACCTAAAGAACTAGGAGAGTAAGTGGGAAGAGCTTTTAACAGATGCCTGAAGGGAGATAGCTCCACATAGCAGCACTTAATGCTTTCCTTCCATTTTCCCTTATGTTCAAGAAATTATGTGATCACAGCATATTCTGAGTCCTATGAATATAGGGGTTGGTGAACAGAGAGAGGAGAACTTAGGCATGAAGCAGAAGCTCTAGAGGTATGGATTTCATGTTTTCATACTTTGAGTAATCCTACATAGTGAGTATTTAAACTGGTCCTTTCTTATTTTGAAGGTCATATTTCTTTTGTTTTAAGGAGCTTCTGTCATTCTGTTGACCTATAGTGACCCTCCAGACCTATGAAATTCCAGAGACCTTTCCCCATGAACTGCTATCAAGCCATGTTTCCCTTATCATCCAGTCCTCATCCAATTGGTTTCTTTAAACCAAGTACAGGATTTTATACTCATCTTTATTAAATGTCTTTTTATTAGATTTGGCCCTTCATTCTAGTCCGGTAAGATCTTTTCCATTTTATCATCAAATATGTTACCTATCTTTCCTAGCACTTTGTCATCTATAAATATGATAAGGAAATCATCTGTTTTCATTAAAAGGTTGAATAGGACAGGATAAAGGACAGATCCATTGAGCATGCAACAAGAGATCTTTTTTTTTTAGGTTGACACTGATCACAACTCTATGAATGATTCTTAATCCACCTAACTGTATTATCACCTAACCTGTATTTCCACTTATCCACAAGAATATTAAGAAAGACTTTGTCAAATCCTTCATTAAGAGCTAAATACACATCTACAGCATTCACTTGACCTACCAGTCTAGTTACAAATATATAACATCTATTCATTAAGCTGTCCTACTAAAATGATCAATACTGTTACAGTATCGTTAAGAGCCAAATGGTAAGTTGTAGAAAAGGTGGTTTGTGTTGACAATTACAGTTTAAAGTATCCTAAAATGTGCCTCTATGGTCTATAAGGATAAGGAGAAGATAGAAAGAAAGGAAGGAAAATTTTCCTTCTTGTGAGAAATGGCATAAGTGTTATACTATAGGAAAAGTATAATAAAATATAGTAAAATAATAAAGTATAATAAAGAATGAGTGTAATGAAGAGATTGTTTTATATGATGGAGTGAGAGAAGGTAGAGAAGACAGAGAAAATAGATATGGAGAGATCTGCTTTTCAGATGCTGTTTTTGCCTTTATTTTGTAAAGAGGATTTGGTATCTTGAGAGAAATTTAATAGTGTGTGACTCTATTTTCATAAATGAAAAGAAGCCATTTGCCGTTAGAGTGAGGGTTTGAGGTAACTAGTTGTGATTTTTACACAGTCAAAATATGCCTTTGTTTTATTAATGCTTTCATCTGGTAATAAATTGTATGATCAATAATTTTAATATTTATTTAATCACGGAAGGTTAAAGAATTTAATGTATTGAGAAATGAGTAATTATTATCGAAAAGAGATTTTTTCCAGGTGATTATATAAATAATATCTAACAAACTGAGATAGGGCTTGAGATAATTAATGAGAAAAATGTTGCAATTTATTTATTGAAAGAAAATATCCATACAAACACCTAGATTTCCCTGAGGACTCAGAATAATAAAATTAAATGTGAGAACTGGACAAGTAGGCTAAGAGGTGACCTAGAAGTGATGTTGGCAGACTCTAGTATACTTGCTACGAAAGGAAATTAGAAATGTCAATAGAGACAACATTAAAAGGCACCAAGCTCAGGTCTAACATGATGAACAATGTTGGAGCCATAATATGAAAGTTAAAGCACACATCCTTCCTTTCCGTCAACAATTGGTATACAACAAAAACGGAAAATTACAGTCATGCTCTTAACTGTTTTCAGGAACAGATTTTGTTGGGGGGTGAAGGGCGGACAGTTCTTGGGAAGCATCTGTAGTATCAAAACAAAATATATACAAACAAATTAATACATTTTTTTTTTTTTTTTGCAAAAAGGAAACGAGGATATTCTGGGACAACTTGTTTTTGATGAAGCTATACTGCCTTGTAGTGACCACCACTTCCTTTTCCAATTGGCCCTCCCTTGAATAGTGTGTTCCAGAATTTTTCAAGGAAATAATATCAAACTTGCCAACCTCAAGTTTGAAAGACCTATCTTTTGAAAATTGAAACAGCATTTGTCCACCTCTAATCCAGCTGTATCCCTCTTGTTCTTCATGTGTTCTCAAAGAAAAGTAACAGTAACTCAGCTTAATATTGATCCCTTCTTTCAGGACTCTGGAATGTAGTTCATGTAGACCTAGTGACTTCAATTCAAAGAGAGCAGACATTGCCAAGTTTTATACCCCCTGAGCCACACAATGCTCTGTCATCTATAAATTAAACAAAGCTTTTTAAATTTAATTAAATCGAATCAACAGAATAGGAATCTTTAATATCATAAATAGTATAGATAAGCGAACATGAACTTGTTCACCAAATCCTTAAATAACAAGAAAAGATACTCCCTTGAAACTGAAGCAGAAATATGTGTAATAAGAGGAAGTACCATTTCCTGCTTTTGATTTAAAAAAAAAACAAATACCAAACACTTAGAGAAACTTCTAAAAAGAAGTACAGATCCCACAATCCTATTTCACCTAGCAGTAAGCATGATAGATCTAACCTTATGTTCCCCTTGTTAGATTGCCTGTGAAATACTATGTATACTTCCATGTGCCACTTTTTAAAAGGATAATTTATAATCTAGAACACATCCAGATGAGGGTGATTAGGATGGTAGAAACCTGAGAATTCCTTATTAATCATTATAGAAGGAAAGACCCTCAGGATCCCTGGATTTTGCCATCTTTCAAGGCACAGGACTCCTAGGACTTTCTAGCCCTTCTGGTTAACCTGACAGCTTATCTTTATTTTATGTGTTATTGAGATCAGGGACTATCTTATTTTTATTTTTTTCTCTTTGAATAGAGCTTGGCACATACTAAGCACCTAATAAATGCTTCTTTTATTCATTCATCCATTCACTCATTCTAGACCAAACAGGCTTTGATCAATATTTCCAAATAGCTAAAGCTTTGTCCTATGATATTTTTTGGACCCCATTTTGGGATACTTCATCCATCCCTACTATTTTATATGGACCTGGAATGCAGACCTAGGACCAAATGACTAGGTAGAATTGTTAGTTTGATGATAATCACATTAGGTAGATTAAAATTGAACGAATGACTGATTCCAAAAAGTTGTGATCAATAGATCAGTTTCAACCTGAAGGGAGGTCTCTGGTAAAGTGCATCAAAGATTTGTCTTTTCCTTTTGTTTGTTCAACATTTTTATCAATGACTTGGATGAAAGCAGAGATAGAACATTTACCAAGTTTATTGAAGATAGGAAGCTGGAGGGGAAAAGGATAGCTGATATGCTGGTTCACAGAATCAGGTTAGAAAAAGATCATAATAGGTTTAAATAATGGGCCAAATTTAACAAAATGAAAAATAATAGGGATGGATGAAGTAAAAAAAAAAAACACTTCATGAGTACATAATGAGAAACATATGACTAGACAATAATTCACATGGAAAAGGGGACCATATACTCAATATAAGTCAAGACTATGACATAGTGACCAAAAAAAAGTGAATTCAGTGTAGGGCTAGACCCAGAGTGAGAGAAGAAATAGTCTTGCTATATTATGCCCCATTTAGGTCACATCTGGAGTACTATATTTGGTTCTTCACAATACATTCTAGGAAAAGCAACGACAATCTGGGGCCCCTGGGTGGTGTAGCGGACAGAGTCCTAGCCCTGGACTCAGAAGAATGTAAATTCAAACCCAGCCTCAGATACTTACTAGCTGTGTGACTTTGGGCAAGTCACTAATTGCCATACACACACCCTCAAAGAAAAGAAAACCTATGACAAGCTTGAGCTCATGCAGAAGAAGGTAATCATGAAGATGAAAAGTCTGGAGACCGTGCTGTATGAGAACTGCTTAAAGAAACTTAGGCTATTTAACCTGGAGGAGAAAAGCCCTCATAGGACCTGATAGCTGTCTTGAAATATTTGGTAAATTTCATTATATACAAAAAGACTAAACTTGTTTAACTTGTCCGCATTGGACAAAACTTGGAGCAACTCCTTGGAAGTTACAAATCAGCATTTTTCAGTTTGAAATTAAAAAGAAATCCTTAACAAGTAGGGCTGTCCAAAAGCAAAATGGGCTATTTCACAAAGTGATTTCCATTAATTGAGGTCTTTTTAAACAGAGTCCAGATGACCATTTTTTAGGGATGTTTTAGAGTAGTTTCCTGTTCAGTTATAGATTATAAAGGGATAGCTTTTTAAGTTCCTTCCAGCTTGATATGATTCTATACTTAAGATTTCTTTACTTTCAGAAAAACCTGGAAAGACTCATATGAACCAATGAAAAATAAAATGAGCAGAACCAGGAAATCACTGTACATAGTAACAGCAACATTGTGTGATGTTCAGCATTGAATGACTTAGCTCTCCTCATCAATGCAATAATCCAAGACAATTACAAAGGATTCATGATGGTAAATGCTATCCACATCCAGATAAAGAACTAATGAACTCTGAAGGCAGATCGAAGTATACTATTTTCACTTACTTCCTTTTCTTTATGGTTTTTTCCTTTCGATCTATTTCTTCTTTCACAATTGTGACTAATATGGAAATGTTTTACATGATTGCATGTATAACCTATTTCAAATTGCTTACCATTTTAGGAAGAGGAGAGGTAAGGAAGGGATAGAGGAAGGGAAAAAATTTTGGAATTCAAAATCTTGTCTAAAATTTGTCTTTACATATAATTGGAAATTATTAAAATTTCCAATATAATTGAAAAAATACCATTTTAAAAAAAGATTTCATTACTATCCCCAAGAGATAGTGTGCATAGCCAGTGTTGACCTGAAAACTTGTTAAGAAAAGGCAACAGGCTAAATGCATACATTTTATGATTTAATTAATTAATCAATCAATTCCCCATAAAGAAAACGGTTACATAGCGCTATGGAGCCAGGATCAGAACTGGCTGACTTAGTACAGAAATTGACTGTCTTAAGTACATTTTGCCATGAGGAAGGAGTTCTCTTAGATAAACACATTGCAAACAAAGTGGTGTCAGTTGGGTTTTATGATCCCAAGCTATGGGCATCTTCTTTCTGTAGCATGTCTCTGTGATTTAAGATAAGGAAAAGGTCCCATCACCCAGATAACAGACATCCTGTCCTAAACAGGCCTTTGAAGTCGTTTATCTTAACAGAGTTTAACAAAAGCTGGAGTTACAACCCAGGCCTTATCACTAAGATGCCAGAAGGGTCTGGTAAGGAAGTCCCATTTGTTTGCTTGACATCAAAAGGTATCCTCTAAGTTAAACAAAGGAGACTATTATGTCCAGGCGCTTCTTAATTCAAACTTTGACCCTTATTAAAGTCTAACATTTATATTAAATATTATCACCAGGTAGCAGCTATGTCATCTACTACGGTGGGTCCATGACTTAACCACAATCTCTCCACAGCTTTTCCTCCTGTGTAATACCCCCCCCACATACTTTCCCATTCATCCTTTATAGTTAACCCATCCAACTCACTAGAAACCTTCCACTTAGTTTTTTTAATATCTAGAAGAAACCTGGAAAGTACTCAGACTGTTCACCTGTTATCTCTCCATTTTGCTACCTGGCTGTGCCACCTCCATTTATGGTTATAGATCTTTGAGTATGTCTTTTCACTCAACAAATACTAACATAAAGAAACAAACACAAAGAGTATCCAGGTATGCATACCAGAGAATGTGAAATTTCATAGCTTCTCAAAGTCAAAAGGGAACTCAGAGGGACCTCTAGATCTATCAGAATCTTCTCTATAAAAAACCTCATAGTTGTCATCCAGTTTTTACCAGATAACCTCCAAGAACAGGGAACTCGCTATCTCTTGAAGCAAGCCATTCCATGTTTGAACAGTTCTAGTTAGGAAATTTAACTTACTTAAGTAGATATGTGATTTTACTGATTTGGGAGTTCCCTCCAAAAATGTGGATTGGAATCCGTATGTGCCTGACCATCCTGTGCCATTCTTATCTTCATCTTTTCATAACTTTACTACAGGACGCCTACATGATATGCTGAAAGCCTTTTTTGCTTTCTTCTGGCATTAGGAGGGGACCAACAGAGCATTCAGGCTGTTATTCTTTGACCTCTGCATTTGACTAGACCATCTTCTCTCCATATCATATATTTCCTAGATGATATCCTTTATTACCATTCTTTGATGTTATTCATTGGTTATATGTTGCATCTTACTCATACCTATCATGCCCATTCCATTAACCTCTTAATAATATTTTTTGGTAAATTTTCTTTTTAATAAATATTCACATTAACAGATTATTTCATTATGCACAGAAAAACAAGAGATTTTATATGAAACTATGAACTTCTGTTGTGTCCAGTTTCTCTTTTTCCACCTACTATCTATAGTGTAAAGACTTTTTTGTATAATAATGATTTAATAGTAGTTCCAACATTACCCTACCCAACCGTGTCCCCTTCAGAATGTCTTTTTTGTCCTCTTCTGTTTATGTGTTTATGATTCATCAATGCTTTTTTCTTTCTTTATGGTTTTAAATGATTGATTAATGCCCCTTTCTTCCTTCTCATTATCCTACTCCACAACTCTTCCCACCAAAAGAAAAACAAAAGCCCTTTCTTGTAACAAACAAGCATAGTCATGCAAAACCAATCTAAACGTTGCCTTTTGACTCATTTCCTACTTCTAGTTTATCACCTCACTGCCAGGAAGCGAAAAGCATGATTCATCATCAGTCTTTGGTAGTTGTAATTGTTTGTTTCATTGATCATGGTTCTTCAGTCCTTCACAGCTGTTTTTCTTTACAATATTGTTGTCACTGTATAAGTTGTTCTTTTCATTTCACTCTGAATCAATTCATACAAATGCTTCCAAGTTTCTCTAAATCTGTCCCTTATCTTTTCCATGAATCTGTCTTATAGTACAAAATATCTAATTACATTTATATACTATAGTTGTCATTGCTCAATTGATGGGCAACCACCTTGTTTCTCATTCTTTGCTAAAAAAAAAAAAGTACGCCTATTAATACTTTTGTACATTTGAGTTGCTTTCTTCTTTCTTTGATCTTTTGGAGATGTAATTCAAGTAGGAGTATCTCTAGGCCAAGCACATGTACAGTTTAGTGACTTTTTGATTACCGTACCAAATTATTTTTCTAAATGGTTACATCAAAAAATAACTGAGACAAAAGGGCATTAGTGTGTGCTTGTACTTACCTAACTCCTTTGACAAGGGTCACTTCCATTTCTTTCATCTTCATCAATGTAGTGGATGAGAAATGGAATTTCAGTATTATTTTAATTTTGCATTAGTGATTTGGACCATTTTTTCAAGTAATTGTTAATGGTTTGGTTAATCCTTTGAGAATTGTCTATTCATATCTTTTGAGTATTTATTTATTGTAAAATGGCAGTTGTTTATATATATATAAACTCTCTATATTTCTTAGATATCAAACATTTAGCTCAGAAATGTGCTACAAATATTTCTCTAAATAACTTTTCCCTTTTAATTCTAATTGCATTAGGTTTTTTTTTTTTTTGGTAAAAACATTTCAATTTTATGCAATCAAAATTGCCCATTGTATCTTCTGTCCCTTCTATTCCTTGTTTGATGAAGAAATAGTTCCCTACCCATAGTTGTAAAGGGTATCTCCTTACTTGCTCTTCTAGTTTGTTAAAGACATGAGCTTTTATAATTAAACCTCATTTCCATTTGGAGCTAATTATGATACACAGTGTGATAAGTTGGTCTAAACTTAATTTCTGCCAGACTGTTTTCCAGCTTCTTTAGTTGCTTTTGCTAAATTCTTGTGCTGGTAGTTGGAAAACTTATGTTAACTAAATACTATGCTAATAGATTTATTTACTCCTGGGTCTTCTGAACCTAATCTGTTTTACTGATTAACTTCTCTATTTTCAAACCAGGAGCAAATAGTTTTAATGATTACAGTTTATAGTACATCTGGTACTGACTGCTAGGTTCTTTCTCTTCCCTCTCTTTTTCATTATTTCTCTTCAGAAGTTACCTTTAGTTCCTCATGACATATTTTGTTATTATTTTTCTAACTGTATAAAGTAACTCTTTAGAAGTGGTATTACACTGAAATAAAAAAAATAAGTAAAATGATTTAGTATTTTGGCATAGTCCAAACCTGAGTAGATATTTTGTTATCTGGGTCTGCCTTTATTTCTATAAAAAGTATTTTATAGTCATATTCATTTAATTCCTATATGTTCTAGTGTCTGGAGTCCTAGGTATTTTACATGTTCTTTAATTATTTTGATGGAATGTCTTTTTCTATCTCCTCCTGCTAGGTTTTGTTGGTAATATATAAAAAGCCTAACAATTTTTGTGAGGTTATTTTATATATCCTGTTACTTCACTGGTTACTGTTTCAATTAGTTTTTATTTGGCTCACTAAGTTCTTTAAGCAAACCATCATGTTATTTGCAGAAAGCAATAATTTTGTTTCCTTTCTGCCTATGAACTGAACTTATTTTTGTTTTCTTATTTCTAGAACTATCTCAAATAATAGTGGTGACAGTGGGCGTGCTTACTTTACCCCTAATGTTATTGAAAAAGCTTCTAGAGTTTCTCTATTACAGATAATGCTAGAACTTGTTTTTAGGTAGATACTATTCAACACATTAAGGAACAGTCTGTTTATTCCTGTTTTTGTTTTTATGTTTTTAACATAAATAGGTGTTATAGTGGTTTTTCCAAGAGTTTCTCACTACACTTTGATATACTCATGTGGATGTTATTGTTTCATTACTAACATGGTCTATAATATTTGTAGTTTTCCTAATAATGAACCAAGGGCAGCTAGGTGGTGCAGTGGATAGAGTACCACGCCTGGAGTTAGGGAGACTCATCTTTGTGAGTTCAAATCCAGCCTCAGACACTTACTGACTTTGTGACCCTAGAGAAGTCACTTCATCCTGTTTACCTCAGTTTTCTCAAATGTAAAATGAGCTGGAGAAGGAAATGGCAGAACACTTCAAATATTTTTGCCAAAGAGACCCCAAATGGCATTATAAAGAGTCAGACACAACCAATAAATGACTGAATAACAACAATATTGAACCAATACTACATTCTTGATAGAATGACAATTTGTGCAATATTAGAATGGATTGTTTTTTAAATGTTTGTTAGATTAACTTGCAAATCTATTTCAATTCTTCAGAGACTGTTCTATTTCATATCTTGTCATACAGGAACACCAGTAGAAAGTTGGCATTTAAAAGATAGTCCTTTATGTCCATAGAAAACTTGGGATCATTCAAGGAGTTCCATAATTTTCTGAAAACAATTCATCCCATTCTCCCTGTTCTGTTCAACTCCTACTTCAATTTGTTATCCATTTATATTGTTTATACCAGTTATATAGACTAATAGAGAAGCTCTATAGACTTTCCATGTAAACATATGTCATAATCTGAGAGACATTCATAATGGTCTTTTTGGATGGTCAGGCCAAACTCTTTGAACAGTTACAAATCTTTTCCAACAGTCTTTTCAGTGCACCATTTATTTATGAGGATGACAATACAATGTCATCCCCAAGCAACAATATCTATAGGACCTCACCATCCACAGAGAATCCCCATTTATTTTCTGCACCGGTACAGTGACAAATATATAAGGGGAAGAGAGTCTTTCCTGTTTTATGATGATTATGATTTCTACTTTTACATCTTATCAGAAATCTTCAGTGATTTAATGTAGATAGAGAGGCATCTCATCAGAAAAGAGCCTTTAAGGTGGCATTTTGCCCCATTGATTCAAATACTTTGAATAATCAACAAAGAACATAGTAAGATCTTCTATTCTTTATATTTTTCAAACAATTTTGGAACGATGTTCTTTTTGAAATATCACTTCTGAAACTCTGCTTGTTCCCCACAAAATTGAGGATTCTCTTGAATTCTATATATGTGAATTGAATAAAGATTATGTATAGGTAGAAAAGTAGGTAGATAGATAGATAGAAAGACAGACAGATAGATAGATAGATAGATAGATAGATAGATAGATAGATAGATAGATAGATAGATAGATAGATAGCTGTTGATGTCCTCTTATTTGATTCTTTTAAACATGTCTTTGGTATGTTCTCCTGACTCAGAACCTTACACATTGACTCTAGCTCTCCCACAACTGCATGTTCTTTAGCATAAATCTCCTCTGCATATACTTACTCCATCCACTCAGGTTGCTTTTCCTATCTTTGTATTTATTAATGGCATGTCTAACTCCCCTATGAGCGTATCCTGGAATATGTTAGGGTCCAAGTGTGGACTATTAAGGTTCCCTTACTGGTGAAAAGTTTGCCATAGTATTCTTTAAAGATTATTTGTATTTTTCTTCTATTTGTTGTCCTTTCATTTTAGTCTCCAAATACCTTTTGGATGACCTTGTGGAGCTGGATTTCTTGCAAAAGTTTCATTAAACTAGCTGTACCTTCTACTACTTCTCCCTGCTTTAAGGCTAGATTGCTAATAATTGTCCACCATCCTTTGTAAAATTTTTGAAAAAAATTCTTTTTTTAGGTGCTTAATACATGTTTATTGACTTACTGCCAGTGCCTTTCATTTCAAGATTACCTCCCATCTACAATGTAAAAATCTGTTATGTACATAACTATTTACATGTTTTCTCCCCCCAGTAAAATGCGGCCTTCTTAAAGATAGAGACCATGTTGTGTGTTTTTTCTTCTGCTTTCCATGTATCTCCAGCTCTTAACAATGTCTAGCAAATATTAAGCACCCAATAAATGCCTGCTGACTGACTAACACCAGAAAAAAAAGACACATAAACTGCCTCTAAACCTAGAAAGGACACTAGATTCAGAAATTTAAGAAGACTATGGACCACCAAATCCAACCTCCATTTATTGGCATTGAAAATCCTTCACAAACTTGATCTGACATAACTTTCCAAGCAAATAGTACTCCCATTCACACATTCTACCATCCAGTCAATGTGTCCCATTTTCTTTTCCTCATATATAAAACTTATATCTTCAGTCTTTGTACAAACTATCTGTTCCCTGGTCTGGAATTGACCCTTTCCTTACCTTATTTACCTCTTAGAATCCCCACCTTCCCTCAAAGTTCAGCTCATATTTCAGCTCCCACCCAAGGTTTTTTTTTTCCTTATATAATTTATTTATTTTTCAGTTCTTAACATTCACTTCCACAAGAATTTGAGTTCAAAATTTTCTCCCCATCTCTCCCCATCCCCTACCCCAGGACAGCATGAACCCCATTCACCCCTTCCTCCAGTCTGTCCTCCCTTCTACTACCCACCCTTCTTCCATCCCTCTTCCCCTCTATTTTCCTGTAGGGCAAAATAGATTTCTATACTCCATTGCCTGTATAGCTTAATTTCCAGTTGCATGCTAAAACAATTTTTAACCTTCATTCTTAAAGCTTTGAGTGCTATATTCTCTCCCTCCCCACCTACCCACCATCATTGAGAAAACAAGCAATTCAATATAGGTCATACATGTGTAACAATGCAAAGCACTTTCATAATAGTTATGTTGTAAAAGACATTTCCCTCTGTCCTATCCTGCCCTACATTTATTCCATTCTCTCCCTTGACCTGTCCTCCCACAACAGTATTTGCTTTTGATTATCCCTTTCCCCAATTTGCTGTCCCTTCTATTATATTCCCTCTCCTATCCCCTTCCTCCTTGCCTTCCTGCAGGGTAAAATCGATTTGCATATCCAATTGAGTGTGTTATTCCCTCCTTAAGCCAAATCCCAAGAGAGTAAGGCTCAATTATTTCCTTTCATCGTCCCCCTCTTCCCTTCCATTGTAAAAGCTCTTTCTTCCCCCTTTTATGTGAGATGATTTGCTACATTCTACCTCTCCCTTTGTCTTACTCCTAGTACATTCTATTCAACAGTAAATTTTATTTTTTTAGGTATTCTCCCTTCATATTCAACTCACCCTATGCCCTCTGTGTGTGTGTGTGTATATATACACACACATACACACATATACCCATATACATATACATACCTACACATATATAATATACACATACATACCCATACCCACTTACATATATATATATATATATATATATATATATATATATATATATATATATATATATATATATATATATATGTATGTATGTATGTATATTCCCTCTAACTACCCTAATACTTAAAAAGGTCTCATGATTTACAAATAATATCTTTCCATGTAGGAATGTAAACAGTTCCACTTTAATGAGTTCCTTATGGCTTTTCTTTCCTGTTTAACTTTTCATGCTTCTCTTGATTCTTGTATTTGAAAGTCAAATTTTTTATTCAGCTCTGGTCTTTTTAACAGGAATGCTTGGAAGTCCTCTATTTCATTGAATTTCCATTTTTCCCCCTGAAGTATTTATTATACTCCATTTTGCTGGGTAGGTGATTCTTGGTTTTAATCCTATCTCCTTTGACCTCTGGAATATCATATCCCAAGTCCTTTGATCCTTAGTGTAGAAGCTGCTAAATCCTGTGTTATCCTGATTGTATTTCCACATTACTTGAATTGTTTCTTTCTGGCTGCTTGTAATATTTTCTCCTTGACCTGGGAACTCTGGATTTGGCTACAATATTCCTAAGAATTTTCCTTTTCAGGTCTCTTTCAGGAGGTTATCTGTGGATTCTTTCCATTTCTATTTCACCCTGTGGTTCTAGAATATCAGGACAGTTTTCCTTGGTAATTTCTTGAAAGATGATGTGTAGGCTCTTTTTTTGATCATGGTTTTCAGGTAAATCAATAATTTTAAAATTATCTCTCCTGGATCTGTTTTCCAGGTCAATTGTTTTTCCAATGAGATATTTCAGATTGTCTTCTATTTTTTCATTCTTTTATTTTTGTTTTATAATTTCTTGATTTCTCATAAAGTCATTAGCTTCCATTTGCTCCATTCTAATTTTGAAGGAATTATTTTCTTCAGTAATCATTTGGACATTCTTTTCCATTTGATCAATTCTGCTTTTTAATTAATTTAATTTATTTTTTTATTATTTTTTATTTATTATTTTATTAATTTAATTAATAAATCAGTTCTGCAATTCTTCTCCTCATTGGCTTTTTGGGTCTCTTTTGCCATTTGGGTTAGTCTATTTTTAAAGGTGTTAATTTCTTCAGCATTTTTTGGGTTGCCTTTAGCAAGCTGTTGACTTGCTTTTCATGACTTTTTTGCATCGCTCTCATTTCTCTTCCCAATTTTTCCTCCACCTCTCTTACTTGATTTTCAAAATCCTTTTTTAGTTCTTCCACGGCCTGAGACCACTGCATATTTTTTTGGAGGTTTTGGAAGCCTTGACTTTTAGGTCTTCCTCGGATGGTATGCTTTGTTCTTCCTCATCTGAAAGGAAGGAAGAAAATACCTTTACAGCAAGAAAGTAACCTTCTATAGTATTATTTTTCCCTTTGGGGCATTTTCCCAGCCAGTTACTTGACTTTTGAGTCCTTTGTCAAATGGAGGTTATACTCTAGGGACCTGTAAGTTCTCAGGGCCTCCAAGATGGTACAATCAAGGAAGAGGAGTTTACTCCTCTCCTAACCTGTTCTCTGGTCTGTGAGCAACTACAAGCACTCTTTTCTGCCCAGGATCTGTGAGTAGGATTCCCTCTCCAGAGCCTCCACCAGCTCCACCATGTCAGTGCTCCTCCTCACCCCAGGACTGCCACTCAGAACTGAGACTCAGATCAGCAGCTCAGTGTCCCCAGGGTCTTTAGGCTGAGGGCTCCAAAAGTGGACACTGCTGCACAGTGGCTGCTGCCATCTAGGGGCTAGTGCTGGGGCCAGACCATGCTCCCCTCTCACACAGGGGAAAGAGCTTTCTCATTGACTTTTGAAGCTATCTTTGACGTTTGTGAGTTGAGAAATCTGGGAACTGCAGCTGCTACACATGATTCTGCACCCTGGAGCCTGCTCTAGTTTTGTCCTTGCCTTGTGACCCAGACTGGGCTGTGCTCTACTCCGAGCTGGTGCAATAGATCTTTCCTGTTAGCATTCCAGGCTGTCTTGGGCTGGAAATCTCTTTCACTCTGTTGTTTTGTGGTTTCTGCTTCTCTAGAATTTGCTTAGGGTCATTTTTTACAGGTATTTTATGGGCTATGCGGGGAGAGCTTCTACAGGTCTGTCCTTCTACTCTGTCATCTTGGATCTGCCCCCTTTTGAAAAAATTTGTAGTCTAATTTGCCTTTGGCAAATGAAGAAGTTGCCTTTGGCCCCCATCTCTCTCAACTTGGCAAGTAAGTAAAATGTTTACTAAATGAAGCATTAAACATTGTTTACTAAATTAAGCTCCTTTGGGTCTTTTTATTGTGAAAATAGCCACAGTCATTAGTCTTCTGTATAAAAGAAATTTTCATTGGTATCAATGTCATTTTGGATCCCCATTTCCCAATTTTCATTGCTGATTATTTGTTTAAATAATCTAGGATTGAGTTGTTTAAATAGGAACTCATACTTTTTCATTATTGTTCTCTTTACTTTTTAATAATTTTGACCTTTGCTTAACATATCTGATTGTACACAAATAACTGATCCAAGATAATTTTACACCACTAATGCATTTTTCTGTCCATTAGCATAAAATCTATTTCATTTTTTGCAATGTTATTTGTTGCTCACCATGTGTAGAACCTTACTATGTCTTTTCTTGAAGAAAATGTTTGTGAGATAAAGGCATGAGGGTTCTGTGAAATTTACAAGTCTTTGACTTCTCTCATCCCTTTTTCTTAAAATCTGCTTTCTCATTTACATTTTATCTTCACTTTTTTCACTTTTATTGAAGTTATTAAGCATCAAAATATATGCTGCTTTACTTTGGAGGACCTTATCAATGTTTTTATAGAATTTCTCTACCTACCTCTTCATCCTCAACAATCAATATTGGTCCAAAAGCTACAATTATTTTCATGGTGGTCTTTTTACAAACACTTATCAGTACTGTAATACCAGATGACCAAATATCCCATGAAACAGCATTTCTTAGATGGGATGGGGGTGCAGCTGGATGGTTGAGCCTGAAGTTAGAAAGAAGAAATAATCATCTTCCTGGGTTCAAACCTAACCTTAGATACTTAACTAGGTGCCACTTAATCCTATTTGCCTCAGTTTCCACATCTATGAATGAGCTGGAGAAGGAAATGTCAAATCATTCCAGTATCTTTTACAAGAAAACCCCAAGTGGGGTCACAAAGAGTCAGATATGACTGAACAATAACAATGTTGCTACCATTGGCTATACTATAAGAGCAACTCCTTTCTTTGCCTCTTCAAGGTGTACTGGGATTTATCTTCCATTTAGATGTAACTTCCTCTTGTTTCTTGTTTCCTTTATACCAAGAATTTTAAGACTGATATGATTCAACTCCTTTAGCAGTCATATGCTAAGTGGGGAAGGCGGAACTGAGATCTGGAGGGAAGACATGATTTTATATTGACATTGTGTGAGTCAGTAGAGGTAAAGCTGAATAGCAGTGAATGCCCAGTTGAGGTTACGTAATATAAATGTATAGTAGTTTAAATCAGCTTGGTTTTCTCCATTAACACTGAGTATTCTCTATTATTGTTGCTGTTAATAATAATAATTGTGGGTTCCCCTAATCAACCTTTATTACAACAGATGTTTTGAAATAGTTCTGTGAAGACTCACTGCTAGGTATGTCCTACTATTGCTTCCATTTTAATAACAGGAAAATGAGAGTAAACATTGGGACAGATGGCAGATATGATAGGGTGCATTTAGTTGTCATCCCCTGGTGTCTTTTATAACATATATTGTTCTTGGTAACATACTACAGTTCACTTCCCTTTTCCCTTTAAGTCATCTGTAATATTGATTCTGAAATTGTGGTGTTCCATGGTTCACAAACACAAGGCACCACCCCAAGAATATTGGTATTAAAGAGATCATCTTTCGAAGCAGTGAGCACTTAGGATATACTCACAGGACTATGCAATTTCCTAAATGTCATCTGGCCTAAGCACTGCCTGGCATATACATACATACACATATTTATAAGATACACACATATACATGTATTTATATGGGTATATGTCTGGTTAATACACATATACCTTCTTTTTAGTATGTGTGTTGATACCTGCAATCAAAAGACATGGGTTTGAATTCTGGTTTAGTTACTTCCTAACTATGTGACTTTGAAAAAAGCCATTTGAAAATTTTTTTTCTCAACTGAAAAATAAGAAGGTTAGCATAGGTGATCTTTGAGTTCCTTCTAGCTCTAAATCTGTGCACATGTGTGAGAGAGATAGCAGGGTCTTGTGGATAGGGAGCTGGTCTTTCCAACCAGGAGGACTTGGGTTTAAATCTTACCTGTGACACATACTGGTTTTATGACTCTGGGCAAATTACTTAATCTCCCAGTAGTCTAGTCAACTCTGTACTACATTAAAGGTGCCTACTGGAATTGGTAGAGGGGGTTTCCTCATCAGGGAATTTCCCACAGCAATGCAATCATGGGTTTAGTCTTCATCCCTATCCATGGTTGGCAACAATGGAGCAGAAAATGAGTGGGCAACTTTCAGAGTTTTGGTGAACAGCATCACATTTGCTCCTTTGGGTCAAAACACTTGCAAACATCAGGATTGGTTTGATGAAAATCATGGGGAAATTCAGAAACTACTATATAAAAAATGAGAATTCCACAATGTTTAACAACAGGACAGTTCTCCCAGTTCTAGGAAGGCAGTTTTAAAATTTCATCAAGAGCAAAGTGCAAAAGAAGCTTAGAGAGATGCAGGATTCTTGGATCAGTGAGAAGACAGAAGTGATTCAGTTTTATTTTAATAGTAACAATTTAAAGCACTTCTACAATGCCCTTAAGGCTATTTATGGATCAAAGATCTTTGATGCATCTCAGCTACTCAGTGTTGATGGAGCCACACTAATCAGTGATAAGGACATGATCCTGGAGAGATGGGTTGATGTAGCAGAAAGCACCTTGACATACATGGGGGGCTTGCTATTACAGGTTCTGAGATCTGCTTTTCTAAAAGGAAAGGCAACTTGTGAGGGGTCAACAATGACTTTAATTAAGCACAAGTATCATTCAATTAGTTCAGGGGAAAAAAGTCAGAACCCTAAACTTCAGAGAAAATACAGAGAAATGAAAATCAACAGATGTGACTTCCAACTATCTGACATAAGCAATATATACATCATAGATCAACAGACAGATCCAATTGTCTGACTATTACATGCATACATGGTTACCAGAGAGAAGCACCAATATCTGGATTTTCAAAGCTAGGGGGCTGCTTAGTGGCTTCCCAAAGTCTCGTCTGGCACCAAAACCTTCTTCCAAGACTAAACTCCAAAGTAAAACCTCACCTCAGAGTCTTTATACACTTTTTAGAGCCAGAGGGCATCACACCCTTTGATAACCAGTGTCTCATTAGAAAATAAACAAAAGATGTGGGTCTTCCCACAAATCTTTCCAAATCAAACTCCCCTTAATGGGCAGGCCCATTAATGGGTGGGAAAGAGCTTCCCATTAAGAAACAAAATTATGTTAACAATAAGCAAAAATGCATTATCAATATAGTTGACCACTTCCATACTATTCTCAACAGAATGTCACCAATGCTGAAGCCATTGGTGATATAACACAGGTTGAAGTCAACACCTCTTTAGCTAAACTTCCAACTGAAAAAGCAGTTGAATGCCATTAGGCTCCTCTTGTGTGGGCAAAGTGACAGGTGCTGATTCCATTCCAGCAGAAATCTACAAGGCAAAGGGTTAGTGTTCATGCAAAAACTGACTAAAAATCTTCTGGATCATATGGCAAAAAGATGTTATTCCCCAAGAGATCAAAGATGCCTCCATTGTCCATCTCTATCAAGAAAAAGGAATTTCTGATTCATAGAAATGCAAGGACCTAAAAAACTCCCAGTGAACTCAAGGCAAAATGCCTTCCACATCCAGAGTAAGAACTGGATTGCAGAATAAAGTAGACCATTTTCTCTTGTATTATGTTTTGTTTTGTTTTCATAGTTTCTCCCATTCATTTTAATTCTTCTATGCAACATGACTAAGGTGAAAATGTATTTAACAACAATGTATTATAGAACCTATACAAGATTGCACACTGTCTTGGTTAGGGAGGAGGAGGGAGCAGGAAAGGATGGGGAGGAAGGAGGAAAAAATCTAAGATATATGGAAGTGATTGTAGAAAACTGAAAACAAATAAATTAATAAATTTTTTAAAAAGACAGACAAAGGAAAAAAAGAAAAACGAAATAGGTTGTTCTGTGACAATTACAAGGGGGTCTCTTTCTTAGTCCTTGCTAACAAGATTCTTGTGTGTGCTCCTTCATAGGCTGATCCTTTCTCTGGAGGATGGTAATCTACTCAAGAGCCAGTATGGCTTCAGAAAGGGCTGAGGAATAATTGATACGGTGTTTGCTGCCCAACAGCTCTGGAAGAAATAGGAGCAGAACAGAGATCTATACATAACATTCATCAATCCAACCAAGGCCTTTGATACTGTCAACCATGAGATGTTATGGAAGATCGTGTTGGAGTCTGGTTGCCCAGAAAAGTTCATTAGTATTGTACACTTGTTTCGATGGTATTCCTACACAGGTTCTGGAAAATGGATGATCCTCTCACAGTTTTCCGGTCATCAGTGGAATGAAACAGAGCTGTGTGCTTACTCCCATGCTTTTTAGCATAACATTTTCCTCGATGTTGTTAGACACCTTCAACAAAGATGAAAAACAGCACCAAATTCAGTTATTGCACTGAAGTTACTAAAGTTGAAAGTTATAAGCCAAAACTAAAGTGGAGGGAGAGCTGATGTGAGTCTTTTTGTTTGCAGATGCTTGCGCACTCAAGGCAGCCTCTGAGACGCAACCCAGTATGGATCCATTCTTTGCCTCCTGTGCTAATTTTGGCCTGACAATTAATACCAAAAAAATAGAGGTTCTCTACTAATCAGCACCATACCATTCATACATGGAACCATGGGTTACAGCAAATAGAGAAATTTTGAATGCTGTGTATAATTTCCCTTATCTTGGCAGTATACTTATCTTGAATGGACACGCAGATGAACTGCCAGAAAACTGAATCAATTCCATTTGAACTGTCTTAGAAAGATTCAGAAGATCACCTGGCAAGATAAGGTACCAGCTACGGAGGTCCTTTCTCAAGAAGAATGACCAAGCACTCCAACTCTGTTGCAGAGTGCAACTCTGATAGGCTGAATTGAAATCATTCAAATACCAAATATACCTTTGCTAAAGGACTATTTTACTGAGAACTCCTATAAGGCAAGCATTCATACGGGGGTCAAAAGAAGTGCCACAGCCCAAGGTGTCTCTGTAGAACTTTGGTACCGATTATCAGACATGCAAGCCATTGGCACAGGACTGTCCGACATGATGTGCATGTACCCATGGGCGTGCCGTGCTCTATGAGCGGAGCAGAATTGCAGAAGTTCAAACGTGAAATGAGGATATTTGGAGACATCTCCACTCCAGACGTTCACAGGAGTTCGTGCCTTACCTGCGGTGGACCGCGTGGACCTGCTGGTCTGATCAGCACAGTGGACACACTGTATTTTGCCAGCACCGTCTCGGTCCTGCTCCGTAGGAAGTACCACCGCCATCCTAACTCGCCCCACAGGTGTCCTGCGGTCGGCCAGCCCAGACTGCAAGCCTTCCCAGCACTCGCCCTCGGCTGCCGCGGTCTTCAGGGACCTGCGGAAGCATCAGAGACGAGACCAGCTGAGAACTCCCCGGAGCCTGGCCCCGCTACGGTAAGATAACCCAGTTACTGCGGATTGGATGCCGGTCCGGCGTCTTTACCTGTTTTAGCCGCTCCATCACTGAAAGCACAGGTCCAGCCCTGTGCAGCCCTACATCTAAGAGCAGTGGGGGGTATCTGGTCGGAGCGAGTCAAGATCGTCACTAAGGACCGGGCTGAGGGGTCGGGATGGAGAGGAGGCGCCACAGCGCTCTGGCTCGCCCCGGCCTCTGGCGGAGGAGCCACGCACGAGCCACGCCAGGAGCGGGGTGGGCGCGGGGCAGGCTCACAGGGATGTCGAAGGGAGGGCGGCAGCCTGAGGGGGCCGGCAGAGGGGCAGGATTCAGGGCTGCCTTCTGCCCTCGACCGAGTCAAGTACTAAATGGCGAGCCGTCCTGTTCCTCACGCCTCCGGGCGGGGCGTCGGACGTAGAGAACCCACTTTCTGCAGATATGTCGTAAGGTCACGATATGTCACAAATGGGGGAGCAGCCGAAAACCGGCCTGACGAGCCCAGGACTCCGGGCCGGTACGCGCTGGGGACCCCCCCTTCTCTGGGCTTCTCCGGAAGGGGGGGGCAGAGGAGCTCGGGGGCGGGGCGGAAGGGAGGGGGGAGGGGGGAGAAGGGAGGGGGGAGGTGAAGGTCACGTGCTGTGATTTCCAGATTTAGAACGCCCGCCCCCTCGAGCTTTGGGTTTATCCATTAGGTGGTCGGGGAGCGCGGGGGGGAGGGGGGGGCAGAATCCTGATCTAAACCTGGCCAAGCTCCTCGAATCCCGGATAACAGGGATGACTTAAAAGGAGTGAGGAGGTCACGGAAGGTTATGGGGTTCACGTGACCTGAGAGTTTAAGAGAGTGAGGAGGTGGTGGGGAGGGGCCGGAGTAGGTCACTTAAGGTGGCGAGAGTGGGGGCCGTGGGGTGATGTGAGCAGGGAGAGGACTGGCGGGTGACGTTTGGATGACGTTTATTTATCTCCTTCCCTCCCCCGTCTTGGAACTTCACGTCCGGTGGTGAGATCCTTCCACCTAGCTTCCGGTAGGGGCGAAGCATCCTTGAGTCCTGGCAGCCTCACTTCCGTTCAGGTTGCAGCTGCCGCTTCCCGTTTCCGTCTTTCCTGAGGGCGAGGAGACAACTGTCTCTGCACGCATGTGCAGATCCCTCGCCGGAGGGGGAGGGGCTGGAGTTGTAGGATTGGGAGGAGGAGGGAATTACAACCTGTGGAACGTTGAGGGGTCCCAGTAGCCGGATTCTTCCCATTGGCTACAGGAGGTGGAGGGGGGCGGAGCCTGGGGTATTGGGGACTTGAAGGGGGTCGCAGGGGCGGGTTGGAGAAGAGGGGGGGTGGTGGTGGAGGGGTCAGTGTTTTACAGTGGGAACTTTGGAGGCCTTGAGGTTTGGACCAATCCGTAAGACCCCCACCAGGTGCGGGGGGGTGGCGTGGGGAAAAACCGGGTCAGCATGCGGGACCGGACCCACGAGCTGAGACAGGTAAGACCTAGGTGGAAGCCAGCGACCTGACGCTGAGATGCCGGTGGGAAAAGCAGTGGGCAGCATCCCGAACCCGAGCGGCATCCGTACCACCGGGGTTCCAGGGCACCTGACTTTTGGCATCTAGAGGGGGGGACGCCCCACACGAGGATGAGCGAGTGTAGACTGTGGGTGAGGGGGCTGGGCAGAAGCTCCCATCAGTAACCCCAGACCTCAATAGGGGGATGACAGCTCTGATGAGGAGGAGAAAGAGCGAGTGGCCCTGGTCGTGCATCCGGGCACTGCCAAGTTGGGGAACCCCGACGAGGAATTCTTCCAGAAGGTAAAGGTGGGGAGAGGGCGCCAGGAGGTGCTGTGCGGTGGCACGGGGTGGAGAGGCTTCCCGGAGGATTCTCAGGGAAGTTGGAATGCCTGAGTTTGGAGGGGGTGGGGAAGCAGAGGATGCTCGAAGACTGGAAGCTAGCGTGGGGGGATGAGCGCGGTCCCCATTGCTCCTCGTCCTGCTCCCTCTTTCCCAGGTCCGGGGCATCCGACAAACCATGGGGAGATTGGAGAACAAAGTCAAGGAACTGGAGAAGCAGCAGATCACCATCCTCGCCACGCCTCTTCCTGAGGAGAGTGAGTGAGGGCCAAGGGCGCATGCTCACTCCGTGTTCCCTAGGGATTCTGGGCTTTGTAGTACCCCACCTGCCCTAGTGGGACGGCTTTCCCAGGGGGACGCAAAGTCCGCGCAGTCTCCTGGACCGCTATTATTGGAGCTGTCTTGAAATCATGCTTTTCTCCGATTCCCACCCTTGCCTCCAATTCAGGCATGAAGCAAGATCTCCAAAACCTCAGAGAAGAGATCAAACAATTGGGGAAGGAGATTCGGACTCAGCTGAAAGGTAAGTGCTGGTTGGCTGTTCTGCCAGGGTTCTGGGAAGA
This sequence comes from Notamacropus eugenii, assembly GCF_028372415.1. NCBI lineage: Eukaryota > Metazoa > Chordata > Mammalia > Diprotodontia > Macropodidae > Notamacropus > Notamacropus eugenii. Next base: position 377,690,119 of record NC_092874.1, on the reverse strand, counting down.
AACCTGAGGCTAGAGGCAGGTCCCCTAAGCCCATTGCCCTATCCCTCCTTTGTCCTTTAACAGCCATTGATCCCCAGAAGGAGGAAGCAGATGAAAACTGTAATTCTGTCAACATAAGGATGAGAAAGACCCAGGTGCGTCGGTCCTTTCCAGAACCCTAGCATTAATTTTTTTAATTAATTTTTTTTTCAATTAACAAAAATCTATTTTTTTCCTCCTGCCTCCTTCCTGTTGGGGGAGGGAGGAACAAAGAAAAACAAAATCCTTGTAACACGTATACATAGTCAAGGAAAACAAATTCTTATATTGACCATGTTAAAAAAAAAAGTCTCATTCTGCACCTTGAGTCCATCATCTCTCAGAAGTTGTGTAAATTGCTTCTTCGTGGTTCTTTGCTTTGATCGGGGTTCAAAGACAAAATTATTTGTCTTTTCCTTGTTGTTGTGTAGAGTGTTCTCTGCAGAATCTTGACCTTTCAATAAATGTTTCCTGAAGGCTGAGCTCTGGGGAAGGGGTGGGGTTTGGGAGAGGGGGGAATTCTTAATGCCTTGTGGTGGGGCTGCTTGCGATTTTAAATGACGAGTGTCAAATTGAGAACCACACAGAGCTATAGATATGTTGAATGTCTAAGTGGTTAAATGCTGTAAAGACTTCTTTGTTGGCTGTGTCGATCAGGATAGGAGAGGAGAGCTTGAGTTGGACCATGAAAAGAATGGACTTAGACAAATGAGAGGTGTAGGATGGCAAACTAGTCGGGGAACAAAGTTTGTAAATGTGCTGTCAGGAGTACCCCTACCTTGTTCAGGGAACAGTTAAGTTGAACACTTTGTCTGAAGTAGAAGGTTAGTTTTGGGAATGGGTAGAAGATACAGCTGAAAAAAGTAGGTTGGACCTAGATCATGGAAGAATTTAAATTCTAGACTGAGGATTGTTTACTTTATCTTGAAAGCAATGAACGGTCATTGAAGGAGGTTCTTGAGCTGTGGAATCAGATGATAGCTGGACTTTTGGGAAGGATTAATCTGACTGCTTGTGTGGGATGCATTGGTGAGAAAGGCAGAAACTGAAACAGAGATAATCTTTAGAAAATGGTTGCAGTAGTCCAGGTATGAAGTGAGCGGGCTTATTTGGAGGGTAGTGATGAGAGTAGTCTGACCAGAGCACAGTCTTCTGATTCCCACTATGCCTTCCTTAACTGACATTCTATCCTGTGTTCTCCTATACTCTTCTACCCACAGCATGGAATCTTATCCCAACAATTTGTTGAGCTCATCAACAAATGTAATACAATGCAGTCAGAATATCGGGAAAAGAATGTAGAACGGATCCAGAGGCAGCTAAAAATCAGTGAGCACTGGGGAGTGGGGGTGAAGGGAGATGGAAAGGGTGAGGGCACACTAAGCTATGGAGGGAGTGGTACCCTTGGAATTAAAAGGGCAGGTTTGGGGGCAGCCCAGGGTTTAAATGGGAACAATACATGAAGCCTTGGATCTAAAATGGTCAGTCAGAAGGCTGAGCCTTTAAGTAAGGGCATGATCTTTCCCCCCTCCTCCCCTCCTCTTCCTAGCCAATGCTGGAATGGTGTCAGAAGAAGAGCTGGAACAGATGCTGGAAAGCGGACAAAGTGAAGTGTTTGTGTCCAATGTGAGTCTGTCAAATATTCAAACCCTGACCCTCAACCCAAATTTCTTCTGGGTAGGTTTTGTTGGTACTCTCCTCCCCTGCCAGAGTAAACCTGCTGTGAAAAAAAACTTCATTTCTCTGAGGTTAACGAGAATCTCCTGCTTGAGTCTTCCTACTTCCTACCTGGCTTTACCCTCTCCTTTGTCTTAGTCCACTCATTCATACAGCATCATGGGTTGGAGTATGGGTAGTGTGTGTATAGATCCCTGTCCCCTATTTCACTGGACCTCTAGAGCTCCAAGGATTTCACCCTAGGGATGGAGCGCTTTGGGGGATGGGATGATATTTATAAGCATGCCTCCCTTCTTCCTTGACCTAGATCCTGAAGGACACACAAATGACACGGCAGGCATTGAATGAAATCTCCACCCGACATGGGGAAATCCAGCAGCTTGAACGAAGCATCCGAGAACTCCATGAAATCTTCACCTTTCTGGCCACTGAAGTGGAGATGCAGGTAGGAAACTACAAGCTTCCTGCTAGTCCTCAGTAGAGTTAAGGCTCCACCTTTCCATGACCTCACTGCCTCATAGCTTTGCCTTTTTTCAAAACCCTGCCGTCTTTTAAAACTCTTTTCCTCCTATCTACCCATCTTTAGGTGACTTCCTAGTCTCTTTCCCCACCCACCTAATTCATTAAGCTATGTGCTAAATACGTGCATGGTACCCCTTGGGGGATAGAGAGGTGTTCATTTTACTCCCTTTTCCCGGCAGGGACTTACAAATTAGACACACATTAAGGACCAGCCAAGGGGGAGGTGCTGAGCTGAGTGCTGTAGATACTAAGATGGATCTGATCAATACCCTACTGTTAAAGAGCGTACCATCTAATGGGCAGAAGGACATGTACACAAATAATTTTGTTAAGATAGAATGCGGGAGGTATACAAAGGAAATGTTAGGAGAGGTCACTTTCATGGGAGTGGGGGAGTGGTTAGGGAGATATGACATTAAGGAAGGTTTTTGGAGGAGGCACCATCAAATTCTGGCTTGGGGTAGGGGACAGCAAAATCAGAGAAGACTTCATGAAAAATGTGGCATTGAGGCTGTGTTGAAAAGAATAAGGAGGATGTTGATCTGGAGGTGGCAGTAACAGATAAGGGGAAAACAGTTTGAACACCTGGGAAGAGTCTCCTGTGTTGTACATAAGAGATAAGGTAATTTAGGCCCAGAGTGTGGAAGACCTTGAATGCCAGAGTAGGAGACTGGACTTGATCTCAGTCTGCTTTGGTCTCTTCTCCTCAGCTCTGGCTCCTTCTTAAACCCTGACCTTCCTCTTCCCTCCCTAGGGGGAGATGATTAACAGAATTGAGAAGAACATTCTCAGTTCAGCCGACTTTGTGGAGCGAGGTCAGGAGCATGTCAAGTCTGCACTGGAGAGTCAGAAAAAGGCCAGGAAGGTGAGAGAAGGCACTTTTATCAGCAACAGGAATCTCCTCCCGTACCTGCTGGCCATGGGCCAGGTCCTAAGCTCCCTCTCTTCTCCTTCAGAAAAAGGTGGGGATCGCTATTTGTGTCGTTATTGCCGTCCTCATCCTTGCTTTAATCATTGGTCTCAGCGTAGGAACCTAATAGCAGCCTTCATCAGCTGAGGTGAGCACCTTTACATACCTGAGAACTGGTGAACTGTCCCTTCCCTTCTTTTTTCTCCCAAAAGCTCCTGCACTTACCCCTTTTGGAACCCAGGCATCCTAATCCAGGACTTCTACCCCAAAATAACCCTTTACCCTGAATCCAAGTCTTTTTTTTTTTCTTGGAGTCCCTTGCTTAGCAACTCCTGCTAATTCTCCAATTCCCAGAAACCTGGAATTTCCCCACCCCCCACTTTCTCCCTCTGATCCTCCTCTCCCTCCTTTCCCTTACAGGTGAGGGGGGAGACCTGACTTTGGGGGATTCATGGAACCTAGGAAGGAGGTCAACAGCACTGCCTCCTTCTGATACCCCCCCAAAAGCACAGTTAGGAGGCCCAGCTGGCAAAGGAGGCAGATGTTTTTCCTTGGAGGGGAGAAGTGGAGTGGGAGGAAGATGGGTGGCACCTGGAGCCCATTTGATCCCTGGTTCTACCCTCCACAGGTCTCCTGCCCTCTGCACCCTCATTTTATTTTCCCCTTCAGCCACCTGAGCTTCACTCCTGCATCCCTAGAATCCTATTCCAGCCCTTTCTGTCCCCCCACTCCTACCCTTCAGGGTGACTACCAGGTGGTTAAATGGGGTGGGGAAGCCTCAGAGTGAGGGCAGGAGCAGGGCTTGACCCTTGCTGGGCCTAGGTCCTGGCATCATCTGGGACAAAATTTTGCAAGAAATAAAGTTAAAACAGTGTATTATGACTGTATGTGTTTGATTTTTGTAGTCCCTGGGACTTCTTAGAACCAAAATGACACTTTTCCCCTTCTTTTACTTTTTCTTTCACTCTCAAGCCAGTATTCAGACCAGACTCCAGGTATTTTTCCCCTGATACATACCAGGTATATAGGTATAGATATAACCAGAGGTCAACCTGATTCTGTCCTGGTGACCTTCCCCAGGTCCATTTTGCTTATTCGATGGGTGGAGGTGGGACCTAAACAGGGGGGTAAAAAGAGCTGTAGTCTTTAGGCTCAGCTCCTGCTGAGGGGCGGGGAGGAGCCCCTTAGCTCTCTCTGTACTTCCGGAGCCTGCTCCAGGGCAGACCAGAAATCGGTGGTTTGGGCCGAACTGCAGGTGAGAGAGGTGGTGAGGACCGGGCAGAGTCAGTGTGTCTATAGTCCGGGTTGCTGTGCTGGACAGGGGCCCAGAACCTAGCAACGGGTTGGGGTCATGACGATTCTATCTTTTGATCGAGGTAGGAGAAGTTTGAGCTGGCATGTCAGGGTTTTCAGGGAGGGGCAAAGTTCCTGGAAGGCGGGTGGATATCCCCGGCTACCTGGATCCCATCTCCTCTCCCCACCTCCAGGCCACTCCTGCCGCTAACCCTGCACATTCCTCTGGGCCACCCGCAGTGCCACCCAGCTTCAGGGGAAGGCGCTGACCAGGGGCAGGCCCCGGAGGTCACTAAGTTGACCAGCTCCCTGCCCCGGCCCCTGGACCTGGGTTGGGAGGTGAACCCGGAAAGAGAGAGGACTGGGGGCCTAGACTGGGTCTTGCAGGAGGCTGCCGGCGTGGCCGAGCTGTGGTACTTAGGGGCCTGAGGTCTAAAGCTAGGATAGGACGGCAGAAGCAGCTGCGGGGTCTGAGCCAGGAAACCACTGGGATCTGCACTTAGATCCGTTTCCCGGGATGGGCGTGGCCAAAGCGGAACTGCATGAGGATTGGGCCTGGGATCCAGAGGTGGGCGGAGCCTCTGGGTTGAGTCCCATTCAGTAAAGGATGGGGGAGTCGGGAGCTGAGCGAGAAAGAACGGTCTCAGGGAACCGCAGTGCCTGGCCGTGATTGGCAGGAGGCGGGATCAGAGATCAAAAGACTCGGGATTAGATGGAGAAACCTATTGGGGGCGTGACCAAGTAGAGAGCTGCTGCAGACTTCCAGTCCTACCACCTCTACCTACCTCTCCGCAGTCGGATCCCCACCGGACCTCTCTGGCTAGATTGCAAGTCCCGTGGACAGGTAGGTGAGGGGCCCCAATCCTGGGTCCCCGGGGAGAGAGCTGGGGCGGGGAAGGGACACAACTCCCCCGATAAGCAGAGGAAAGGATACTTGGATCCTTCGTTAGGCGTTGTTGGGTGCTTCAGGAAAAGAGACACTTAGGTCGCCCGAAGGCAAGGTTGTAGCACGGGTCTTTGTGGTGGAGGCTGAGAAGGCTGTGGAACAATCGATATATATTTATTAAATGCCTATTATGTGCCAGACACTGTGCTAAGCCCTGGAACAGGCTGCCCAACTCAAGGAGGGAGCTGGAGTCAAACTAGTTGGAGCTGTATGGACACAGAGTATGGGGGACAGGTGTAGGTACTAGGAAGTAGAAAGACAAGATGTGTGCATGGGTTCTGCTGGAGGGTGTAGGGCTCCCTAGGGCAGGGCAGCTGAGCTTTCCGACTTTTCTTCCCCCTCCAGTCTCTACCTCCAACGAATTATCGTGTCCTCTGCTACTTTAGCCCAGGCTTTCTTCTCTCTTCCTTTGAATTACAGCACGGGCACCTACTGGGCTTTGATCCAGACCTTTGGGGACCTACTATGTCACCTGCCTGCAACTGGGTGGCGGCCTGTCATTTGTCATTGCACTGAACCTCTGCTTGACCACACTGGATGAAGTCATGCCTCACACACTATGTATTTACCTTTCTCAGGAGGACCTGGACGCAGGTGGATGGCCCATAATTCTGTAGACTCCCCCTGCAACTCTCTATCTCTTAGTGGTTTCAGGAGTCCCTACTATGGAGTGTACCATGATAACTAGAGGAGGTAGTTGGGGGGCAACGATGGGAATTTGCAAACTCGTTTTCCCTTCGGGAACCAATCACAGACTTCAAAATCTTGACAGAAAACCTCTGAACCTTGCCAGGCATGATTTTCTCAACTGTGGTACCACTTTACACTCCACTGAGCCTCAAAGACCCATGAAGAGAAGTACTGCACCGAGCTGTAGATTGTGTGTTTGAGGAATGAAGAGTGCTTCTCCTGGTGGCCTGTGGGATCAGAAAGGAGCCTGCTTAGATAGCTGTCCTGAGACAGAGGATACTGAAACCTGATGTTGCTTGAAGCACAGGGAGGGAGGGGGAACAGCAGTCACTTCAGGCCCATGAGTTGCACAGGAATATCCTTCAGTGTCACTAATGTCCATGTGCTTGTGACTTTTGAGGTCCCAGAGAGATCCAGTATCATGATCCTGGACCAGAAATCTTCGACATGGTACCACACCTTTGACTTTGGTTGCATGAGTCTGGGCCAGGGTGGGAAGACCCAATTGCATTTGAAGGTATGAAACCAGGACTTCTTCACTGGTAATGATGACCTGCTAGGCAGTTGTAGTAATGTGTGTGTGTTTGTCCTTCATTGCCAAAGAAGACCATGCCATCAGAGAAATGATGACATGACTTGCAATTGACTTTGTTTTGAGTGAGGGAGGGCTGTGCAGGTCACCAACCTCACTTCTCCTCCAGAGCCATCTGAATCCAGTGATCAGATATTCATCAGGATGACTGGAGATGACCTAGCATGAAGCGATTGGGGTTAAGTGACTTGCCCAAAGTCACACAGTTAGTGAGTGTCACGTGTCTGAGATGAGATTTGAACTCAGGTCCTCGTGACTCCTGCACTGGTGCTCTATCCGCTGTACCACCTAGCTGCCCCGGTTGTTGTAGCAATGATTTAGACACAGAAGGAAGCCACTGGAATCTTTGTCCCTTGGCCCAGGGCTGACAAACATAACTACTTGCTGACATGTAGGCCATGCCTAGGGGAGCCATGGTGCTTTTCCTACAAAGGGGAGAGAGTAGCCTCCTCTTTCCTGCTTGACACCCCGTGTACCTCTATAGTGTCCCACTCGGTATTCCAAAGGCATTGCAATTTCTTTTGATTATTGGTTACTTGGTATTATTTGTGTTTCTTCTCCAGTTTTTTGGTGGAAATCCTTGAGAATAATAATGATGGCAATAATTTACATAGCACATAAAGCATTTTGCACATTTTTAAACACATTATTCCATTTGAGCTCTATAGCAAACCTCTGAGATAGGTACTAGATGGCCCAAAGGATAAAGTAGTGGACTTAAGAGTCAGGAAGACTTCAATTTGAATCCTGCCTCACACATTTATAACTGTACAAAGTAAGTTACCCTCTCTTAACTTCAGTTCCTCATCTGTAATGGGGATGATAATAGCACTGACCTCTCAGGGTTGTTTTGAGGATCAAATGAGATTATATTTGTGAAGTTCTTTGCAAACCTTCAAGCACTATATGGATGTTAACTATTGTCGTTATTAATATCATTTTTGTTATCCCCATTTTACAGATGAAGAAACTAAGAATGAGTATTTAAGTGATTTACCCATAATCACAGATTTCTGAGTTGAAATTTGAAACCATTTCTTTCTGATTTCAACAAAACTTCACACACCAGTCTGAAGCTAAACTCATTTCTATGAATAAACCCTGTGCTGTCTCATATTTTATTTTCATTCCACAAATATTATTTACTGTTTGCAGAACCCTAAAAGGTGATAAAGCAATATACAGACTGGACATGTCAGTTTCTGCCTTTTCAGTCAGTTTACAGTTTAATAAGGCTGGGATGTGACTCATATCTGGAAAACTATAATGCACCATGATACTAAAATTCTGCAGTGATTGGTAGAGGCACCTAAAAGATCTGGTGAAAGATGCACAACAACCACAATATTTATAATGAATTTTAGACAGGGTATGAGGTGACTCTGAAAAATGTCAGAATTGATGGTCAGCTGGACTGGAGAGCAATGCAGATGGGAGAAGATCTGGTAGAGAAAAGCAAGATGACATCACTCAAGACATCCATCCCCTGGTCACCATGTTCCATACTTCCTAACACAATTGATTTGGTGACATGTGTACCTCATGTGGATCACCCACACATGATTCCTATAAAGAGCCATTCTTCCAAATGAGTATGTATGTATTTGGGGAAGAGTGAATTCAAGGTTTAGGAGAGGCATGTTATATTATTACTCTGTTTTCTTTGCTATTCATGTAAAGGAGAAGCATCTCTAGAGACCAGGCCTTTGAGTTAGGAAGTCACCTACTGACACATAGTGGTTCTGTGACCCAAGGCAAGTTATTTAACTTTTCTGTGCCCCCATGAAACTCTAACACCATAAAGTTGCTAATCTACATTGATAGAGGGAGTTTTCTCACTGGGGGTTCCCTAAAAGGATAAAGTCATAAATCTGGTCCATAATAAAATTTTTAATACAGTGTAATATGTGCTAAGTATTGTAACAAGCTAGGTGGCTTAGTGGATAGAGAGCTGGACCTGGAATGTGGCCTCAGACACTTGCTAGCTATGTGACTCTGGACAAGTAATTTAACCTCTGAGAAGGAAATAGCAAACCACTCCATTCTTTACCAAGAAAACCCCATGGACAGTATAGCCCACAGGGTAATGAGTCGGACTCAGCTGAACAACAATGCTGCCACAAGTTGCAAGAATACAACACTTTGTGAGGTCTAGTGGGGTCATTACAGATGAGATTGTACAAGGAAGGCTTTATAGAGGAGCTGGTATTCTGAACTGAACTTTAAAGGCTGAGTAGGCATTATTCAACAGGCAAGCTTGAGGGATAGCCCTACTGGTTGAGAGAACGACATAAGCTAATCTGTGGAGGTGGGAGGGTAGAGGGTATATTCAGAAGAAGATAGCCAGGCAATGTGGTATCTTTGAAGTCAAAGGAGGAGAGAGAATCCAGCAGGAGAGAGAGGTTAACAGTATCACTTGCTATAGAAAGATCAAGGATGAGGACTATTGGTTTTGGTTATTGATTAAGTCATTGTTAACCTTTGAGAAAGCACGCAGTAGGAAACCAGACTTGGGGAAGTTGATGTGAGCGGGTGCATGTGAGGAAACGTGAGAAGCCAGCCAAGGAGACAAAAGGAACAATTAGAGACACTATACTCCTATTAAGACAGCCCAAGATGGAATAAGTTTTTGTGATTGCCACATCACATGGCTGACATCTTGAGCTCACCATCCACTGGAGCCACTCACAGCTTCTTACTCTTATATCCCCACTTGTCACATGTCTGGCACTGTTAGTTACACCATTTAATTCAATTTGGCAAGCATTTATTATTAGGTGCCTGTTGTGTGCAAGGCACTGTGTTAGGGTGCTGGGAATACAGAGACAATACAATCCTTGCCTTGAAGGAGTTTAGTTCTACCTGTGGATACGATGTTCACACAGATAACTAAGGGCCAGATAAACTGAGGAGAGAGAGAATACTGAAAACTAAGAAAGGCTCATCTGAAGAACTGGTACCAGAGTTGGGGCTTGAAGAAATAAATGAATTCTAAGAAGTGGGTGTGAGGAAGCAGTACTTTCTAGACGTGGGGGGTCAAAGTGCAAAGGAAATGAATCAGGATTGTGGATGTTGAACTGAGGAAATATCAAGGAGGCCAGTTTGGCTGGAATGTAGCATTGGTGGAGAATAATGTGAAATAAGCCTGGAGAGGTAAATTGGAGCCAGATTGTGAAAGACTTCAATTGCCAAGATAATTTTGTGATTTATTTTAAAAGCTATAAAGAGCCACCAAAGATTGAGTGAGGTAGTGATATGGTCAGACCTGTACTTTAGGAAGATAATTTTGGCAGTTGTGTAGAGAATAGATTGGAAAGGTAGCTTGGAAGCAGGTAGAATTAGGAGATTAAATGCCCAGGTTACATGTGATGAGAACAGGGCTTGACCTAGAATGTTAGCCATATGAATGGAGGTCCTTAATTAGATTGTAAGCTCTTTGAGGCAGGGAACATATCTTATTTTTCTGTCATTCCTAAAGTGCTTTTGCACACAATAAATGATTGGTAGGTGCTCTTGGGGACGTTGAGATAGAGGCATGTAATAATAACATTTCTATGGCATTTTAAGATTTACAAAATACTTTTCTTATAACATGAGTAGCACAGGTGTTCTTTTCAGCTTTCCCCCTTCCTCACAAACCCATTTTTGAGATAAGGGAGCTGAGGCCTAGGTAGCTAGGTAGGTTGCATCACTTGCCCATAGTTCACACAGGTAGCAAGAGTTGAAGCTGGGATCCCAATACAGTTCTACTCACTATAAGTCTATCACTCTTTTTACTCCACTACCCTGCCTCTGAAGAGGAAAGCATCTGCTTCCTGCCCCAAAGTAGTTTAGAGTAAGCTGAGGATGACAAGAGGACAATTCCAAAGTGATAAGTAGATCAACAAGTCTAGGATACTGAGAGGCAGAATGTACACGAGCACTGAGGGAATTTAGAGTAAGAGAGGCTCAGCATGGGCTAGAATTAGAGAGGTTTCCTGCTGTCAGTGCACTTTGTGCTGGATCTTAACGAATGGGCAAGATTTATATAGGCCAAGAGGAGGAGGGAGGGCATTGTAGAGATAGAAAGAGCATCCTGATCTAAAGTGTGTGTGTGTGTGTGTGTGTGTGTGTGTGTGTGTGTGTGTGTGTGTGTGTGTGTGTGTGTGTGTGTGTGTGTGTGTGTGTGTGTGTGTGTGTGTGTAGTGAGCCAGTAAGAAATCAGCTTGACTGACATAGCAGATTTGCATCACGAAAAAGAGAGATGAATTTTCAGAGCTTGGTGGATTTGGGAGTGGGGGAGGAAGAAAAGCCAGCAGGGAATGAAGAAGAGGGATAAGAAATGATGACAGAGAGAAGTTGTGAAGTCAAAGCAAGGGCAAAACTCTACTTCTATCTTAAATTCAATAAACATCTATTAAGCACTTACATGCACATTTCTATACCAGGATGGGGTACAGAAATTTAAAAATTACATATTCTTTGCCCTCAAGAGATTACAGTAGTGGGTAGGGGAGGAGGAATACAACATATGCATGGATAAGTATGAATATAAGGAACTTAAGGAAAAAAGATATATAGTCAAAGTACTATTGAATAATGAGAAGAAGATAACTCTCATCTTGAGCATGGGATGGAATTAGGGAAAGCTTTGTGGTAGAGGTGACATGAGCTGAGACTTAAAAGAAAAAACTTTTATCTGGTGTAAGTTGGATAGGACTGTATTCTAGGTGAGGAGAATATCCGAGATGAATGTAAGGAGCCTGGAAGGAGCAGAATATATTTTGGGAACCAGCCACTTTAGCTGGGATGTTGATCTTTCAAGTCTTTCTAAGTAGTTTCAGTTCTGAATTTACTGAAACTATGAAACTTCAAGCATTCTCTCTCATTTGTTATACTCCAATAGAGGGCTGGTATCCAAGGTACTAGAAAGGGACTTGTGTATCCTATAGAACAGAATCTTTTCTTTAAAAAGGCAATTATGAAACTCATCATAGCCCAAGGACATTTCTAAAGCACATTTTAAACTTCCATTCAGTTCATCAAATACTGACTCTGTGCAAAGTCCATTACTAAGTGGCAGCCCCAACCCTACCTGTTTAACACATCCTGACAGAGACATTTTTTTTCACTTGGGACAAGAACAATTTGGAGGCGTAAGAAATAGTAACAGTACAGAGAAGAGCCTGACTCTGGATACAGTCATACAGGGAAAATTACATAGTCTTTGTTCCTGCAGTGTTGAAGGGGAGGGGCTAGGTGGCTTTGGGGCACTGAGGCTGACAGAAAACACTGAAGCGTGGCATTGGGACATTGGGTGACTATCAAAGGGAAGAAGGCCCCTGTCCCTGGATAAAGCACCCTCTAAAATACTGGTGCCATTATTAACAGAGGAGTAGGAGATGGAGGTGCAGGAATGGTGGCTTCCAAGTAAAAGCATGGTTTCTTTGAGAGGAAGCTAGTACTTCTGGAAATGGGCTCCCCCGGGGCAAAGCACCCTTAACCACATAAAAGTTAAAGCTCTGCTTTGTCCACAAGTTCTGGAGCCACATAATAGAGGTAGCTAAACCTCAAACCACTTCTACAACAAATTGTGCTTAGGACAAGGAAAGCCCTATTATAATACTGATGTCCAGGCCCAGCGTGACCCCATTATAGATCTGATGTAAGGGACAGGATAACCCTTTGTTAGAAGCTAAAGATTAATCCCTTAGGGGCTTTCTGGATCTTGACAAGTAGAGGGAAGACAGTCTGGGGTTTCTTGAATTAGTTAATCTCTAATTTCTGTGATAATGCCTTATTTTTATCTAATGAAATTTCAAATAAATAAAAGGTTTGGATTAGATAAACTCTGAGGTCCCTTTTAGCTCTAAATTCTATATTTTTTCTTTCTTTTTGTTGTTGCTTAGTGTTGCTTCTTTCCTGGAGCTAACTGAATCTGGAAGACATGGCTAGCTGCCCTCCTCTTCTCATTGAGGTAACCACAACAAAGGGTCAAGCTAAATCTGCAGCATGAACTTATATAAGTAATTCCTTCCTTTCTCAATGTAATTTCCCCAGCTAGAACATGAGAAGCCTTCAACAGTTGATGCCCCTTCCAGCTCTGACACTTTTTGATTCATGACTCTATCCCTTTTCTAAACCATGCCTTACTTTCTCCAGCCCTCTCAATAGTGCAGCAGTGACCCCAGCCTTACAGAGAAATGAAGCAGGTGGTTGCTCTTGTAACTGAGCCCTGAGGTTCTCACCTAAGGGGCCCTTCCATAGTCCTAACATACTACATGAAACTAGGGAAGGCTCCTTAGAAGCTATGGGCTAAGTGAAAGGAACCCAGGTAGACTCAGGCTTCAGGCTATCGAGGCAAAGATGTTGGGAGTTAGAGATGAAAGTGACCTTCATGATTATATATTCCAATTCCTTTATTTTTCAGGTGGGGACCTCAGGGAGGTAAAGCTTGCTCATTTGAGTAGGTAGTATACTCATTTGAGTAGTAAGTTGCATTTCTTCTGACAGTAAATCTAGTTTTACCCTTTCCACTATAGTTTCACATGTGTTCTCTGCATGTGTCCCTGCTGCTGCCCTAGGAAGGTGGAAGTTTTCTGGGTTATGGGAATTGAGAGACAGATGCCTGGGTCTTGGGAGGGGAGCTAGGGCTAGGGGACAAGATACCTAGGTCCTGTATGGGGAGCATGTTCTGAGCAACAGGAAAGGGCAGCTAAGTGGTGCAGTGGATAGAGCATTGGGCCTGGAGTCAGGAAGACCCAAATTCAAAGTCAGCCTCAGACACTTGCTCTGTGACCCTGGGCAAGTCACTTAACCTTGTTTGCTTCAGTTTCCTCATCTGTCAGATGAGCTGGAGAAGGAAATGGCAAACCACTACAGTATCTTTGCCAAGAAAACCCCAAATGAGGTCAGGAAGAGTTGGACATGACTGAGCAACAGGTTACTTGGCATGATGGGGCTGGTCTGTAAGACAAGATGCCTAGGTACCAAGAGAAAAGCTAGGGCTAGACAACAGAATGCTTGAGTTCTGATAGGAGACAGAACACTTAAGTCCTGGGAGAAGAATAAGAGCTAGGCACATTCTTAACTTGTTTAAGTTTCTTAGATAAGTGAGCAGGAAAGCATCTCTGGAGGAATCCAAGGAATGCCACAAAATGGCCCAGAATAGTAGAATTAGACCAGGTAGAAGGGCTAAGATGCTGGGTTTAGGTAGAGAAGCTGGGCTGGGAACACCAGATGTCTGGGTCATACTGCATATGAGTTTACAGAGAATATTATATCCTTGTCCCAAATGAGAAGAGCAAAGATTTGCTAATCTGTTTCCATTGGGACCCAACTGTAAGCACAAGCAAGGTGGGATTTTTGTTGTTTTCTTTTTGGAGTTCAGTTTCCCAGGCTCAAGCTAAATTGTAAACATATGAAAGATTAATCTCCTTTGAACCCTGATAATTCACAGCTGTGCTGGGTCACATAGGTTTCTTTTGTGCCTTCTGGCTCTGAGCCAATCAGGGGTGGAGTCGCTGGCATTGTGCTTTGGGGGCGTGCTCATGAGAAGGACCTTTTGATTCCCTGGGCAGGACTATGCGTAGCTGTTTTTTAAGAGCCTCCCTCCCCCCACTACTCAGATGTTGGTGCTTTTCTGGTTTAGTGTTTAGTGTTGTATGTAGGTGGTTGCATTAGTCCATTGGATTCTTTCTTGAACTACTTATCTGTCTGTTAATTAAAGTAAGATTATTAACTCCTTTAAAGCTATCTTTCCTTTAGAAAAGTAGATCAAAGAACCTATGCTAGCAGCCACTCTGTGTGCTAGCATGGTTGCTCTTACACCAACCTAGTGATAACCCTACTTGGGACCCAGACATCCGGAGCTTTCTCCCTTGCCTTTGTACCCTCCCTTAGAATCTTGTCTTCCTGATATTCTCCTCTTTCCCCAGAAGTTGATAGGTGGCACAGTAGATAGAGTGTTGGACCTGGAGTCAAGAGGACTCAAATTTGATCTCAGACACTTACTAGCTGTATGACCTTGAGCAAGTCACTTTAACCTCTGTCTGTCTCAGGTTTCTCAAATCTAAAATGAGGACAATAGTATCTAACTCCCTGTATTGTGAGGATCTAATGAGACATTTTTGGGCAGCCTAAGTGGCAAAGTGGGTAGAGTGCTGGGCCTCGAGTCAAGAAGATTCATTCATCTTTCTGAGTTCAAATCTGGCTTTAGATACTTACTAGCTGTGTGATCCTGGACAAGTTACTTAACCCTGTTTGTCTCAGTTTCCTCATACGTAAAAATGAGTTGGAGAAGAAAGTGGCAAATCACTTCAATATCCTTGCAAAAAAACCCCAAGAAAACAAATGGAGTCACACAAGAGTCAGATATGACTGAAAAATTACTAAACAACAACAAAAAAGTCAGACCTCTGTAAAGCATTTAGCCCAGTACCTGGCACAGAGTAAGTGCTTAATAAATGTTTGTTTCCTTCCTTTACTGGTCCTGTTCCCAATACCTCATCCACTCAAGGATCTTGATCCCATATCTAACTCGAGTTTTCCAGGTGGCATAGAACATGAGAGCTTTTTATTTTATAGATTAGAAGACTGAGGCTGGGTTATGGAGTGTCACATTGCAGTGTTCTGAATGTAGAATTAGTACAGGTTCTTTCACTTCACTCCCAAGCCAGTGCTTTCTCCACTAAATCAGGTTGTGACACCTATCTAATCTGGGGGGGAGGGGATGGGTTTGTCACAGGATCCAGATGTCCCCCTTATTTCCTCCCTATCACAGTTCTCTCTTCTCAATATTCCCTTATCTTCTGAAATGGTGGGTGAGGGGACTGACATAGCCAAAAATGAAGTCTGTGGGTACCTCCCCTTTTAATATGGTTTGTGCCCTCTGGCCCAATGGCACCTGTACTCTCTGCATGAATCCCTTGCAGGGCAGACAGCTTCAGCACCTGCCCTGGCCTCTTAGAAGGCTGGACCACGCAACTGTCATCCAAGTATATTAGGGGCCTCTGCCAGCTCTGTAATAGAAGTGGCAGCATCTTTAGCTCACAACATTCAGAATGACTGGCGGGCTGGAGTGGAGCATGGCCCTCAGCTGGAACCAACTGAAAACGTCTGCAGGTGTCCCTGGCTGGCTCCCACTCAGAGGCTGCCAGCTTCCTCAGCAGAGTCTGATGAGGATGAGTATAGCTTCACCTCTGAATAAGTGGAAAGCAGCTACTACAGGTAAGTACCTTGGAGATCAAGAGAGACCAGCCCTTGTGGCTGAACCTCACGAGCTGCAGTGAGGCCTTCAGATGGGGACCAGATCTGAGGCACTTCTGTCCCCTGGCCTCTTAAATGTAATAGATTTTCTTTTGAAGGCTCTGCCCAGGAAAGCTGCAGAGGGTTTGAAGGGGCCTGTAGGGAGTCTGGGAACAAGACACTAGCTGAGCTGCAAGGAAATGTAGCCCGTTCATCAGAGTAGACTTGTATCTCATCCTCTCTCTAAAATATTCTCTCACACCAAGTCTCTCCTTATTGCCAACACAACTGTAACCACTCCTATTTTCCCCCTCTGCCCTACCTCCTCTCGGATTCTCATCCTCAAAGCCACCTGGCCCTCCCACTCAGACCCTGCCTCTCTGACAAGCTTCTCTTTGGCCCGAGGTCCCCCACATTCTAAACAATCTCTGGTTCCCATTCATTTGGAGCCTCACCCTTTCCTTGGCCCCTCCTCCTCTGACCCTGCCTCTCCCTGGCCACTTCCCTAGAGACCACTCTCTTCCGTCCAAGCTTCTCTAGCTCCAACCAACCCCAACCCCCAACTCCAACCCCATTTCCTACTGGTTGTCAAAGCCCTGCCTGGAGAGTTCACGCCAGCCTCCCTGCTGTGACGTCCTCCGCCAGTGGCAACCTATGGAATGAAGGTGCTTTCTCCAGAATGGGGACCACCCCCTCAGTTTCACTGCCCTGCATTCCTGCGCTTGGCTCTTGACAGTGGCACTGCAGGTTTAGACTGCCTTCTGCTTGGCTAGGGCTCCAGGGCAGAGTTTGGTTCCTTTCCAGGGCTGTCAGGATGAGGTTCAACAGCTGGGTTTGTGGGCTGTTTTCCACCAGTACTATAGAGAGTTGAAAGTGTCAGGCAGGAGCACTGCCAATATCTTTCCATATGCCCGAGGACCTGAACGCTTAGAGGACTGACTGAGCACCTTGGGCTCAGTGCTGGCCCTGGTCACCTGTTCTGTAGCTCCACTACATGAGCTGCTGGAGCCTTGGGGAACCTTTGACTCACCTTCAGTACCTATGTTCAGGGCCAATTGCAGCTGGTGAAGTGTCCATGACTCCCACCTCTGTATGCCATGGCTCATGGGTTATGGAACCAGAGCACATAGCCTGACCACGCTGTAATGACTGTGGAGGGAGGGAGGGCAAGGTCCATGGGGAGACTGGATGAGCCAGACTGACATGTATGTGCTCATCTTGGGGGATGAAAGGGGTGTCTAGGTACCCACCCACAGACAACTGGCAGCAGCAGGTATTGCTAGAATTCAGAGAGGGCTTGCTAGTTGCTAGAGGCCCTTGGCTGCTGCTGGTGTGGGACACTGACCATGGTTATAACAGTAACCTACTAGGCTCCTGCAAAGTGAAACTGGTTTCTGGGTGACAGACACCTGCATGCTGAATCACGGAAATGTTACATTCTACTACATGGCCATGTGCAGACACCACTTGCAGGGATATTGATGCTTAAGGTGTGTATTCCAAGGCCCACTGGAAGGCCAGTCAGTTGGGAGTCACCACCCTTTCCCAGGACTGCACACCTGGGGGCTTTGTATCCTCAGGAAGGTTTTCCTTGACTGAACAGTAGAAAGAAAGCTTGACTGGGAGTCATGAGATTTAGGTTCTGGTGCCTTGGGTAAACCAGCCCATTTCCTCAATGGTAATAGTGTCTTGCTTACATTATGGCACTATTGTAAGGCTCAAATGAGAGGGATGTTGTTCTGTCCTACTCTCCATGACTCCATGCAGGGTTTTCTTGGCAAAGATGCTAGAATGGTTTACCATTTCCTTCTCCAGCTCATTTTACAGATGAGGAAATTAAGGCAAACAGGGTTAAGTGACTTGCCCAGGGTTCACACAACTAGGAAGTATCTGAGGCTGGATTTGAACTCAGGAAGATGAGTCTTCCTGACTCCAGGACTGGCACTCTATCTCTTGTGCCACCTAGTGGCCCTTTTGAGCATGAGGGGAACTTCATCTGAACTGTACTGTCAGATTAGTCTAGCAACACTGTACACAGCTTTGAGAGCCACGACTAAGAATATAGAGGATATTGTAACAACTAGTTCCAAGACTGGCAACTGGCCATAGCGAAAAAAGAGTGCCAAGGCAAAACTGACAGGATTTAATAGCTGGGCTAGTTACCTGTACAGAGAAGCATCAAAGGTACCTCTAAGGTCCTAAGCCTGCATGACAGATACTGTTTTTAATAGAGGAGTTGGTTTAGAGATGAGCTAAGTTTCGCTTCTGCTGACTTTGAGGTTTTGCTGGGACATGGAGGGGGAGGAATTCAGGAGAAAGTTAGAGAATGCAGAGGGGTGTGTTAGGAGGAATCAATCTCAAGAAAACAGGCCATACAGCAAACTTCAGAGCCAAAGCTTTTAATAAGTGCCACTGTGTTGGAGCTGGCCTCTCAGGCTGTCTGCCCTTCCTACCACCACATCCCTTCCTTCCAGCCTTCCCATTTTCTGAGAATGAGGCCTCTTCTCAGTCAAAGATAGTGCTAACAGAGTATTAAGAGGAGAATGAGAAGGTAAAACATGTGGACAAGAAGGAAGCCCCAGATCGCAGGGAGTGGCTGCTGGGACTCCAGGGAAGGAGTGAAGCTGACAGGGGTGAGTCAGGAGGTGTGGAAAGCAGGCTGCTGGGGGCTTTCACACTGCTCCTTCCTCTGGCATCCCCAAGAGGGCAACCAGCGGCTCAAGGGGAAGCTGGGGGGTGGAATGAGTGCGCTCATGTTTGCGGAGGTCACTGGCACTAAGGAAGGCTTTGGGGCAGTGGGGACAGGCATGAGGGCGGACAGCACTGTGGGTACGGCTGTGTTTTCGTAACCCTGCCCGGTCCAGGAAGCCCTTCCCACACTGCGGACAGGGGAATGGACGCAGAGCTGGGTGGGATCGCTCATGACGCCGCAGAGCCACTGCCGTTGGGAAAGATTCCTTGCACTCCCGGCACACGTTCTGGGGCATTTCTCCAGTACCCAGGGGCTGCTCCTGGGTAGGGGGCCCACCCTCACTCTCAACCTCTGTTGCTGGTGCTGGGGCCTCTCCTGCCCCAGTCCCAGATTCCCTGAATTCTACCTGCTCTAGGGTCATGCCCACCACTTGCCACTGGGAGGCTACTACCCTGCCTGACTCTGTGGGGAGGCCTAGGAGCCCAGCCTGCGACTCCCCAAGTTCCACACCCACTCCAGGAGCCACTGTGCTAGGAGGTGCTGGCCCTTCCACAGAGGTACCTGCAGGCAGTGCAACCCCCACAACCAGCTCCTGGGTGGTAAGGCCGCCCACCAGCTCTCCTCGGTGGGTTCGCTCATGCTTCCTCAGGCTGGAGGACACCACAAAGGACTTGCCACAAGCAGCACAGTGGAAGGGCCGTTCACCTGAATGGACACGACCATGTTTAGTGAGGCTGGCCCGCTCCGCAAAGGCCCGTCCACATTCCTCACAGCGGAAAGGCCGCTGGCCTGAGTGGACCAGGGCATGTCGCTTCAGGTCCCAAGAGGCCACAAAGGTCTTATCACATTGTGGGCACTTGAATGGTCGGTCACCAGTGTGTACGCGCCGGTGCATGGCTAAGTCGGCTGGCTGGCGGAAGTCCTTGTTGCACTTGTCACATCGATACGGCTTGACACCCTCGTGGGCCCGCTGGTGGCGGCGGAAGCTAGAGGGATCGGAGAACATGCGGCCGCAGCGTGGGCACAAGAAAGGCTTCTCCCCCGAGTGGGTGCGCTCGTGGCTCTGGTAGGAGCTGAGCTGGGTAAAGCCCTTGCCACAGGCGGGGCAGCGGTACGGCTTCTGGGCAGCATGGATGCGCTGGTGGCAAGTGAGTGAGGAGGAACGGGAGAAGCTCTTGCCACACTCAGAACAGAGAAACGGGCGTTCTCCTGTGTGAGACCTAAGTGGGGAGAAGGAAGGAAATAGGCCAAGGGTAATGTGTTAGCCTCAATCTTTCCCCACCAGCAAGGCTCCATTTCAGAGGCTACACTCCTCCTTCCAAGGCAGAACCCAAACAGGTCCTGCTGCCTCAGCTTCCCTTCCTCTACCATCAGAACCCAGCCCCTTCCCTTTGCAGGGCACAGGGGTTCTGAGCCCCTTGCCTTCCAATTCCCCAACGCTCTCCTTGGCACCAATCAGGAGGGATTAAGTCCCAACTAAAAAGTTTGGGCCCTAGCTTCCATATCCCAAACTCTAGGATACAAATTCTTAATTTTTTTTTTCTTTTTGATCATGGACCCTTTTCAGTGGTCTGGTGAAGCCCTTCGCAGAATAACATTTTTAAATGCATAAAGCATAGAGGATTAAATGACATTAATTATACTGAAATGGTTATCTATCTATCTATCCTTCTGGGACCCCAGGTTAAGAACCCCTGCTCTAGAGTCTTTTACTAATTCAGTAGAAGAATTAAACGTCTACTTCAGACTCTCAGATGTGGAAAGGACTTTCGAGGGTCTCCGGGGCCAAATCTCCACTACAGCCCCCCTAGACAATGGTTATCAAGCAGCACGCTTTCCCCAGTTTCCCCTTCTGTCCATCCAAGGGCAGCCTCTCCACCTCATCTCCCTCATTTCTCATTAAACTGAACCCGTTTAAATCCTCTGACCCATCAAACCCAGACCGTCTGTGTGACAGGGCGCTGCTCCCCCTGCCCCTCACCTCTCGTGGTTGCGCAGGTCCTTGAGCTCCGCGTAGGCTTTGCCACAGCGTGGGCAGCCGTAGGGCCTCAGCCCCGCGTGGGTGCGCCGGTGCTTGCGGAAGACGGAGGGGTCCGCGAAGCACTTCCCGCAGTCCGCGCAGGAGTAGGGCCGCTCCCCTGTGTGGCAGCGCTGGTGGATCTTCAGCTTGGACAGGGTGCCGTAGGCCTTGGGGCACTGCGGGCAGCGGAAGGGCAGCTCGCCCGTGTGGGACGCCAGGTGCACCCGCAGGCACACCGGCTGCATGAAGCGCCGCCCGCACTCCGGGCACGGGAAGGGTTTCTCCCCAGTGTGGCTGCGCCCGTGGCTGCGCAGCTCCGGGGCAGTCTTGTACGCCTTGGGGCACAGCGAGCAGGCGAAGGGTCGGGGCTTGGGAGCCGGCTCCCCATCCTCCCCGCTGCCGGGACCCTCCGGGTGCCCTGGAGGGGGTCCTGGATCCCCGCCCCCGGCAGCATTCTCCTGGGGACTGGGTCCAGGACTGGGAGCGTGGGTGGCGGCATGCCGAGCAGCCCGAGGGGCATTGGGGAAAGTCTTGGAGCAAGAGAGGCACTTGAATCGTCTTCCGGCCCGGGTATAGCCGGGGTGCGGGGGCGGAGCTTCCACCAGCTCCACTTCCATGGGGACTTAGGGTGAGCCTCCCCTAGAATGGAGAGAATGCACACATTAGATCACACCCCAAAGGAAGTCACCCTTCCCCTTGGGGAAAACCATTCCAGGAGGGCCTCTCCCCCAGGCAAAGCCACCATTCACTGTATAGATATTTGCTGCGGCAGCACAACCCAGACAGGGCTGGAGAGAACACAGTTGTGACGGTCAATCAAGCATTTATTAAGTAACTATCCTCAAGGAATTTACAGTCCAGTAAAGGGATATGACACACTGGTAAAAAATTATACCACACTATATATTTAATGACATATTTCAACAGTGCATTAGAAAGGAGAACAATTGGGTGCTGACTGAGGTCCTGGATCTGGAATGTCTCCATAGAGGAGAGTAAGTTTGTGATTCGGGTCCTGTATGAAATAATGCTGGAAAAGTGGCTCCATATTGTGCAGGGCCTTGAATGTCAGGCAGGGGAATTCTTTCAACCTCCCACCTCCCCCCAAGAGAGTCTTCATTAGCAGACATTAATTCAATTATCAATAATTACTTCATTAATCCAGGGCTGTCTCCCAGATGCCACTTAAGCCTACCTGCTCCCCTAGGAAGTCACTGGGTTCCCTCAGAGACCAGGTGCAGTTTTGTTTAAGGAGGCAATTAGTCTGTGGGAATATTCTACCCCATTCCACCCAAAGGAGGAAAGGCTGACCCAAGGTAGCAGCTTCCCCTGAGAAGGAGTAGTCAGGAAGTTCAACCAGGGTAACTCGAACCCCCAGTTCCAAATTCTAGCCCTCCTTTTCAGGATCAGTTCAAATCCATGCAGCCTGCTCTGATTATTTCATTATGCATGTAGTAGGATCATATGATCTGAAATCGTAAGGGCCTTTGGAGATTATTTAGTCACTCCCACTCCCCCCTATTCAACAAAGAGAGAAACAGACACTTAGATATGGGCAATAACTGGGCCAAGGCCACATCAATAGCAATAAGTAAGAATTGAGGCTGAAACTCCGATCTTCTGCACTCTAACCACTACACCACACACCCCCTTTTCATTTGTACAGTGTTAGGACAGGAGACTTTAGAATTCATTTTGGGCAAAATTTGATTAGCAAGTCATAATGCTCCTCCTTGAGGAAAACACAATCAAATTTTAAACATAAGTGAAACAGATATGATAGGAAATGACAGGGAAGTTACAGGTTATTTTAAGTCTAAGAAAGTGAGGCTGAGTATTATTATCAAAGAAGGTAAGGAAGAATTAACAGTTTAGGAGGAGAAGCAGAAGTAAATAGGGGAAGGAAAAGGAATAAACTAACTAAATAAATATAATAAAAATAAAATAAATAAAATGGAAAAGGCTCCTTAATCCCAGACAATCAAGGTTAGTTTCAGATTTTCCTCCTTGGAATGTTTGAGTCGTTCTGGTTTTCACCACTGCCTTGGTGTGACCTGGGCAAGTGACTTCTCTTTGGGTCTCAGTTTCCCCAACTAATGTTCAATCAAGGGGCTAGACTAGATGACCTCCAAGTTCCCTTCCCTCCCTACCACCTTTGGACTCTATGAGCTTAACAAGGAAGGAGGAGCCTTCTGGGCAGAGGAGTGACAGAGTCAAAGCAGAAATGCAGGGGGCACTAGTCTGGTGGAAACCAAAGGCAGGGGGACCAATTATAAGCCTATTGCAGTAATCTAGGTGTGAGGTGATGAGACTCTGGTTAAGTGATGGTAATGAAAAGTAGGAAAAATCACTTTGAAGAAAGAATTAATACAGTTAGTGACAGATTGGATATAGAGATTAGGAAAGGGAATGAGTAAGAGCCAAATCCCAGATTTCCTGACTATCTACAAGAATGAAAGAGGGAACAGCAGTACCCCAGAAAGAAATGGGGGAAATTAGGAAATGGCAGGAGAATAATTCCATTTCAGACATGCTGAATTTTAGGAACATTCAGTCACTCATTAAATTACCCCTTGCGCCCAGAGCACAATGCTGGATAAGACAAGGTCCCTGTCCGCATGGAATTTATGGCCTAGCAGAGGGTGGAGGCACATACAGGGACAACTAATTCTAAATCACTCTATTATGTAGTTATTACATTAGAGAGCTATCAGGAACCTTTTGAGAACAGGGGGCAAAATCATTACCAGCCTGGGGTGCTGGTGGTGAGAATCAGCAAAGTATTCATAGCTTTTGAATTAGGTTTTAAGGGATGGGTAGGAATTCAAGTGGGGAAAAGAGAGAGGGAAGATATTCTAGGCTTAGGGAATCTGAAAAAATAATCTGGAGGTGGAATATCACAGGGTTTATTTGGGAATAACAGTCTGCTACAAGAACAAGAACGTATAATTATGATAACTGACATTCATAGAATGCTTTAAGACTGACAAAACATTTTATTTATATTATCTCATCCAAGAGGAAGCTGGAAATACAAGACTGGACAAGACTTCAGGATAGAGACATATATTTGGGGGGGAGTCATCTACACAGAAATGACCAGTGAAGGGATGAGATCCCCAAGGATGATGAGTGTCAGAAGAGCAAAGGATTAAAGACTGAGCCATGACGGATGATACATGCTGAAGATCCATAAAGAGGCTCATAGTTAAAAAGGATTATACAGTGCCAAGGAAGCTGAGGGAAGCTTCCAAAAGGAAGGACTAGTGAAGTGTCCAGTAAAGCAAGAATACTGAAGAAATTAAGATCCAAGAAAAGGACAATGGACTTGGCAGATAAAAAGGCAGAGTGCACCAAGTACATCTAATGCTTGATTCTACTTTATATTATTTCACGTAACTACAGAGATCTCAACTGAAAGGGATCTTCAGTCATCTAATTTCACCCATAACTGATAAAGAATTCCTATCTATAACATCCTCCACTTCTAGCTTCCACTTAAAGACTTATAAACATAGGGAACTCATGATCTTAGCATGGCTCTAATGGTTAGGAAGTTATTCTGTATATTGAATTAAAATCTTCTTAGGTGGAAATTCTATACCTAGTTGATCTATCTGGGGCAAAGCAGGAAAAACACTTGAAAATAGTTACTACGCCCTCTTGTTAGTTTTTTCAATTGAGCCTTATGTGATAGGGTCTCCAATCCTCTCTCACCATCTTGTTCACCTATGTCAGACATGCTTAAGGACTGTTACAATCCTTCCTAGAATGTGGTGCCCAGAACTGAACACAATACTACATCTGTGGTCTAAGCAGTGTTCAGAGGACTTGTCACCTCTCTCTTTTATGGACACTATGCTTCTCTTAGGAAAGTTTATGACTGAACTTTTTTTTTTGTTACCCCACCACAACAATAACTCCTAAGGAACTCTGCAGGAGACTAATGCATTTGGGTTCTTTTCACATGAGTTGTCCAACTATGTCTCTCCCAACATGGTTTAAAAAACAAAAGTCCTTTTTTGTCATCAACATTTATTGTGGGGTCTATCACCTTTTTCATTCATTCTCATTTCCCTACCTTTGCTTCCATCTTTTGTACATGTCTCTTTAAAGTCTGGGTTGGTCATGAAGCATCCTGTTGTTCCCAAGCTCCTCCCACCTATTCCATGCCAGCACAGTGGTCATCGATTTATGGTTTGTAAGACACCCACCAAATTATCATTTATTTCTCCTTCCATCTATCCTTAACCAAATTCTGTCATGTTTCCCCATTTCTGGTTTGTGTATTTTCATATATTACATATCTTCTTGATGTGGCATTATTCCACTGTCCCTTTTATCTAATGTTTCTTTTGACATCTCCAGAAGTTATAGCTCCAACAAATCTATTGATACCTGAGATCAAATTTACCTGCTCTCAGAGTTTATTATCCATACTATACACATTGTGTATATACATGAGGCCTTAAATACTATTATTGTCCCACCGTCACTGAAGTTCAGGGTGCTGAGTTTTTCCCCTGAACTAAATGAGTGATATATGTGCTTGATTAAAGTGATTGTTGACCTCTCAAAAGGTGCTTTCCTTTTAGAAATGTAAATCCTAGACCTGTACAGCAGGCCCTCCTGTGTCTGTCAGCCAAGAATAACATTCTTCTACCTTCCTTGAGCCCTGATCTAGAAGACCAAAGTCTACCTTTTTAATCCACTGCTTACTTCTCTTACCCATCTTTTTCCCCCCACAGGATCTGTGCACAAAAGATCTTTGGGTTGATGTGGAGGACGTTACCAGTCTCAGTTGTGCTTGGACGGTTCCTTCTGATGGCATTATTTGTTCTCACATGGATAACAACCAGAAGTAGAAAGCAGTCATAAAGTTTGATCAGTGTCCAGAGGTTGCCAGCTGTATTCTTGATAGAATTCTCTATTGTTATAATAACAACCCAGTGCTTTGTGGCTTCCATAATGACACACACACACATACTTTTGTTGTTGTTCAGTCATTTCAATTGTGTCTGACTCTTTGTGATCCTATTTGGGCTTTTCTTGGTAAAGATACTAGAGTGGTTTGCCATTTCCTTCTCCAGCTCATTTGTCAGGTGAAGAAACTGAGGCAAACAGGGTGAAGTGACTTGCCCAGGGTCACACAGCTAGTAAGTGTCTGAGGTCACATTTAAACTCAGATCTTCCTGACAGCAGACTGGGAGCTCTATCCACTGCACCACCTGCTATACATACATATGTAGACATAGGCACACATGATTTGATCCTTGTACACCCCTGTGAAGCAGGCAGAGAAGGTATTACCTCATTTTCCAAATGAAGAAACAGATTCAGAGGGTTTAGGTCATTTGCTGAATGTAACACAGCTAAGAAGGGGCAAAAGCTGGAACTCAACTGGAAAGCTAGTCCTGTCTTCATTATAGCTGTCTCTCATATTTGTGCCAGATTGACAGTTGGTCACCTCCATATCCCTCAGCTGTGTGTGTGTGTGTGTGTGTGTGTGTGTGTGTGTGTGCATGCGCGCACACGCACCAGACACATAGTAGTTGGTCATTACACTGAATGAATAAGTAGTAATATGATATGACTCAAGAGATCTGGATTCCAGCTGTAATTTTGCTGCTTGTTTGCAATGTGACATTTGGACCCTTTACTTCCCCTCTGAGCTTCATTTTCTTTTTTTGTAAAAAGAACAAATTACATTAGATGAACTTTCCCAGCTCTAACACTCAGTGATTCTTTCTGCCCCACAAATCAGGCCAGACCTATTGAACCTAGTGGCTGGACACCATCAGTGACATAGCCCCTGGCCCCTTTGCTTTCTCCTGCAGAGCTGGGGTAAGGGAGACACAAAGAGAAGGGAAGTTTCAGACACAGCAGTATCTGTCTATGGATATAGAAGAAGACTATGAATAGAACACAAGTGAGGGAAAAGAAGGGAACCATGGTCTCTGAAAGATCCTGGGGAAGTCAGGTGGGAAATAGAGAGGTATTAGAAAGGTAGCGTCTGAGCTGAGGGTGGTGGAATTTAGCAGGAGCAGTAAGGCTTCTCAGAGTTAAACCTAAGAGTATTCTGTGGAATAAAACCTAAAACTTCTTAAAACCCCATGTTTAGCATACTTCATGTTGTGCTCCTGGTCAAAACTTCCCATAGCTCCCTATTGCTTACAGGATCAAATCCAAATTCCTTGGCTTAGTATTCAGAGCGCTCTGTAATCAGCCTTCTTTCTCAGCGCTTACTCATTCCGTCTGCTCTCCTCTGAACAAGTATCAGGCATATCTGCCTCTGGGCTTTCCTTTGGAATGTACCCCATTCTACTT
The DNA here is from genome assembly GCF_028372415.1 of Notamacropus eugenii. Classification (NCBI taxonomy): domain Eukaryota; kingdom Metazoa; phylum Chordata; class Mammalia; order Diprotodontia; family Macropodidae; genus Notamacropus; species Notamacropus eugenii. Next base: position 377,663,207 of record NC_092874.1, on the reverse strand, counting down.
TTTCCTCCTCTCCAATCAATTCAATCAAAAAGTATTTATTGAGGGACCGCTGCTGTGTGCCAGGCACAGTGCCAGGAGCAACAGAGTACAAGCAAATTCGCAGGTCGAATCAAAGACCCACTTCTCTCTTAAAAGTTCATCAAATGCCACAGCCGAATCCAGTCTTGGCCTCCTCTAAACTCTACTGCCATTTACGCTAATTTTCACCCAGGGACTCTAGTTCTGCCCTCTGGAGCTATATTGAAGAGGTCCGTCCTTGTCCACACAACAGTGTGACAGCTTTTAGAAGACAATGCTCATGTATCTGCTAAGTCTTTTTCAGAACAATATACTTACTCAACATTCCAGCAGGTGTTCCTCATATTTCTTTATGTCCTCCTGTAACACTCAGGTCAGAGCAGGGCACATAGTAGGGGCTCCCTCCCTAAAGGTTTACTATTTGAATGAATCACTGGCCACAAGAAAGAGTAGAAGTGAATAGAAAAGGGAGAATTTGGTTGCTTCCTATTCTTCACCCTATCTCCTCCCCCCTTCTTCACAGAGGCCTGGCACCCACCTCCTCAGGGACAGGCCAGACAGCTGAGCCCTACAGAGGATCAAAGGATAAACAAATGAGATTGGCAGCTGCTGCTAACAAACCCGGTTTATTTCATTATCAGCTTAGCTGGGATGAGAGGAAGAGGATTGAGGGATAGGAAGGCAATGGGATGAGATTATGGTAGATCCCATTTAGAGCTTTTGGGTAGCTGGTTTTGCAGCTGGGAGAGGAAAGAGATTGGAAGAACAGAACAGTCACATCTGGGAGGGAGTCTGAGTGGAGTTTGTTCAGCCAGGCTCCAACACCCATAAGATCATTTTCCACTACAAGAGAATTCTCGTCCTTTGGGTTGGTCCATCTTTCTCTTCTCCATTCCTTCCAAATTTATATTCCTAAACACCAGTTTCATTATGTCATTCCTCTGCTCAAAAGCCTTCAATAGTTCCCCACTGCTTAGCAGATAAATATCTTTGATTGTTTTCATCCTCAGCCACCCCTGCCCCAATTTGGTCTAAATCAAAATTTCCACATTTAACTTTCAGTAATCCCTTAGTATTTTCTAGTTCCAAACCTTTCCAGTCCAGAACCCTTCTTCGGAACAGGAATGGAAGGCATGTGCTCACTCTGCCCCACTCCCCTAATCTTTAAGTCTTTAGGGTAACACATGTACAAACATTCCATGGATTTTCTAGTATTACAAACATGTGCCTTTACAAAAAGTCATATTAATAAAGAGTACCTCACTTCAAGACTCTGCCACCCTTTCCCCATTTGTTGGAGCCTAGGGGCATGCCTACCCTAATCCCCACTCATACCTTCCCTATCCAGAGAGGGTTATAGGTTATCCAAAGCCTACACCACCTTCAAATAAGTACTACCTTCTCCACAAATTCTGCTCTTACAACACTTATCAATGTGTACTAATTATTCAATACAAAAGTCACTGGACTTTGAGTCAGGAATCTTGGATTCAAATCCTGGCTCAGACATTTAAAGGCCACATGATGGGCAAATCCCTTGACCTCTCTTGGACAGAGTTTCCTTACCTATAAAAACGAGGATAATAAATTTCTACTATTTTCACAGTATTACTGTAAAGGAAAAAGATTATTAAGCATTAAGATACTTTAAGAACCTGCATTGTTATCACTATATTGTTTAAGCTTTGTGTGTCTAGACTTCCTCACTAGGCTAGGACTCTCTTTTCTCTTGTATACCCCAAGAATAGTGCCTTGCCCAAATAGGTTGTCAGTGATTTGTTGACTGATACATGTATGAGATCATAGTAAAGCAAGATCTTCTCTTTCCCTAGGCCTCAGCTAACTCATCTTTAAAATAGATGGTTCGGACTAAATTATCTCCTTCCTTCCAGAATTAAAATCCTATGATTCACTCATGAACAATTTTGGCAGTGCTGGAGTGAGTGGATGACTTAGACTAAGGCACATATGTTAAAGAGAAGGGAGAGAGAAAATCAAATGAGATGCAAGATGACAGTCTGTGCCAAACTTGTCCTCTAGAACTTTGGAGCTCTGGGTGTTGGGACAGAAGGAATGAGCTCTTTGGTATTTCAACTGCCTACCTTTGTATATAGCATTATCTGAATTGAAGAACTATATCATTTAGCTCTAACAAGGCACTTTGAAGATAACTAGTCCAGGGATGGGAAACCTGCAGCCTTGAGGTGACAGTGGCCTTCTAAGATCCTTAAATGTGGCCTTTTGACTGAATCTGAATTTTACACAAATTTTACCTTTTAAAGGATTTGTTCTGTAAAGTCTAGATTCAGTCAAAAGGCTGAACTTAAGCATCTAGAAGGCCACAGGTTGCCCACCCCTGATCTAGTCCAACCTTTTCACTTTACAGATGAGGAAAATGAGGTCTAAGTAGATTTGGTGCCTTCACCAACTTCACACCTTTAGTCAAGGATAGCGATGATTTGTTTCCTATTATATCTGACAATTTCTTCGGCACAGAGGATATGAGACTGGGCAAACAGAATTCAGTAAAGATGAGGATGGGAAAGAAGGATGTTGGGGGAGAATCAAGGGTTGGAAGGTATGACCATGGTCTTGAGGTTATTTCAAAGGGGTAAGGAGGATGGCAAGCACTTATTTACCTGTTCCCTACCCCCTCGAACCTGTGTCTAGGACTGGGCAGCAGAAGATACAGGTTTGAACCCAGCTGCGCCACTTTCTACCTGGCTCTCCCGGCTTGTTTCTTCTTATCTCATCCCCACCATCCATTTCCTGACCTGTCCAATGAGGAATCCCTGGATCACAGATTCAGAGAACTCAACTGGGAACCAAAGCCTAGTGGTAGAAACAGTGACTTGTCTTAGTGCCTGGACCTAAAGGATCCCCAAGGCCCGGGGTGGCCTTGACGCCGGTGACCCTGCGGGAAGCCCGAGGCGAGAGCTTTGGATGAGTGGAAACGAATCTTCTCAAGAACCATCTCTCTGGCCCTTTCAGGCAGAGCAGCGGCCAGAAATCCCAATTCCTCGGCAGCTCCTGGTCCCAGCCTCGGACTGCGGCTCCCGGGGCGGGGCGGAGGGCGTCACCAAACCCAGGACGAGACGCCCACCTCCCCAGATGACCCAGCCCCGCCTTCCTACCCAGGCTGGAGCGCCAGCTGTCCGCGGAGAAGCTCCCCCCCTCCCCCCGCCCCGCCAGGGTTGGGCTCTAGGACCCAGGGAAGGCTGAAGTGAAAACCCTCTCCAGCCCCAGAGCCTCCTCACAAAGCCCGACCCCGACAGGCCGGGACAGGTCCTAGGGGAGGTGCAGACGAGTCCGGCTCTAGGACCGCGGCCGGGCCGGGCGGAGCGGCGGGAGGCGGGGTCGGGGAGAGCAGCGAGGGCAGTTTAAAAAGGGAGCGCCCGGCTGCGGCGGCGGCCTTGGGGGAGAGGGGGAGGACCGGCGCAAGCCCGGGCAGCCCAGGGCCGGAGGAGGGGCGGTTCCCCCCCTCACCCCCCGCCCGGGCTGGACGGCGGCCGCGCTCCTCCCCCGCCGGGGCTCCACAGAGGGGGCTTCACTGGGGGACAAGGAATAAAAGAATCCACGGGTTTGTTCTAATGTGTAAAGCTGAAGGGGCACAAAGAAACCTTGGCGTCCACTCCCCTCGTTTGGCACTCCCAGGGTAGGGATTCGCATCCAGATCTCAGGCCTTGGCGCTGCGCCGCCAGGTCACTGACGACCTTGGCTGAGTCCCTTCGGCAGGGCCTCTTCAGTATAAATGGGGCGGGGGGGGGGGGGGGGGGCCGTCAACGGTGCCTCTGTCCCTTCGTCTGCTAAACCGGACGGACGGACCGCCCCGGAGGTCCCTTCCAGCTCTAGCTCCCGCGCCTCCCATTCCCCTCCCGGCGCTCACGCTACGGCCTGATGTGGCGATCGGGAAGGAGGGGTCTGCGGGAGCAGGGGGGAGGAGGTTAGGGTTCGCGTGAGGAGGCGACCCCGGGAGTGCTGCGAAGGGCCGCGAGGCCAAGGGACAAAGACGAGCAAGATGGCGGTCTTTAGGACCGGGGGAGGGGCGGCCGTGGAGAAGGCCGAGCCTTCCCCAGCGGCGCCCGAGGCGGGTTTAGGAGGGGCGGGCGCTGGAGACCTCAGGGGTGCTGGGGGCCGAGTCACCGAAGGAGGCTGGAGGGCGTGGAGGGAGGGGGGAGGACGCTGGCGGCTGTTATAACCTGGACAAAAGAGAGGCCTATAAAATGGCGGTCACTAGGACCGGGGACAGAGGACATCCAGTCCCTGCTGCCCAACACGCGGAGTCCAGCAGCGAAGCGGAGAGCCGCATGCAGCGAGCCTCACCCCCGGGCCCGGCACCCGGCTCGGAAGCCAAAGGAGCAGCCGTGCCGTGCCGCGCCGCACAAAGGCATGCAAAATGGCGGTCTCTAGGACCATGCTGGGCCGGGGCACAGCGGCGGGAGCGGTGGTAATCCCGGGACGCCGCACAGTAGAGCAGCAGGGGTGTGTGAATGAATGAAAGGGGGCGGGGGGGGGCGGACTGTCAAAGGTTTTACCTGCCTCGGGGCTCAGGGTCAAGGAAGCGTCCCCGTCTCAACAAAATGTCAGACCTCAGTGGACCATGAAAAAGCATCTGGTCTACATAAACACACATACCCCCTCCCATTTTACGGATGGGAAAACTGAGTCCATCTATGGCGTCCCGAAACAATGGGACTTCCATGACCCAAGTTCCACGGGGCGCGTTCCAGGGTCGCAATCATGGCTCTTACCTGGGGGAGCCTGATGCTCTCTCGGCTGCAGTAGTTCCAGAGGACAGAGCCGGGGCTCCCGCTAGAAATAGAGCAGGCGCTAGGACCCAGCGGGGGAGGTGGGAGGAGAGCAAGGTACCGGAAGTGGAGGTATTCTCCCGCTAAGAGGGAGGGGGAAGGGTTTAGGCGGAGCCCCAAAGAGAGAAAGAGTGGAGAAAACGTATTTGACTCAGAGTAGGCGGGCACCAACGGAAATGAAATCAGAGAGGGTTCGGAAGCAGTATCGGGGGTGTTCGTTTGCGGGTAAAACCCTCGGAAGTGAAGTCGAGGACCAAGCGGATCCCCACAGCCGTCATTGGGTGGGGAAAGATTTAGGCGAGGCACAAGGACTTGAAGCACGCCACACTTCCGGTGACTACTTCTGTCATGTAACTTAGAAGGTAACGTCACCGGAAGAGGAAGATCACTAACCAAGGTGGGGGGACCCTATAAGAAGTGTCACCAGCTATTAGTAGAGAGAGCCATTTGTCTAAGGATCCACCTGACCTGGAGCGTGTAACAGGGGCAATCATTTGCCGTTCTTAGAAAAATGTATGGCGGGAACTCTTTTAGCTGTACCCTACCGGATGTGCCGTTTAACAGTCATTGGACAAACGGAAGTATGCCTAGCGATGTGGGCGGGGCTAGTATTGTGCCTTGGATACCGTTCCCTGACATCAGAAACGGAGAGGTCTCATTGGGCAGGCCGAAAAGAAGGGAAAGTGCTACCGGGGCGGGTTTGGCGGAGGTTAGTTGGGAAGCCTTTGCGAAGCGAACACTTCCTGTTTCCTAGTAACAATAGGAAGTGTCCGCGGAGCCGGGGGAGACCTCGGGCTCGTGCCAGCTGAGCTCCCTTTCCTTTCCCCCTCCTTCCCCTTCCCTTTTCCCTCCCCACTTTCCCTTCCTCCCCTTCCTTGGCTTCCTGGCCCGAGCGCGCTTGCGCGTGGGTGAGAGACCCTTCCCCCCCCTCCTGGGGGGGGGACTTGAGTGGGCATCGGGCGACTGACTACTCTCCTCCTCCCCCTCCCCCATCCCCTGCCTACCTCGCAGAGTTCTTCGGCGGTTGAGGGGGGGATTCTGGGGGAGGAGGAGGAGTAGTGGGCTTCATTTTGCGCACGCGCGAACGGCCCATCAGCCTCCGTGAGACTCGGACCCCCCCAGCCCCCCTAGTCCCGTCCGACCGTTGCCCTATACGAACGCAACCTGGTTGTCGTCCTCCACATCCTCCGACCTCCCTCCCCACCCCCACCCCCAATTTAACTCTCAGTCCCTAGGGAAACGAAGGACTTTGGGCCCCTCCCAGTCAAGTGGCGAGCTGGAGGCTGGGAGCTCAGAAAGGGACCAGCGTCCTCTCCCCGCCCCCAGAGAGGCCAGGCGAGGTGAGGGAGGGGAGGGGACTTGAGGGCCTGAAGGGCTGGGCTGGGTGGGGGTGGGGGGCAAGGGGGGCACAAGAAGGGGTTGGGGATAGTGGGAGGCCGGAAGGTGGAGGAGTCACTATTGGCAGCCGCGGGGGAGGGGGCACCCAAGACCTTCCATTCTGGTCTGAAGGCCCTGTAGAGAAAGTGGAACCCTGATGTCTCCATTCAAGTTGTCTCCTCGAGATCTGCGGTTGAGATTGATCTAAGAGAAGAACAGGACTGTGGGGTCCACTTGGGGCAGCCAGAAGAAAGGGCCTTTTGAAGCAGAGACAGGGCTGAAATCAGAGGTGTGTGTACTTGTGTATATGTGCGTGTACTTGTGAAGTATATGGTGAAGGCCAAGAGTGGGAAAGAGGTCTAGAGGGGGGAAAGTAATAGATTGACTGAGGAAGAGGGGAAAAAATATAGGGAGATAAGAACAGGAGGCAGAAGGGAAGTTGGGAACTACCTGGTTATAGTGAAAGGAGAATGAGACTAAGAATCAGGAGATTCAAGACTCTCTAACTTTGCCACTTAATCAACTGTTCGTCCTTAGCCAAGTCATCTTTCTGGGGCTTGCTTACTGTCTATAATAAAGGAGGGAATGATAAAATTTGTACTCCCTACTTTACAGAGTTATTGTGAGGATAATATGAAAAAGGATAAGTGAACTCAAAATCTTTTTAAAAAAATACCTATAAAGTGTTTATTAGGTGGGAAACTAGGTGGGAGTGCATGATTAGCAAAGGATTAAGAATAAAAGAAGAAAGGAGGGGAGGTGATAGGAATGGGTAGATAAAATATGAAGTTAGTAAAATATGAGGCTGGAGTAGTAAAATGGTTAAGAGGAAAGTGGCGAGTATAGGTAGCTTAAAGAGGCAAGTCTTTACCTGAACAGTGAGTCCTGATTTTTTTTTTACCTAACAGATTCTCAACTGGAGTATAGTGATAGAGAGAGGCTCTGACTTGGATCCCCAGCAGCCCATGTAAGGTATTATTAGTGTGACTACATCTAAAGTCATGATTTTAGCTTGGGTGGTAAAAAGTGAGCTTTATTCTTAACCAAAGACTTTAGAGAGAGAAAACTTGAGAGAGGTAAAAACCAGTTCATTGTGTCCGGAGAAAGATGATTTCCCATTTTAGATCTATAAGAGGGTGGGGAGAGGGGCACCAAGTTCAACTGGATTCAGTTTGGGGAGGATATTAAAGAAAAAAGGAAAGGGTTTTTTGGGTTGTGATGCCAACTATAGCTAAGAGGTCTCAGTACTGAACTTTTAAGTTTAGAAGAGATCAAAAGTAACAGAAATTTCTGCCTTTGATCCAGGGAAACATTTGGTTTTAAGGCAGTATCTCAGGTTCTTGCCCCATCTCTGTTTTCCTCTGGGGAAAATTGAGATGATGGGTTCCATTTGCTCAGATGGAAATAGGACTTTGATTTGATCAGATGGAATGCAGGACCTGAAGTACTTTTTCACATACTACCTAATGGACAAGCTCATTTAAGCAGTGAGTTACATTCTCAATTCCTTTCTTAATATTTCCTTTTTTATATTCTAGTCTTTTTGCTGCTTTCTCCAGAGCAAGAAGATGGTATTATCACCTGCCTGTGTTTCCTGAGCACTCTGCAGTTTACCTTGCTGCCTCATGGAGGATACCCCTGCCTTGATCAGCTGCCCTGATTGTCAGCGTCATTTCCCCAGCCTCCCAGAACTAGCACGTCACCGTGAGCTGCTCCATCACTCTCCTCCAAACAGGAATGGTGATGAGGCTGATGGGATCCCTCGGCCATACCGGTGTGCACAGTGTGGGCGGGGTTATCGTCATGCAGGTAGTCTGGTCAATCACCGACGGACCCATGAGATTGGCCGCTTTCCTTGTACCACATGCAACAAGGACTTCTCCAATCCTATGGCCCTCAAGAGTCACCTGAGGACTCATGCCCCTGAGGGCCGCAGGAGGCACAGGCCCCCCCGCCACAAAGAGCCCACATCGTATAGCCAGGGTCAAATGACTGCCACTGACATTTGGGGGGGTACGCCTGGTCCTGGGGAAAACTGGAACAACCAGACGAGCCATGGACAAAGTACACATGTATGGGAGGCTGGGCCTGATCCTGCAGAGGCCGCTAGTACCTGGGAGAAGCCACCTGGACACAAAGATGGCTGGGAGAACAGGACAGATTCTAAGGAGAGTATAGAGGGATGGGGAAATACATCAGGTCCCACAGAGGCCCCTGCTCTTCCTGCTCCAGCCAATAGCCTTCTCAGCAATTTAGAGCAGTACTTAGCTGAATCCATGGTGGATTTCACAGGGAATGAGAGACCACCTCAGTCACCTCCTACTGAGGATGAACGTCGATATAAGTGTGGACAATGTGGCAAAGCCTATAAACATGCAGGGAGTTTAACCAACCACCGTCAGAGCCATGCTTTAGGCATTTACCCCTGTGCTGTATGTTTCAAGGAATTTTCCAACCTTATGGCCCTAAAGAATCATTCTAGGTTACATGCTCAGTATAGGCCTTACCAGTGTCCTCGATGCCCCCGGGCTTTCCGACTGCCGAGTGAATTGTTGGGACACCAACAAGCCCATGAGGGAGAAGGGAAGGAACTATCATGGGAAGAAAAAGGAGAGCCATCTGCCAATGGCCCTGGAGAAAGTGGTTGTGATAAAAATCAGCTTCATGGTACCAAGGACTTTAATGCCTCTGGGGAATTCAACACTTCTGGAGATCTTGATGCTGGGGAGCTTAATGAGGGTGGAGTAGAAGAATATAGGCCTTTCCGTTGTGCTGATTGTGGCCGTACTTACCGGCATGCTGGGAGCCTTATCAATCACCGGAAGAGTCATGAGACTGGTGTCTATCCCTGTCCAGTCTGTCCAAAGCAGCTATTCAATGCTGCAGCCCTCAAAAATCACTTGCGGGCTCATCTTAAAACTCGTCGTAGCGGAGGGGGCGAGGAGCAGCATCAACCACCACCTCCCACACCTTCCCTGACTGCACCACCACCAGAAGTTGACCCAGAGGAGGAAGAGAATCCTGCTACTCCAACTACTACCACAGACCATCGCCCCTATAAATGCAATGAGTGTGGACGGGCTTACCGTCACCGGGGGAGTCTGGTAAACCATCGACACAGCCATCAGACTGGTGAATATCAGTGCTCCCTTTGCCCCCGCCAGTATCCAAACCTCATGGCCCTCCGAAATCATGTGAGGGTACATTTTAAGGCAGCACGACGCAATGGGAGTCAAGGGAGAGAAGAACCACAGTGTCAGGATGGAGAGGGTATCACACCTGGCCTAGAAAGGGAGGATTCTGCCCCTAGTCAAGAGGAGGATTGCCCCGAAGAGGAGAAGGAACAGCAGGCAGCCCAAGGGAAAGAAAAAGATCCTAGTGAAGAAGGGACAATGGGCAGCCATCCAGAAGTAGATATGGCAGTGGCACAAATATGTGGTCTTTGTGGGATGCTTTTTGATGATGTACAGAGCTTAAAACAACATGGCCAAACCCATCAAGAAGGGGAGAGTAATAGAACTGAGTCAGTGGAGTCACCTCCAAGGGCCTATTCCTGTAGAGACTGCGGGAAGACTTATCGTCATTCAGGAAGTCTCATCAACCACAGACAGACCCACCAGACAGGTGACTTTGGCTGTGGAACATGTGCCAAGCACTTCCACACCGTGGCAGCCATGAAGAGCCACTTACGACGCCATAGCCGAAGACGGAGCAAGAGGCACCAGCGGCGGAGTGCTGGGATCACTGATGGGAGCAGCAGTGGAGTAGTTGTAACAGATAGAAACGAATCTTCACCAGAGGACTATCAGGACAAGGAATTGGTTGTGAAAGAGGAAGAAAAAGAGAAAATTGACTTTCACAAAGATGTGAAAGTGAATGGAGTTAATATGACCAATGGCAAGTTAGAAAGCAATGAGAACTATTTTCAAGGTAATATTGAAAGAGACAAATGTAAGCTGGAAAGAAATGAGGCCTGTTTCCAGAGTAATGAACTGGGCAAAACCAATGAAGAAGGACTGGAAGGGAAGGAGTCCTGTTTCCTTGGGAATGTAGTAACAGGCAATAAGGAAGGCAGTGGGGACACTCCAGCTTTGGTAGAAGAGGAACATAAACAGGAGACTGTGTGTGATGCCATTTCCCATGGCCCTGAGGCTATCAATGGTTGGCGGACCTCTGGCCACCACACATGTCATGACTGTGGGCGATCTTTCCACCATACAGCTGGCTTACTGAACCATCGACCTTGCCACCCACCAGGCATCTACCAGTGTTCACTCTGCCCTAAGGAATTTGACTCACTCCCTGCGCTACGCAGCCATTTTCAGAACCATGGACCAGGAGAAGCCACATCAGGGCAGCCTTTTCTTTGTTGCCTATGTGGCATGATCTTTCCTGGGCGAGCAGATTATAGACAGCATAGAAGTCAAGCCCATGACTCCCCTGGTGAGAGCCAGGATTCTTCAGAGGATGAAGAGGAAGGGGCATTTGTCTCTAATTCCACTCCCTTGCAGCTCTCAGAAGCAGAGCTACTAAACCAACTACAGAGGGAGGTAGAGGGACTAGATGGTGCCGGCTATGGGCACATCTGTGCCTGCTGTGGCCAGACATACGATGACCTAGGAAGTCTGGAGCGCCACCATCAGAGTCTAGGAAATATTTCTGTAGATGGAATGGATGTGACTCCCGCAGACACCGTAGAGAAGAATGTAATCACAGAGACAACTATGGATGACATATCTGAAAACACTGTGGACTTTGTCTCTCAAGATGATACAGGCACTGTTTCTGGGGAGTGTTTGGACACTGTGTCCGGAGACAGTATGGAAGCTGTAGGGACTATGGATACGACTTCTGTGTTAGAGATAGAAGGTACCAGTGTAGAAGCTGTTCCAGAGTCCCTTTCTCCTGCCCAGCCTCGTCCCTTTCAATGTAGTCAGTGTGGTAAGACCTATCGCCATGGTGGGAGCCTGGTAAACCACCGTAAGACTCATCAGACAGGAGACTTTGCCTGTCCCATCTGTGCCCGAAGATATCCCAACTTGGCTGCCTACCGAAATCACTTGCGTAATCATCCTCGTTGCAAAGGGGCAGAACCCCAGATAGGGGTCATCCCTGTGGTAGAAAGCAAGGAAACACAGAAGGTAGCAGAGGTAGGGTCACCGCAGATGACATCAGAAGAACTGCAGAAAGAGCCTAAAGAGAAGGCAGTGGAAGAAATACCCATTAAGAAAGAACCAGAGGAGACCACTGTGAAGGAGGAGGAAGTCCCACTAAAAGACAACGACATAGAAGAAGGAAATTCAGAGAAGGAGGCCAGCATGGATCGTCCCTTTGGCTGTGAATTGTGTGGTCGGACATATAAGCATGCTGGTAGCCTCATCAACCATCGACAGAGCCATCAAACAGGACACTTTGGCTGCCAGGCCTGCTCTAAGGGTTTCTCTAATCTCATGGCTCTCAAGAATCACCGGCGTATTCATGCCGAACCCCGTCGGTTTCATTGTGGAGAATGTGGCAAAGCCTTTCGGTTGCGAAAACAACTGGCTAACCATCAGCGTGTCCATGGGGAGCTGCGAAATGGCAGTTCTGGAGGAGTTCGAAAACTACTGCCAAAATCACCCTCACTATCACGAGATGAACGACCTTTTCGTTGTGGACAGTGTGGGAGGACTTATCGACATGCTGGAAGCCTCCTGAACCATCGGCGGAGTCATGAGATAGGGCAATACAGCTGTCCAATCTGCCCTAAAACCTATTCAAACCGTATGGCACTAAAGAACCACCAGCGCCTGCATTCGGAGAGCCGGAGGCGACGGACAGGAAGGGCAAGGCGTGGGGGTGGACCTCGGGTAGCTGTGCGCTGTGCCCTTTGTAGCCGAAGTTTCCCTAGACGGGCATCTCTGGAGAGGCATCTAAGGGACCATGAGGAGGCGAGTAAGAGAGAGCTTGATGTAATTAAAGTCCTCAGCCAAACAACTGTCAGACATGAAAGTCAAACAGATATCAATGAACTAGAAGGAAGATCATGTGAGTATGAACTTGGAGCTCTGGTTGACAACCAAGCTAAGGGTACAGAAGAATTAGGTCAGGGCACCAGTGGGTTATCAGAAGGTCAGGAAGGCAATGGAGAGCCATTGTCCTGGATCACTGGGAAAACAGATGGGTGGCATATTAATGAAACACCAGTGAGTAAACCAGGTAGCCAAAAACACACTAGCTCCAATGACTATGGGTTGGGGAGTCCATGCAGTCAGGAAGATAGTCAACCTAATGAACCAGATCTAAGGAGCTTAGAAGGCTGGGAGAGTGGGCAGACCCAGGACCAAGATAACAGCTCTCAGTCCCAGCTAGAACTCCGCCCTTTCTGCTGTGGACAGTGTGGCAAGACTTACCGGCATGCAGGCAGCCTTCTAAACCACCGCAATACCCACAAAACAGGCCGTTACCACTGTCAATTCTGTTCTAAGGAATTTTCAAATCCTATGGCTGCCAAAAACCATGGTCGCATTCACACAGCAACCCGTCGCTTCAAGTGCCCTCACTGTGGAAAAGCTTTCCGTGCCTCCCGTGAGCTGACCAGCCATCAGCGAGCCCATGCTTTGGGTCAAGGCCAGGCCCCACCTCAGATGGAGGGAACTGATGTGCAAGAGGTTGAGACTAAAGGGGATATGGAAGATAAATATTTGTCAGGGCAAGGGGAGACCCTTAGAGCCACCAAAGAAATATCAGGGTCTGAGACAGCTACGAAGGAGGCACAGGACAGGGGGTTAAAACAAGCCACAGAAGAACGTCCCTTCTGTTGTACCCAATGTGGGCGCTCTTATCGTCATGCTGGCAGCCTGTTGAACCACCAAAAAGCCCATGCCACAGGTCTTTATCCCTGCTCCCTCTGCCCCAAGCTACTGCCTAACCTGTTGGCTCTCAAGAATCATGGGAGGACACATACAGACCCTAAGCGCCATCGCTGTGGAGTGTGTGGCAAAGCCTTTCGGACAGCAGCCCGACTGGAAGGCCACAGGAGGGTCCATGCACCTCGAGAAGGACCCTTCTCTTGCTCACATTGCCCTCGCCGCTTCCGTCGTCAAATCAGCTTCTTGCAGCACCAGCAACAACACGAGGAGGAGTGGACAATGACTGGCACTGGTATGAGAAAATGAGTTGGGGGGTAGAAGGGAGGAGGTAGTCTTCTGAGGACAAGAGTTTTGGGAGGCAAGGTGGGGTGGAACTCAGAGTATGAAAGTGGGGAGAGAACAAGGAAGGGGGGGAAGCAACACACTTAGATTCTGAGTGGTGTTCAGAGGTTTCAGATACTTGGGCATAGGTAAGAAAGAGGATTTGGGAAATCTGTGCCTTCTGGAGGTCCAGAGGAATTGAGTAGAGGGGAGAGTCATGGTCTGGGGGCCCAATTATCTGAGTTCTAATAGGGTAATGGGCAGATACCTCAATTCTAGAAAGCAGTGGTATGATGCGATTTGGTGGAAAGCCTGGGACAGGAAAGATAGAGGAGCTATGAGGGAGGGGGTTGAAGAGCAGGTTTAGAGAACCCTTTGAGCTCAGAAAAGAGACTGATCAGAGTGGCTGTAAGTAAGGACACAGCTGAAATTGATCTATCTGTTCCTTTGCTGTTGGAAATTTTCTCTTTTTTTTGGAAGTCAGCTCTGTCCTCCTTAGTTAGCCAAATCTGGAATCTCTTCCTGCTCAGAAAGGAAATAGGCTAAATCATTGCATGTAACTTTTTACTTCAGAAAATTCCAAAATTGTTTCCCATTCCCAGAGCAGACAGCAAGAAAAAGGGATGATTGAAGGGGTATCCATTCCCCATTGTTTAGACAGCATGACTGATTGAGCTGGGTCACTTATATTGCACTTGTTTCTCCCAACATATCTATACCTTACTTCCCTCCTGGAGCCTACAAGGATCTGGTCTCCCACCTTCCCACACCATTTTAAGCCCCCTGCTTTTCAGTCCTTGACTTTTTTGCCCTCAATTCCCATGTCACCTCGGCAGCTTGTTACTTATTCCTTTCCCTTAGAATTGGCAGTTCTCCTAAAATATAGGCATCCTTTTTCCTTGAAACAAAGCTCCATCAGGTGGTTTGGTTTTTCTCCAAATCTCTTGATTCTTTCCAGGTCCCAGTCATCCTTCCCCCTCCCTCCGAATCCCAAGCTTGCCTCTTGCTCCAGGGCTGAGTCACAGTTAATTGTTTCTTTGAAGTTGGCCCTGGCTGAAGCAATAACAATAATTAGCCCCCATTTTGCATCTTCTATCAAAGGGGATCAAAGTATAAAGTACCTCCACCCACTGTGGCTTATAGGAAGAACCTCTTCTGTTTGCCACAGAGAAAACTGAAGCAGGAATGGAGTCTTACATATCGTGGCTCTAGAATGAGCCTTCTCTTCTTATACCAGAGGGGAAACTGAGGCAGGGATAGTTAGGCAGTTCTTCCAGCCTGCTTTTTTTTTATTCTCAAAACATCTAGTTCTCACCTTGTAAAATGTTTCTCTTGCTTTGATGTAGCCCATTCCAGGTCAAATCCAAGTATCCTCCCCATATCTCAGCTGAGCCACCTCAGACCCTGTCCCCTTTTTACACCCCAAGACATCCCTGGCAAACTGACAGCTCAAACTAGAGTGGTTCTTAGGAAGGTGGAGAGGTTATTAAAAGGAAAAGTGACAGAAAAGAAAGATGGAGAGTCAGAAAGATGATCCTTAAAGGGACAAAAGCCTTTTGTGACCTTAAGAAAACTGGAAAGATATGATACCTGGTTCTTAGAAAAGAAGTGAAAGTCAGGCTCCTAGGTTCACAAAACAACAGAAAAATCTAACATTTGGCTGAGGTTTAGACACTTGAGGATTTAAAGTTCTGTTTTTAGCTGTGTAAGTATATACATTCAGCCAGTGACCTGATGTCTTTCTCTCTTTCTCCCCTCAGGAGACACACAGTCACCTACAGCAGGAGACAAGGATCTCTCATATCTCCTCCATCCACCCCCATGACTCTGGTCCTAGACCCAGTGGCCTCCAGACCTCGGCTTCTCCCTCTGAACTGTTTCTCCCAAAGACTGGGACATTGGGCTTCTTATTTCTGCTTTTAACTCAGGAGAGTTGGATATCCTGATCTCTCCTGTCATCCTCTTGGGAACAACTCAGGAGACTTGGCAGGATAGAACACGGTTAGAGATGCTTTCTTCCTCTTCCTTCTAATGAGAGATCCAGGATGGGAGAAAATCCCAACCCTGGAGAAGATGTTTCTGCCCTTTTGCCATTTCTCTGGCTCCCATTTTCTGCTGTATGGGGCTAATTTTCCAGGATGCTGGTTGTCCAGTTTTTAGGAAAGGATTAGAGCTGTACTAAGTTCCTTTTTTTCCCCTCTCTTCCTCAGCATCCAGGACCTTAGATCTACTGTGTGGTCATAGAAAGAGGGATATAGGACAAAGGAACCTTGGAGTCTTAAGAATGAAGGGGAGGCAAAGCATAGGTTCAAGGGAGATATCTAGACTCCCAAAGAGGGAGAAGGGAACGAGATTTCTTCCTTGGGGGAAAAGCCTTTTGCTACAATTTGTAACTTATTTTCTAAAGTCTATTTTGTAAGGTTTTATTTAAGTTTTAAAAAAGGGAAAATTTGCTCCAAAAAAAAAAAGGAAATTTTAAGAAAAAAGTTGACTGCTACAGTATGTATTGTGTATCTGGCATGCGGAAAAGGGAGAAAATCTGTTCATGGGACTTTCCCGTATGGTAGAAGATGCATGAGTTGGGGTTGGTCGACAGACCAACAAGAGATTTGGGGAAGATTCTGCTGAAATCTTCCTATCCTGCAAGGGATTACTGGGGACTTGGGGTGATTTTGTCTTCTGCCTCTTCCTGGCTCTGCAATGCTCACATTTCTTCCCAGGTCCAGCTGGGTTCTTGTGTTTCTATAAGACATGGGTCTTTCCTTGTGAAGAGAGAGTGAATGGCCTGATCTCTTTCCAAGGCCATCACAGCTTGAGTCCCTTGGCACCTGTAATCAGAAAAAGCATGAGGTGTGGGGAAAGAGAACAGGGGTCACATGGTGAAAAATGAATTGAAAGTTACCTCTGGACTGCTCCTGCATGATGTAGGCATCTTAGAGAAGCTCAGTCACCAACTAGAAGGACTTCCTCCTGAGCGGAAAATGGGGGTAGAGGGAAGGAAACAGGAAATTCAGTTGACAGAATTGTAAAATCACTTTCCCTGGGAGTAAAGGCAAGAATTAAGAACTGGAAGAACAGTTTTCTTAGGTCCTAGGGACAAAGGGATAAGAGGGAGCAGTGCAAGAGATTGGGAAAAGATTACTGAGTCTTTGGAGGACTCGAAAAAGGAAGGGCTAAGAAAGTAACTGAAGAGTAGGTGTGGCTTGCTGGGTTTCATACTTAGGGTAGCAGGGCAGTTGTCTTGCTCAGGTTCAGGCTTTTCAGCAAAATAGACTTGCCATTTAAGGCTGCCAATCCAATCTTCGTAGGCAGGAAGTGCTGTAAAGACCCCAGGATGGACTGGACCCCTGCAGGCATCACTAAAGCTGTGCAGCCCTGCCAGGAACCATGTGCCCATCACATCATGCACCAGTGGTGAGCCTGACAAGCCCTGGCAAGGGGAGAAAAGACCCATCATCCTTTGGCACTAAGCTTTCTAAAGAATCAGGGTGTGTGGCAAAGCACAGCTATGTGCTCCTTGCCCCCCAATATTTGCCACAGTTAGAATCTAGTTAAGTAGCTGGGGAACTGTGTTGAAAAAGAGTTTGTGTGGAAGGGGTAGACATTTTTAGGACACTGCCTCTGGTGGAGGTTGATGAGGTTCTAGTTGTAATGACCCTTAAGTCTTTAGTGTAAGCTCCTTTCTGAGCCAAGATCCATCAGAAAGCCCAAGGTCTCCTTGAATGGCATAATCTAGGAGTGGCCCCAACATTAGGACTCTGCTTCTGGGCAATTTCTCTGGAGACCCTAGTTAATAGCTCCCCAATCTTACCCTTACAGTATCCATAATAAGAAATTGGGTGGTCCAGTCTAGAAGATGTTGGTTTGAAGTTGGGAACAGATGTTAACAGGTATTGACTTGCTGGGTTAGGAGCTATTTGGTATGAAGTTGTTAATGGCAAGCAATGTTAGGCATAAGAACTAAGGGTTAAAAGTTAACTTTGAACCCTTCTTAGCCTCCCTAAGAAAATAAGAGTCTGAAACATAAAGATGAGAGAAGCATTTAAATTGGGGGAAAAAGGCAACAGTTGGGAGTCCTAGTTGTGAATGTGGTTTTAGGGTTACCTGAAGCACCCTCACCTCACACTGAAGAGGTTCCCCCACAGCGCTGCCGCAGAGCATCCCTGGGAGGATGGGGATACCCTTGCCCCCGGGAGCTGCATGGAGTCTGCTGCAGGCTCTGGGGCCAAGGAGAGTCACAGGAACTGCCAGGGAGGAGTCAAGATCTGTGAAGAGAGAAGACTCCCAGGTCCTTGTTGGGTTGGTTTTGTTTTTCTGGGTTTTTTTTATTTTACTTACACTCCCAGGATTGCCCTAAGTGCTTTCATTGCATTGCATTCCCTAATTCCAGCTTGGGTACAAGGGGCTCTTCATCATGCCCTTCTCTTCTCTAAATTGAACCTGGGGTCCATTTCCACCTACCTGTTCCCTTTTGGGCTCTTCCCTGTGCCCAACCCCGTGCCCCTTCAGGCAGATGGTGGGAAGCATAGGGCAGACAGAGGGGTCGCAGATTGGGACTCAAGATGACAGGCTGGGACAAGAGCAGCAGAGCAATATCATGGCCACCCTCCGGGTGTGTGTAAGCACCATGAAGGGTGAGTTGACGAAGCCCTCTCTGCTCCTTACCCTTACCCAGCCCTATGCTCCACTCCTCCAAGGTCTGGCGCCTGTGCAAAGAGATAAGGGGAAGGGATTTGGAAAAACTGGAACTTCAGTATGAAGGAGCCTAGAGACCATGGGTCATGGAATCTGAGGGGCAGGCTTACCCAATGAAGCAATGGGCAGCTGTCAGTACCACTTCCTCAGACACCAGGGCCCCTCCACATACAAACTGCCCAAGATGCCTCAGTTGTGCATCCCAGGGCCATGGAGAAGGAGCGCCAGGACGGGGGCCCTTCCCCTTCAGTGAACCACAGGCTACAAGAAAAAGACACAAGCTTGAAGGCCTGCGCTGAATCCTTACTATTGGCAGCCCCAAGAAGCTGAGTTCATGGTTCCTAATCTCCCTTTTGAGTTTTGAGTTCTCCCCAGCCTGGGTTGCCCTACTTTCTGACCAAAGACTGTAGCTTCCACCTCAGCCATTATTTTGGTTGTCATTTAATGCAGAAATGTCAGATGATGGTTCCTTTATCCCATGACCTTTAATCCTTGCTTTCCTGACTCAGAATGGTAGGAGCTGCCATTTGGGTCTTGTTGGTTTTTCACCTTGGAGAAGGTACTAGCTATCTTTCCCCCAGAATTCAGACCCAGGCATCCCTGGCCCGTACAGATGCAGCTGTCCTCATCACTGCTCCCCAAGACCTTGGAGTTCTGGTGGAGAAAGGCAGCACTGGAGGCCTGAGCCTGTAACCAGGGGGCATAGGTAGCAAGGTCAGTGAGCAGCACTGGGGTGTCCTCTTGGGCACAGCTTGAGGAGAAGCTGATGATTCCAACCTGAACCCAGTGCCCGTCTGGCTCCTCACAAAGCACTGGGCCCCCAGAATCTCCCTAGAATGAATAGAAGAGGCATTGGTGTGGAGATCCCCAAACCCTCTTGAATGGCTCAATATACCTAGTGAAGACTCAGTTTGAGAAATCTTTCCATCTTCTGATTTCTGTTATACCCATTCACCTCTCTTGTTGTTTCAGTTCATTTTTGTGTCTTATGTGTTCATCCCATCCCCCAAAGTATTACTTGGTAATCAGTTTTCCCTGCCCACCTAGCCTAGCCCATGAGTCCCCTGCTTCCTGAATTCCAGTGTCTAGTTTGAGGATCTAGATCCCTCTGTTACTACCTAGTCCCATATACCTTCTGCCCACTAGACCTCTGATATCTCTAGTAGTACCTGGCAGGGACCTTGACCTCCAGGCTGGGCCCCAGCACACAGCATCCCATGCCGAGCTGGACTGGAGAGCTGCCGCAAATGCAGCCGATTGTACAGGCAGTTACAAGTGGGGCGGCTTATGAGACGCAGGCGCAAGTTCCTGAGGATCCCAGGAGCTGGGGGAGATACAAGGCTAGAGAGGCTAGGTGCCTAGGTTTAGGGGAAGGGATTGGGCAACAGTACTGGAGGGACAGACAAGGATGCCAAACAAGTGCCCAGAAATGACACTCACCCCTCTCAGTGCCTTGGCCCCATCCAGTGGCCCAGCAGGAAGCTCCAAAAGGGAAGCGGTGGCCAGGTTGGGGCAGGCAGATGGGACACTGAGGCAAGCTTCGGGTCAGCTGGAGGAGGGCCATGTCAGAGCCCTCAGTATAGTGGCTATATGTCTGAGGGATGTGGACAGAGGCCACACCTACTTCCTGTGCCCCTAAGCCAATCCCTTCCTGCTGCAGAGAACCCAGTACCACTGACCAGGATCGCAGGTCTGTCACAGAGTTCCTAGAAGGTTGACAAGAGAATTAGAAGTTCTTGACTTACGAGAATTTCTAAGCCTAAGAAAGGGGGTTTTTTTGTACTGTTTTTTAATTGTCCTATGTTGAGAGTGCCCTCATGAAAGCTTAGCCAGTAATGGTCAGTACCCAGGTCAAGAAAAGGAGTCCCAACCTCATGGTGAATGGATGAACCTGTCCAGACTCACCTGTCAAAGCAGTGGGCTGCTGTGAGGACCCAAGTATCGGAGACTAGGGAGCCACTGCAGATGTGGACTCCCTGCTGTCTCACACTTGCCTGCCATGGCCACTCTCCTGGCATGGCATTAGCCTCCCGAGGCTTGGGAGGGCCAGGACCACGCTGCCCACAGGCTAGAGATAAGAGGAAGTTTGGACATAAGTGTCCCTGTCCTCCTCTATGTCAATCAGACACCATCACCCCCAAGTAAGATTCAACCACATCCAAGATTAGACCCCAGTGCACCACTCCTGCCCCCATACCCAAGCATCTCTGACCTTCATGCCATCTCCTAAATCTTACCTTGTTGAGCTGCATGAAGTCCTGAAAAGAGACAGAGATACTGGTGAGTCTGTTCTGCTGGTGTCAGGGAAAATGGTGGACTGAGGCTGGGTCCCCAGAAAGGAGCTGGCATGAGGGGTATAGGCCCCTTAGCTCCTCCCCCTCAGAGACTCCATGACTCCATCACCACCGCCTCCCAGAAATAAAATATTTATGAGATCAAGAAGCAGCTTTTATTGGAACAGATTCAGAGCGTCAGGCAACACAGAGGTAATTACTTCTCCTCCCTTAGCTCTGTGCTCAGCAATCTAAGGGGCAAGGAGAGGGCCTCAGGGGCTTAGGTAGCACTCTGAACCCTGGGTCAGTTTCCCACCTCTCATTTCCCTTGTAGACCTCAGGCATCCTGTCTGAGCCTGTCTCCTGATAGGTGAGTCAAAGTTGATTTTGGGGAGGTCTGGGGTCATTAGCCTAATTGCCCCACTGGTTTGAAGAATGGAAGAAAGAAAGCCAATCCTGGTCGTGTTTACATGGAGGAAGAAGGAAGTCAGAGATCCTACCTCCCATGTCTCCAGTTCATCTGTCTGCTACAGGAGGCTAGCAGGAGCTAAAAAACCCATCCGCCCCCTGCTTCCAGGGACAAGTCCCCAGGCAGGCATTCCAAAAACAGATGCCCACACCTTGATACACACACAAAGCATAGGTGATCAGTCACAGAAACAGTGGAGCAAACTGAATATCACAGACCTAGAGTGAAGTCACGGGTAGTCTCACAAGAAGTCAGTCACAGTGGCATAGACTTGGACTTACCCAGATAGTCACAGGAATAGTTGTACAATTATCAAGTGGCAGGTATAATTGTGTAGAGTCAGTCACACAAATGAACTTTCAGAAGCAGCCTAAGTTCGTGGCCCCCCCCAGAAAGCCCAATGCCATACCCCTTAGGGGTCCCATAAGCTGCAGAAGGTGCTTGGCTGGAGAGCTCTACAAGGTACCAGCTGTTCACACATCCAGCCTTGGAGAAGTTTCCCCTAGCGTCCCACAGCCCTTCCTCCTCCCTGTGAACAGTTAATGCCCTTTCTGTCCAACCTTCCCTCCAGCTCTCACCCCTTGAAAGAAACAGTGCTTCCAGTATAAGTAGTCCTGGTCCCCAGCTCCTCTTCATGCTACTCTTAGCTCTGCTCTGGTGCTGCCCTCAGGGAGGCCACCAAGTCTCCTTTTCCTCGGGGAGCCCCACCTCCAGTCAAGTCCCACCCCCATCCTGCTTCACTCACCAAATGAATTGCTCCACCCGGACATAATCCCAGGTTAGAGCAAGCTAACCATGAAGGGGATATTGCTTCTTTAGAGAACCCCTCACCCCCAGAATATGGCCAGGATGGCTTAAATCTCATTATCTCAGCCTAAAACCCTAAATCTCAGCATCTCACCCTAAAACCAGGGTATTCTCCCATTGGGAAAATCTCCATCCCCTTTTGGTGTATTTCTGAAAAAAAGAGGACAGTTCAGGCTTTTAACCACTTGCTGATCAAACGACCATATTCTCCACTGCCTCCATCCCAACATTCTTCAGAATTTTAATTCATCATTCATAACAGACAATATTCCTTCCTTGCCACACTGACCTCAATATTCCCTCTACCTCTTTCTGGTCTTTGGATTAGCTCTTACTTACAAGGGATAAGGCCCAGAACTTTCAAGGCAGCTAGCTGGTGCATAGGAGAGGATACTAGACCTGGAATCAGGAAAACCTAAATTCAAATCCAGCCTCAAACTGTCACTCTGGGTAAGTCATTTAACCTATCTGCCTCAATTTCTCCAGTGAATGAGTCAAATGAGATAATAAAATGCCTGGCACATAGTAGATGCTTAATAAATGTTTATTTCCTTCCCCTCCCATTCTGGAGAAGATTGCCCAATACCTTGATCCACCATCTCATTTGCATGTCTTCTGGCTTTTTTCCCCTCATTTCTCAATCCTAATTCCCTCTCATTCTGTTCCCTTTTGGCCTCCTCCTTTCCTCTTCTTTATGGTCCAGTTAACCAATGCCCCAGCAGTTTCCATCACATTTCCAAATCTAGCCTGGCAAAATCTGAGTTGGCCTGAGTGGCCTGAACTGTTAAAAAGATGCCTGATACCACCCACCAAAAAAATAAAAAGATGCCTGATCCTAGGGCAACCAGAGGAAGCATCCAAAACGTAAGCATTTCTGCCAGTCTCCTAGTTCTTGTGCTTCCAAAATCCAAGTCCTGTCCTTATTCACATCCCTAACCTCTGTCCAAATGCTATAATGTCCCTATCAGTCTATGCCTCCTCTTCACTAAGGGATGAAATAGCAGAATGAGGTTGAAGTCTAAAGGGAGCAATTCAAGTCCTCAAGGAGAAATGTTCCCTACTGGAGAGCTCTGTTAATTGTAGAGGGGGCAAGGGATGGAATATATTCCAATGGCCTTCCCTGTCTGGAAAAGGGAATTCCTTCCTCACCAAGGCATCATGAAAAATCTTCCTACCCCATGAGTGGAATGGGATAAAAACCTGGGGGGGGTTACTCCCCATGCTTGGGGCTGATACTGCCTGGAGCCTTGATGACTCTGCAAAGTGGGGAAGAGGACTAAACAAAGTTCCAATGCTGACTCACATCCTCATCAGCCCCCAGGCGTCTAAGGTGGGGACTTTATGGCTCTGAATGCTTAGCTACCAAGGGAAGGAAGTGGGATTAGTCTAGGCCTAAGGCAGAGTCCACATACTCACACAATATATGTCTTTCTCATTTTCTTTATTGAACAGCATGGATTAGGTTGCCCCCACCCATAATAAGCAATTTTTATCCCAGTTTTTCCTCAGGTGGTAGTCTAAGGGAAAAGGGTGGAATCAGCAGGTGACTCCAGAGACAACTAATACTGAAGAGTAGGGGCCTGCCTAGGCATCCTGGAAATAGCTCTTTTGTTTGGGGAGGAAAGGGGGGATGGAGAATGTCTTTGCATGTAGAAGACAAGAGGAGATAGGGTAGAGATTCAAGGAGAAGAGCTCAAGGACAGAAAGTTAATAGAACACAGTCAAAACTGGTATGGATCTTGCCATCATCCTTCAGTCTTCACCCAAACTCCAGCAGCTGATGGTGTGCGCTCCTGGGTGAGATCAGAGTTCAGCTAGGGCTTGTTGATCCCCATTAGGGTCATCGAAGTCAGCGTCCTTTTTTCTTTTGATCCTGTAGTGCCAAGGGCCCCATTGCCTTCCGGTAGTTGAGTATGGCCAGGCCCAAATTGATGGCATAGGTGGTGACACAAACCAGACAGAAGTCATACAGCACAAAAAACAAGATCCAGGCTAGATAAACTGAACCCAAGAGAGAA
This sequence comes from Notamacropus eugenii, assembly GCF_028372415.1. NCBI lineage: Eukaryota > Metazoa > Chordata > Mammalia > Diprotodontia > Macropodidae > Notamacropus > Notamacropus eugenii. Next base: position 377,639,570 of record NC_092874.1, on the reverse strand, counting down.
AGCAGGGAGCTGAACATGAGGACCGAGGAAGCCCATGGAGCACCATAGCAGCCTGGGGAAAGAAGGCATTGTCAGGGGAATAAGCATTTTCCTCCAGGAAGCCTTGCTAGACTGCAGCAATCCCACTATGATTACCCCTTTTTAATTATCTTCCTGATCTATACTGATTACTGGTAAAAGTCTGTATCAACAGTTTCAGTCTCTTTCCTGCTTTCATTTTTCATGAGTTTGTTCACAGTCCTCAAGGACAGGGGAGGATCTTTATTCTCCCTTACCAGACCTTGGGAAGGAGGTAGGGAAGGTCATGCCTCACCCTTGAGTTGAGCCCATTGGGGTCACTTTTGCTTAACTGGGAATGGGGGAAAGTGCAGGGGGGGTAGGGTCACAAAGAAAGTAACCATTTTAGGAAAGCATGGGTGGGGCCTATGGGGGCAGAGGCAGGGACTATGGAGAAGGGGTGGGCACTGTGAGGAAGTGGGCTGTCTGTGAGGCAAAGGGACTTCCCACTCACCCAGAAGGAGCTGCTGACTGTAGAAGATAAGACCGAAGATGCTGTTGGACTGGTTCAGGATGCTGTCGGGACCCAGGAGGGGCTCCACCAGCCCAAAGCCCTTACTCCATCTGAAGGGTAGAGGAAAGGGGAGGAGTCAAGGAGACTCAGGCTGAGAAAGGTAGCATCTGGTCCCGGTCTCATCCCAGCTTACTGTTTCTGTAGAAGAGGGTCACATCGAGCAGAACCCTCCCCAAAGGCTAGATTTCTGACAGAGTAGCCGTGGACAGAACGCTGGGTTCAAATTCCACCTCAGACACGCCCTAACCGTGTGACCCTGGACAAGTCACTTGCGTGCCTCAGCTTCCTCACCAATCCCCAAGGAGGCGGTGAGGACCAAAGAAGAGAATTATTTGTAATGCTATTGGCACAGCACCTGCCACATACTAGGTGCCTGATAAACAGATGCCTCCTTCCTTCCTCCAAGGCCCGACGGTAGGGGCCCACGGCGGGGCATGCGCCCCCTCCCCCGATGCCACATGGAGATAGCCCAGCAGCGCTGGGACGGACGCCAGGGTCCGGAGGGGCCTGGGCTCCCGGGCACTCGGGGCAGTCTAGGCCGGTTCTCTGCCCCGCCTCCTCTCCCACCCTCCTAACCCCAGGCTTGGGCCAGGTAAGAAGGTCGAGGTCCGCAGCCGGTCCCTCCCAGCGGGGTCCACGCGAGGTCAGAGACCTCTGCGGGCCGCTGAGCCCCGTCACGCTCGGTGCCCGGAGGGGGCGGCCATCACCCCCTGCCCGCCATCGGGCCGCGCCCGGGGGCGTCCCCACCCCCGACGGCTCCGCGTGGACCCGGCTCCTCCCACGCACCCCGCTCCCCGAGGCAGCCCTGCGCGCTCACGGGGAGGAGAAGACGCGGGAGCAGCTGATGGACTCGCCCACGTCGCAGTAGGCGCGGTACTCCGGGCTCCGGGCGCGCTCCGCCTTCACGTGCAGTGCGTAAGCGGAGAGCGCGAGCCCCGCCAGGCAGAGCGCGAGCCGCGCCCTCCCCGGGCACCCCCAGCCGGCGAGAGACAGCATGCCAGCTCCCCGAGGCAGCCAAAGCGGAGGCCGGAACCGAGACAAACAGCCACGGGGCAGCGACTTGGAGGGGAGCGGCGGGGCCACGCCCACTCCGCCCTGCCAGGCGATTGGCCGTCGGTCTGAGTCCGATCGTCCAATGCGAGAAGAGGCTTGGAAAGAAAAAAGAGAACACTCGCTCCCTGCGCAAAGGCCGCTGGGAGTTGTAGGAAAAAAAAGTTGAAGCGTGTCAGTACTTTCCGGCTCTAAAGGAAAACGCGGGGATAGGTTGGGAGCTGCAGAGTAGGAGGTGGAGAAATGGCGTGAGGGGTGTTCGGAATTAATTGTAAGCGAGGCGCGTTTAGGGATATCTGGGAGATGTAGTCTCGGGCGCATGCCTTGTTTTCTCCTTGCTTCTCCTTCCTCCGGGCGCCGAGGATGGAATCCAGTTAGAGCCTGCCGGGGTTTGCGAGTAAGTAGGTGGGGCTGTGTTGCCGGCCGCGGGCACAAGGGGGCAGCATGGACCCGCGTGTCCGGCAGCCTTGTGACGGTCTCGCGCCGCATCTCCTAGCTCTAACTCGGAGGGCCGGGGCAGGGGGGCCAGAAGCATCGCCCGTCCCTCGCCCCTCCACCTCCTGCACCTCGCGGGTTGAGGTCACCCGCTGGGCTAGCACTGCAGAGGGGCCCGGAGGTTGGGGGCGGGGAGCAGGACCGAACGGTCCAGACACCTGGCGGGGTGTTTTAACTTCCCTTTCACTCCTCACACCCAATGAATTGCTGATAAAAGCGTAAGCTTCGGAGAGCAAGCGGAGGTGACGGCAGGGGGAGTGAGGTTTGCCTCCCTTACCTCCAGTTAATTAATCACTCATTATCATCCGTGTATAACCTGGGAACAGTGGTAGTCCCTGTGATGACGAGGTATCAGAGACCGTTTAGAACTCCTTGAATACGGGGTCAGTGTCCTCATCTCTTTTATGTCATCTAGTTTAATAAGGAACTCGAGTCATGGGGAAGATAGATTATTGAACGCTGCGAGCCCTCCCGGGGGGCAGCATTGGCCGGAGCCTGGGGGAGCGGAGATCTTGCGGCTCCTGGCTCCGGCTGCGGAGACCAAAGCCTCTGGGTTTCAGATTCTTTCCGTCCTTTCAGGAACTGTTCCTTGAGAGAATCTGAAACCCTGCGGCTTCGGTCTCCGCAGCCGGAGCCAGACGCAGCAACATCTGTCTGTCCTTGCCCAAGAAGAAGGAAGTATGTCGTTTATGGTTGCGCAAATATTTGTCTGAATGATTGTTCAGCCAAGCCTTCATTATCAATCAATAAACATTTCTTAAATGCCTGCACTGTGCTAAGAGCTGGGAGGGCAAAAAGAGGCTTCTTTTGTAGCTAGCAGTCCTACCCAGAACCGAAAAGGACTGAACCAAGGGACCACACACCCAGGTCGTGATTTGAAATGAGGTCTTGCCAGGTCCGGCAGGCTTACCTACGGGGACACCCGGGGACACGTGAAGGTATTGTGCAGATTGGAGGGTCTGAGCAGCCTGGAAGGAAGCCAGGGAAAGGAAGATGAAGATGAAGATAGAGATGAAGGAGAGCATTGCTGGTAGGGGGGCAGCCCGGGCAAAGACGTGGAGATAAAGATGGAGAATTCTGAGCAAAGAGCAACCAGAGTGGCTAATGTGGAAAGGAGGAAAAGTAGGAAGGATCCAAGTGATGCAGGGCTTTTAACACCAAGCAGAAAACTTTGTATTCGATCCTGAAGGTAACAGGGAACGACTGGAGTTTATTGAGAAGTTGACTAAAATGGTCACTGTTGTTGTTCCGTCCTTTCCAGCTCTTCACGACTCCATTTGGGATTTTCTTGGCAAACACACTGGAGTGGTTTGCCATTTCCTTCTCCAGCTCATTTGTACAGATAAGGAAACAGGCAAACAGGATGAAGTGACTTGCACAGCTGGGAAGTGAGGCCAGGTTTGAACTCAGGAAAGTGAGTTTTCCTGACTTCAGGCTCCCCATTCTATCCACTGTGCCACCTAGCTGCCCCTAATATGATCTTATCTACTCTTTAGAAAAATCTCTTCAGCAGTTTGTTGAAGGATGAATTAGAGTGAGGAGGCATGAAGCAGTGAGACCATCCAGAAAGCCATTGATAAGAAATGCTGGACTTTGACAAATATCTTCTACCATAACCACAATAAATTTAAAAGGAATCATGCATTTGAAAAGATCACACAATTAAAAAATAATAAGAGAAGTAGATAATATACCTTTCACAGATGGGTAGAATGGGATTCTTAACCAAACAAGGGAGAGAAGCAATTATAAAAGATGAGTAATTTTGATTAAATGAAATAAAAAACTTTTGCACAAATAAAACTAATGCATTAGAATAACAAAGGAAGGGGTTAACTGGGAACCAAACTTTCCATAAAATGTCTAGGATGAAAGAAGGTTTGTTATCCAACATAGATAACAGAAATATATTAGATTAAAAGCCGTTCCCCAGTTGAGGTCAAAGGATATGAAGAAACAGTTCTCAAAAAAAAATTTCAGATTATTAACAATTACATGAAAGAATGCTCCAAATTCCTAGTAAGAGAAAAGTGACTCAAAATATTCCTGAGGTTTCACCTCACAAACATACCAAGTTGGCAACAATGACAAAAGAGTGAATAGTGAATGTTAGAAAAGATAAGGAAAAACAAACACGTGAGTAGATCACTAGTGGTGAGGTGAATTAGTACAACAATTCTGGAAGGCATTTTGGATTTATGAAAATGAAGTGGCTAAATATAGTCCAAGACCTTTTGATTATGTTTCTGATGGTGGGCAAACAGCACAAGGAAGTCATTGAGAAATTGGAAGGATTCACGTACACCAAAATGTTAATAACAGCATTTTTAGGGGGAAAAAGAAATGAAATCAGTGAAGAAACCCATCAATTGGGTAATAGATAAACAAATGGTGACACATGAATGTAATGAAATATTATTGTGCTATAGGAAATAACTGTCTCAATAAATCTGTGATTTTGAGAAACGGAGGCACAAAAGTCTTTGCATAATCTAATAACAAGGCTAGTAATTACTTAGTGATGAAAGACCACTCATGTAATCAAACAGTTTTATACAGTTTGGTTTTATAAATTCATTAAGTAATGTCAAATGGTGTCAACTAAACTAAGACTGTGATTAGCCCATGATTATGCTGACTTGTAACAAGGGTTTCCAGACTCCATGATGACACAGAATTAGTCAATCCTCTTTGGAAAGTCCCCAACTCAATATTTCCCTGTACCAAAGAAACCCAGTGCTAGGAAAAACATCTCTTGATCAGGTTGAATCATCCTCCATTTATTTTCTTTAGCTCTTTCAACAGGTAGGTTTGCTCAGAATTATAAGCACCGTCTCCTGTGAAGTATCATACTACCAAGGCTTATACAGAATAGTTCTGAATCTCAGCCTTTAGAAACTGATTACAATGGTTACTGCAGTGATTAATAAAACTCTTTAACTACTAATCAATCAGTAATTGATTTCACCTAACTGTGATGCAGAGAAGCATTCAGCTTCCCCTGGGACAAAGCCTATCCGATGGGGGCTCAGCTGTGTTCCCTGATTCTGATCTGTGCAGCTCCACTCTCATTTGCCAGTGGATTTTCTTCAGTTCCCGGTCAGTCTCTGCAGCCAGGGGTCACACTTTCTGAGGCTGCTTAACAGTGACTGATTCCTCTCTGTTTTAGTTGGTCTGGTGAGTGTGTCTCTCCTCCTTGCTGGTTGTTTCTCCCTTTTGTCTAGAATTCTCTCAAACGAATGTGCTCTCTGACTGCTGGATGGGGTTGGTCCCTGTTGGGTGCATGGCTGATAGTAGAGGGAGGAGAGGAATCCCTTTTCCTGCTGCCCTCCTGGTATAGTCCAGAGGGCTCATATAGTCCAGAGGGTCATATTCCAAAAAGCTGCTCTGAACCTGGCATCCTCCTAATTGATTCCTACTATTTCAATGAACATTAATTTAATTTAATTTATTTAACATTTAAGTGCCCTCTAGGTGCAAGGCACTGTGCTAAGTGTTTGGGATACCAAGAAGGCAACAACAGTCCTTGATCTCAATGAGCTCACATTCCCTTGGGAGAGATAACATGCAAACCTCTGTGTACAAACAAGATAGAGATAATAAATTGGAGATAATTAATCGGAGGGAAGGCATAAACATCGAGTAGAACTAGGAGATGCTTCTTGCCAAAGGTGGAAGTTGAGCTGAGATCGGAAGGAAACAGGGCAGCCTAGAGATGAAGGTGAGGAGGAAGGGAATTCCAGGAATAGGGAGGCCCGTGTAAATGCCTGTCGCAGACGAAGTGCTTTCTTGGGAGAGCCAATAGCTCTCAGCAAGGGACTGCTTTGTCTTTGTATTTTCCATGCCTAGACGGTGCCTGGCATATAACAGGTGTCTAATAAATGCTTCTTCCTAGTTCATTAAGGTGGAGCTGGAAGGGCCCTTGGCCCAAACATCTCATCCAACTTCATTTTACAAATGAGGAAACTGAGGCCCAGGGAGGTTAAGAGACTTGCCAAGAGAACCCAGATGGTAAGTAGCAGAGACAACACTGAACCCCGGGCCTCAGGGGCCAGGGACAATGCTCTTTCCCCATGGGCAAACTCTAAATGGCGGATGTTTTCCCTATCCAATTAATTTCCAAATACATCCCTCCCGTACCTAACGAGTCTTCTTTCCCAACAAAGAATAGCAAGGTGGACATAGCAATACAGCAAAATTAAGCCACAAGTCTCCAACCCCGACGTAGACGCAGGGTGTCACCAGCAGCCGTAGTCCCCCACCTCCCGAGGGCACTTCCTTAACCCAGGCTAACGGAGGGCATCACAATCACACGGAGATGAAGGGGGTCTTGAAGGGTGGGCAGTCACTCAGCAGGCGAAGGGAACCCTCGGGACACGAGGGAGCGTCGTGAGCACAAGCTCAGAGGTCAGCCCGTGGTTCTGCCCCCAGCCCCCGCCGTGCCGCCCTCGCTGCCGCCGCCGCCTCCCAAACCTGGCAACTTCGCAGCAGAGACCTGACAGGTCGTGCTGAAGACTACAATTCCCAGGAGGCCTTAGTCCCTCCGCGTAGGCTTCTTGTCTTCTACGTCATCGCGCAGGAACCGGAGACGGGAGGAGGGCTCCGGAGGAGGAGTGGGGGGGAGGACGGGGGGAGGCAGCAGCAGAGGGCACAGACTGCTTGGCTCGGCTTTGTCCTCTCACTCTGGCACCCGGGTCCGATCCGCTCTGCTCCTCGCCCCTCTCCCTTCCTGGAGCAGGCGGTAAGTGCGGGCCTCACATGACGTACCCCCCACGCGGACCCTACCATTGTGGGGGCTTCCATTGCAGGCCCCCGAGGAGGGATCTACCACTGCGCCGACGTGGGGGGGTTGGAGGAAAGGGAGGGCATTGGAGGTGACCAGGGCGCTACCATATGTTTGGGGGTGGTGAGGAGGGGAAGGGAAGGGGGAGAGGACCTCGGGGAGCCCCCTTGCCCCATGCCCCAGGTTTGGCTGTTCATGGATGACCAGGCCCCCACCGCGGCGGAGGGTGATCCCCTTTGAGGGGCGCCAGTCAGCGAGCTTGGTGCTTCTCCCAGGGTCCAGCCTCGCTGTCCTCAGGAGGCTGCCTGTCTGTCAGGAGGCTGAAGCGTGTTTCCTGTAGGAGGGGAAAAAAGGGTCAGTCCCTGCCATCCTCCTCCTCCAGGGCCCCCCAGCATCAGACGTTGCTCTCCGCCTTGGGGCTGGGGCCAAGAGGTACCTCCGTGTCTAATTTGGGGCCTCAGTGTAAGGATGCCCCAGAACAGTTTCAGGAAAATCCCTGGAGGTGGAGCTGAGATGGTCTGTCCTCAGGGTCACAATCTTCTCTCCTTCTTCCAACAGATGGGAGTGGGTCTGCCAAGCCCGCCCTGTTTCCTGTCCACCCTGCTAAACCTGAAGTAAGCCCCCTCCCCCCAGTCTCACCTACATACCCAGCCTGTTCTGTCCCACTTCCTGGGTCCACCCGGAGGCCCATCAGGAAGAATAAACAGGTGGGGACAGCACGATGCTCTTAGCCTCAGTGCTGGGAAGTGGCCACCGTGGGGGCTTCCCACTCTGGCCACTTGCATCCCCAGCCCTCCGATTCTGGTCTACTTCGGCCACGGACACGCATCACATGGAACTGGCCAGAGAGCGATCCAAGACTGTCACTTCTTTCTACAACCAGTCAGCCATTGATGCTGCAGCTGAGAAGGTGGGTTATGGTAGAGGAAGAGGGTATGTCAGTGCAGAGAAAGTTTGGAGGAAGTAGTAAGGTTGTTTATGTTGGGGAACTATCAGCAATCTATCCATATTTCAGCCTTCTGTCCGTCTCACTCCAACCATGATGTTGTACTCAGGCCGTTCCCAGGATGGAAGCCATCTACTGGTAAGGGCCCTGTGGTTCCTCTCCATGAGGCCCCCAATCATTCATCCCTCTACCACTACTCAAGTTTTATATTCTGACCTGCTCCGAGCTTTCCACTCATCACACATGTACACACTTGCCTTCCAGAAAAGTGCCCGTTACCTACATCACGAGCTCCCCGTACGCATAGCTCACCGGATCAAGGGCTTCCGAAGTCTGCCTTTTATCATCGGCTGTAATCCTACCATCCTCCACGTGGTAAAAACAGGCTCATCCTGTCCAGGGGAAGGGGAAACTCCACCTCCAGGAGAAGTAGCAACCAAACATAACCAGCCATGAGGAAAAGGGGAAGGCTGGGAAAGACTGGCATAACTGCGTTGGGGAAGGAGATGGAGAGATAGACATAGTGCCATAAATTGTCACAACTGGAAGGGACTTTGGCTATCTTTTAGTCTCTAGTTGCTTGTTTTCTAGACGAGAACACTGAGGTCCAAAGAGGTTGGGACTGTTCCAAGGTCAGATGGCCAGTCGTAGGGAGAGCTAGGAGTAGAACTTGGTTCTAATTCTCATCTTGGGCCTTTTCCCACTAAAAGCATAGAGTTATGAGTTGGTTTTATAGCACACTGCCTTTTTAACTGCTAGAGATCTGGGGTAGGAAATAGTGTGTGTTTGTGGGGCATTAAGTGACTGAGACAGCAGCTGGAAGAGGGGGCCAGAGTCATTAGTTCACTGTAAAATCCTCTCTTCTCCCTTTACTGTCTCTCCTCCTTTCAGCATGAACTCTATATCCGAGCCTTCCAGAAGCTGAGCGAATTTGCCCCGGTGAGCTGGGGGAATTCTGGGGGACTTGGGGACTGTAGGGACAGAGGATGCCTGTGCAGGACTTCTAGAAGGAAACAGTCTGTGGGGTTTGGAGGGTATATTAGAAGGGTAAGGACTTCAGGGAAGAGATCTTGTAGAAGAGAGGCACCTTGTATACTCAGGACTGTCTGATGAACTTGGTGACCCCCAGATAAAGGACCAGGCATCTGATGCCCAGTATTGCCAGTTGGTCCGTCAGCTCTTGGATGATCACAAAGATGTGGTGACTCTTCTGGCTGAGGGACTTCGAGAATGCCGGAAGCATATCCAGGTAGGGCCCCATAGCCATCTTAAGAGGGATGAAGGGGTACGTCGAGAGAGCCCAGAACTGGGTTGAAGAGCAAGAAGGAAAGAGGTCCATATCCCTCGGCCTCTTTTCCTTCCCTCTCAGGATGAGAAGCTGGTCCGATATTTCTTGGATAAGACATTGACATCACGGCTGGGGATCCGTATGTTGGCCACCCATCACCTGGCCCTGCATGAGGACAAGGTGCCAGTGCCTGGAGGGGTGGGCAGGGTAGCTCATGATGCCCAAGGAGGGAAATAGGGATCAGGTAACAGTTGGTTAGGTCAGAGCTTCAGGCTTGAGATAGAGTTGGAGACAGCTGAGTCTGCTGGGGGAGGGTTTCTTGGTTTGGAGGGAGCTGTCTATGTCTAACCCCTTAACTTCCATGTACCTCCTCCTGCTTCCAGCCTGACTTTGTGGGAATCATCTGTACTCGACTCTCCCCAAAGAAGATCATTGAAAAGTGGGTGGACTTTTCCAGGTGAGAGGAGGACAAGGGGAGGAAACTGGAAGGGGGAGCACCTGAGGAGACTGAACAGGCTGAGGATCCCCTATCCCCTTGTCCTTTTCCCCAGGAGGCTGTGTGAACACAAGTATGGGAATGCCCCTCGAGTTCGAATCAATGGCCATGTGGCTGCCCGGTTCCCCTTCATCCCAATGCCCCTGGACTACATTCTTCCTGAGCTGCTGAAGAATGCCATGAGGTGGGGCCCGGGGTCCTGGGAGGAAGGGTTGTGGGAAGGGAGGATTGCTAACCACAATCCCACCTGGATGTGCTCCCCTTATCCCAGGGCCACAATGGAAAGCCATCTAGACACTCCATACAATGTCCCGGATATTGTCATCACTATTGCCAATAATGATATCGACCTCATAATCAGGTTTGGATGGGGATGAGTCTTAGGGCCCGCCAAGTAGTGCAAGGAGACTGGGGTATGGGTGGTGGGAGGCTGAAGTGGGGAAGGGCAGGATCCCAAGCCCTGGATTCTGGGGAAGGGGTTGTTGTAGGGAACATTAAGATCAGAGAGAATGACCTGCCCTAGAAGAGCTCAGTCTGATTTGTACACCAAGGAAACATGGCTACAATCCCAGGAAGGGAAAAGTTTGAGGTGGTTTGAGGTGGGTGGTTTAATAAGGGAAGTTCTTCTGGTAGAAGTGATCCATGCAGATGGCCTTAGCCTGGTTTGGCCGGCTTCTGTTAGAATTTCAGATCGGGGTGGGGGCATCGCTCACCACCACTTGGACAAAGTGATGGACTACCACTTCACCACGGCCGAGGCCAGCACTCAGGACCCCCGAATCAGCCCACTTTTTGGTCACCTGGATACAAACAGCAATGGCCAGTCAGGACCTATGCATGGGTGAGGCTTCCCCCCCTTCCCAGATTTCATTGGTCTTCACGGAAGAAGGGGGAAACAAAGGACTAGGATGTTTAGGACATCAAGCACACTCTTGTTTCCATCCCTCCAGGTTTGGTTTTGGTCTGCCTACATCCCGGGCATATGCAGAATACTTGGGTGGCTCCCTTCGACTCCAGTCCTTGCAGGGGATCGGCACAGACGTCTACCTACGACTTCGGCACATAGATGGCAAGGAGGAGAGCTTCCGGATCTGACCCATTAGCCTGGCCTTGCCCGGGCCCGCCCCCTGCCTCTTTCTTTCTCTCACCGTAATACTGTCCTTCCCCCCACCTTCCTTCCAGGTCTTGCAGCTTGGTCAGAAGTATTATGAGCCAGGAGCTCCCCTCAGGACCTTTGCTAATGGCTCAGCCTGGGATATCTGAACCTTTTTTGTCTTGCTGTTGCACCTTGGACTCTGGGCAATCAGGACTTAGACTCTCAGCTCCCCTGAGCCCACTAGACCAGGGTTGGTAACTCAGTTTCCACCCACCAATTACTGAAGTCCTTCCTTTCATACCCTTCCACCTTTTTCATATCTTCTCTACCTCTGGCTTTTTGGCCCAGGGCTGGGGATGATGGAGTGGGGTAGGGGGGTGTTTGGGGGCCCCAGAGGCCTCCATCATATATGTTACTGGGGAAGTGGGTTTGGGGGTTCATGAACCCCCTTTCCCTCCCCATCTTCTGCTGTGTTTGTAATATTAAAGTGCATATTTTGAAAGCCCCTCCCCCAGGGCACGGTGTGTGTGTCCTGGATGGCTGGGGGACAGCCAGACTTTCCTGTCTGCCTTTTCCCAGGACAAAGCTGGGGGTCACCTTGTCTCTTCCCCCTTGTCCACAGACAGGTAGGCCTGGCTGGGGGTGGGGCACACTTTTCCTTTTTGAGGAGATGTATCCATTTTATAGGATTTAGAGCCGGAAAAAAACCTTAAAGATCAACTAGATGAACACTCCTCGTTTTATAAATGACAAGGCTGAGGCCCCCAAAATAGAGTGACCTGTCTAAGGTCACCTAGGGTAACAAGTAACGGAGGGATCTGAACACTTCTCTGATTTGAAATCCAGTTCTTTCTACAACATCTCTCTAGGGCTTTTCTCCTGTCATAACTAGGAAATCCTCCCTGATTTCTAACCCTAATCCTGGGGTCTTCTGTCTTTTTGCTAGTTCCTTTGTGGGGCCAGAGACCTGTTGGAAGTGAGGAAGAATGTCTGGTGAGATCTTCAGTTTAGCTCTTCTAAAATAGGAATAATTGTCAATTATGACATCCTCAGGCTCCCCATATTCTCCCCAAGGCTCCTTATTTCTATTTCCTTTCCACTCTCCACAGCTAATGAGGTTACGGGACTGTCTGATATTCTGATCCCAGGTGGCTGTTAAAAATACTTGCCCTCAGCTGGATTGTGACACACAGGTTGGCCTCCTGCCTGTCTTTATGAGTCCTGGCCAGCAAGCTTCTGGCTGCAGGGTACTTGGGTCAGGCCCAGAATATAGGAAGGAGGAAGATGTAGGGGATAGGGGAAAATTAGGATAGAAGTGGCTAGGAGGCTGGATTTTAAATGAAGCACGTGAGACGCTAGTAAGTAAGGAGGAAATGTGACCATGTAGTGTTATTGTCTTCCTTGATCTGTCAGGTCTAGGCAGGTATGGAATTCGCTGCTTCCTATCTCCAGATTTATTGACTCATTAATGAGGACTAATTCAGTCCCTGTCTGCCCTGAATGTACACACATATACACACAGCTCCACCCTCTCATAACTGTGATGTGTCTCTTTCTCAGGAGGATGTTCAGAGGGAGTCCTGACCTATAGCTCAGATGACCTGGGCTCCAAAGTCATTCATTACCTTCTCTCAGTCCCTCCTTGACCTCCCTTCCCCTCCTCCCAAGTGCCTGTTTTATGAGTTCAGCTCATTAGTAAGGCTTCCCAAAAGAGCAGGCCTTGACAACTTCCGGGCTTTGGGAAGAAGAGTGCCTTGTTGCTCTGAACCGTCCAAGCAGCCTAGAAAGGACATTACCCGGGACCACTCAGACCCATTTCTGGAGATGAACCCTCCTCAGGCTTGTTCAGATACTGGAAATACTGTCCAGTTGAGGGGGCTCGTTGTCAGTTCTGGGGTGAAGGTCTTAAACTGGGGTCCACAGATGAATCTGTGGCCAGGGAGTGTGTCCGTGAACTTGGGCAGGAGAAACACTACAACTTCAATTTCCTTCCTAGCCCTGTGTAATTTGTTTTAAACATTTCAGAACACTGTGAGGAGGGGGCGCTCGTTCCAAGGCCTCCTCACCCCTCCCTCCCTTTCTTGCAGCCGACCACAGCAAGCTCTGACCTCTCCTTTTCGCAGCCTCTAAGATCTGTGGGAGCTGAGCCGGCGCCCCCCCGTTCTCCCCGTGGCAGCGTGGTCCGAGCACTCAGCTCTGCCATCGGTTAGCGGTGGGACCCTCTCCGAAGCCCCGGCCTCTGCATCTGTGAAGTGGGAACAATCTCCCAGGGTGGTAGACGGCAGCGCCTTTTAGAAAGCTTGGACGTCAGAACGAGAGTCGGGGGTGGGGTCCGTTCTGGACGAGGAAAAAGGCCAGCGCCGGGAAGAAGTTATGGATACCGCCTTCGTCTGCCGTTGCCCAGCAACGGGGAATGCAACGCGACCCGCCCCTGCTTTATTTGCAGCGTTTCCGGTTAGAAAGGAGAATGTAATCCCCTCTCCACCCTAATGCTCGGAACCTCTGGCAGCCTACGGGCGGAGCCTGGGAGAAACTGACGCCTTCGTGACGCAGCCAACGGGGCGTTCCCGCTTGCTAAAGCTGGGCAGGCCCATGCCGTACGGAAGAAAGGGGGCGGGGCGGAGAAGCGGCCGCCCGAGCCGTGGCTACCAATCAGCGAGGGGCCGCGCCCCTGCACGTGCCGTGAGTGCTCTCAGCTACTCAATCGCGGCGCGCTACGTCACGCGACTCCACCTCCCCCACGCTGCTGGAGGAGCCCCCATTCTGCCGTACGGGACCCGGAAGTTTGGGGGGCGTCGAGGCGCCTGATTCTTACGTCACTTCCGACCGGTTCGATGGCGACTGCAAGCTCAGCGACAGCGGCCACGGTCGGAGCCCCGGGGGAGGGCGAGGCCGGGGGCGGGGAGAGAGCAGTAGCTGAAGGGACCTCCCCGCCCCCAGGCCGCGCCTCCCCTCCGGTCCCGGCCCGCGGCGAGCCCGAGGTCACGGTGGAGATCGGGGAAACGTACCTCTGCAGACGTCCGGATAGTACCTGGCGTAAGGGCGGGGGTTGTGGAGTAGCTCTGGGGGCGCCGGGGGGGCGGGGCGACGTGGGGGACGGGCATGGAAGTAGGGGCCGCGCTGCCCTCTCTCTAGGACCCGGGGCTCCTCCTGGGTCTTAGAAGGAAACCTGAGCCGTGGGAGCCCCTCTGGGGCATCCTGAGAGGAACGCCCGCGGTCGGGGGCAAGGGGCAGGAGCCTTGGGGCTGGGGTTCGGTGGCCCGGCTTGAGCTTTAGAAGATTGTGCGGGGGGAAAGGTAAGCGAGGCCGCGGGCACCAAGGGCTGCGGAGCGCATTTGGCCTCCGAGCTGTCTGTACGTCACTCCCGCTTCACAGGTGAGGAGACGGAGGCTTAGCGTGTCAAGTCGCCGGTGTGTTAGGGAGCCTTGAACCCAGCTGGTTCGGGACTCCGAGACCAGCGGGCCCCCCGCTGTGCCAGGCTGGCTTTGCTGATAAACGAACGAACGGTGGAGTCACGCGGTGGGAAAAGTGACGACTTTGAAGTCGGGAGACCTGGGTCCCACGCAAGCCTACCGCTTACCGGCTGTGTGCCTTTGAGGGAATCGCTTCATGTCCTCGGGCTTCAGGGTCCTCCCCCCAGAGAATTAAAGCAGTCTGAGACGGTGGTGGCTTTTCCCAGATCGAAACCTCAGGGTTGTCCTTGGCTTCTTCCTCCTTCCAGCCAGTTGGCATTCTTGCCTCTTCTTTCCCTCCATTTGCAAGCACCTTAACTCAGGTCTGTCCTATCTCCCACCGACTACGTGTTGCAATCGCCCCGCATCGTAAAGGAGCATTTATTAAGTGCTTCGTTAATGCAGGGGATGGCCCTGTTTGCTTGGAACTCGGGTCTGTGTACATGAGATGTACAATATGAAAGCAAGGCCATCTCAGAAGGAAGGGAGTGGTAGGGAGGAGGGTCGCTGAAAAAGGCTTCTTCCAGAAAGTGGTACAAGAGTTGAGTCCTGAAGAAAGCCAGGAGGCAGAAGGAAAAAAGGGGAGAGCATTCTAGCCATAGTGAAAAGGGATCTAGTTCAGGATGGGGAGTCCTGTGTGAAGGGGCAGCAAGAAGCCTGATGTCCTAGAGTAAAGGAGAAGACAACTGGAAAGTTAGGGGCCAAGTTGTGAAGTGCTTTAAAAGCCAAAGGAGATTTATATTTGATCCTGGAGGTCATGAGGAGCCACTGGAGGGAGGGAGGGAGGGAGAGAGAGAGAGAAAGAGAGAGAGAGAGAGAGGTGTGTGTGTAACATAGACATGCACTTGAGCAAGATCACCTTGGTAGCCACATGAAGGACGAACTGGGTAGGAAGACCCTTTAGGCAGGAAGACCGATTAGCTGGGCTTATGTACCTAGTGCTCTAAGGTTTGCAAATATGATTTCATTAGATCCTCATAATAACCCTGAGAGATAAATGCTTTTATCATCCCCATTTTACATATGAAGAAGCTGTAGCAAGGGTAAAGTGACTTGCAGAGGGTCATGCAGTGTCTGAGGCCAGAGTTGAGCTCAGATCTCCCTGACTTCAGGTCCAGCAATTATTGCAATTGTCTCCTAATGGATCTCAATTGTCTGCAGTCTTTCCCTTTCTCTTTCACATTTTTTGGGGGTTGGGGAGGAAGAGAGGTTCTAGACCTGTCATTTAACCTATGCTACCCTAAGAGTTTCCATTTATTTTCCGTTTTTATTCTTGAAAATAGCCCTAGAGTACTGAGATTAAGTGACTTGTTCAAAGCTCCAAGGCCAGCCAGCTCTCTGTTATGCCATACTCCCTCTCCTTTTATCCTTAGCACAACTGCCAAAATAAGCTTACTAATCCGCAGATATATGTCGTTCCCCTGCTTTAAAAAGAACAACAACAAAATATTTTTTTTAGTGGTAACCTATGGTCCCTCTCTGAGTACAAACTCTTTATCCTCCCATTCAGAGCCTTCTGTCATTTGATTCCCATCTACCTTTTCAACCATATTTTACTATATTACCTTTCACACACTTTGAAGTTCTGTATAGACTGAATCAACTGAGCTTTTTCCTGACACACGTGGCAATGCATCTTCTTTCTAGGGAGATTTTGGAGTCATAAGACCTAGGTTTGATTATGCATTACTTTGGGCAAGTCGCATATTAACCAAACATTCTTTAACACAGATATCTTTTCTGAGTTCTCATTGTGTATTGTGCTTGTTCATTTTCACTGTCCATCTCATGCCTAGAGTATATATTATTTTGCTCTTCACTTCACTACATCAGCATGTTAACCTCAAAGCTCAGTTCAAGTTCCGTTGCCTTCCTGAAGCCTTCCTTAACCTTATCTCCCCTTTCCCACTTTCAACTAAAAGCATTCTGTCCTTCATCACATTTTTCTAAAGCACTTTGTCTGGATCTCTCCTGTGCTGGTTTTCATTACTTTACCTCATATTATACTTTTTTTTGTATACAAGTATTCATTCCCCTTACTAACACAGTGCCTTGCACATCCGTTGGTACTTCGTAAACAGTGATGGAATTGATAACTCTGCTATACCTTGTCTTAGACCACATTTATAGTACAACGTTCAGTTTTAGAACCCATGTTTTATAAAGGGCATTGACAAAAGTGGAGTAAGATGATCAAGAAAGTGAGAGGACTGGACACTGGTCCATAAGAAGATGGGTTGAAGGAGCTTGTGGTATTAAGCTTGGAGGAGATAAGACTTAGAATGATGGCTCTCTTCCAGTATTTGAAGGGCAATTATGTGGAAGGAGGATTAAACTGGTTCTGTTTGGCCTAAGAGGGCAGAATTTGAAGCAGTTTTGTGCATCCATCGCTTCCTAACTGAGCTATTAAAAAGTAGAAAGGTGTTCCTCAGGGGAAGATGTGAGGAGTAGTTTGGTGATTATCACAAGTGGGCCAGTGAGGTTAGAAACTGTCCTCACTGAATGGGAGGGTCCTTACTCTTCAAGGGCCCTCACCTCTTTATCCCTGCCTTGTCCTTCTGACAACTTCAAGGTTTCTTGTTCCATAGACTCAGCAGAGGTGATTCAGTCCCGTGTGAATGACCAAGAAGGACGAGAGGAATTCTACGTACATTATGTGGGCTGTGAGTACCTTGATTTTCTGGGGACAGGACAGTTTTTTCTAGGCAGGAAGAACCAACTGGGCACCTCAAGGAACAGAACCTAGAATGGGGAAGTGGGTGGAACACCTGAATTTTCTCCTATTAACTTCTCACCTCTCTCAGTTAACCGTCGGCTGGATGAATGGGTGGACAAGAATCGGCTGGCCTTGACCAAGACGGTGAAAGAAGCTGTTCAGAAGAACTCTGAGAAGTACCTAAGTGAGCTGGCAGAGCAGCCTGAGCGCAAGATCACCCGAAACCAGAAACGAAAGCATGATGAGATCAACCATGTACAGAAGGTCTCTGTAGCCACCTTTGGAGGCCTGAGGGGGAACCAGGACATAGGCGCTCTTTGATGGACTTTGCCACTGATTAACTGAGTCACTCTGGGAAAAACCACTTAAACTTTGTGTATCTGCCTCCTCTGTAACATGATGGAGGTGACCAATTGAGCCTTCTGAAGCCCTTTTTGCTCTAAAGCGTAGTTGTTGTTTATTAGCACTTGGCCTTATATTATGTGCTTAAGGTATGGAAATGAAAAACAAGAGTTCTGGCCAGGTATTTACAGTGTAGCTCATGAGATCTTGACAGTTTACATCAGTTGATTAAGTGAATGAGAAAAGTCAGAGATGTGAGAGATTTAAGGCAGGTGGGACCACTTCCGGCTAGAAGGGATCAGGAAACTTCACTGAGGAGGTAGCACCTGGCTTATGTTTCCCTTTTGAAGGAAGAGACAGATTTCAACAGACGAGATAAAGTAGAGGAGGAAATAGTAGATTGTTTTGCAACTAAGGAAATAGCATTTACCAGTTTCATAGAGGGTAGGATGAGATCATGAAGTTATGAGTAGTCTAGTACAGAAGGGTCGTAGTGGGAGAAGGATGCCCTCTACTGATGTTCTCCATGAGACATCCTTTCTAGGGATTCACAGTTCCCAGAGCCTGCTAGAGAGTAAGGTCCAATTTTATCCCTTTCTGTTCTGCTCCAGTCCTCAATTCTCAGTCCATGATCAAGTTTGTCTCAATTTTTAGCCATGCGTATGGGAGACAAAGGTGTTTAAAGTAGGCCTTCTGACTTAGAAGAACTCAGTTTAGTTGGGGAGAATAAGACATGACAGACAAGAAAAGTAAAATTAACAGTGTTGTGTGGTAAATGACAAATAGTCAAAGATAATCAGGCACAGATAATGTTAGTGAGAGAGAATGCATCATTAAACAGGTGCAAGACTGGTTCTGCAAGATGTCAGAAAAGGGAAAGTAGGAGAGGGTCTTAATCTTGAAGCTTGATCAGGATTAGACTAAAAGGACAGAGAAGAGGCAGAGAGGCACACCTTGGGCAGAGGTACAGAGAGGGACAGGAATGGCCCATGTTGGATAATGGAAATCAGTAGTAGTAGAAGATAGTTTGCAAATTGTGTCCAAATTTTGGTGAGTTTTAAAAGGAAGGTGTGATTTGATGGGGGTATGATAGGATGAAAGTGTTTTTTATTCCCTCTGTCCTCTTCCTCTCCCCACCAGACCTATGCAGAAATGGATCCAACCACAGCAGCACTAGAAAAGGAACATGAGGCGGTAAGCAGACAGAGGCATGAGACCAGGCCTCTCACTACCCCTACCGTGAATCCCCTTCCAGTCAATGTGATCTCTTCTCATTTCCCCCATTTGAATGTGTCCCCTCCCCTGGGTTCATGGACAGCCTCCACTCAATGTCTCTTTAACTTGGTAAATGTACCCACAGATTACCAAGGTGAAGTACGTGGACAAGATTCACATTGGCAACTATGAGATTGATGCCTGGTACTTCTCTCCATTCCCAGAAGATTATGGAAAACAGCCCAAACTTTGGCTCTGCGAATACTGCCTGAAGTACATGAAGTTTGAAAAGAGCTACCGTTTCCATTTGGTGAGACCTGACTAAAGCCTACTTAACCAGTGTTTGGGGGCACGTGCAGTACCTTTGGGCTCAGGATAGAAAGGAGAGCCACTGGGGAAGTGAATGCATAACAAGATGCCAAATTTGGCAGGGCACCTCCGGTCCCCTTAGTGATGGCAGGGATCAGAACTCAAGTCTTTGGACAGTTAGAAGTTCTCTCTAACATGGCAGATGAAGTGTGGTTGGGGCATCAGGGCTGGTAAAGGTCAGAGCCTAAATAGTTGATAGAAAAAGAACCCTACAACATCTGAATTGGAATGCACCCTAGAGAGGCTCCTGGTCAAAGGGCCTTCATCTTTTTGTGAGTCATGAGCAGTCTTTGGGCAGTCTTACCTGGTGAAGCTCATGGACCCCTCCTCAGAATAATGTTTTTAAATAATTGAAGGAAATGCTAAACTTGAGTTAGTGAAAATAAAAATAAAATCTTGTTCCGCCTCTCACTTTCCCTTCCCTATCCATGGACCTCAAGTTAAAAACCCCTGGTCCAGACTATGTTGCTCATTTGATAGATGGACAGCCTGAGTCCCAGAGAAGGTGACAACTTGCCTAAAATCACACATTGAATTAGCCCAAACTAATTTACCTGTACCAGGATTCTTGCAACTTTAGTCTCCTATGGGGGTTTGGGTTGGTAAGCTCTCCTATGTGTCTGCTGAACTGTCTCTCTACTTTGGAGCTAATCCCATGATAAGAGTCAAACTCATCCATTCTTCCATCCCAGGGGCAGTGCCAATGGAGACAGCCACCCGGCAAGGAAATCTACCGAAAGAACAACATCTCGGTGTATGAAGTAGATGGCAAAGACCATAAGGTGTGCCCCAGGACCTTGGGATGGAATAGTATTTACCCTCCAGTGTTGTCCTTGATGAGATCTCAGGGTACTCAAGAAATTGTTTTTGGTGGGAAGACCAAAGGGGAGGTTTTCCCTCAAAATTAGGCGGATTCAGTTTAACAGACATTTAAGACTTACTTTGTTTAAGGTGCTGTGCAAAGATGAAAAAAAATTAAACATTTCCTACCCTCAAGAAGCTTATTTCAGCATCGTCCAGGAGACCCTCCTCTAGGGATTATTATATAAAGATTAACATTTTATTATCATTATAATATTATAGTATACATATATGAAAAACATATGAATAGTATATAAAGACTAAGGGCTGTTGTTTGGAGTGGGGAAGAATGGGAGGTGGAGAGTTCCAAGAGCATCTCCCAGTCTCATTTTAGTTCCAGGAAAATGGAAGTTTCTCTTTTTTATAGAGGGAGGTTTCCTGGGGAAACCCCTAATCCCGTTCCTTTCTGTCCTCCCATCTTTAAGATTTATTGCCAGAACCTGTGTCTCTTGGCCAAGCTCTTCCTGGACCACAAGACCCTGTACTTTGATGTGGAACCATTTGTCTTCTATATCTTGACTGAGGTGGACAGACAGGGGGCCCACATTGTGGGCTACTTCTCTAAGGTGCCAACTGGGGCACAGGAGGGATGGGTATTAGGTTGGGATGGTCCAGTATCTATTTCCTAACTAGTTCTCTACCTGTCTGCCCCTGAAGGAGAAGGAATCTCCAGATGGAAATAATGTGGCCTGTATCCTGACCCTCCCCCCATATCAGCGGCGAGGTTATGGCAAGTTCCTCATTGCCTTCAGTGAGTTGAGTTTCCTGTGATGGAAAAGGGAGGGAGGGAAGAAAGTGGGCCTGGGGTAGGAGTGCTAGGGTCCTCAACCCCCACCCTCCTTTCTTTAAGGTTACGAATTGTCGAAGTTGGAGAGTACAGTGGGTTCTCCAGAGAAGCCACTGTCAGACTTGGGCAAACTGAGCTATCGCAGTTACTGGTCGTGGGTCCTGCTGGAGATCTTGAGGGACTTCCGGGGCACACTGTCCATCAAAGACCTCAGGTAAGGATGAACAGTCTTGTTCTTTCCTCCCACCCCAGCACCACCAGAGGGGCAGAGCAGAGGGGGAGGGCAACAGGTAGGACAAGTGTCATGCTGTCTCTCTGGCTCCCCAAATGGACTGGAATGTGGCCGTGTCCTTTCCTCCTCATCTTCTCCCCCCTCCCCCTTTCAAGGACTGGGGGAGAGGAAGCCCCTCAGTTCTCATTGCTTCTGTTCACCCTCATTCCCAAAGCCAGATGACAAGCATCACGCAGAATGACATCATCAGCACTCTGCAGTCACTCAACATGGTCAAGTACTGGAAGGGGCAGCATGTCATCTGTGTCACCCCCAAGCTGGTGGAAGAGCACCTGAAGAGTGCCCAGTACAAGAAGCCGCCCATAACAGGTAGCGGGGAGGTACCCAAACCACAGAGAGGGGGTGGGGGAGGTCAGAAGGAGAATGTTTACTGGGGGATTTCAGGCTCCCATCTGTTGGCCACACAAGGCTTCCTATGTCCCCTGCAGCTAAGCTGGCCCTGTCCCATGACCAGAAAACCGGTCCTACCTGCTCTTGTCTACCAATGGCAAGCTCTCTGGAGGAGGCTAGTTTTCCCTCCCCCTCAAGGACTCACTCAGTATGCCCTTTTGTTCTTACTTAGGATCATTGAAACTTGGCCCAGGGCCTAGTGCAAACGTGGGCTCCCGCTCATGGAAACTTAGAATGTCAGAACTGGGCAGGCGCCTCACATTTGAGCCTCTGTGTCTTGGCTCCCAGTCCCTGGAACCTGGCTCTTTCTGCTGTACATTCAGATGACTTTTTTTCCTTTAAAAAAAAGTTGTACGTTTTCAGTGAGCAGAAATCTGTTTTGTCTTTCTCATACCCTTCCTACCCCATTGGGGGAAAAATGCCTCTTAACAGGTATGCACAGTCAGACTCCCATTGGCCATGTTATACACACACGCACGCACACGTCACTTCTTTGTTGGGGGGGTGGGGGTATCATGGCTTGCTTTCCCAGCCTATGGTCTTTGCCCTGGAGCAGGAAGAGGCAGCCTACCCCCATGTTCCACCCAACCCATCTCTGACTTTTTTCTCCTTTTCCCCTACAGTGGACTCAGTTTGTCTCAAGTGGGCACCACCTAAGCACAAGCAAGTAAAGTTGTCCAAGAAGTGAGTGGTACTCAAACCACTGCCTCTTCACCTCCCTGCATCCCTACCCACTGGCAGTCTTAGACCAGTTTGTAAATATGTATAGACTTGTCTGCCCACCTTCAAGCCCTAAAATATTTTTTTAATAAAGACACTTTAGCTTGTCACTGTACAGTTGCAAAATTGGCTGTTTGGGGAGGGAGCAAGGGAAAGAATGGTGTTTGGGGCTGTGGGGTCAACAACCTAATTGAGACTTCGCAGGCCACAGGCTTATACAAATGGTTTATTATGCTCAGTAGGACTGATGTGATGCCTTCCCCTGCTGTGCATGCACCTGTGTACAAACACACATACACACACACATACGTATATACAGAAACACCCTCACCCCTCAGCCCTTTCCCAAGGGTGGCTCAGTCCTCCAGGGTGCAGTAGAGGGAGAGGGAGGGAGTCCAATAACAGGTGGCTACAGCATAGGGTCTTACATAAGAAGGACCAGTTGTTAGTGCCTTCGGGGACTGGGGTAGGATGGGGGTGGTCAGCCAGATGTGGAGGAAGTTGATGATCCTTCATGAAGAGCCACATTATGGGAGCTACTCTCTGCTGGAGAGGCTCCTTGTCTGTGGTTGGTTTTTGTGGAGATGCCCAGTCTCCACCAAATCTCTGGGGGCTGGCATGGATTGAAGTGAAGAGGCCAAGTCCTCCACAAGAACGGCAGCAGAATTTCCAATGGCAGCCAGAGAAGTACCTGGCTCAACCCTTCAGGTGGAAGAATCCCAGACTGTTCACTGAGGTCTCTGCCAAGAGGTTTCTGGAGAACAAACAGCCACAAATGATAAGACTAAAGAAAGGCTCAGACCACAGACAACTCAAAGAAGGCCTCAGATCCCACACCAAGAACCATTGCTGTCCTGGTGTGGAAGAAGCTGGCTCAAAGATCAGAAAGTCCTCATTGCTCATGGAATTATAGCTGGAAGGGTCCTTGGAGGCCGTCTAATCCAATCTTCTCATGTGACAGATGAGAAAATTGAGTCTGAGGTTATTGATCCCCAAGTTACACAAGGTAGTAAGTGTTCGAGGCCATTGGCAGACCACAGTTCACAATCTGAAGCTTCAGGTCCCAGTAAGAAGGGAGTGTCTCAGTCCTCTAAGGTTGGGGGGATCAGTAGTGTCAGTTGTCCAGGAGGCAGTGAGTGGATGAGGGACTAAGCCCTCCAGCCAAACCAGGCAAAGTCTGTAGAAATGGTGCTCTGTTCTAGAGCAGGAGGTGACAAAAGACTGACACACTGAGCAACAGCAGCAGGCTTGGGGCCAGGAGGGCCGAGGCTGAGATGAGCTTGCCTAGCTCCTTTTTGCACAAGTCCATATCCAAATGGGACTCTTTGGTCAGGGCCACATAATGGGGCTGGATCTCTGAGACCTTGTGATGGATCCATGAAGCATAGTTAGCAGTCAGAGTATAGACTCCAGGTCTGTTGGGAGCCCCACATGCATCTCCCCAGCTCACAACACCTGCCAGGAACCAGCGGCCTTCCACTGGACAAGAGAGTGGTCCTCCCGAATCTCCCTGGAGATAGAGAAACCACCAAAGGTTAGAACAGGAAGGACCCTGGAGATCTAATTCAACCCCATCATTTTATATATAAGGAAACTGAGGCAAGGAGAAAGGGAGTGAATTCCCTAAGGTCACACAACTAGGAAGATTTGAGAAGCCTGGACAGCTAAGTTTTAGCTTCTTTTAGGACCATCAAGCCCCTAAAAGATTCAGGTGTCTCACCCCATCAGGGCCCAGGTAGAATCCAGTATCTTAGCCCCTGCTTTTTAGGACTCAGGTGTCCTCCTTTTTCCTCCCTTTCTCATGACCAGGCCATTACCTGGCAGGCATCTTTGCCGCCTTGTACAAAGCCAGCACACACCATGTCCGGCTGGATGACGTGTGGCTCCTCAGGATCAGGCTTTATGTTGTAAAGACAGTTGCACGTCTCCCGGCTAATCAAAGGCACCTCCAGCTGCTGCAAGATTTTGGGGCTAGGAAGACTCACTGCAGTAAAAGGAGATCAAAAGGGCACATATCAAATCTTCCATCCTCTCCATCTCTATGATGAATATCACTGGCTCTGGCAACCTCTACACCCCCAGGAACCTTACCTGAGCTGTGTATGTTACCCCAACCTGTGACGGTGCAGTGGAGTCCATTGGGGAAAGAAACATTGGCTGCTGGTAGGCAGACAGGACGGATGTACCTCGAGAAGGTCACAGGAGACTTCAGCTGAAGGAGAGCTATGTCGCCCTGGGAGCCCTCTTCCACATAGTTAGGGTGGGTGAAGACCTTGGCTACGGTCTTAACCTCTGCATCAGGGTTATAGTTGCCAAGCTGATGGGCCCCCAGCTTCACCTCATATTCATCCAACCTGTGCTCCCTAAGAGGCGAAGTTAAGAGAGCTGGGATCACAGCGTCCCTCATCCTTTCCACTACTTCCCTCCATTTCTGAATCCAAGCAGGACCTGTTTCTCTCCCAAAAATCCTACCCAAGACCTGCCAGCTCCATGCCTTCCCATATCCTTGGTCTCACCTTGGGAAGCAGTGGGCAGCGGTCAGCACCCACTCTTTGGATACAAGAGAGCCGCCGCATACGTGGACGCCATTGTAGGTGATGCTGACCTGCCATGGCCACTGGCCTGGGGAGGCATTGGTACCTCCCACAATCCGTGCCTGGGAGGCCATGCCACAGGGAACTTCTGGAAGAGGGAAAAGGGAGGGGGCACTGTTTAGGGACTTCTGTGACTTCTTTCCTAGTTGTCTAGACAATTATTTATCTTTTCTTTCTTTAACTCTGCTCAGGGTGCCCTCCCCCCAATCCCTCTCTGTATACTTCCTTTCCTCCTCCTCTCTTTTTCTACCTTTTTCATCCCTTCCCTTTTCTTCATATCTTCTCCCTGTATTGTTCCAATCTCCCTCCCCTCCTCTTCCCCCACCTCTCCTGTCCCCTTTTCTATTTCCCTCTTCCCCTTCATTTCTAACAGAAAGCCCTTTTCCCCAATTTTTTCTCCTCCCCTTCCTCTTCTTGTCCCACCCTTTTCCTCCCTTCCCTTCCCCCAGAGTCTCACCTTCTTTCCCATCAGCCCCTGAAAGCAAAGAAAGGAGAAAATGAGCAGGCGGGAAAGGGGAAGTGGTCAGGGCTGGGACCTGGAATACTTGGATGGGATGAAAATAGAAAATTTGGGAGAAGAGTTAGGTCAGCCAGGATTGGGGGTGGAGGGGGAAATGCCTAGGGAACAGGCAAACCGAGGAACTAGGAAACAGAAAGGAATTGGGGAAGGGGAAAAACTGGCCACCTACTGTCCCCTGGTCTCCACCTTGCTGCCTTCACTCACCCCTTCCCAGCGGTAGCAGATTCAATAAGCTTAGCCATGTCACCAATGCCAGGGGCCACTGGGACCCCAGGCCCATCTTCCAGCTCATGGCCCCAATCTGGGACGCACCTGACCCAGGACAGGTTTGTCCTAGGGGGCAGAGAAGACTGTGCCTTGCCAAGAGAACTTCCAGTAGGCTACCAATCGAAGGGAAAGAATGGGGCTGAGCTGCTCGAAAGGCTTTCAGGGAGGGATCTGGAATGGCTGAGCTGGTAACCGGTGTCACCTGTTCCCGCCCTGCCCCACCCCTACCTGCCAACTCCTTGTTCACTGGCCAGGTTAGCCCAATAGGGATTATTCCCCATCAGTGAGCAGTAACACCTACTCCACTAAGCTCCACCTACTCCACTAAGCTCCACCTCCCTTCCTCTACATGAAGTGGAGTTGGGAGGAGGTTAGTTCTGGTGCCCCTACAGTGCTGACCTTTTATCTTGAATATTCTTAGATCCTAACAACCCTTCTGTCAATGTCTGAACTGCTTTAGCTATTTTTCCTCATATTTGGTGCCCAAGAACACTTTCCTAGAATGCTACTCAGTTCTAAACCACTGCTTCTTTGGACCCCACCAAAGGGCCTTTATTAGGGGTGAGGAAAAAAATGTAGACAGGATTTCAGGGAGAGATTTTATAGTAGAGATGAGTGAGACCTGGGGGTGGGGGGTGGAAGGGGGAAAATCCAGGCATAACCAGCCCTGTTTGACAAGAGTATGAGGATCTACAGGTACTAGTTAGGTCCTATTGACCAGGTACTACACAGCCACTTAAGTCCTTCCCCCAAGGGACCCAGGGAATTAACTGTTTTGACTAGACTAGGGCGAGGGGGAAATTTCTATGAGGACTTGAACCATGAAGTAGTAGTGTTGAGAAGTAAATGTTTTCAGGGAGGCAGAATGTACTTCATACCACAGTTCTGAACCAGGAAGTTTGATTTCCCATGGCTGGAATGAAATAGTTCACTATTAAATGGAATCCCATCTCTGGTTCTTAAGTTAGAGGTTTCAGGGGTTTTCCAATTGATGTTTGCAAGGAACACAGGCATATTTCTATCTCATCTGAGGATTTGATGGAGGGAGATTGAACACACCTGGGAGGGGACAGAGAGACTTGGTGCTCCATTGCTGCTGGTGACAAACAGCCAGCTGACTGTGGGCACACCCTGCACTGGCAGGCAGGAATGAGTAGCAGCTGCCACGTTATCAGCTACAAATTTCTCTTACAGCCCTGATACTGACTCAAACTTCTGGCACCTTGTGTGGCCAGCTCTGAACCCAAACATCCCCAGGGGCTTAGAAACAAGCTACTGGACTCCCATTGTGTGGTTCCTCACCTTACTATGAGCCTAACCATGTCCCTTATGTCCTTGCCAAGTTTTTCCTCACATTTTTCACATCTTCAAATCATGATGATCTAGACTCTCCCAACCAGCAAGTGTAAATGTGATCTCCTCCCACCAAGGCTGAGCCCTACCCAAGTCCACCCTGAACCTAATTCTGAACTTAAAAATTGTTCTTAGCCCTTGGATACTTCTCCACCCCCCATACAGACATGAAGCAGCTCTTGGCAATGTTGGCATTGTATTTATTACCCAGGTATTTATTCCACCCCCAGGATTCTTTGGCTGAAATTAGCTGTGGTTGGAACACACAAGTCCAATTAGACACCCAGGGTTGAACAGTTTGTCATCACTGTCATATAGGAGGGGGGGGGGGAGGAAAGCTTTCGAGGTTCCCAGCCTGGAACTGGTCTGGGTACATTCCAGCAAGAGGCAGACTTGAGATGGGGGGGGAGAGGAGTGAAGAGAAAGAGGGCCATTTGCATCTTCTCCCCTTGTGCTCAGAGTAGTAGAAAAAGAGGTAAAAATAAAAGCATTACAAGGGCTGCTCTTGGAACTGTTGCAGCGCTACTCAGGTGTAGGGGGCAAAGGACACTGGTGTCCTCCAAGACTGCACTGAACTTTGACTCCGCCAAAAAGGATGCCTCCCCCACAGTGTTCAAGATCCATGGTTCCTGGCTTCCTACTGAGTAAAAAAGTTCATGGCTTTCCTTTAGGGATATTCCAATCAGGACCCAGGAGCCCCCTTTCTCTTCACACATGAGAGATAATCCTGAGTTCATCTGGAGAAAGAAATCAAGGTTTGATTATTTCTCAAACGACCCTTGCTTGAGGGTGGGATGCAGAATAGTCTTACCTCCCTCCCTTCTTGGAAATACCTCAAATCTGTGATTTCCATCGTGATAATGGACGCAGATGGTTCCATAGGGTAGTGCATCATACTGGCAGTGGCAAATTTCAGGGGGCAAGACAGTGACTGGAACAGCCAAGGGAACTTGAGGTGATAGAACACAAGACCATTAGAATTGGCAATGGACCCTCAGGGTCATCCCTCCAAACCCTTCATTGCACAAAAGCAGATTTTATCCAGTTGTTTCATGTAACCAGCTGCCTCCCCCAGAGAATGTCCTGATGCACTTGACTCTGTGTCCTGGGAGAGCCCTCCCAAATTCAAGGCCCTAGGCCCCCACAGAATCCCTTTGGCTTTGCTCACCTCTGTTTGCAGTATTGTCTTTCCAGCCCAGCACGATGCAGCTTGCATCAGTTGGGGAAGAACCAGAGTGGAGGCAAACGGGCAGGGCAAAGGGGGAGGACAAAACCCTGGTGTCTAGTTTCAAGAGGACTAAGGATGCTCTGGATCCCATATCCGAGGGGAAGCGCATGCTGATGACTGACCGGGATACCTGGTAGCCCTGGGACCCTGCTACTCCCAGGTAAACCTGAAGACCTGCTGTGGAGGCTTGTCTGTTGGGAGTAGTCAAGTTTTCAGAATTAAATGTTGTTTGTCCAGAGCCTACTAGGTTCAATTTCCTAGTCCTTTAAAGATGCGAGAGCTGCTCTAGAAAGGGATCTCCCCCTCCTTCAGTCAAGGGCTGTTATCTCACTGCTCTTTAAAACTTATCTCCCATAGAATTTCACTTAACACTCAAGAGAATCTGAATCTCACACTTGTCATGAACACCTCCACAGGAACCTTTAAAAATTATCCCTCCCCACTACATGGGGAACCATCCTCCAAAACACCATAAAGTCCTCCTTTAGATTCCCTTCATGATTGAGACCTACCTGGTCACACAATGAGCAGGTGCTAGGACCCAATCAGGGCTCACCAGGGTGCCTAGGCAAACTCCACCCCTGGTCCCGTATACCTCTGCTATCCAGGGCAATGGATTATTACTTCCTGGTGTCCTTAGTGTAAGACCACAAGCTGACAAAAGATTTTACACAAGTCCTTTAGTCCTCTTCAAACAAAGATTTTTCCTCAGGCTACTAAAGCCATCGAATTACCCTGTCCCCATGGAATCACTGGGCATTTCTCCAGCTATAAGACCATGAGTACTTCCCTTCCTTCACCTGTAGAAACCCTGGATGCCTTCCCTTCATGGAACCCCAATCTTTCTGAACCATGGAATCACCTCATGGATCTACCTCTATGTAACTCCCCTCATGAAGCCACTGATTCTACAGAGACCAGCTGAGGAAATATGGCCCCTCCCAACAAGAAGCCCATGGAACCAGTGTACTCCCCTCACTGAATCACTATGTAATGATACTGTCCTCCCACTCAAAAAGGACTTGGACCCTGAACTCTTCCTATGGCCTTGGCAGTGTTTGAACGTTGAGCCTTAAGAGTCCTGACCTCCATATTTTGTTCTGGCGGGACACTTTTCTGGAAACTGTAAAAGTTCCCAGTTCCAGTTCAGTTGGTCCTCCAGGGCGGCATTGTCGGCAGCTAGTATGATCCAGCGGCGATGAAGCTGTATTGGTGCGAAAACCCGAGGACGAAGACAGCTCTCTGTGTAATCTGAAACACCTGCCAGAAACCAGGTCCCAGATTCCTGGCATAGGAGGGCCCAGCGGCTACCAAACTAAGAAGTAGGTAGAGGTTATTAGAAGATGGGCGTCCAAAGTTAAGTCTTTGGTTGGAATATGGATCCCCCCACATCCCAGTGGAGCCTCTGCTCCCATAAGGAGAACCCTCGATACCCAACAGCTGCTAATTTCCTCCTCCTTGTAGTGAGCACACAGGATTCTAGGATTCATTCCAGGCTGAGCAACTGTCTCCCCCTCCTGGCCATAGAGACAATAACACCACCAGGGTATCATTATTTCAGCTTCCAAGAGAGAATTATTGACGGAGGGTACATCTAGGAAGAGCAAAAGGAGAAAGTGCTGAGGATGACGAGCATTTGCCCTTCTCCCTGAATGTTTGGAGGTAGAAAATTGTGTCCTGTCAAGACTCACCTCCAGAGCCCCATTGGGTCAGATAGCAGTGGCTCCTGGGCACAAAGTAGTGATATAGCTCAGGCAAGCACACAGGGCTTGTGTCAGTGGAGTTCTCAATATAAATCTCCAAAAGGGCCAGGTCATAGCCATAATTTGCTGTGTAGTTTTCATTTATAAAGATTTGGTTGACTGTTGCAGCTCTTCCACCATCGGATGGGAGGATCACTTGTAAGATGGCAGGGTCTTGGTCTGGGCCTAGGCTGTCCAGGGGACAAAGAAAGCCATTTCACATTAAGGCATCCATCCCCATGCCTCAAATTCAGACAAGGTAGTGTCCCAGTTTATCCCAGTGTTGCCATTAAATCCCTCCTCTACATGACTTGTACCCTCAAGGATTTGTCAATAAGATACCTGTAACATTACTCACCCCAGAAAGCAGGTGCCTGGTGCAAGGACCCAGTTCTCTGATATCATCACCCCATGGCAGTGAGATGTTGGGGTAACTACAATAGCCTTCCAGGGCCAATGACCAGGTTGGGGGGCAATCCCACATTCTGAGATCAGAAGGAGTTAGAATATAAGCCTCAATCAAGCATTCCCATACACAGAAGATGAGAGATCAGGCCCCTCATTCTCATCATCATTCATTGCTTACCTGGCAAAGCAAGGGTGCAGTTTTCTTCTTCTGGCATATCTGGTGCCACAGGCTTGGGTTGTTCAGGGAAGGAAGCGTTAGTGACTCGTTCCTGGATCCAGTTCTCATAGGCTGCCACAGCTGTGAAGATCCCTGGACGGTTCCTCCTTGCACAGCCATGACCAAAGCTGGTGATTCCAGCCAGGAACCACTGACCTGCCTCCTCACATACTAGTGGACCGCCAGAGTCTCCCTGTGGAAATTGAGCTTAGGGTTTGGGGGGGTGGGAGTGGGGCTGTGTTATCTACCTCAAGCCAGGAACATAACAAAAATGCTTCATTGAAAGCTAAGTGAGCTAATAAGCTTAAACCACTGGGCCTGGATGAACTAAGATCCCAGGGATACCAGGAAGCAGCTGGTAGATGCAATGGTAGGGATACAAAGAACTAGAAAAACTAAAGGCAAGTACCAAAGCCCATGAATTAATTAATGCTGGAAGTGCAGATAGCAAATTACCCAAATGCCAAAGAGTTAAATTGACAGATTTTAGGATCAGATGTAAAACACAGCAGAAGCAGAATGTCCCAGAGCTAAAAATGTGACCCTAGGCAAGTCACTTAACCCTGATTGGCTAGAATATCCAGTATGATAGAATTCCGATGGCATTTGATAAATTGTGCACCTAAGAAAGGAGATCGCCCTCTTACCTGGCAGGTGTCTTTCTTGCCTTCCTTAAAGCCAGCACATATCATAATGTCCGGTAGTAGATCCAATGATACATTATAGGGGCCACTTGAGTTTAGGAGACACTGACAGGATAAAGGTCCGAGGACAGATAGTTCCACTTCCTTCAGCATCATCGGTATTGGAACATATACTGGGGAGGGAGAAAGGAATTCCCATGTGAGGCCTGCAAATTGAGGGCTAGAGCTGGATAAGGAATTTCTTCATATTCTATCCATATTTTTTCCCTTGGAGAATTCATCTACTTCTACAGCTTAACTTCGGAATAAAGTCATTCTTTAACCTATATCCACCCTGAATCCCTCTTAAAGGTCCTGTCCATTGCTGGTTTAGAAGGTTAAGCGTTCAAAAATCACTTTATCTAACCTTTAATTTCGTCTTTATTAACACTTGGCAAACCTTAAAATACTGTAGAAAATTTCCAGTATTATCTTCCTAGACAACTGGCTCTGTGCCCCTTTCAGCCTTTCCTGTCTCTTTTATGTGTAAAGAGAAAACTGAGGACAAGAAGTAGCCTGCTCTAAGCCAGCCTAAATTTGCTAAGTCAAGACTCGAGGCCAGATCCTCTGCTGTGAGCCAAATTGGAGATGGAAAGTCAGATAAGACAGAAAAGGATGGCATAGAGCAGAGGGCAAGGAGCTTCAGAAGGATGAGGTAAGGGGGGGTGGGGTGGGGCTTCCAGAAAACAGGGTAAGTAGGTGGTAGTCCAGGATTAAGAGCTGCCACCTTATTCAAAGGCTTACTGTCCTGATGTATGTTTCCCCAGCCTGTGGACCAGCAGGAGGCTCCGTTGGGAAAGTGATGATTGGATCGGGGTAGACAGATGGTCTGCACAGAATCTGTGATGTTGGCAGGCTCAGACAGGAGCAACAGGGCAATATCATAGCCTTCCAATGCATTGATGTAATTGTCGTGGACCAGAATTTCTGTTACATTCCGGTATTGTCCTTGGTTCGAAAATAGTGCATACAAACCCAGGACCACCGAAAAATTCTGTGGTGCCATCACAATCTGATCACTAGAAAGAGGTGGATGAGAATGAGAAGGTGGGACTTGAGTGCTTGAAGCTAACTAGGAGGTCTATTACATACATTTAGGAGGTCTATTACATACATTTAAGTCCAGAAAACTGAAAGGGAATATAAACAGGATAAAGTACTGGATTTGTTATCATATAGATATAGGATATGTACAGAGTATTTTATCTGCCACTTATAACTTGGGTGAATAGGGAATTATTTGTTGACCTTGGCAAGATATACAAGGGAAAGGAGATATTAAGGGGCACAGATAGCATACTTACCGTACAACACAGTGAGCAGCAGTGAGGACCCAGGACTCGGTAATGAGGGAACCACCACAGATGTGGAACTCTAGCAAGCGTACACTCACCTGCCATGGCCAGTCTCCCGGCCTGGCATAGGAGCCACCCACAATACGGGGGAAAGGTGGTCTTAAACCACATTCTGGAAGAGAGACTCAAAGAGGATAAAGTTTATCCATCTTCTGATACCACTACCCCTAGTAGTAGAGCCCCTCTGTATACCTCAATTAGGCCTGTGGGCCATAGGAGCCCATCTCACCCCAATAAACACCCCCCATACCCTGTCTAGTGATGTGCTAAGACATACATGTCACTGCATTTTCAAGACCCTAGTTACTAACCCCCCATGGTGGGGGGGGGGGGTGTCTCCTTTTTACCTAGATCGGAAATGCTTCGGCGATAAGGTCCAGGGTGCCCCTACTATGCTTCTGCCTGCTCTTTCTAAAGTCAGGTTCTATTCCCCAGTGACCAAGACCACCAGCCTCCCACCTTCCTCGTCATTTTTCTACTTTAAATTCTTTCAGGTTTATGATATCACCCAGCCGCTCTCTTACCTGGATGTTGCCTTTCTCCTGGGATGGCGAGGGCTGCGGAAGATAGGAAAGACAAATCTGGCTACATGAAGTTCATCGATTTCCCAAGATTAGTGGCAAAATATTTCTGCTTTCCCCAGATCCTCATATTCATTTTCGTGCTATAAAGTTCAAATTCTCTCACAGGACTTGGAGAATTACTAGGGATTGGCATTCCCCATTTTCCAGTTATGCCTTTACAAAAGGTGCTCCTGACCGTTAAGCATGTCATTTCCCTCCGTAGGAACCTAGAAATTTCCTAACCCTTCCTTCCTGGGACTTTAAGTCATTTGTCCATGACTATCCCTTTCCAGTGACTGGTCCCCCCAAGCTGCACCAACATCCATAGTTACCCAGTAGCAGGAGAATTAAGAGAATTGGAATCATTTTGTTGCAGAGTCTGGGGTTGCCAGAGCTCTGGGGAATATGCAGGCGACCTCTCCCCTTTTAAAGTCTGAAGAGCCACTGCCTGAGGCAGTTCCTGAGGAACTGCCCCACCCTCCCTGGCTTTAGCCCATCCCAGGGAATTGGAGAGGTCCTGGAGCTGGGGGTAGAGAGTGGGGAGTTTGGGTGCCCCACCCCAAGACCGGATGCATCTCAAAGAGGCTGGGAAGGATGAATGGTGCCAGGCTAACCAGGTTACTAGAGGTAGAAGTCTGGACATCTGCTTTCTGAAGATGGGGGTGGGTACGATGAAGCAGACGGGACAGAATCTAGGAGGTGAGAACTGGAGGACCAGGACCACACACAGAGTTCCAAGAATAAAGTGGGACTTGGGGGCACCTTGGGAATTGGGAGATATGAATACTAGATTCTTTGTGAGTTTAAAGGGGGAAGATTACTCCTTGCTTGGCACCCCTGGGATTTGGGGTGAGAGGGAGGGGGCTCTTCACTGATGTGACTCACCTCTGCTTTGGGTGGGGTTGGGTGGCCTAATGGATTGGGCTTTTTTTTTTTTCTCACATTGCTCCAGTTACCTATGCTGCCTGCCAGCCCCAGAGAGAGGAGCCTGGGGAATTTGATCCAATCCTAAACAATGTGATCACAGATCCCATGTCCCAGAGCAGCCAGGCAGGACGCTTGCACTAAGGGAGGGAAGAGAGCTGGGATGGGGTCCAAGGCCTAGCTTCCACCCTGACTCATCAGGCAACATGGACAGCCAGTGTCTCATTCTCCCCTCTGAGTTCTGCCCCTGAGCTCACTTTCCTTATCAAGCACTGACTTGGAATCCAAGAATGTCAGAGCATTAAGGGGCCTTGCAGATTATCTCGTTCAAATCCCCACCACCCCCATTTTTCACGGAAGGAAATAGAGGCCCTCTAAGGGCCTCCTGTGACTTGCTTGAGGTCAGAAGGCTAACCGTTCTCATTTTCAGCTGCCCCAAGCAAGACATAGTTTTGTTCTTAGCATCCGCCTCTTCAATAAAAACTTTGAAGGAAGAGATCAAACCAGGGCAGAAGAGTA
Organism: Notamacropus eugenii; assembly: GCF_028372415.1. Taxonomy (NCBI): domain Eukaryota; kingdom Metazoa; phylum Chordata; class Mammalia; order Diprotodontia; family Macropodidae; genus Notamacropus; species Notamacropus eugenii. Next base: position 377,605,328 of record NC_092874.1, on the reverse strand, counting down.
TCTATGAGATAGGGTGGGTGCAGAAGTAGAAAACACAATGTGATATGAGGATGGGGTGTGGAAACTGCCTCCCTACATCATCTTTCCCATTTAGTGCCCACAGAAAATATCTTTCTTCTCTCAGAGACATTACCCACTAAGTCACCTATGTCTAATCAGTCCCATTGATCATCACCAATAGATTACCCACATCAAGACAACATCAAGACATACTGCAAGTTCCACAAGTTCTCTTATCTTTCAGCTAATCTTCCCAACCTGCCAGTTGCAGGCAACCTGTGCAGCCCTTATCTCCATGCTGATTGAACCTCCCCTAGTCATTACTATGGACCACTTGGTGGACCACCTGCTGGTGGTTCCCCAAATTTCTGTGGATTTTGATCTTAAAGGGACTTTCACAGAAAAGCCTAGTCAGCCAGAAAGACACACAGAGAAGGGAGCAGAAGTGCTACTTGGAGACTTCATATGGGCTAGCATCCATGTCAGCTGGGACCCCTTCTTGCTTGCCAGGTCATGGTGGGGAGGGGCCGTAGAAGCAGAGGATCAAGGAGGTGAGAAAGTCAAGGGCTAGAGCCAAGATGCTGACAGCTATGAGCCAAGGACAAGCAGAGGGTCAGCGACTGGGAGCAGTGGGAGGTGAGTTGACTAGTTAAGGGCATGGTGAGAGCACAAGAAACCAGCTGACTCAGGGTGCAAAGAGATGCATAAACCTTCATTCATAAAGTGGGGAACCCGCACATTCTGTTTCCTTTCTATCCCAGTAGCAGTGGAAGAGAGAAGAATTATTGTCTCCTCTTGGTGGTGCCAAAGCAGATGGAATTTAGAAGCTTTATCCTTTTAACTTATTTTCATTTCTGTGACATTGAAAATAACAACTAGACAGCCATCCAACCTCAGTTTGTCTGACTATGGATGTTAGACATGGTCCTGAAAGAGGGGAAGCCTAACCCAATGAGGACAGATTTTTTTCCCTAATAGCTGATGAGAAAGAAAACCTTTGTAATTGTGCTAAGTTTGCTGTAGTTACATATTTTTTTTTCTATGAAACTGAATGTACCGATTGTCTCCTTTAATATCTCCCTCCCCCCAAGTCATTTTGCAGTTACAAAAAACAAAAAACATGAAACCACCCCGAGGACTTTGAGTACTTCCCAGAAACACATTCCCATCTCTTTCTCCAGCTTAATAAGGCATGTGGAAGGAGTTTAACAAATGCTAATTAACTGATAAAAAAAAAAAAGATTCTGTGTTCTTTGGCCTGGTGTAAATAGTTATGCTAAAGATCTTTGTAACAGTTTAAGTATCTTTTATCTTTTCCTAAAAAACTTGTGACCTGGCTGCTCTTATCCCAAAATGTTTTTTGTTATCCTACCTACATGCCCTATCTCATCTTACCCAAATTCTCTCTCCTGGAGAGACCAAAAAATATAGACAGATAGAGATATATAGATATGGCTAGAGGTATAGGTATAGATCAGATACGTATCTCCCTCTTTCCACATACCTATATCTATAAATGACAAATGGAATTCTGGGACACAAATGTCCACCTGTCTGTATCCTCTGCTGGTTTATTTGTGCAGTGGCTAGCAAGGACTTTAAAAATTCTTGCCACGCTGTTCTTAAAATTTTCCAAAGTGTGTGTGTGTGTGTGTGTGTGTGTGTGTGTGTGTGTGTGTGTGTGCATGTGCGTGCGCATTTGTATCATCTGTTTTTGAACTTGGGGAGACAGAGAGACTTATAAAGAAAAGCCTCAAAGAGTCTCCCGGAGGCACGTCAAAATTTTCACTATGATCACTGAATATCTGCTGTAACTTCTTGAGCCTTTTTCTGGCATTGAGGTCCCTTGGCATACCCAACTGATCTGAGCACACATACATACCTGCCTTGGGCCCTTGTATATCATACATAGATCCCTTTCCTCTCAATACCTCCCTCTCTCCCCCCACCCCAAGCTTTACACTAGCTATGTAACAGCTTTTAAAAAAGTAGTGCAAGATGGGGGGGGAAGCAGAGACCCCTTCATTTTACAAAACAATTCGATCCCCTCCAAGTTTCTTTTAAATAGGATGATCACTCAAGCGTATTTAAAATAATATTCCATTTGCATACATTTCAGTTTCAAACAAATTTTCAAAGATGTCTTTACTACTACTTCTAGGAAGCTTACTCCCCATCACTGCCCTCTCTCTTCCCTAAACACTTTTTCTTCCCTTTCTTTACCTCTCCTTCATTCTCCTCCCTTCTCCCTTATCTTCTCTTTCTCACTTCTCCACTCCTCCAAGCCAACCCCCATTTTATATTTTGGCATTCTTCCATTAGTACAGGGTACACCAAAAGTCAGTACACTTGTAAGCTATTAAATCCTTTGCGTACACTACATAGTAGATGCAAAATTACGCTGTACATATTGTACAGTTATTTGCAGGTGTGTCACCCCCATTAGAACGTGAGCTCCGTAAGGGAAGGCACTGTGTTTTTTACTTTTTGTATCCTCGACACTTAGCACACTAATGGTAGGTGATTAGGAAATGCTGACTGACTGGTTAATAAAGGTTTGTGAGTTGTGGGCTCTCCCCTAATGACAGCCCTTACCAACAGTCTTCCCAGACCTCATCTATCCTTCTTTTTCCTCAAACACAGTAGCCTTCCCGTAAAGACCTCCTATCCTACTAAAAAGTCACCACACCCTTACACCTGGGAGTTGTTCTTCAAAGCCAGAGAGGGCAGACTACTATGCTGTTGACATATAATAGAGATAGCTGGGATAGAATATCAAAGGCAAAAAGGCTGAACAATAGGTCGAGAGGTTTGGGTACTCTGCAGAGGAAAGGAGTAAGGGCAGAGTTGTCCGGTTCCCACTGGTTGGCCTTTCTCCTATTTTCTCACCATTCATACCCTTTGAAAAAAATTCCCCCTTTAAAAAAAAATTCACCACTTATTTCTTCCGAATTCATCCTTTTTCTCCTTTTTCTCTTCCTATAATTCGGATCCTTTTCTGCCTTTTCCCTTTTATACCTTTGCCCTTTATCCTTTAATTTATATGCAGGCATGCTTGATGGATAAACTAGATGTCAGAGTAGGCACAGATATCCTCTGATTTGTGTCCTTTTTTTGTCACGATGACACTTTTCATTGGCTGCTGAGCCAGAACTCCATGCCTATAGTAAACCCTCAGCCCTTCTTTCTCTCTGAGCTCAGGAGGGTCAGTGGGGGTTGGGGGGATGCCATTTCCCCACTACCAGCCCCAGCCCCTTAAGCACATAGCCTTCTAGACAAGCCTGTGCCTGGGATGGGGTCACCTGCTGTTTATGTCTACTTTTGATACAAGCCCTCCTTGGATCTCAGAAGCAACTGGCATCTTCTCTCCTTTCTGAGCACTCGAGCAGTGCGGTATCAGCTACTTGCAGTGGAAACACTGGCAGAGGTAGACTGTCAGAAAGGGAGAGAGTTGCCCAGAGAAGAGGGGGATGGGGAGAAAAAAGGCCTCTTTGGCTATGACCTGTACTCAGTCAATGTTGCAAGTGTCCCTATGAGGCTTAGATACTAGCCTCTCAACTGCTTCCAATTATTTCACTGTTATTGTTCAGCATTGCCCTTCATGTGTAGAAATAAAACTTTCGTACCTGGTACATATTTGTACTCTGGGTACCTTGTTCCTTCTCCCTGGACTAGAGCCAAAAAACAGGATTGTTCCTCAAGAATCTGAAGTCGGATTAGACTTAGAGCATTGAGGATGCTAGTTCTCCTGCCTAGGAGACAGACAAACCCCAAGTAAACCTCAAGGATAAAGGACAGGAAGAGGGGACAGTCAACAGCCCTTGGCGTCAGCCTACCAGTACTCTAAGTAAATGTAGGGAGACATTTTTGAGGAGCTGGTTCTAATTGTTACTCAGAGTACCAGATATACTTATTTCTCTGCTTTAATCATATCACTCTATTTTCAAATTCTTAAATCATAAAACTTCTCCTTTGAAAGCATGAAATTATTCTCTGTAACTACAGAACAATGTGTACATTTTTGTACATAACTTTAAAGAGATTTTAAAATTCAATCTCTTTATTCAAAAAAACTTATTAAATACCTATTGGGTTGGTTCTTGTGCTTAGAGGCATGAGATATAAACTACAGACCAAAACAAAAGCAGCTTAACATTTTATTTAGGAGTTGTCTGGTATTATTGTCATTTGTCAGATGTGGAAACTGAATTTGAGAACTTAAGCAATTTGTTTAAAGTTTCACCAGGGGATCCCAAATCCTCTCAAGTGCTCTTCGACCTCCCTGTTTTCAAGCATAACTTTGAAAATAAAGTACTGGTTGGCCTTTCTCCCTTTTTCTCACCATTCATACCCTTTTCTTCAACATTTGGCATTAATTAATTTTACTGGGAACATTTGAGTAAGCAGAATCTTCATGAAGAAGTATGGTTATTAGGGTAGGGGACAATGGTGGGTAGGGGGCAGTAGTTCCTCATTCTGTTTTTTGTGGCAGCTAGATGAAATTACTGTAGTCAAATGTTATTTGTTCCTTAGATAAAGGACTGGATTGCCCACCCATTTCCAAAGCTGCATACTACTTAAAGAGAAAAACCATTGAATTGTTCAGATAATCAGAAGTCTGATGGGAAAGAAATTAAAATGTATTTGCCTTCTGGGGAGAATCTAAATCTAAACGTAACTCAATGGTGGGAGATTTTAAGTGATTCAGTATCTGTTTAGGTGCTTCTGGGTGTGACTTTGGTGGTTTTTGTTTCTCAGTGAGTATTTAGCATCTTTTTGCTAATTTTATGGGATAAAATAAAGGCTGTCCTTCCTATTCTGATGCATTGCTTACCTAGAGTGTCCGAATGGGAACCTACCCTCTGTTACTTATCTTTGGTAAAAAAAAATTTTCCTTGAGGCAATGTAAACTATACTTTAAAAAATTTCTTCTGAATGTAATAAATGGGTACCCCTATGTATACGGTAGAACAGAAAAAGAATATTGTACACAAAACTGCAAATATCTATTATGTACAGCTTTTCTTTTAAAAGATAATATAAAACATGTTCTATTCCTTTCAAACATTAATGTATACCATTTTAATATAAAAGTTTATATAATGTAAAATATAAATTAACACATTAGCATGTAACTTTCAAGCTATCTTGTGATTCTTTCTGGTCATCTGTTCCCTTCTATATGTTTATGCAAAATTCTTCAATGACTTCTTTTCCTTTCTTCCTTTTGTCTACCCTTATCCTTCTTCCTCCCACACTTTTTCTCCAAGTTGAAAAAAATCCTCTTTGTAAAATACGTGTAGTCAGGCCAAACAAATCCCAAAGGGAATCTATGTTAACATAAGATATTTATGGAACTTTTTGTAGAGTTTTATGTTTTATGTAGAGTATATATTGCCTATATTAGATGAACAACCTAAAGAGCTTCTCCGTCAATATCTATCTGGGACAGATGGCACAAAATATCAACAGTTTAGCTGGAGAAAGAGGCAGAACCGTTATGCTTAAAAAGCTGATAAAGTGTAGGAGTCAAGAAACAAAGATTTCCTTTTTTTATGTTTTCATGGCCAGTGGTACTTATTTTATAAGTCAGTGGCATATATTACATTAAACATTTTTGATAGGAGGGCACAGTTTTCAAGTGCAAGTGGGCACGATTTTCCAATTTACCTAGAATGAAACAAATTTGAACTTGGATCTGTTCTCTTACTATCTCCCTAATTTCATCCTCAGTCTTTGTCAGCACTAACCTCTTTATGCCTTTGCTCATGTTCCTTCCCTTACTTGTAAGTTTCTTCTCTTTCCTTAGCACCTGTTCTATTTAAATTTTAAAACTTTATTTATTTTGAACTTAAACACCAAAAAAAGGAGTGTTTCTATGTACACAGCAGAACACACACACAAAAAGATTCTATGTCAAACTGTGAATCTCCATTTCACATTACTCACTTTAAAAAAATTCTGCATATTAAAGATTGTCTAGCTTGGCTGTGCTTTTTTCTGTCTTCTTTCTATTCTTTTTTGTGCATTTTATAAACATCACTATTGCTTTTGTCATTTCTAATAGAATAATAACATAGCATTATATTAATGTGCTACAATTTTTTTCATTCATTCCTCAATTGCCTAAGAGGCAATCTAAATTTATTCTTAAATTTATTATAGTTCTTTCTCTTCTTCCTTTTAATTAATTCCCCTTTCAGATTCAGGACATTTTCTTTGCTTCTTTCTTTCTTTTTGTCCTTCCTACTCCTGCTTGCATCCATGTTGAGTTTGCAGTATTTCTACAAAATTGTTTGTGGTGGTGGGGGCGGGTCACAACCTAGTATTTTATATAAAAGGAAGAAAACACTGAAGAATTTGAAGAGATTCTAAGCTTCCAGAGTCAACAGGTTGGAGCAAGCATGGTGTAAAGGGTCTTCTCTGAACTCTGGTAGAGAAGGAAAGTATGGAGGAAAGTCCTCGAGTCCATGAGCATTGTAAGTAGGATGAGAGAAGACCCAAGAAAAAGTTAATTCTTTCCCAATCCCTCTGATGCTTAGTTATCTATTGACACTATGACATAATCTGCTATTCTATTACCCAAGTGTTCCCAGTAAAATTAATTTTGTTTGAACCACAGAGCCCAAGGGTTAACTATAGATAAATATAAAGGTAAATTAATATAAAATAAAATAAATCAAAGAACTCAACCTTTGCCTAGGTGTTAGGAATTTGGGGAATTATTAGAAAGTATGACCAATCTGAGACTTCTCATCTAAAATAAACTGCCAGATGTTGAAGAAAAGCAAACCGATGGACTCTAAGGGGTCATTATACTGCTAATCTCTTAGGTCTAAAATGAACTGTTTATGGGGGGGAAGTTGTTAATAGGATACGCTTTATTTTATTTTTAAAATTTATAATACTATACTTAAACTGTGTCAAAAATTTAAGATACAAAAAGCTATTGTTATCATTCCCCAATTGATAAATGGTCAAAGGATATGAACAGGCAATTTTCAGAGGAAGAAATTAAAGATATCTATAATCATATGAAAAAATGCTCTAAATCACTATTGATTAGAGAGATGCAAATCAAAACAACTCTGAGGTACCACATCACACCTTTAAGATTGGCAAACATGACAGAACAAGAAAATGATAAATGCTGGAGAGGATGTGGGAGAGTTGGAACACTAATTCATTGTTGGTGGAGCTGCGAGCGCATCCAACCATTCTGGAGAGCAATTTGGAACTATGCCCAAAGGGCTACAAAAATGTGCATACCCTTTGACCCAGCAATACCACTTCTAGGTCTGTATCCCAAAGAGACCATAAAAATGGGAAAGGGTCCCACATGTACAAAAATATTTATAGCAGCACTCTTTGTAGTTGCCAAAAACTGGAAGTCAAGGGGATGTCCATCAATTGGGGAATGGCTGAATAAATTATGGTATATGAATGTAATGGAGTACTATTGTGCCATAAGAAATGATGAACAAGAAGACTTCAGAGAGGCCTGGAAGGACTTATATGACCTGATGCTGAGTGAAAGGAGCAGAACCAGGAGAACTTTGCGCACAGCAACGACCACAGTGTGCAAGAGTTTTTTCTGGTAGACTTGGAATTTCGTAATAACGCAAGAACTTCTTAAAAAAAAAAATCCCAAAGGTGGTTCTCAAGGCAAAATGCCTTCCACACTCAGAGAAAGAAATATGGAAGTCACTCACAAAATGTAGCAGATCATGTTTGTGTATGTGTATGTGTTTGTGTATCATGTTCTGATTTGTTATACGATTTCTTTCATTTATTTTAGTCTGACTACATAGCATGACTATAGTGAAAATATACTCAATAGGAAAGTATATGTAGAATCTATACAGAATTGTATGCAGTCGTGGGGAGGGAGGGGGGTAGTAGGGGGTAGGTGGGGGGGGGATAAAATCGCAATTGTATGGCAGTGATTGTTAAACATTAAAAAATTAAAAAAAAGCTACTGTTAGATTTTAATTATTTTATGGTTAAAATAATAAAAATTTCTAAAGTCAAGATGAAATGCAAATTTACTTTAAGCATGCAGATGTCTTAATAGTTTAATGTTCTTCAAAGACAGGTTCTTAGAAATCCTGAATTTCTCGATTCTCTAAGCATCTGCTATCTTTCCTACACACTTAATAATTACAGTTATTATGGTTCACACAGGAAAGGGCAAGTTTATAAACACTTCTAAAAATATTACAAATTAAATAATATTAGATTGCAATGATTAGCCTACATGAAAACTATTTTTCCTTGGGGAAGAAAAGGTGTAATCATACTAAAGAGTACTTTAGTAACAATATGATATGTGAGGAACCCAGTTGGGGGACTCCTCAAAGCATTTGGCAGAGCTGTGTTGTAAAAAAATATCCTGGTAGAGCTCTGATCCTTCACCATCTGCTACAGATCTCTTGGTGTTTACAGAAGCTTTGCTGACCCTTCCTGAAGAACTTCCATTTGTTCCTGCACTTTTCTAAGTGGAGTGGTTTCTTCTCTCCAGAATTAAGGCTTGTTTCTAATCATTTTCCACCCTTAACCTTTGATGACCCAGGAAATTCTTCAGTGACATCTGGCTTGAAAGCTGATTCTACTGCCTTGGATTTTTTTCCAGTTTTATTTTGAGTTATGTCTTCCATTCTCTTCCTTAACACATCGTCTTGTGTTGTTCAGCCCTGTCTGACTCTTCATGACCCCATTTGGGGATTTTTTGGCAAAGATGCAGGAGTGGCTTGCCATTTCCTTCTCCAACCCCTTTTAAAGATTAGGTAACTGAAGCAAACAGGGTTGAATGACTTGCCCAGGGTCACACAGCTAGTGTCTTAGGTTAAATCTGAACACAAGTCTTTCACAAACTCCAAGCCCAGTATTCCACCCATTGCGCCACCTAGCGGCTTTAAAATACCCATATCTTCTTTATCACCATTAAGTACAGTGACATCGTCCTCTTGAAAAAGCACACTGCACCTATGACAAACTTCAGCTTTAATTTTTTTCATGGCTCTTTCAAAAAATACACAACCATAATGGCCCAAGAAACAAAACTTGTGCTGACCATTCATCTCCATCCCTACAACAGGGCACACTAGAGGTCATCATACTTATCATATTTATTGTATGTCCTTTATCACCATTCCAGGTTGGATTATCAGAGAACTTTGGCTTTGTCACGTTCCTAATGCCCTCAGTGTGAGAAGTGGCCTGCCCAAAGGCTTTGTCATCAGATTTATCCAATAAAAACTCAGTGACTGCAGTATCTGTTGTAGAGTCTACCAATTTCACAAAGCTAAGATTGGCCTTCTTGGTAAATGAAATTCAGTTTTATGCTGATAGTAACAATCCAAAGTGCTTTTATGATTCCCTGAATGCTATTCACAAACCAAAAACCTATGATGCATCACAACTACTCAGTGCTGATGGAGCCACATTGATTAGTGATAAAGACATGATCCTAGAGAGATGGGCTGAACACTTCCATAGTGTTCTCAACAGACCATCATCAATCAATCAATCAACGGCCATTGACCGTTTACTTCAGGTTGAAGTCAATCCCTCCTTAGCTGAACTTCCAATTGAAGAAGAGGTTTTGAGGGCCATTAGGCTCCTTTCATGTGGCAAAGCACCTGGTGCTGATTCTCTTCCAGCTGAGATTTACAAGGTAGGGGGACCACTGCTCATAGAAAAGCTGACTGAAATTTTCCAGGTTATATAGCAAGAGGAGGTTATCCCCCAGGAGTTCAATGATGCCTCCATTGTCCATGTCTATAAAGGTAAAGGGAATAGATTGTCCTGCAACAATCACGGGGGGGGGGGGCGGTGTCGGGTCTCTCTCTTAGTTATTGCTGGCAAGATTCTTGCTAGAGTCCTCCTTAATAGGCTGATCCTTCACCTGGAAGATGGTCATATTCCTGAGAGCCAGTGTGGCTTCAGAAAGGGTTGAGGAACATGTCAATATAGTGTTTGCTGTCTGACAGCTTGCATTGCCAAAGCTAGCTCAGTGTTTGGAAGGCTCTGAAGGAAAGTGTGAGACAGAAGAGGTATTAGACTGACTACCAAACTGAAGGTCTAAAGAGCTGTTGTGCTGACCTCATTGTTGTATGCCTGTGAAACATGGACAGTTTACCAGCACCATACCAGGAAAGGGAATCACTTCCATTTGAACTGTCTTAGGAAGATTCTTCAGATCACTTGGCAGGATAAGGCACCAGACACTGAGGTCCTTGCTCGAACTAAACAGCCAAACATTCAAACTATGCTTCAGAGAGTGCAATTCTGATGGGCTGGCCATGTTGTTCCAATGCAAAATGCATACTTGCCAAAAAGGCTTTTATGGAGAACTCCTATGGGGCAGGTGATCACATAAGGTCCTGTGTGGGATGGCTCGGAATCTCCACTAAAGTCAGAGGCCTCTCAAAGTGATGACAGAAAGTTTATTTATTCGATTCTCGAGAAAAGGGGCAATCCCTAGTTTTACCAGGAGTGGGAAAGACAAAGACAAAGAAAAGACAGTGATTTATATAGACTCTAATGCAGTCCCTCCCCGCCATTGACCATTATTCTCATTAGCTGAGAATATGATCTTACATTCTAGACACGAAATCTAACCAATCCCTTTTGAAATGAAGACATTAAAGAATTAGGTAAACTTTATCCAATCATTGAGACCCTAATATACTACCCAGTGTTATATCCTTATATGGAATTATTCTATACTAAAAATATAGTGACCTTGAGCCCCTCAGTCTTACCTCACCCCTGGGAGAAGAATTACAACCTGAGAAGTCTTTACTAAACCTATTCCACTCAGTCAGAAGAAGTGGCACAAGGATACTCTCAAAGTCTCTCTCAAGAACTTTGGATTTGATTTTGGATCATGGGAGACATTGGCACAGGACCACTCAGCATGGTATGCCCATATCAGAAAGGGTGCTGTGCTCTATGAGTAAAGCAGAATTAAAACAGCACAAAGGAAATATAGGATGTGCAAATCTGGAGTATCCACCCCAAATGTTGACAGGGACTATCTATGCCCAACTTGTGGTAGAGCACTCCAAGTTCGTATTGGTCTGATCAGTCATAGTCATACACATTGAAACTTCACTTTATCATGGTGATGTCATTTTGGTCCTCTTCGAAAATGAAGGACAACAACCAATATCTTGGCTTGAAGTATAGTAGTTTCATTGGGCTATTAATTCAGCATTTCAGTCCACTTTCTCTCTACCTTCTTCGCCCCCTTCACCAACTTGTGCATCTTGGGAATCATGGCCCCATCTCCACCCATCTCTCTTCATCTCAGTCCACTCTACCAGTGGTCGCTAGAATCCATACTCCTGTTGCTATGACGATACGACTTGGAGTCTGAGAGACCTGAGTCCATGGTTCCTATGGAAACTGTTGCTAGGGAGTCATCCCTTCTGCTGCTGGATGGCTAGAGGTTGAGCCCATTATTGTAACTAGGCTTTTCAAAATGTTCAATACTCCTTTGCCCCATTAAGAGGAAGGCTTGTCTGATACCCCACTCATCACCCCTTGCTCAACATTTATATTTTCTTCTTCTTGCCATTTATGAGAAATAGCAAGTTCTTCCCCTTTCCTCCCTTCTACATGAGTATATTCTTCTCTTTGTCTCTCTCTGAGAAGAAAATGAATTTTCCTTTGTTGTTAACTCCTTAATGCCTTTCAAAGATGATAAGATTCTGAAGGGACACTTGTTATCTCCTTCCTGTATTAAAATGTTAGCACAACATCATACGGCTTCTTCAAATTGTTCAAATAAATTTACCTTTTGAGATTTCTTTGGACTAGGGTTTGTATTTCAAAGTTTCAGCTGAGGTCTGATCTTTTCATCAAAAATACTTAAAAGAAGTCCTTTGTTCAGTCATGTCTGATTTTTCTTGATCCCATTTGGCAAGGATACTGGAATAGTTGTAGGGGTGGGGAATCTGTGGGCCTTGGGACCACATGTGGTCCTCTATGTCCGTAAGAGCAGCCCTTTGACAGAATCCAAACTCCACAGAACAAATCTCCTTAATAAAATGATTTGTTCTGTGAAACTTAAACTTACCTAAAAAGTCATACCCAAGAACCAAGGCCTTGAGGCCACAAGTAAGTTCCTCACCCTAATAGTCATTTCCTTCTCATTTTACAGAAGAAACTGAGGCAAACAGGATTAAGTTACAGGGTTACAGAGCTAGCAAGTGTCTGAGGCTGGATTTGAAGTCAGGAAGAGGAGTCTTCAAAAACTCAGACCCTGTACTTTATCCACTGGACCATTTAGCTACCCAAGAGTCCAGTTAAGATCCATTTTCTTCCTTTTAGGAAGGGTAAGTTATGCTTAATTGTAAGCCTTTATGGAATATTTTACTCCTCTCATTTATTATAGAGGCTGCCAGGGCTTCTGTGATCCTGACTGGTTTTTTGATACTTCAGCTGTTAACCCCAAAGTGACCTTGTTCAAGAATGTGTCTCATTCTACACCTTGAGTGCAGAACCTCTCCATGAGGAGGTGGGCAGCATTCTTTATCATAAGTCCTCTGGACTGATCAGAGTTGTTTAGTTTTTCAAAATTGTTTGTTTTTATAATATTGATGTTACAGTACTAATTGTTCTGGTTTTTCTCACTGCATGAATTCTGTATTAGTTCACATGAGCCTTCCCAGGTTTCTCTGAAACTATCTTTTTTCATTTATTGGAGTAAAATAATGTTATATTTCTATACCTTAATTTGTTCAGCCTTGTCCCATGTGGCAGACACTCCCTCAGTTTCTAGTTCTGTGTCACTACAAAAAGTACTCCTACAAATGTTTTTTGTATGAATGGATTTCTTTCCTCTTTCTTTAACATCTTTGGGTATAGGACTAGTAGTGGTAGCACTGGTGGAAAGGACAGGCACAGTTTGGTAATGTCAATGGTAACTTTATTTACGTTGGTTATTGTGATTTCATGTGTCACTTCTGCTCTGCTTTTTCATGTCATACAAGTCTTCTTATGTTTCCTTGAGTTCTTCACATTTGTAATTCTTTGAGGGATCTGTAATATCTTTGTGCCTTAATTCATTTAGTTATTTCCCATTTGTTAGGTATTTTGAGCACAACTCATTAATGATGATCTGTCATTTCTCATTTTTAACTTTCATACATCTTTTAATTGGTCTTTGGGTCACTGGTAATTTTGATCAGAATATTCAGAATGTGATGATTCACATTCACCTTGCAAAACTGAGAATATTGGTATTTTTTTAAATGGGCTTTTGAATCATGGAGTACTTTGGAATCTTTTGAATATATGGTACAGTTTTCCAAATGCATTCCTATCTATGGGCAGCTAGGTGGCACAGTGGATAGAGTGCTGGACCTGGAGTCAGGAAGACCCTTCTTCCTGAGTTCAAACTGACCTCAGATACTTGTCAGCTGTGTGACCTTGGGCAAGTCACTTCAGCCTGTTTGACTCAGTTTCCTCCTCTGTAAAATGAGCTGAAGAAGGCAATGTCAAACCACTCGAGTGTCTTCACCAAGAAAACCCCAAGTGGGGTCATGAAGAGTCATACATGACTGATAAATGACTGAACCACAAATACTTCTCTGCAAAAGTAAGAACTAACTTAATGAACTACCTAGCTACATGTTATAAGCTGAACAAAAGTCATTCTTCATCCATTTGATTTTTCATGGCTGTGGAAATTTAATCAGGTAAACTGGGCATCCAACGTCTCAGGAGCAGGACAAAATATAGTTCTTGAAAAAAATTTTTGATTTGCTTCTCATTCTGTAAGAAAGCAGTAGAGGGCAGCAAGGTGGTGCAGTGAATGGAGCACCGGTCTTGGAGTCAAGAGGAACTAGATTCAAATTCGACCTCAGACACTTGACACTAGCTGTGTGACTTTGCGTAAGTCACTTAATTCCCAACTGCCTTGCTTTCCCCTTCTCCAAAAAAAAAAGAAAGTAGTGGAAAGTGACTGCAACAATGGCTGCATTGGTGGCCTGAGCTACAGGTCTAGGTTTTAACAACTGCTCTTCAGGTGTTAATGGAGCCTCCTTTCATGATAAGAGATTATCAGGTCATTGTGTAGCATATGCTCTGGCACTGGGATCTCCCAATCCCTAACTGTCTTCTAATGTGATAATTCATGTACCCCCACTGGGGTGGTTGTTCGGTAATTCTTGTAGATATCAATTAGTCAGTTAGACTTAATATGGTCGAGTAAGGAAAATTAATAAAAACATACCCCCAAAAAAGTCTGTCACACAGAGTCCTACAGCTACATAATGAGTCCAAAGGAAAGTGGGCTCATGTTACAAGGAGTTAATTCATAGCTCCCGATTACTGGAAGTCCTTCCTCTTTATGGTGTACTCATGATGTTTCTTCCCATTATGTATGGTCTTTCCAAAACAATTTTGAAAAATTTCAAACTTAAACACCCCTCCAAATCCCATATGTACAGTATAACAAAAATTAGTACAAGAAAGCATAAATCTCCATTTCATGCCACTGGCTTTAATGTAAGTTATGCTATAACATAGCATTATATCGTGTCATTTCCACACGCTACTTTCAAAGATGCTTTATTGTCTGTCATGCCTTCTGATTTCTTTTGTGTACTTTAAAAAATGGGTTCTTGCCCTGACTTCCACCCCCAGAAGGTGTCTAAACCTCCTCCCCGATCTTGGAGGTTCCGAGTATTAGTTCTTCGTGGTACTCTCTGGCATCTCAAGACAGTGTATTAGGGACCTTAGATTTCCTGGACCTAGGTTGTCCCAGATTGAGTGTTTTGCTGCTCTACCACACTGGTCATTGTCAGTAGCTGCTCCTGAAGTTTCCAAGGTTCCCAGCCAAGACCTTTCAAAATTCTACCGGGCTTTCTCAGGGGAGCCACTGCTCTCGCTGCTTCTAAGCAGTCTTGAAGGCTACATACAGGTGTCTTTGGTCTGCCACTGATTAGGTTGGGATGCTGCCAGCTTGGTTGCCTGTGCTTACTCTGACTCTGCTAATTTCACCATAGCCCGTGGGTCTTCTGGCTTGCTTTTCGTCTGTTGTAGGGTGGAAGAAATCCCTTGCTGTGGTTTCTCCTCAGATTTCTTGATTGTTATGTTGCCTTTTCATGGTGTGTTGTGGTGGTACTGTCTCAGAGAACTCAGACAACCTTTAATCCAAGTGTAGGCATTTATTGAGAATTGACACCCCTCAGAAGCCTGGAACCAGCAGCTTCCGAGAAAGTAAGATGGATTTTTGTAGGGTAAAGATGCAATTACATAACAGAAATTATGGATATTAAAAAGGCAGGAGTGGTTTGTCAAGGGATGCGGTAATAGGGGAGGGGTCCCTTTTATGGTTTGGTGGTCACATATTCTGGTCATGCTGCCCTCCAAGTGACTAGCTATTGTGGTCCTGACTAGTCAAGATGGATAGTTAGGTACTGTGGGCTTGTCTTGGGCTAAATGAATGAAGTAATTGTGGCTGAGTACAAGAACACACCTGTTCAAATCTGTGAATTGGATCCGAGGGTGGTGGCTAGCTAGGGACAGTGGCTATACTGAGTCTGGGGGCTTGTCGTGTGGTTAAAGCCAGATTATGTGGTTAAATCAGGACATTTCTGCTGTTCAGTGGGGCCCATAAGGAAATTAGGATATTGGGTCTGAGGGCAGCTTTATTAGGATTCCATCCTTCCCCCCTCAAAGAGCTGGAGCCCAAATGCATTTGGGAAAAGGGATGAAGGTTTTTGCTTCTGTAGCTTCTTCAGGCTGTCAAGAGGCATAGAGCTGTCCCTGCCTCAATGGGTCCTGAGGAGGAGATTGACTGGAACTAAGCATAGGAGGTGATGGGTGAGTATGGGCTGTCAGCTGTAGGTGAGTGGCATGTAGTCTAGAAGACACAAATGTAATAGATAAGTTCAATATGTGAGTCCAAATATAAAGGCAAAGAAACCAAGAGCCACATGATGTTATTATTTACTTTTGACATGTAGAATTATCTGATCTTGTTACTTTCCCAAAAGTTTCCACTTTGATTCCAATTCCTTTGGGCGGATCAGATGCTATTGAGGATCCAACCCTGTACATATAAATATTAGTAACAACCCTTTTGCAGATAGAAGCTTTCAACCTTGGGTTCAACAGTTGTACAAATGAATTTGCTTATGAGAGGCTAGCTTTACTACAATTATAATAAAAGATTTGGGAGGATACTTTACATCATTTTGAAACATTTAAGGACCTTTTTTCATGCAGGTATACATATACACATGCATACGTATGTACGCATATATACACATACATATATACATGCATGCATATATACGTGTATACATACACACACATAGTAACAGGCAGGTGACTATGCCAAATACTCATTTACTAAGTTGTTTAGGATATAGACAGTAATATAACAGTAACTCAGATGTACCCTAGGATAGATGCATCTATAGGATAATGATTAAGATTGTGTTTTTACCTTTGTTTCATAAACCTCATTTCCCTTTGTCTAATTGTTCCAATATCATTCAGAAAGAATGTTCTCTTCCAAGGATTTAACCTTTCACATGACTATGTAGGCAGGCAGATGACAATCCTGAGTACTGATTTACCCAGTTGTTTGGAATATGGAATGACTGCACATTCAGATTGAAAGTAGCAAGATTTCACATACTTGCATTGTACTCATAACTTTTATTAACCACTTGCCCTAATTATAGAAATTTGCTATAAAAGGAAAAAACAGGGACATGGTAGATATGACAGGATAAAACATCCTGAGGTCTGTCTCAATTCAGATAAGGTCACAGTTATCAATTTCACCGCATAGCCAGATTCAGGAAGAGGCAGATGGGTAACATTCCTTTTCAAAGGAAGACAATGGGAAAACTGAGTCAGGAGGATCCCATCTTAGATAGAGGCTAAAACTGTCCTCTTGGTTTTTCCCAGAAGCAAACTCCACCTGCAATAGGATCATATTTCCTCTGAGTAGCTTGTGGCATTTCTCTCACATACTGATTTAATACAGACAACTACCTAATTCAAATTCAGAATAAAATCAGTGCAGTCCCAAGGGCTTTTACCTGAGTTGGTAAGTCTCATCAATCACAGTTTAGGGTTAGATACATCATTTTTACTTTTATAGAGTCGCACTAAGCACATAAATCTGCAACTTCTGAGCAAGTCAAGTTCATTGTTTAGGAATTCCATACCCCAAACAAGTTTTTCTCCCCTCCAAGGCTGATGACCTTGCCCATCAGATTGTTTCCAGGAATTGGCAAGTTTACAAAATAAGGGGAATCAGCAGGGACCTGAAAGAAGAGGCTGCCTGTCCACTCCATGATGTTCTTCCTCTGGACTGATGAAACCACATACTTTCTGCATAGCAAGTCCCCTATTTTCAATCTTAATTTAACTTGTTTTGCCCTAACTGATTTTTCTTTTCCTTTGCTAGGATGCTTTTCGGTGTTCCCATATTTTATTTTTAGGATTCCAGTATATGGTAGCTAGCACATGTGACCTCCATCCCTATAGCCTTACATTGGAGGAGACCTTGGCCATCTTCCTAAGGGAGGGGATTAGGGAATATCTACCCTATCTACCCTTAGGGCTGCTGTGGGATCAATTTTAGGTTTTAACATTATAACAATAATCCCAAATAATTTAGTTAGCAATCTTACAATTTTCATAAGTGACAGCCAAATTGTTTTAGATGTAAAGCAGGGCTTAATAAAATAACCGGTTTTAAACAATCTTTTTCACTGTCTCAGTTTCAACAAAATTCAGATTAAAGTTTGCTTTGTCTAACACCATTTCTGGCTCACCATTGTGAGCTCAATTTTTTAAATTAAATTTTTAAAATCACTCAAATTTTACAATATAAGAGAATTTTACAATAAAATTTAGAAATGCAGTAATAATGCAAACATCCTCAAATGACATTAATGGCATTTCCAAATCACTACATATAAAATTATTGATATAAGTTTGGGCTTATCAAGTACAGAGGCTAGCTGGCTTCTCACCTTGTACTGTCCTGCGCCATCCCCCCTTTCTCTATCCCCACAGCGGCAGATCTTGATTGTATGGGTGGCTGAGTCTGGGATTTGGGAAGGAAGGAGAAAGAGGGTACTCCTTTTCTCTCCCTCTGTGAGAAGAACTAAGGACCAGGGAGTGATGAGAGGTTGTAGAGTCCTGCACCTGAATTAAAGGTCCGGGGGCCCACTGAGGAGGAGATTTTGGTGAATAAGGAGGAGGGTTCCTGAGGAACCTACAAGCTTCCGGATAGTGGCTGTTCAGCTTCAGGGCACTTGGAGCAGAAGTGACGAGGTTCTGCTGGTATGGAAGCAAGGACTCAGGGGTTTGAGAGGAGAGGTTCAACTGCTTGCCTAGAGGGGTGGGCTTCAGGGTGCCCAGGGGCTCAAGGCTGTTGCCAGTGGTATCTCTGCTGTAGCTGCTGTGCCTCCCCCTCCTTCCTTTTGCCAGGTAGGGGAGGGTAACTCAAATTCCAGACTATTCATCGGCACTCTCTTTCCTTAATCTGATCTGGGATGACAGGAGTTAACAGAATCTGCTAAAAATGCAGCTGTTCTAACTTTTCACTGTAGCCCTAGCCTGGTCAGAGCTGAGACCACAGGGAGGAGTTGTGTTTTTTTTATTTTTTATTTTTACTCAAGTAAACTTCACTTCTGTGTCCACTCCTTAAAAACTTCTACGAAAGTGGGAGCTTTGATTCTGAAAGAGAGTGGGACTCTGGAAAAGATGCTTTTGTCTGAGGCCATTGATAGGATGCTGATGAAAAAGCTGAAAACTTTTGATCCTCTAGAGTTCACAAAGTCCCCCTTTGATCAAGAGGCAGAGAGGGGAAGGAGACAAAAGCTAAGGGTAAGGTGGAAGATGAGGCACTCTCCTGTCCCCCAAGCATTTCTTTTTCAGGGACCTGGCTGGTGGCTTCCACTAATGGAATTCTAGATGCTAGAATCTCTGATTCCAAAGGAATTCACTGGTTTTATGTAAGTCCCACAGGACATGTACCCTGCTCATTGACTGAACTAATTAATTGAGATATATTTTCACTTCACAAACGTATTAGGGTTTTGTCTGTTATTTAAAGTGGGGCAAAATGATTTGATTGGCTCAATAAACTCTTACCATTGCAAGTGAAAACTATTATCTCTTTACTTGTGTATGTATCAGAGCTTCTAACCCATGCAGTAGGTCTTGGGGTGGATCAGTGAGGACTATTCCCTGTTGCGTGTGCAAGGTCTGCTCTCTGACCTCTTCTCAGGGAATGTGTAGCTCAAAACTGAATTGGCTTGCAGCTTTGGGATGATAATGGGAAGCTTCAGTGATCTCTTGGTCTCTCCTCCCACCACCGAGGCCAAAGCAGGGCGAGGTTGTATCAAAGAGGCTTGATCACTAAAGCAGGAGAGTTGTGATTTACTCGGCAAACTTTAAAATAATTTGACCTTTTCCTCTAGCTCTCTCTTTTTTTGACTCTGTGACATCAGTTCATTCTGGGACTTCCTATAAGGCATCAAGACATGAACGTCACTCTTGTACAGCAATTGGAGCAGGGATGTGAGTCTGGGTTTCTGGCTGTCTCTTTTGATTTATGTTTCTTTTATCAGCTATAAAGGATTAAAGTTAGCAAAATGGAAGTGTTCAGGTTTTAGAGCCAGGCTCATGAATTTGAGAGGTGCTATCCTGTGGGAGGTGTCTGTTCTGCATCTACAACAGCGGACCACCGACAGGAGGAGGGGCCTAACCCTGACATTCCAGGAATCATGAACCATGAAGGAATTCTCTGTACAGGGTAGGGTTCAGATGAAATAAAAATAAAGACCTAATCAGCAGTTTTGCAAATTGCTTTAGGTTTTGACAGTTTTAAGTCCAGACCTTCCTGGAGAGTAAAAGAATACTTTTAAGTTACTACCACTTGAGGTTTTTTTTCACTGCATGTTTGTTGGTCTTGGGTGTGTTAAACATTCCTGTTGTTTAGAGGAAACAAATAGCTGTCTTATACTTGATCTATGTTGTACATTGACCTCATTTCTATCTGACTTGAAATTTAAGATTTAAGTAATTTTCCCCAGGATTCTGGGGTGGGGATGTAAAACTCCAGAGAGTGTGAGAAAAAAGAGCCTGATGTTTCTTTTAAGTGGTATTACTCTCTCAGTCTCCATATACTGGTTCATAGATATTGGGTCTAAGCATCCCTTATTAGAGAGGTTTAGTACCTCAGCCTCCTGGACCCAATAGCGGTGGCAGATTATATAAAATCAAGGAATTTTTTATGATCTTGAAATGTGAATGGAAGACACCTACTTGGAGAAGAGTGAGTCAAGTGCTGTCAGTCAGTCCTGTGTCTGTCCAGATAGGGTCTTCAGGAGAGAAAGTTCAGTGAAAACCTGCCGGTTTCCATTTCATGTTTATCCTCACTGCACACATAAAGCAGTTTTACAAATATTTTTTTTAAATAGGCATGTGGATTGTTAGTTACTATCTTTAGTTCCCCCTTTTGGAAATTTTCCCTTCTGGAGATATTTTAAAAATTGATCCCCAAAGAGCCTTTAAAGTTGTGTTGGCTTCCACCTAGATCTTCTCTAAATGTATTTGGTGAGGCTCTTCCTGACCTCGTCCTCCTAAATGTCTTTTTTACTCTGTTACATTATGTGTATGAACTGGTCTAGAAGGATCTTTCTTAGAGCATGCACAGATATTCCCTGCCTGATTCCAATCCGTCATATGGAAACTTGGGGGAATCTACTCTAAGCTCACAATGACCAAGGGGTTCACATTCACTGATGATGGAGAGTCCTTGGTGCAGTTGCTGAGCCAGAAGAGCTGATGACTCAGGACTCTGCAATAGGAAATAAAGAGTAAAGAGTTCCCTAGCTGGCTGCTGGCCTGGAACTCAGCAGATATACAAAAGGGATAACATAACTTTCAGTTGCTCTTTTTCTTTCCTGGCAGCAAGTGAAACAAGACTGGTTTGACTTGCCTCCTGGAAAGAAGGTAAAGGAGGGGCAGTTGATCTGTTCCCTTCACCCAGCCATGGCAGCACTGTATATGTGGCTCTCTCTTCCTTTTTTGTCCTGATTATAGATGAGTCAGTGACCTGAATTTGAAGTGTCCTTGACTTCCGAATAGACAGAAGATCCCAGGAGTGAAAGGTGGTAGTTTCATTGTTCCTGAAGCGGCAGTGGCAGATAGAAGGGAAGCACCTACATCAGAAGGAGATTAGAGAGATACGTACTGTAGGGAAGGTAGCTTTAGAGGGTGACTCCTCATTTCAGAGAGAAGTACAATGGACTGAAGAACAACTCACTCAAGGGAAGCTACATGATAACTACAAAGGGAAAAGAGATTTCTGGCTTCAGGGTTACTGAAGGTTACTCCTTTGCTTCATTTGCATGCCTAAATTTGAGCCCATTTCCCTCATATATGCTGTGTATATTAATGGGAAAATGAGTTCATTTTCTAGGGGAAATGCATTATGTCAACTATTTTGACTCTACCATCTCAGTAAACACCTTTACTAAAAGTTGTCTATTGACTGAGATTGGTAATAGGAAGTATATTGGTGGGGAATCAGGAGCTACAGTATTAGAAGTCCCACATAATTATTCCTACTACCCTGAGTGTAGTTGTGACCCCTTTAGGGACCCAACCCTTAAATGAAAGTACAAGTTTGGGGAGTAGCCCTGCAAGGAGTGGTACACATTTGCAGAGCACACAACAGAGGTAGTCGCGTATAGACAATCAAGTGCAGCCCTAGGAGCCAGGAATACCTGGGTTCTAGTCCTAACTTTGCCAGGTACTAGTTGTGAAACCTTAAGGAAAGTCACTTAACCTCAGTGTCCCCCACAACTCTCTTAAAGACCACAAGTTTTGGAATAGTTGCTGATCACAACTGATTAGGCAAAGGATTTTTTTTTAAACTATGAAGGGATCTTCACATGGAACTTGGTGCATGTGGGTATGGGTGGGAGGTTCAGATGTCATCTAAAGTTTAGTTGGCAAAAGAGGGCACTTGTACACAACTACCCCAATGACTATTTTGTGGAGAGACTCATTTCCTCAAGTTTTTCTGAGTTCATAAACACTCTTGTTGGTGCGAATGTTTATGCTTGACTTTTTTAGAACGAAAGATTTATACCCTGCCACAAATTTTTATTGATTTTGCTATATAGAATATATAAACTTCAGAACTCCAGTTTATCAGCCAACTTTCCTCACAACAGAACTCAAACTGCAGGACATCAGTGAAATCAGATTAGCATACCGTCATCAACACCTTTCCTGCTTTTTATTGGACATAAATCTATTTTGGAGGAATTTAATTTTGGAAAAGGTAGGTTTTTAAAAAAATCCCTATATTTTTGACAAAACCCAAAAAGGACAGGCATGGTCCTGATATGGTGCGATGCTACCGTAATAAAGCTTTTATTTCCTTTTACTTTAGTCTCAAATACATTTACTTTCAACACAGTAGTAAAATTATGTCATTGAGCAATTTTTGCATCAAGACTCACTGGTTCTTACTGGTTAATAATGGGAAAGGGAAGGCTATTCATATAACAGAGGGGCTAAAAGATAAACAAAGAACCAACTTAGCAAAATTTACTTCCAATTATGAGTAGCGTTTTTTGTGGGAGCAAAGAACTATAAAAAAAAGAAAGGGTGATTGGGGAATGGCTAAACAAACTGTGGTACATGGATATACTGAACATGACTGTGTTGTAAACCATGATGAATTTAAGGAATTAATTTTGAGAAACCTGGGGAGACTTATAACTGATGCAGTTAAGCAGAAACTGGAAGACAACATACACACCTAGTACAACAATCTAAATGGGAAAAACAGTAATATGAAATTGGACACTATGTAATTATAACTAAGCTTGGCCCTGGGTAAGGGACAAGAAAATGCAAAATCCCCAGCCACATGCTATTGGGTATAGACAATGTTGGGTTAATATTTCTGAACTGCTTTACTGGATTAGAGAAAAAGGCAAAGTCGGTTTGGAAATGAATGCCACATAAAAGCAAAAGGCATCAACAGAACTTGATAATAATAAATAAAGGAGTTGGGGAGGGGTGGTAACAAAAAAAAGATTTTTGTGAATTGGGAGATAGACAGAAGCAAACAGGAAAAATACACTAAAAGGTCCCTTCACTTTTTACATTTTAAAGCAAATATATTAACAAACCTCACCAGAGATGTCAAAATGTACTGTGACTCTGCCTATTTTCTGACAACAGGATGGGTGGTGGTGGTGGGGAGCCATGGAGGCCTATCCTTCACTAAATACCATAAATGTTATCTTGTTTCCTCCAAAAGTCAAGAGTTTTAAGAAATACGTATATATTCTTATTTTCCAAAGGACACTCTTCCACCACCCCTTGACCAAAAAATTCCTCAGTAAAAACTTTATAGGATAATAAAAATATGGATTGATAAAATACCACTTCCTAAGTTATTAGGTTTTGCTTGTTCCACCATGATTCCTCATGCATCAAGTCATCTATTCTTTCACCTGGAAGGCTTTACTATTCATAAAAGTGCACCCATTTAGCCTCTTTAACAAAATATAAAATTACTCCAGGGTGGATAAAATAGCTCTGGTATTTAGATACAAAAATACAAAGACTATAGTTTGTGCAGTGTGTGTACAAAGGAACTTCCCCTTCCCTTTTATTTTCAGGGTTAAGTGACTTGCCTAAAGGTCACACAGCTAAGTGTGTGAGGTCATATTTGAATTCAAGTCCTTCTAACTCCAGGGGGCCACAGGGCTCTTCACTGTACCACCTAGCTGTTCCCTTTCTCCTTTTTCCCTTTTGACTTCAATAATTAAAATAGCAAATGTCCTGGAACACTAAAATTTCTGATTATATTTAACACTTTAAGGAGCATGTAATTCAAGCCAGAATTTAAAAGAAAATAAGTCAGTGTGTTAACACACTTCATTTTCTCAATTAATACACAGTAAAATCACAAAAATTGAAATTCACAATATACCAGAGCATAACTTAAAGACAAAACATGGACCGATTTCCTATGAAAAAGAACCATCTTATCAAATATTCTCCAGAAACATTCAACGTCACAATGAGCTTTTCCAAATGATGTGCTTCCAATATAAAATGCATAGTGACATATTCCGTTGTACAATTAGCTATTCCCAATGATGCCCTTCCCCGTACAATGTAATCAAGATACACATTCTACTTTTTTTTTTTTTCAGTCACTTAAAATAATTTAAAAATTAACATGCTATAAATTGTTTGTCCAAGAAGACTCATGGCTTCTGGGCAGGTGCATCACGGTAAGGAGTATTTTCTGTAAGAAGGTCTTTCCTAGGAATTAACTTCAAAGTGTTGTGATCTGTGTGAATGCCCTGAATAACAGATTTCCTGAGAATTAATTCAACATCAGAACCTATCTTGATCAGCTTTTCTATTTCCTCCGGTGAAGTCTCACTTTTATTCTTTTTGAATTCTTCGTTGATCTTTTTTCTTGCTGCTTCCAGGGCTTTGGTGTCGTTTTTGAAGACTTGCTGTCTAGTCCTGTGCAAGATTTTAAACAGCCGTAAGGCCTTGGCGGAGTCCACCATGTCGGCAGTCTGGTGTTCTGGGGTTCCGTCGGGCTCCCAGGGCTGGCCACCTCCTCACCCCAGCCTTTCTCTGCCCGGTCACATTCCTTAGAGGGGCAAAGAAGGGAAGAAGGGAAGAGAGGGAAGGGAAGGCAGAAGAAGGAACCGATGGAATCTAGTTTTATATATATAATATATATGTGTGCGTACAGTATAAATTCATAGTCTATCTCATGAAGATACACTGCAGCACACACTGAACGCATTCAGGTACAGCACTCCGCCCGCCCCCACCCGTGCCCCAGAGGGGGGCACTTACTGATACCGCTGAATTAGAAGTGCCCAGGAACGGGTTCAATAAAGCACAGCGAGCTGACCCTGGGAGCGGGAGGAGGAGGCAGAGCGGGGCGACTCCAGCCCCCAGCCCCCCTAGGTAACTACAGGGGGAGCTCACGGGGGCAGGCGCTCCGGGGGAGGCCGATGCCCCTCTCACCAGACTCGGAAGCCGTTGGTTCCCGGTCGGGTCTGCGATCCTCTACGCCAGCCTTGGCTAGCCCGCGCCTCTCCATTCCTGGGGTTCTCCGTCCGCCCCCCGCCCCCATCCCGATCCCCTCCTCACCCCCCCGCAGCTCCCTTCCGCTCCCCACTCTGGCTTCAACCATTCCCGCGTCGGGCAGCAGGAGGGGCCGGCGAGCTTGGCCTGACTAGGCAGAGGAGACACCGGGAGGCCACACGTCCCCCTCCTCCTCCAGTTCTGCCTCCTCCTCCTCCGCGAGCCGCCGGAAAGTTTCCGGCCAGAAGAAAGTGCTCTCAAGGTCAAAAGCCCCTCCCCGGAAGCCAGGGGAATTCCGGGTACTAGCCCCGGGCCTACTTCCGCCTTCTCCCCGCCTGGGTACGGCTACGTCCCTTTCTTTAATTATTAGTATAAATTCCTTCTGTGGCTTTCTGGGACGAAGACGACCACAAGAGTGAGAAGCATTCATTCGTTGCTTTACAGTTATCACCATATTCTCTCGCCGAGGCTGCCCGTCCGCCGGCCTTTACGAAGCGCCCGCCGTGTGCAGGCCGCTGGGTGGCGCGGCGGACGGTTCCGACCCGGCCCCAGAGCCCCACCCCGCCGTCGCTGGGCCCGGGAGCCCCGCGTCGTTCCCTAAGAACACTTGCTTCAAACGTCCGGATCCCCAGGATCATTGGTTCCCCGGCCCATAAAGCGGAGGCTGCCCGCTTGTCCGCACCTGCTCCTCCGTCCGGGCCCCACCCGGCAGGGCTCGGCCACGTGGGGCCATCCCCCTGGGCTGCCCCGCGTGGGGCCGTGGGCAGCGCCGCGGTTCCGCAGCCGGGCCTGCGCCCAGCTCCTCCCTGTGCCGCTTACTAAGCGTGTGACCTTCGTGGGGCTTGGGAAGAAGTCAGGAGAAGGAGGTGGACCTTCTCCGAGGCCCCTCCTCGCGCAGGGCTTTGGGTCGCGTCCGGTTCTTTGGGACCCCACTTAGGACTTCCCTGGCACAGAATGGCGGTGGTTCGCCGTGCCCGGAACCGAGGCAAAGGGTTCAGCTCAGGGACAGCAGAGGCTGGATTGGAATTCAAGCCCGCCCCGCTCCAGGCTGGCACCCTACCCGCTGCCACCTAGATGCCTCTTTAATCCATATTGGTCTTTCCTGTACCTTCTTTTGTAAAAGTTCAGTTACCAAAATTTATTTTCTTTCCTTCCTCTCTTTATTAAAAAATAAGAAAACCCAAAATCCTTGTAACAATTATGCAGAGTCAAACAACATATGTTAATGTTAATGTTCAAAAATGTGAGACTTGTTCTATATCTTGGATTCTGTCAATCAGTGAAAAGACCTAAAAAATAGAATAAAATGAAAGGGATCTCCTAGCAAAAACAACATGGAAAACAAAGAAAGGAGGAAAAAAAGTTTACAATCATGGGACTACCTGAATGGGACTACCCATGATCAAATCAAGAACCTAGGCATTATATTGCAAGAAATCTTAAAAGAAAACTGCCCAGATCACTTAGGACCAGAAGGCAAAGTGGAAATAGGAAGAATTCACTGGTCACCTCCTGAAAAACAAAACAAAACCCTGAAGGAAAGTGCCCAGGAACATTACTGCCAAAATCTAGAACTTCCAGGTCAAAGAAGAAATACTGCAAGCAACTAGAAAGAACCAAGTCAAGTCCTGAGGAGCCACAGTCAAGATCACACACGATTTAGCAGACAGCATTGTAAAGGGGGAAGGTCAAGATTATTTACACAGTGCTTTCTATGTACTAGACCCTGAAATAAGCCCTTTTAAAATATTGTCTCATTTGAACTCCATCAACCGCTCTGAAGTAGGTGCTATTATTATCCCCATTTTACAGAAGCAGACGTCATTAGTATCTCCATTCTACAGTTGAGGAAACTGGGACAAACATAAGTTAAATGAATTTCTCAGTCTAGCAGCTGAGACCTGTTTTAAGCTCAAGGACTCCAAGCCGAGAGCTCTGTCTACTGTGTCATCAGCTGCCTCACTGCCACTCTGAAGGACTGGAGAGCTTGGACTATGATATTTCAGAAGGCAAATGATGTAGGCTTACCACCAAGTATGATTTACTCTGTAAAACTGATGGAGCTATAATGAAATAGAGGATTCTAAGCAATGACTTCCTATAATTAGGGTGCATAAAAAGAGATCTACAGGAATGAGAGGGGCAGAGGGAGTGAACCTCACTTTGACATGAACTGGTTAAAGGAGAGAAGAATACCTACATATATACACACAAACCTACACAATTAGGTACAGAAATACATCTCATTTAACAGGGAAATAGGAGGAAAAGTGAAGAAGGAATAAGGGGAAATTAGAGGGAAGGTATATTAAGAGAGGGATTAGTCCTAAACAAACTCTAAGGATGTACAAAAATATGTATGTCTCTTTTTGAGTAGGCAAAGAGTGGGAATCTGAGGGAGTACCAATCAACTGGGGAATGAATGAACAAGTTATGGTATATGAATGTGATAGAATACTGTTGTGTTGTAGGAAATGATGAGGGGATGGTATCAGAGAAACGAGAAGATTTCTATGAAGTTAATACAAAGTGAACAGAACCAAAAGAAAAATTTCTGCATTAATAACAATATGTTAAATACAAAAACTTTTGAAAGAAAGTCTTTCACAATTCCAGAGAATTAATGATAAAATATACTACCCATATGAAGAATTTAGAATGCAGAACAGGACATGTCACATTTCCCTTGTATTTTTGAACATGACACGGCAGATATGTGTTTGGATTAATTATACATGTTTGTAATGAGGGTTTTGTTTTGGTTTTCATTCTTAATTGTGGGAGGGGATTAGGGTGGGAGGAAAAGAAGGTAGATTTTTGCTGTTTGGAAAAAAAGATTTTTAAAATTAATTTTATTTATTTTCAGTGTTCTACAGTCCCTGCCATATAACTTAGATTTTTTTTTTCTCCTCACTCCCCCTTACATCCCCCCTCCCTCCTCGAGATGGCATACAATTTTATATAGGTTCTACACATACATTCCTATTAAATGTATTTGCACTATAGTCATGCTGTGTAGAAGAATTAAAATGAATGGGAGAAATCATACAACAAACCAAAATGTAATACAAAGGAAAATGATCTGCTGCATTCTGCGATTGAATTCCATAGTTCTTTCTCTGTATCTGGAAGGCATTTTGCCTTAAAAGACTATTGGGAATTTTTTAAAGTCCTTGCATTGCAATGAAGTTCCAAGTCTACCAGAAAAAACTCTTGCACACTGTGGTCATTGCTGTGCACAAAGTTCTCCTGGTTCTGCTCCTTTCACTCAGTATCAGATCATATAAGTCTTTCCAGGCCTCTCTGAAGTCTTCCTGTTCATCATTTCTTATAGCACAATAGTATTCCATTACATTCATATACCACAACTTATTCAGCCATTCCCCAATTGACAGGCATCCCCTTGATTTCCAGTTTTTGGCCACCACAAAGAGAGCTGCTATAAACACTTTTCGTACATGTGGGACCCTTTCCCATTTTTATGATCTCTTTGGGATACAGTCCTAGAAGTGGTATTGCTGGGTCAAAGGGTATGCACATTTTTGTAGCCCTTTGGCATAGTTTCCCATTGTTCTCCAGAATGGTTGGATCAGCTCACAGCTCCACCAACAATGAGAGTGTTCCAGCTCTTCCACATCTTCTCAACATTTATCATCTTCCTCTTTTGTCATGTTAGCCAATCTGATAGGTGTGATGTGGTACCTCAGAGTTGTTTTGATTTGCATCTCTCTAGTCAATAGTGATTTAGAGCAGTTTTTCATATGACTATAGATATCTTTAATTTCTTCCTCTGAAAACTGCCTGTTCATATCCTTTGACCATTTATCAATTGGGGAAAATGTTTTGAAAGGAGTAGCTATCCAGAGTCATGTCCATTCTCTCATTGTTTTTGGCTGCCCTGCTCTTGGTTTGAGTCTGTCATTGACAGTGTCTGGTAAGAAACAGTGTTGTAAGTGGACAGGCCCTTGACTATTTTCCAACTCCTTCCATCTTCCCCCCACCAGCACCCCCAGTGCAATGAGGCCTGTAAAATGACCCATAGTCCTTTTGCTTTTCTGTTGTTCTTTTCCATTTTAGATGAAGGTGTTGGAAACTCCAAATTTGTGAGTTTCACAAGGCCAAGAAAACAGAAATCCTGGAGTCCCAGGGTTCCGGGGTCTTGGTTTTGCAGCTAATTCAGAATTGATGCCCCATGGAGCAAGAAGTGACCTTTGAGGGTGTTTCCTTCAGGCTCCAGCCCAGCAGTAGATAAGACAAGATTTATCCAATAGGCATGTTGCATCTGGATATGAACTTGGTAGAACCAATATTAGGTTCTAACTATGCTAAGAATATGATAGGGAAAACTGTTTCCCCAGGAGTTGGGGTTAGGAAAAATTTTTGGACTTTTCTTTTTTCTATTGCTTTGAAGTAAATATGTTTTTTTGTAAAAGCTGATTGCTGTTAAATGGTTACATAGAACTGGGGTACCAGATAGCTACTGGTACCCAACCATGAGATCATACAACCAGTGGGGGTTTGAGTGGTTTTAGAGGAGGCATTAAAGAAGAGATACCCCAACCCTCTCAGGGTGCCCTAGTATCCTGAGAGACAAACGTAGTCAATCTCACTCCAGGAGAGCAAAGCCAGCGTGCACTCTCTATACTTGCAAATAGTGGAGATCTGCTTTACAAAGTGTTAGGTAGTCAAGGTAAAGGGAAAATCCATATATTCAGTTAGTTTTGAAAATCCCTTAAATTACCCACCAACACCAGTACACTGTTTTTAAATATTAAGGACCACATGACTTTTTTATCTAATTTGCCACTGAAACCTTCCATATGCATTGTCTCATTTATTAGAATGTGAGTTCCTTGAGGGCAGGAATTGTCTGACCTTTCTATTGTATTTCCAGTGTTCAGCATAGTGCTTTGCACATGTTCAGTCCTTCACTCACGTCTGACTCTTTGTGATGCCATGGCGCATAGCATTCCAGCCTGTTATATCCTATACTATCTCCTGTTCAAATTCAGGTCCATTGTTTCCATGACACTATCCATCTTATCATTTGCCTTCAATCTTTCCTAACATCAGGATCTTTTCCAATGAGTCCCATCTTCTCATTATGTGGCCAGAGTATTTAAGCTTCAGCTTCAGTATCTGACCTTCCAGTGATCAGTCTGAGTTAATTTCTTTAAATATTCATTGATTTGATCTCCTTGCTGTCCATTGGACCCTCAAAAGTCTTCTCCTATACCACAATAAGAAAGTGTCAGTTCTGTGGTGCTCACTTTTCCTTACAATCCAACTCCCACAGCCATACATTGCTGCTGGAAAAAACATAGCTTTGACTATATGGACCTTTGTTGGCAAAGTGATATCTTTGCTATTTAGTGTGCTGTCCAGATTTGCCATAGCTTTCCTTCCAAGGAATAAGGATCTTTAATTTCATGGCTTCAGTTTCCATCTACAATGATTTTTGAGTCCAAGAATATAAAATCTGACACTGCTTCTGTTCCTCCCACTGTGCCTGGATGTGATGAGACTAGTTGCCAAGTTCTTTGGGGTGTTTTTTTTTTTTTATTTTTTAATGTTTAACAATCACTGCCATACAATTGAGATTTTATCCCCCCCCCACCTACCCCCCACTACTCCCCTCCCTCCCCATGACTGCATACAATTCTGTATAGATTCTACATATACTTTCCTATTGAGTATATTTTCACTATAGTCATGCTATGTAGTCAGACTAAAATAAATGAAAGAAATTGTATAACAAATCAGAACATGATACACAAACACATACACATACACAAACATGATCTGCTACATTTTGTGAGTGACTTCCATATTTCTTTCTCTGAGTGTGGAAGGCATTCTGCCTTGAGAACCACCTTTGGGATTTTTTTTTTTTATAAGAAGTTTTTGCGTTATTACAAAATTCCAAGTCTACCAGAAAAAACTCTCACACACTGTGGTCGTTGCTGTGCGCAAAGTTCTCCTGGTTCTGCTCCTTTCACTCAGCATCAGGTCATATAAGTCCTTCCAGGCCTCTCTGAAGTCTTCTTGTTCATCATTTCTTATGGCACAATAGTACTCCATTACATTCATATACCATAATTTATTCAGCCATTCCCCAATTGATGGACATCCCCTTGACTTCCAGTTTTTGGCAACTTCATAGAGTGCTGCTATAAATATTTTTGTACATGTGGGACCCTTTCCCATTTTTATGATCTCTTGGGGATAGGGTGTTTTTTTTTTTAATGCTAAGCTTCAAGTCTTTTTCACCCTCATTAAAAAACTTTTTGACTTCTTCTCTTCCTCTTCACTTTCTGAAATCTCTGCATATCTGAGATTATTGTTATCTCTCCTGGCAACCTGAACTCCAGCTTTTGATTCATCCAGTCTGGCATTTCACATGATGTACTCTGCATATAAGTTAAATAAATAAGGGATAACATACAGCCTTGTCACATTTCTTTCCCAACCTTAAACGAATCAGTTGTTTCATGTTTGGTTCCAACTGTTGCTTCTTGGCCCTCGTACAGGTTCTTCAGGAGTCTAGTAAAATGATCTGGTACTCCCATCTTTTGAGGACTTCCCACATTTTGTTGTGATCCAGACAGTCAAAGGCTTTAGTGTAGTCAATGAAGCAGAAGTAGATGTGTTTCTAGAACTCCCTTGCTTTCTCCATAATCTATTGAATGCCAATAATGTGGTGTCTAGTTCCTCTGCCTCTTTGAAAATCAGCCTGCTCTTCCGGTAATTCTCTGTTCACAAGAAGCCTAGCTTGCATAATCTTAAGGATAACCTTGCTGGCTTGTGAAATGAGCAAAATATTCAGTAATTTGAACATCCTTGGCATTGTCCTTCTTTAGGATTAGGATATAAACTGTTCTTTTCCAATCCAGTGACCACTGTTGAGTTTTCCAAATTTGCTAGCATATTGAATGTAACACTTTAACAACATCATCTTTTAATATTTTAAATAGCTCTAGCTGTTCTGGAATTCCATCGTTTCTACTGCTAGCCTTATTGTTAGCAATGCTTCCTAAGGCTCACTTGAATTCATTCTCCAGGCTGTCTGACTTCGATCAGTAACCACACTATCTTGGTTATCCATAATATTAAGATCTTTCTTGTATAGTTTGTGTATGTGTGTATGTGTTTTTGCCACTTGTTCTTAATTTCTTCTGCTTCTTTTAAGTCCTTATCATTTTAGTTTTTTATCCATTTTTGTATGAAATTTTCCTTTGATGTTTCTAACTTTCTTGAATAGATCTCTCGTCTTTCCCATTCTATTGTTTTCTTCTATTTTTTTTGCATTGCTCATTTAAGAAGACTTTCTTATCTCTCCGTGCTATTCTCTGGAATTCTGCATTCAGTTGGGCATATCCTTCCCTTTCTTATTTACATTTTTCTTTCCTTCTTTCTTTGGCTGCTGGTAAAGTCTGATTAGACGACCACTTTGCTTTCTTACTCTTCTTTTTCTTTGAGATGTTTTTTGTTGCTGCTTCCTGTACAATATTATAAACCTCTGTCCACAGATCTTCATTCACTCTAACAAATCTAATCCCTTAAATTTATTCACCAACTCCACTTCATATTCATAAGGCATGTTATTTAGGCCATACCTATATGGTCTGATGTTTTTCTCTACTTTCTTCAATTTGTCTGGATTTTACAATGAGAAACCTACGATCTGAGTCACAGTCAGCTCTATATCTTGTTTTAATTGACTGCATAGAGTTTCTTCACCTTTGACTGCAAAGTGTATAATCAGTTTGATTTCTATGTTGACCATCTGATTTCCATGTGTAGAGTCACCTTTTGGGTTGTTGAAAAAGTGTATTTGCTATGATCAGTCAGTTATCTCAACAAAACTATATTAGTTTCTGTCCTGCTTAATTTTGTATTCTGAGACAAATGAAAAGCCTGAGTCAAAATTTCTGAGTAATTGATAATCAATTTATTAATTAGGCTAGCTGATAATAAATTGATGGTCAGCAGTTTCCCTTGACAACCAACGATAAAACCGTAGAGATCCCTGAATATTTAAATACCTTTTGAAAAGGGGTGCCCCTGAGGGATAAAAATTAACCCCATATTAGTGAACAATTAATGAGGGGGTGGACTTTCAAATGAGGAGGTGGGCTGAAAGCCTTCAGCTCCTCCTGCTGAGAATGTGGCTTGATCATGAGACTCAGCAGCCTCCAGCAATCTGAATACCGTTCTAGTTGATTTTCTTCTTCATGAGCTGGGTTACCCTGGATTCCAATGGAGGAGTGCAAGGGCATAGGCTTGTTTTGAGCTTGAATTCACCTAGATTAGATTCTGGCTACATTCTAAACAAAAGTAAGGTCTCCTACTTGGGTGGAATCCCACCCAAGATTGTAGAATATATTTTTGAGGATTTTGGACAATCTCATCTATCAACAATAGCCTTCGGAGACTAACTGACTGACCTATGGGGGTTGGTCCCTGAATGAGGAAATAGAGAGAAAGCCTTAATTCTAATTTAATAATTGGTTATTAATAGAAAAATAATTTCCCTCAACTCCAAGGCCAATCTTGCTTGTTATTCCAATTAACTTCACTGAAAGATAGTTAACATTTAGTAAATGTTTCATTCATTCGAATAATTGTATCTTTTGATCAGTCAATAAATATTAAATGCCCACTATGTGCTAGACACTGTACTAAGTGCTAGAAGGGGACTGGGACTCTTTAAAAGAAGGCAATCTGCGTCAGCAAATAGATGAATTTGAAATGGTTGTCACGGTTCCCTAATTGCCTCTGGGATAAAATATAAATTTCTCTGTTTGACTTTTATAGCCCTTCACAATTTGGATACAAACTTTTTGGCCACTGGGTCAAGCAAGTCACTCTGAAGAGGTTAAAGGGTGATGGGGACCTCAAAATACCGACGGTCTGGGTCATGCTCGAATGAATTCGACTCAAGCCTTCTTAAAGCCAAAGAAAACAAAGTTTATTAAGGATTCGCCTAATTGGGTTGCCTCTTAAGGAGCCTAAGTTATTTGTAACGCCTGTATTCACAAGCGGGCCAGACACAATCCCAGCTAGACAGAGTCTGAGCTGGATTGCATCTGAGCGCCTTCATGGAGGCAAGGTGGGACTTAAATACAGAAAAGAGTATAGGAGGGATCTGGAGGGGGGTGGTCTGGTAGTCCAGGGTGATGGGAGGAGGGGTTTAGGAAGGGTCTTGAGGAGAAGTCCAAGGAGGGAATCCAAGGAGGGTCAAAGGCTGGAAATACCTGGAGGCTATCAGGAGATATCAGACAATGGAGGGTTTGGGTGGGAAGCAGGTGGGGCAATCCAGAGATCTTGATAGGGGCAGTATGGGAAATGGGGTTTTGATGGGATCAAGGGTGGGGAGTGCAACAGAGACTTGAAATGATAATGAAAAGCCCATGGCTTCCTGAGACTGCGGAACAAATGGGAAGATTAGATTTGAGTAAGAAAGGCCAGATTAAGTGGGAAGATTCAAGGGGAGCTCAAGGAGGCTCCCAGAGTCTGAACCTCATCAACTCCATGGTGCAAACTGTGATGTGAATTTCTAGTTTCTGGACTTCTGTTGGCTCACTCTTCCAACCTTTCAAAGCTTACGAGGTGATAATGGGCAACTCACTTCACCTCTTTGTCCCTCAGTTTCCTTAGCAGAAAAATAAAGGGATGGATTAAATGACATAATCAATCAATTAGCATATACTAAACTCCTAGTAAGTCACAGTGGGGTGAGAAAGAACATGGGAGTGGTAGTCTGAGTAATAATAGTTTACATTTCTATAGCCCTTACCATTAGAAATTATTTCATATACATTCTGTAGCTGATATTCATAACAACTTCGTGAAGCAGCCAATGCAGTTATTATTCTATAACTGGAAACTGAAGTTAAGCTGATGCGTGGTCTGTCCCACCCTATGCAGCTAGGAACTGCTGGCTCTAGCCCTTGAACCCCTAACTTCTGACTCCCCATCCAAGCTCTAGATGCAACTCAAGTTCTCCCTTTTCCACCCAAGCTGCTTTGATCTTGGGAGAGTGATTAAAATCAATTTGGCAAAAGTAATGAAGAATAATTTTTTCCTGTGGGGAAGTTGGATGAGGTGATAAGCTCCCAGAGGGCAGGAGATCTATTTATTCCTTCTTGAATCTTTCATATCACAGGTGAGCAAAAATCCCCAGCAGAAGGCAGTTATGTTGTACATTGGATAAAGAACACTGGCCTTGGAGTCAGGAAGACCTGAGTTCGAATCTAGCTTCAGACATTTAGCTGTGTGGGTTATTCACAGAGAGGGATTGATTCAGGGCCTTGAAGGATGTCTAGATTTTGGTAGGTGGAAATTAGGGAAGAGGGATGCTTAGGGGGAAGATATTCCATACCTAGGGCAACTAGAATGCTGGCCTGGAATCTAGAGGACTCATCTTCTTGAGTTCAAATGTGACCTCAGATACTTACTAGCCTGTGTGACCCTGGGCAAGTCACTTAGCCCTGTTTGACTCAGTTTCTTCATCTGTCAAATGAGTTGGAGAAGGAAATGGCAAACCACTCTAGTATCTCTGCCAAGAAAACCCTGTCAAATGCAGCTGACTACAAGCTGACTGAAGCTAACCTTGTCCCAGGTTCCTAGACCCACAAATTGTGTGAGGTTACCAGACATCATCACTCCCAGTCTGACTATTTTGTAAATGTTCCAAACTCTCCCCTCCCAGATTCCCAAGCTTACTTTCTGGACTTTTGGTTGTTTCACCTCGTGAAACTCAGAGATATCCCAACCCCCTTGGACCTGCAGCCCCTCTACTGCCCTGCTACTTTATAAGAACTCCAGTCCAAAGAACTCTTTTTGGGTTCCCCAGCCCTTGCTCCTCTGATAATCCAATTGTAAGTTCCTTACCCTGCCTAAAGATCAGAATATTTTCTATATTGGCTGCTTTCTCTTTAAGCTGACCACCCCAAATGAATCCCAAAGACTCACATGACTAAAATAACAGAACAACAAAATTTCATAGCCAGGGATAGCATGAACAAAGGCAGAAATGTTCAGGCATGGTGAACATATAGGCTCCCTATTTGCATCTTGCGTTATAATCACGCCATTCTGGCACTACATTGGTCTATTCTTTGTGTTCTTGTCCCCTTTGCTCAATCTGCTCGGCCTGGAAGGTCCTCCCCTATGCTCTGCTTAACCAAACTCTGTCAAAACCCAGATGACATTCCACGACATCTGGGAAGCCCTCATTGATCCACTAGTCTCCTTAGCTGCTTTGGCATTTGCTATCTAGGCTGGGATGTAGTGTTTCTGTAGGAGAGCAGTGGGAGTTAGATTTGGAGAGGTCTCCTAGATTTGATGTTTCTCTTTTATTTCTGGTTGTAGATACATCTCATGGGAAGGCATCCTTACGTTGGTAGAAAGAGCTCAAAATTGTGAAGCAGGAGCCCTGGGTTCTAGTCCTGACTCCACGATAACTATGTTTCCATTTCAATAAAGTTTTGTAGTTCTTTTCATATATTTTCTGTATGTGTCTAGAAAGGTAAACTGATAGATTTTATACATTCTGTAGTTATTTTAAAATGCAATTTCTCTTCTATCTCTTCCTGCTGGGTTTTATTGGTAATATTCAGAAATGCTAAAGATTCAGGTGGATTTATATTTATATTCTGCAAATTTGCTGAATTTTTTTTGGTTCAATTAAATTTTTAGTTGACTCTACGATTTTCTATATAGACTATCCATCCATATCAATAGTTTTGTCTCCTCTTTGCCTGTGTTATTTTCCTTGATTTCTTTTTTTCTTTCTAAGGTAGCATTTCTAGTACAATATTAAATAGTAGTGGTGGTAATGGGTATCCTTGCTTTACCCTGATCTTATTGGAAAGTTCCCCATCCATTTTCTGTTACATAGAATATTTGCTCTTGGTTTTAGATAATTGTAGGTACTAATTACCATTTTAAGGAAAAGTCCATTTATTCCTATGTTTTCAAGTGTTTTGTTTTTTTTTAATAGAAACAGGTTTTGGATTTTTAAAAAATCCCTCTAATCACCTATTGATACAATTTAAAAAAATTTTTTTTATTATTTTTGTTATTTACATGTCTGATTTTGTTAGTAGTTGTCCTTATATTGAACCATCTCCTTATTCTTGGTATAAATCCAACCTGATCATAATATATAACCTTTTAAATATATTGTTGTAGTCTATTTGCTAATATTTAGTATTTTGGGTTTTTTTTTTTGAGTTCACTTGAAGTCTAATAGACTCTACTCCAATACTTCACTTTAATATTTCTTTGTTGTTCATTAGGGACATTGGTCTGTAGTTTACTTTGTCTCGCCTTGGTTGAGGCATCAAAAAATATTTTTATCACAGAAAAGCTCAGAAGGGTCTTTTCTTTTCCTATTTTTTTTTTTTTTGAAGGGCAGAAGGCAGTTGGGGTTGACTTGCCCAAGGTCAAGTGTCTTGAGGTCACATTTGAACTCAGGTTCTCCTGACTACAGGGCAAGTACTCTACTCACTGTGCCACCTAGCTACCCCTCTTTTCCTACTTTTGTAAACAGTTTATGTGATATTGGAATTAATTGTTCTTTTAATATTTAATAAAATTCATTTGTAAAAATATCTAACCCTAGAGATTTTTCCTTTGTGAGTTCATTTAAGGCTCATTCTTTTTCTCTGATGCTGGGATATTTATCAATTTCTTCTCTTTTTATTCTGGGAATTTGATATTTTTGTAAATTTCACCTAAAGTTATCAATTTCATTGAAATGCAACTGAGCAAAATAATTCTTTCCTTTCTTCTTCATTCATTATAAACTGTCCTTTATCATTTTTGATACAAGCAATTTGGTTTTCCTCTCCTTTTAAATCAGACTAGCTAACTTTATTAGTTGTTGTTTTTTTAAACTTTTATTCACTCATTTGGTGTTTCTTACTTTAGAGAGAAGGAAACTGAGATTGAAAAGGGTTGAATGACTTGACCAGGGTCACACAGCTTGTTCCTGAGGCTGACTTTGAACTCAGGTCTTCTGAACTCTAGGCCCAGCATTCTGGGTCCTATGTCACCATCTTGCTGTCTCAAATTTGGTCAGCAGCAATGGAAGGAGTCCTTATCCTGGTCAATCGCTGATCTAAGTAATCCGACTTGATCTTATTAGATTTAGTCCATCATTCTAGACTGTTGAAATCTTTTTGGATCCCAATTCTATCATCCAGGGTGTTTTCTGCACATATAAGGAATGTGCTGCTTTGTCACTTTCTAAGTCACGAATAAAAGTGTTGAAAAAACAGAACCTAGGGCAGAGTTCTGTGGCATTCCACTAGCAACTTCCAGTTCTGAATTCATGAAACTGTACATCTCTCAGTCTTGTCTACATCAGAGTCATTATAGATTTTGTCAAATTCTTCTCTCTTCTAGGACCTTTTAGACTTTTCCTTGTTCCATATTTCCATATTGTCCAGGCCTTCACTGTCCTGTGATTGAGCCTCACCTGAGCCTGTTCCCTGTTCACATCTTTTCTTATACTTCATAGGAATTGATCAGATCTGGTTTCTTGCCCCTTGGGACTCTTCTCTGGTTCTGGCTATTCTGATATAGGAATATTTATTTTAGGTCAGATACCTCCTACAGATGTAATATTTTAGCCTAAAGAAATAACAATAATCCTAAGAATTTCCAATAGGAAGAGATATTTGGGAATAGATATGCCTTTGTTTATGTCTTTCAAATCATATTTCCACTCCCTTTGTACAAGATTGGTTCTTCCTACTCTCCCATCTTCCTGTAATTCCTATATGTTCTATGGACTATACTTAGACTATTCAGATTGTGTACCATATTTGGCCAAGTTGTATATTCCCCATTCTTTAGCGTACAGGTCAATATTCATCTCTTAATACTTACTTCATAAGGTGTAATCACATAAATGCTTCCCTGTCACATGGAGATATAATCTTTCTCCCCTCTTTGCACCACCTCAGTCTCTAGGGAAGGGAAGAAGTTTAGGTTCATGGATTCCCGTAGAATACAGTTTCTGTTTCAAGTCCACAGCTCCTCTCAGACTGGAGTCCCAGGCATCCTGGTTTCTCAGAGCTTCCATGCTAGCCTGGCTGCCTGCACTACCCTACTTGTAATCCTCACTCCAAGATCTCTATGGCTGGAACTACTGGTCCAGTGGGGCTAAAGATGGAAGAGAAGAGAGTGACCAGCTCAATGTCACCAGTTTTAAAGATGTAGGTAGCCAAGGACTTCCCTAGGGAAATTGGGCCTGCTCAACATCCTTGTTACACCTGATTCAATTATAATGATAATACACAATTTCAGTACTTAAGGGTTTTACAAAGCATTTTCTTTTTTTTTTGCATTTTCTTTTTTATTTTTTCTGTTATATATATTGATATCTTTTCTAAAATTTATTTAAGTTTTCAACATTCATTTCCACAAAATTTTCAGTTCCATATTTTCTCCCCATCTCTCCCCTCCCCCACCTCATAATGCCTTGCATTCTGATTGCCCCTTCCACCAATGTGCCCTCCCTTCTAACACCCCTCCCTTCCCTTATCCCCATCTTCTCTCTTGTCCTGTAGAGCAAGATAAATTTCTATACCGCTTTACCTGTATTTCTTATTTCCCAGTTGCATGCAAAAACAATACACAACATTTGTTCCTAAAACTTTGAGTTCCAACTTCTCTCCCTTCTTCCCTCCCCACCCATCCCCACTGAGAAGGCAATCAATTCAATATAGGCTATATATGTCTAGTTTTGCAAATGACTTCCATAATAGTCATGTTGTGTAAGACTGACTATATTTCCCTCCATTTCTGCCCCTGCCCCCCATTTCTTCTATTCTCTCTTTTGATCTTGTCCCTTCCCAAGAGTGTTTACTTCTAATTGCTCCCTCCTCCCATTTGCCCTCCCTTCCATCATCCCCCTCACCCTGCTTATCCCCTTCTCTCCTACTTTCCTGTAGTATAGGATACAAAGCATTTTCTTTACAAAATGTTATGAGTTAGGCAGTATATTAGCTCCATTGTATAGCTGAGGGAAACAGACATAAAGTCTGATTTGTCCATGGTCCAAGATGGGCCTTGAACTTGAACTGACTCTAAGAGTGCTCTTTATTACAATAGTATGCTGTCTGTCGTCCTTATATAACCTTTAGAGCTCTAGTCTTTGATCAGGTACTTTTGTTGACATATAATTATATGTGTAACATAGATAAACCTGGAATCTATGCTTGTTTTATCTTCCCATTAGATTTTCAAGTTCCTCCAAGGCAAGAATAGTATCCATCTGATCTAATCAGGCTCCACTGATTTTCTTTCTTTTAAAATATTTTTGGTGCTCTTTTTCCCTATTATGACTTTTCCTGCTCCAAAAGAAAACCTTCTTACAACTAAGTATAATCAAGTAGATCACTACATTGGTTTTCTCTAAAGGGTATGCCTCATTCTATACCTATAATCCACTGCCTCTCTCTTTTCTTTGCTGCCTCTTCCACATTTTGGTCAGCAGCCTTCTTACCCTGAAAATACCTCTGTCCCTCTGGTCCTTCATCTGACTGGTGAGGTCTTTCACATGGAGCTAAGTTCTGCTGAGGGACTCTCTGGTCCCTCATACCCCTGGAATGGCAACCTTCTCACTGAGAAGATGCTTCTTCCTCTGGAGCTCCTCTTCTATTCACGATTCCCTTCTCAAGACTAGGAATTCTCCAGACCATCCACAGTTACATCAATTCTATCTTGGCTTAGTGCCTGACCCGCCTGACTTTTCCACCTTAGCCTCACGTAGGGATGTATCCTGTTGGTGCCCCCTTCCCCTATTTCCAACCCCCTTTTTTATGTTATCTTCCCCCTTTAGAATGTAAGCACATTTAGGGTAGGGGCTGCCATTTTGGGGCTTCTATTTTTATTTCCAATGCTTAGTGTAAGTGTTTAACTTTATCTATCTTCTATCTATCTATTCCTTATTAGCCTTCTGAAGTCAAGATTGTTTTATTGATGAGAGAATTCTGAAGTCTTTAAGTGTAATTTATTTATTTTGGTTATTACAGAATTCTTACTTTGTTCTGAATATGTTTTCACATTCTTAAATTTCTTTGAATTCTTCATATTCATCATTTTCAATGGTAAAATAATTTCATTATGTTTAAAAACCACACTTTTTTCAGCCACTTCCAAAACTGACAGGCACGAAATTTGTTTCTGACAAGTACTCCAATAAAACACTCTGTCATATAAATAGGTGGGACCTTTCCCTCTGGTTTTGATCTCGTTGGGGGTATATTTCAGTAGAAGTATTACTGTGTCAAAGGGTATACAGTTAATGATTTTGGGGGTATAATCCCGCATCGTTTGCCAAGTTCATGGGCCAGTTCATGGGCACATCTGCCTTTTCATAGCCCCTTCACCATTCACTATTTTTCTTTTTTCTCGTCTTTGTCAATCTGACAGCTACAATAAAATCAAGGCTATCTTGGACTGGTGAAGGCTGGCCTCCCTGCGGACTTTCCTTTCCTGCCTCCACTTGCAGGTCACCCTCTCTGTGCGTGTTGTGCACTCGAGTGGACACAGTGAAGGAGCAGGTTAGCAAGCACACGATCCTAGAATCCACCCTTGGGTCTTGTGATGTCCGAGCTGAGGAATCCTCAGAGATCATCTGGGCCAGGGTCTGCCTGCAACTAAGAGAGCTAAGAAATCTCGTTTTTTCAAATAAATTCTTTCTCCTTCTCCTTCCCAAACCCCTTGTAACAAAGAATAAAAGAAAACAAGGCTCAGCCCTCTCCCACAAGGGAGGACACATGGGCTCAGGGGGGGCACAGTTCCGCTTCCTCAGGGTACATCTCAAACCAGGCTCAGGTAAGGCTCATCTTTAGGATCTTCCCCACATGTAGATAACGAGCTTTCCTCTAAGAAACATGATCCACGTACAGAGATTATTAAAAGACTATTTCTTTCACCACAGGAAGTGCTTAAGACACGAAAGAACGAACAGGCCCCTGTGGATAGATACAACATCTCAGCCAGCTCAGCCTACCCAAGAAAACGTGCCCTGGAGTCCCAGCGGTTACAGAGCGGGGAACCGTCTGTGCAGGGTCGTCACAGAGGCTGGGAGCGGCGTGGGGGAGGGGAGGGCCTTCGGAACGTGCTCTCCGGCCTGGTCCGCACGAACCTCTTCTCCAGTCTGAATAACGGACACGGCAATAAACCTAAGCCCGTCTGCAGCGTCTGCCAGAGGCCGAGGCGTAAACGCTCACACCGAAAAAGGAACCGCTGGGGCTGGCTCCAGTACACTGCTGCCCGGCAGGGGGCTCCCGGGGGAGGGGGGGGAAGGGGAGCATTACGGCGGGAACTGAGGGGTTACCAGGCTGGATTACGGGGGGAACTGTGTGTGTATGGGGGCCGGAGGCGGGCCAGGCCCCCCGGCCTCCATTGTAACCACAGTGCAGCAGCTCCTCGCCTCCCGCTCCCGGAGGAGGCGACGGGTGGAGGGGAGAGGAGGGGGGGGAGGACTGGCCAACTCCTCCGCTCCAGCCACCGGGCTCCGGAACAGAGCCTGACTTCCTCCCCCTCAATCACCACCAATGGTTCGTTCTCGTACGGCCGTCACCCCTCCCCCTTCACCTCCCCTTCCTTTCTTTTCCTGCCTTTGCTTCAAAGCGTACCATTTTTCTATCCGTAGGGGGAGGCTACAGGTTTTCTGATTAGAATGAAACAATATTACCTCTATGCCCAGCGTAGACAAAATGGGCAAATAAAAAGTTTCCTATAGTCTATATTTTTCATCTCTTTGTGTAGATCACCTCTCAAAATTCCCTAAGTTTGCGTTCGTCCCGTTACATTTCTGCCCGCCCCCATGTCCTAGACTTGGTACAGCCCTCTGCGGTGCGTAGGAGGAGGGGGAGGAGTACATAAGTTTCAGCGCAGGGGGTGGGGTTTTTCAGTCCTCGAGGCGTCGGCGGTCGGCTGCCTTCTATTTTCTGTTGCTCGGCAGCCGGTGTGCGCGTGCGCGGACATGGCCTCCAACGGTAAGAGCTCGTGGGGGAGGTGAGCCGATCCCTGATCGCCTCGCGCGACGGTTGGGTTAGCATTCGGAGCGGCCTGGAGCCCTTTTTGGGGGCCTGGAGTCGGGAGGGAAGGTAGTATGGTTGGATGGGTTGTGGCCGTGTCTGGGAGGAAGGGTCTCATTCTCGCGCGGTCTAGGCGGGAAGTAAGCGGAGGGCGGTAGGCGGGGAGAAGGGAGGCCGCTGTCGCCATCTTGTCCCGTGGTTCTGGCGCGTTAGTGTAGAAGAGCTGACTGGTAGAAGGGCTTTTTTGTGGTATCCTCTTTTTTTGAGAACGAAGCCCCCGGCGGCCTAGGTAGTAGGAGCATAAAGCAGCCGAGGGGAATAACGTTCAGCGCCTTCTCCCGCTGCGAGCTTTTCTCTGCCCGCTTTGTCGCAGTGCCGCATCCGGGCGACTTTGGTGCGCACGCGCGTGGGATCCACGCCCTGCCCGGGAGCGGAGGCCTGATCGGGGTGCGCGCGTCCCTCCCCCCAGGTTCTCAGCATCCCAGATTCTTCCTGGCTCCTCTGTAGACATCCCCCACTCAGCGTTCGCTCTCGCCCCCTTTTCCTGATTCTCTCCCACCTTACGGCCGAGGTTTTGCTCCCAAGGATGGACAGCCTGGCAGTCGGCCGGGAGAGGAGGTTTACCAGGACCCCTTCCCTCCTAGCCCGTTCACTAACGGCCCCGGGAGATCACTTTTGGTGCGTTGGGATTCAGGCCAACCTTCTTATGGAACTCCTTTGTTGAGCTTCTCTCCTTTAGCACTATGAAGGAAGGGTTGGGATTAGCTCTGTCTCCTTGAATGTAATTTCTCTTTATGAGTGGAAAGGGCCGTTTTTTGTTCTGAAAGAATCGGAATTCATGTTCTCTGCCCCAGCCGTCCTTGGGTAAGCAGGGTGATAATTCTGCTTCTGATGGGCATGACCCTTTAGCTTCCCTGGTTGTTGTAATTTGAGCCTTCCTGCAGCCCCGTGAAAAGTAGGGCAGGTAGTCATGACTACGAAGAGATTCAAGCAAGTAAGATTACTTAACCTCTGCCAAAGTCTGAGAAAGGGGCAGAACCCGGACAAAAAAACAAAACAAACGCCACGTTTCTTAATA
Source organism: Notamacropus eugenii (assembly GCF_028372415.1). Classification (NCBI taxonomy): domain Eukaryota; kingdom Metazoa; phylum Chordata; class Mammalia; order Diprotodontia; family Macropodidae; genus Notamacropus; species Notamacropus eugenii. The sequence goes on along the minus strand of NC_092874.1, from coordinate 377,561,042 downwards.
AGAATGGAGGAAGACATCTGTCTACTTTGGTTATTTGGCTTTCATACTATTCTCCAAAAGAGCCTCAATCCCTTGAACTTAAAAAGGGGTGAGATTTCATGGAAGATGTTTATCTGAGGAGTTCAATACAATGAGACTTCTGGAATACCTCTCTGCTCCATTTCCTGCGAGTCCTTTTTGGGGAGGGAGGACGCCTAAAAAACTGCTTAGCCTTTCTCTGTCTTGGTCTTTATGGTCATATTTCTAACTGTTTGAGTTTTAGTCAGGAAACGTTGGGAATTCATTTTACGAAAATTTTCGTTGACCTTTTTTTGTTGTTTTCACATCCTTTTTATTTCCAAATTATCCTGATCTCATATCTCTACCCCAAACTATTTCTTATAAAAAAGAATAAAAATGGTACCAAAGGCAAGCTGGCAAAACCAATCAAACTCCCTTCCTCCTTGTCTCTCCCCTCCCCATCCCCTTTCAAATAGTAATTATCCTACCATGGATATTCATATCCACATAAACCTACAAAGGAAATTTCGATATATACTCATCTATTTTGGGAGGTATAGCTTGGTATTGTTTCCTGATCCGTTAGCCTTATTTTTAATCAGTTCACATGAATCCTCATGCTTCTCAGAATTCCTCATAGTCTTCATTTTTAGTCCATTTTTCTATGTTTTCACATATACATGAGAGAATGACTTTGGGATGTTTCAATGAATGTGACTTTGTAGACATTGGTGTCTATGGTGTTTTTCTTTAACTTCTTTGGGCTGTGTTTATCATTATCCTTCACGCTGATTTTTTTTTCTTTCTCCAGTCTTTTAGAATGAAAGAAAAATTTTTTTCCAGAAAATCCTCACTTCTATGAACTAGAATATTTAGCTTTATCCTTTTTGTGACACTGCTCCCTCTTTTTAAATTATGCTTTTTTGAGATTAAGCTTTTTGAAGCACATAGGTTTCTGTGTAGGGTTGGTGTATGTACATAAGAGTAATATAATTAAACTTTTTTTTTCCCCTTACAGATTACACTCAACAGGCCACACAAAGGTGAGTATGACATCAAAGGGAATACACTGGTGGCAAGATGTCCCTGTCCCAACTTTCATTTTTTTGATAATTATGTTCTTTTTATAGCTATGGAGCTTACCCTACCCAGCCTGGACAAGGCTATTCCCAACAAAGCAGTCAGCCCTATGGCCAACAGAGCTACAGTGGTTATGGCCAATCAGCTGATACCTCAGGCTATGGTCAGAGCAGCTATGGCTCCTCCTATGGACAAACCCAGAACAGTAAGTATTTGTCATCTTATTCTGGCTACCTTTTTAAAAACTACATTTGGAATCAGGATTTTAGATTTCAAAGGAATTCAGTTTAACAAACATACATTGAGACTTCTGAAATCTCCAAATCCTTTTGTTGCATATCTTCATTTTTTAAAATAAAATCTTTGTCTCATCCCTCCTTAAACCCCAGAATTTAATATGCTAGGACTTCCTTTTACTTTTAAAATGTATTATCCTATTATCCTTTTTTCACACCTCTCTCCCATTAAAAAATGCAAGTGAAAACAGATTTTTATTAGGTGCCCATCTACCCAAGTGGGTAGAGATTAATTTCTTTTAATTTAGATTTGATACTGCTTGAGAGTAAGTGGTTCCACTTTCAAGGAGCTTTTAACTTAGACAGCACTAACTCAGTACTTAAATGTGACACAAAGTGTAACTGACATTTTGAATAAGAGATGCTGCTAGTTGGTAAGATTGCAGAAAATAGGTTGAAATAAGAAGGAACTTAAAGGAATGTTAAAAAAAGGGATTACTTATATAAAGGCAGAATATGGGTATGGATAATATAATAGCTTTGGAGTAACCTTTACATTGAAGGGGGACTATAAAACCTTGGCTGCCAGAAAGTTTGGAGGAAACCTTTTGTAAGCATTTCTTAAGTTTTACTTGACTTGCGTATTTCTTTCTTAGGCTCAGCATGGCTTTTGATCCTTGAATAACTTTTTTTTTTCTTTCAGCAGGCTATAGTACTCAGTCAGCTCCCCAAGGATATGGTTCAACCAGTGGCTATGGCAGCAGCCAGAGTTCCCAACCTTCTTATGGTCAGCAATCATCCTATCCTGGCTACAGCCAGCAGCCAGCCCCTAGCAGCGCTTCAGGGAGGTGAGTTTGGAGAAAGTACTAAAGATTGAGGATAGGTTATTGCATTAAAGATAATATGAGGTAGAAGATAGAAAAATGGAAATGAAGATAAGGAAGGGTGATCTGTTTTAATTTATTTTCTCTCCTTTTCCTTAGCTATGGTAGCAGCTCTCAGAGCAGTAGCTATGGGCAGCCCCAGAGTGGGGGCTATGGTCAGCAGTCTGGCTATGGTGGACAGCAAAGCTCCTATGGACAGCAACAAAGCACCTATAATCCCCCTCAGGGATATGGCCAGCAGAACCAGTATAACAGCAGCAGCGGGGGTGGTGGAGGAGGTGGTGGAGGTAAGACCGTTTCTTTTTATCTTTTGCCTCTAGCACTTGCCAACACCCTTTTCTAAGGATCTGTATTCTCTGCCTTACAGTTGTTATATTTTTGATCCTAAAACTTAGAGGGTGGTTTTTAGTTTTTTGTCAATTCACATTATGATCCCTAGGTTCAGCCTTCACCTTTATTTTAGCCTAAGGCTTCTGAATCTCCCATCCCTAGAATCTGGATATCCTTCTTTTCTTCCATAACAGGTAGCTATGGCCAAGATCAGACATCTATGAGTAGTGGCAGTGGTGGTGGCTATGGCAGCCAGGACCAGAGTGGAGGTGGTAGCAGCAGCAGCTATGGGGGTGGCCAACAGGACCGAGGGGGAAGAGGACGAGGAGGTGGCGGCGGCAGTGGAAGCAGTGGCGGCGGCGGCGGCAGTGGCAGTGGTGGTGGTTACAACCGTAGCAGTGGTGGCTATGAGCCCAGAGGTCGTGGAGGTGGCCGTGGAGGCAGAGGTGGCATGGGGTAGGTGTCTTGCAGGGAGCTTAGGGAATATTTCTAAATGGGTGGTAAGGGTTGCATGGATTTATCTCCCTTTCCTCAACCTAGTCCCCAGGGATGCATGGGTTAGTTTTCAGGGATTTGGGGGTGGTGGTGTTTGGTTTGGGGGAGTGACTCTTCTCATCTACCCCACTGTGCTAGTTTGATTTTTGTGGGGGACTTAGGAGTAGGCACCTTTACCTTTCTTACCTTCTTCCCATGACCCTGCTGAACAAAGGGTGAGAGGAAACTTACAGTTTCATCTCCAGGGAGAAATGTGGGTTTAAATGGTCTGGATTGTAGTTACTATGTATGCTCTCATTGTAAAGGATTTGCCCAACCTTTGGCAGAAACGTTAGAGAGGGATGGTATCTTCTTCCTCTGCCAGGAAATGAGGTGGGTGGGATCTCTGCCGCTACACCCATCATCCCACATGACCTTTCTTTTCTGAGAGTTGGTTGATAAGAATTTAGCTGCCCCCACAACTGACTGATCCTTCCTGATCACTATGTGTGTGACCTTGTAACTGGAATTAGCTGTTCTCACTGAGTTGCAGGCCTTAGAGCAAATGCTCTTGACACAGTGGTCTTCGGTCCTATTAACCACTTTTCCCCTTCTCCCTTGGCTACTATCTTTCTTGAATATGATCAGTGTGTCAGGCTGGATTTCCCTTCGGCCCTTTTTCCCCCACATAGTTTCTTTAAAGAAAAACCTCAGACTTGACATTAAAAAATTTCTGTCAAACCTGGTAAAAAAATGGTCTTAGTGACCCCACTGTCTCAATGTCTTATCCTTTGAAATGGGGAAAGGATTGTCAGTGTGTTTTTGTCTTTAAAAACAAACAAACAAACAAAAACCAAAACTTTTAATCATTTGTACTTATACCAGGTAAGTATTTTTCATGGGTGGGCGGGGGCAATTAAAAAAAAAACCCGCCCAAAAAAAATCAGGAAAATCTGTGTGTTTGATGCAAAACTTAAAAAAAAAAGCAACTGTTAATGTGACTGTTAACTTGCTCTGCATTTTATGTGCCACAGGTATGAAAGGTGACATTGCAAATACTCCGCTCTTCTCACAGTGTAGAAGGGGTGACCCCTGGGGGGAATGACCAAAAACAGCTCAGTAGTTAGGACAGGGCTTAGCTAAGAGTTTGTCTCGCTTTAAGGGGAAATCGCCTTTGGTTTTGACTTCATGGATGGGGGTTGGGTTTGCTTGCTGCTTTCAAAGCAAAACCACAAAAATCACTTGTGTTCAGGGCTACCCCAGCCCGGTGTGAAGTGTCTTCTGGGTAAATTGGGGACAGGGTTTTTAAACCAACTTCTTGGTTTGTCGAAACCACTTACTACAAGAGGAAAAAACAACTGCCACATCGGAAGAACGACAAAGGAAAACGGGTCACTTTTTCCAGAGGAAATGGAGATATGTATTTAATATAAAACATTAAAAAAAAAAAACAAACCAAAAACCAAAACATTAAACTGTGTCTGAGAAACTGCACACATGTGTGTGTGTGACATGCTCAAAGGTCAGATTGAGGGGTGGTCAGGAAGGAATGTATCTTAGTAGCCACTTGTCTCTTCTCCCAAAACAAATATCCACATTGGGGAGAGTTGTACAAAAAAACAAAAAAAGCCCAAACACCCTGTTGTAGCCGTTGGAAGCTTCATGTCCTTTCTTCTAACTTGTCTTCTCCAGCGGAAGTGACCGAGGTGGCTTCAATAAATTTGGTGGTAAGTGAACAGAGTTTCCAAAATTCCCAACCCCCGGCAATGCTTTGTCTGATTGTTCATTTGCAGATGTCTTCGTGTTTTTTTAAGTGTCAAAGAGGTTTGAAGTGTCCAGAATCACCTCCAGCAGGGTTGGGATATAGAGTGCCACCTACTGCCAGATTGTGTTATAACCTCTGGAGAGGGTGAAACAGTTGCCTGGTACCAAATTGGTTTGACTGGCTGACTTTTCTCAAAGGTTGAGGATGTCTAATAGACATGGAAGGAGGAGGGTGGGTTATAAGAACACCCATTTAGGGACAACTTATGAGATCCTCTGGAGAGAATGTGATAACATGGTGCCATCTGGCTTTAGGATCTTTGGACCTGTGTTTCTGAGGTTAGGAGAACAATAACCTAAATGTCTTAATTTCTGGGGGAGGGCTATGAAACACTGTCTGGCCTGGGTAGGACATAGCTGTGTATATTTTATTAGGTACTGAATGGTATTATCCAATTGTAAGATATGTACTCTAGCTTTCCCCAGGTGGGACTAGCTGCTAGTTTGGGAAGGAAGGTGTGGACTACTTCAGGAAAACTGAGTGTATGTGTGGCTCATGGGAAATAACCAGGTCTTTAAAGAACAATAATGTGACTTCATGAAAAAATGGAAATTTTTAAAAGTCTCCCATTAAGCTGGAAACTTTCTGGTCTGGTTGACACATGGTTTCTTGAATTGTCACTCAACATTTAAAACCAAAGGCTCATGTGTTTATGAATTAGGTGTGCATTCAGTGTGTGTATATGATTTTTTTGTACATGGTGAATTCAGATAAATACTGGTCACAAATGGTCTCTGGAAAGAAATAGAGGCTGTAAACATGGAAATTCAAGATTTTTCTGGTCTGTTCCCTGGGACATGCTATTTTAAAAATACACACAGATATTATATGAATGTATGTGGCTTGGGAAAACTTACATGGTTTAAGAAAATGGTTTCTGAAAGCTGAAGCAATAGAAAATGGTTTCAAGAGGGCAAATAATCTTGGTTTTAAAAGTTTTGGAGAAGTTGGGTGCGCATCATGCGCTGGTGGTGAATGCCCTCATCTCTCTGGGTTGAGAGAATGGGGCTAAGCTTATAGCATTTGGTTTGGTAAATATTGTGGGGTTCCTTCTCTCCTCCCCTCAACCAGCCTGTGCTGAGATTTCCCAGCCTATGCTGGGGAGGCATTGTTTATTCTAGAGTGTGGAGTTACCCCTGTGGGGCTCAGGTTACATATCTTAAAGGACAGGGAGGGGCTTGTCTCCTCCCCACCCCTGCTCAGGGTTTTCTTCCTCTGGGCACCAAACCCAGGACAGGGTTTGGGGTGAGGCTGTGAGCACATAACTTGGTTACAGTTTGCAAGAGTGTGTTTGGATTTGGTGTTTTTGTCTGACTTCCCTGTTTCTATTCCTCTCTCCTGACTAATGGGTATCTTGTTTTCCTTTTTTTCATGTTATTCAAGGGCCCAGGGACCAAGGATCACGCCATGACTCTGGTGAGCCACAATCCATAAGGGGAGAAGGGGTGGAGGTTAACAAAATAGAATAGAGGTCCTTAGTGGTTTGGGTTTTCCATATTGGAAAGTATTTTTGGGAACAAAGTTGGTAACTAGAAGTGGAGTTAAGAAGCCCAAGGACATGAGGTTATGGGGATAAAAGAGCCAGGTAACTCCTGGACATTAGGGAGTTTTGAGTGGAGGAAAGAAGAGCTTTATGGCATTCTGACATTCTAGCAAGATTGTTGGAGAGTTTTAAACAACTTCAAAACAAATCAACTTATTTTCAACTAAGCCTTTTCTTTCTATACTTGAGTATATCATAAATTGCTTTAGGCTAGGAATGTCTTATGCATATTGGATTGATTAAGTATTAAATATTTAATTAATTTTTCTTTGTTTCTTCTTGTCTCTTATTTTTTCCCTTGCAATTCTTTTGATGTGTTTCCCTAGCAGAACAGGATAATTCTGATAATAATACCATCTTCGTCCAAGGCTTGGGTGAAAATGTTACCATTGAGTCCGTGGCAGATTACTTCAAGCAGATTGGCATTATTAAGGTACTCTAGGGAGCATAAGGGAATGGAGAAAGGCATCTAGGTATAAGGGGGAAAGTAAAGCATCATCAATTTTTGGTTCATGGGAGAATTTTAACTTCTGTGTTTACTCTTTTAGACTAATAAGAAGACAGGGCAACCTATGATCAACTTGTATACAGACAGAGAGACAGGAAAGCTGAAAGGAGAGGCTACAGTATCATTTGATGATCCCCCCTCTGCCAAGGCAGCTATTGATTGGTTTGATGGTAAGTTGAAAAGGGGTATAATGAAGGAATTGACTCATCTATCTAAATATTACGCTTAAATCATTAAGGAGTTGATTATTTTCAAATTCAATAGACTTGGTACTTTTCCTGTTTTATTATTACATTGTTTTCTTGGCTCAATTATATCATTCAAGGTTAGAAAATCATGTTCCCTTTTAGCTCCTCTATAGTTTCACTTCTGGGTATGTAGAAGTCGTTACTTTTATTAGTAATGTCTTGAAAATGTGACCTATGCTTGAGATTCTTGGACTTAAATTTTCCTTTTTCTCTTCTCTTAGGTAAAGATTTTTCTGGGAACCCCATTAAAGTCTCCTTTGCTACTCGAAGAGCAGACTTTAATAGAGGAGGTGGCAATGGTCGTGGTGGTCGTGGTCGTGGAGGTGAAACTGATACTTAAATACAGGGTGGATAGTTCATATTGGGAGGTTTGGCATGGAACATGGGTCAAGGCAGTTTTGATTCTGAAGTGGCTCTTTTGGTAGAAATTATTGATGCGTGTGGGTATAGAGTCAGATATATAGTATAATGTCAGATGTTCTATTTGTCAGGCACTGTGCTTATGCTTAAGTGCTTAAAAGGGGAAGGGGACAAAGGATTATTTTGGGGAATGATTGCTACAAACAAGAATTTAAATGGGGGAAACTTAAGAATAATCATTGATAGAAGGTATTCAGGAACTGGGGCATTTAAAAACTGACTACCCTCCCCTAAATTATTTGCAGGACCAATGGGCCGTGGAGGCTTTGGAGGTGGTGGCAGTGGTGGTGGTAGCAGAGGAGGATTCCCTAGTGGAGGTGGTGGTGGTGGAGGGCAACAGAGAGCTGGAGATTGGAAGTGTCCTAATCCGTGAGTAAAAGGATTCTCTGCCAAATCTTACTCTGATATGGCTGTCTATTATTTCTATTCTAGCCTTTTAAAATAGTTACCTTTCTTGCCCTTTTCCTTCCCTTGCTGGAGGACACTAGAATCTGTTTATCTTTTAAAATTTTCATTTCCATCACTTTGCACGCATGTTGACACATAATACTTCTGTGCTTTTTCATTCATTAAACTCTAAATCACCATATTCCCAAACCCTCTTATGCTTGTTCAGTCCTTTATAACAGTGTGTCACTTTTGTCTTCAGCATATGTGAAAATATGAACTTTTCTTGGAGAAACGAGTGTAACCAGTGTAAAGCACCTAAACCTGATGGACCTGGAGGGGGCCCTGGAGGCTCTCACATGGGTAAGGGTTGTAGTAGGGAAAAGAAGATGGATTGGTCTGGAGGACAGGGAAGGGGAAAGATGGGAGAATGGGAGAAATATTCTAAAACCATCCCCTTGTTTACTTTTTATTTCTAGGGGGTAATTTTGGAGATGATCGGAGAGGTGGCAGAGGTGGCTATGACCGTGGAGGGTACCGAGGCAGAGGCGGGGACCGAGGGGGATTCCGAGGGGGCCGGGGTGGAGGGGACAGAGGTGGCTTTGGACCTGGCAAGATGGATTCAAGGTGAGTGACTTAACTACTTGAATATGAAGGGAGTTTTAATTATTGGGGTTTGATTGAAAGAAACAGACATTAGTGATGTCCTATAATGTAAGGGTTACAAGGCTCAAGAGTTGTTCACAGGCAAAACAAGACACATCCCATTCCTTATACCCCATCTAGATATCCATGCCTTGAAATGAAGGAGGGTAAAAGTGGGTAGAGGGAAGTCTTACTTAATAATACTGTGGGGAGCATGGGAATAAAGGTGATAATAACCCCTACTCCTTCAGTGATGGTTGTTTTTTGATTCTGCTTCTTGCAGGGGTGAACACAGACAAGACAGACGGGAGAGGCCGTATTAGCCTGGCTCAGGCATCTCTGGACCATCTTTTCTTCCAGACCCTACTGTTGTGCCCTTTATTTTGTAACCATCCCACCCAGTTCCCTATCCTTGTTTTGTGTCGGACTTTGTAATTGTAACCATGTTCCCAGCTCCCATTAAATGCCATTGTTTTAGTTATCAAGTTATTGTTCCTCTCCTGGTAGAGAGGAGTAAGGACACTCCCTATCCATTCTTCCCCACCTCTTAGCTACCCACCTTAGCTGGGTAAGTATCTGAGGCAGAGAATCACAGATACTGGACCCCAGATGAGTAATAACTTTAATTCCTCATTTCAGAAGCATTTGCTGAGACCCCATCATCTTTGTGTTTCTGCTTTCAAACCTAAAGACTTTATATAAGGTTTTAAATTAAAGTTTTGTGTCAGGTTAATCATCACATAAACTATTAAATAGGGAACACAGTGATGTTTAGGCCATCTGGTCAGGACTAGGCATGTCTTATACCTTAGGATGAGATATATTCCTTTACTCTTCATGACGTGTGTTTTCGCCTGGCCTATGTTGTATGATGGTGGCAGAGAAGATTTGAAGGAGAGACCCAGGTTACATCATTGGATTTGAAGAATTAGTATATTGTTTCTCCCCAGTGTTAATCATTTTTATCAGTTTTTCTTTTGAGCCTCAGATAAGGCAGGAAAAAAGGAAAATGGGGTCCTGAAAGGTCATTTGCTTCTTCCATGTCCCAGGGCAGGGCGAGGGCTGTGGTATTTGGGATGGGTATGAAGAATTGTCAAGAGACAAGACCCCTCTCTGAACTAGAGAGCTCTCTGTCCTTTGGATTGAGAAAGTTGGCCTCACAAGAACATGGGAGGCAGAGTCTGCCTCTTACTTTCTCACTCTTAGCTGTCAGAGCATCCTTTTTCAGCAGAGTATAGAAAGAGGCACAACTGAGGACCAGGAACATACAGGGTGATTGTTTATTCTGCACGAGCTTGAGCCATTTCTCTCAGTGGCAGCTTTCATTCTGAGTGTTAATATTAGTACTTTTTATCAGAGAGCCTTGCTGATAAATGAAAAATATTAGTAGTATTTTATTGTCATGGCTATACAACATATAGATGTTTTCCTTTAGTAAGCAATAACTGAACCCTAATGGGATGAAGAAAGGCTGTCATAATTGCACAACTGTTGGATCATTCTAACTTAAAGGTGACTAAAGTGGGTATTTAGGGAGTTTTGGATATAGGGAAAAGGAGTAAATAAATATTCATTGAACAAAATTCTATAGTGCTAATCTCAATGCTGAAGTTTTAAAGTCTGTACACTGAGGGGAAGGGCAGGAAAAGAGTGAAAGGTTACCTGACTGTCTATTGGAAATTCTTCCTCTCTAGCTTTTATCAAATTTGGCTATATCCCAGTTTCATCTGTTGTAAGGCCATTGTGAATGAAAATGAACCAAATAAGAGAACTTGGAAATTACTTCATTAAAATGAAGCTATTCCTGGCAGGCAAGACCTTAAACCAGAATTAACAGTAAACAGAGACTTAACTCGGGGAGCCAGTCTGTTGGAATAGATAGGGGTGGTATAGGGTTTAATTTGTAGTGTGGGACTGAAGCCAGGTTCTTAGTTTCTGTCAGTTTTGCTTCGAGACTGTAAAACTCCGGTCTCTTTGGCATCCTAACGCTCATCTTGCCTTTTTTTGGAACACTTAACACCTTTTATTAATGCACAGTTGTGAGGGCAAGTTCTCTTTAGCCTGGAATATGTCGACTTTTGACTCAGTAGATAACACTAATGTAACAGTAACTTTGCCAGTGCTTTTTTCCCCCTAATCTAGGAGGCAGGAGAAGTTATCACTTAGTCCATGCAAAGAAACAAATCTGTAAGGCCTCAAACTAAGGACTTCTGCTAATCCATTACTCTTTACAATATGAAAACTACTAGTTGTAATTTTTATTCCCTGACAGTGTTTAAGGTTAATTTTTTCTTAACTGGAGGCTGAAAATTAACCAGTACTCCTAACCAGTAATCCTGTTGTGGTTTCAAGTCTTAACCTATTAATCCTATGGTATGCCTCAGCTTTTCAGGAGACTTTCTGCAGTCCCTAAAACTGCAGAAAATCCTCCAGATGGAGTCAGAAGGGAAATCAACATTAATGCAATTTAAGATTACTGTGTTTTTTTCAATCAAATTTTTGTTCTTTCCATCTCTTTCTCCCCTCTTTGTGGGGGAAAAATTGTAACATATAGGTATAGTTGAACAAAACTTTATCCCTCCCCCCAAATCTGCCATATCATCCTGGTCCTTTGGAATCAGTCATTGCTTTATCTCAAGAGTTTTTTTTAAGGTTAAATTGAGAAAGGTAGAAGATTTGAGAGTGAATCTCCTGGTCAGGGCTGTGATGCTGGCTGTGAGTTATAGGGAAAGTCACTTTTAAACTCAAATGTCCTACTTAACTTAAAATCACAGGGAACAATTGTCGATCTGTATTGGTAAAGGGAATTGTCTCTCCAAATCACAGGACCGTTTAAAAGAAATTAGCTTTTTTTGTCTGCT